>NC_063044.1:56636528-57320695 GCF_018812025.1 Megalobrama amblycephala | reverse complement strand
AACTGACAAATAGCTTTAAACACAATGATACAAAAATGTTGCATTCCTTAAAAATTGTCGAGAAATACATTTTCAGTAGAAATAAGTAAAATAGTGGTATTAAATATTTTCATTTAATTTTCTAAATTATGTTGCCTGCAATCATTAAGCTCAACCTTCAAACCTGTAATCAAAGTTGTAAAAAAAAAAAAAAAAAAAGATAAGATTTTTTAATCAGAAATAACTTTATCAATACTATTAAACAAATATTTTGCTGAACTCTTTACTTGCTAGATGCTATATGAAAAATAAATGTGCACGATATACAGTACATACATGATATTGTTACGTGCATGCCTTGTTTAGTTTTCATTGTCTCCATTTTGCTTTACTTCTAGTTCGTTCATCTGTTGTCATGGTTTGCAATTAGTTCCACACCTGTTCTGTTTTCCCCTGATTACTTAATTACTCCCTGTGTTTATAAGCCCTTGGTTCCCTTTTGAGGGAACTCGTGCTGCGTTGAAGACAACACTTTGGGGAGCGCCTCCAGTGTGATAGCGTCTAAAGCACGTGTGGAACTAGTCCAATCTCGATTGGTGTTGCATCACGTCACATGTGATATTGAACATGGAAGCTACAAAGGGACGCCAGCACACAACAGTGTCAGCTTGTGCTCCTCAGCAAGTGTTCTGTGTTGCTCTTGTCTGTCTTATTTGGTGTTGTTTGTCCTCTGTGCAAAGCATTCACTTATATACAAATAATGGTGAGTCAGAGGCAATTTAAACTATGTGCGTTTCCTTGTCCAAGACATTGGCCAAGTGGCCAAGTGACCACCCCTTAAGACTCTGACGCAGCCCACCAAACCCTGTCGCACAACATCTGCGGCAAGGTGGGCAAGGCATATATGGCAGCGGGTCAGGCTGGTGCATGCCTGCACATGATGGGCATCATGCAGGCATACCAGGCCGACCTACTAAAGGTCGGGCTTGATGATATCAAAGAGTTACGTCGAGCTGCAGACCTGTCTCTCTAGGATGGCTCATGCCATCGGCCATTCCATGGCAGCATTAGTGGCTATGGAGAGACATTTGTGGCTAAACTTGTTGGGCATTGGTGAGAAGGACAGGGCTTTCCTCATCGATGCCCCGCTTTCGCCTTCTGACCTCTTTGGCGATGCTGTAAATACTGTTGTCGATAGGATTCATGAGGCAAAACGACAGTCAGCAGCATTTCAGGGCTCCAGACTAATTTTTTTTTACTAGGAACACTGTAGCCCCTTACTGAAAATTTTAGGAGCACAAGCAGAACATTTAGGGGCACACCTTAAATTGACCTGCAGCGCAGTTATTCACATTTTCCTCCATTTTGACTGTGTTACTGACAAATGGCTTGGTAATAAATAGACTTAACTTACATAAATTACAATGTGCAGTTTTATTTTAAGTTTGAAAGACTCCAGATTAACAATTGAGGGCAGCATTATTTTTCAAAATGACTACTCTGCGCCGAATTTGAGGGGGTAGAGAATTCAATTCAGTGGTCTACACTACTGTCAACCCTGAGCAGGGTTGAATCCCTTTTAGTGAAAGAGGCCATAGAGTGTGTTCCTCTTCACAAGAGGGAGGCCGGGTTCTACAGCCAGTACTTCATAGTTCCCACAAAGGATGGGGGGTTGCGTCCTATCATAGATCTCAGGGTATTGTTCTCTGAAGAGATTCAGGTTCAAGATGTTAACTATACCTATCATCATGAGTCTATTCAGATCCAAGGATTGGTTTATCACGACACATAATTCAACATATCCATCCTTTCTCAACACAGGAAGTTCCTGAGGTTCATTTTTGAGGGGAAAAGCGGACCAATATCGGGTTCTTCCATTTGGCCTAGCCCTCTCCCCTTGCACCTTCACAAAGTGTATGGATGCTGCTTTAGTTCCACTGAGGCTTCAGGGCATTCATATACTCCAATATATTGACGATTGGCTCTTTCTTGCCAAGTCAGAGGAGATGTCGTTCTTCGCCATCAAAGATGCTTGGGGATGAGACTCAATGTCAAGAAGATGTCAATGTTTATTCAACATCCTGTTGAGGCGGGGGCTGAGGCCCGGGGAATGGAGACTCCACCCCAAGAAGGTGGAGTTAATTTGGAGGAAGTCCAAATTATGTGGCTACTTGCCAGACAAATAAATACTTGAACAAAAAATATTAATTTGACATATCTCCAAATGTTGCTCTGTACCTCCTTGAGCGCTCAGTTATCAGTTGTAGCAGTTGTTGTCGTCATGCAATAACAGACCACTAGATGGCACGATTGAAGAATCGGGATTGAGCATTGTAGGGAGCCATAGAAAAATATAAATGAATGATGCATGGCTCTGCACTAAGCAAAGACAGGTTTGTGAAAGGACTGCCAGTGCCAGGTAAACACAAAGCAGATGATGAATATATGGAAAATTCAAAAATACCAAAACATTGGCAAAATCAAATAGAACTCAGTGATGTTCAATCAGTGATGTTGTTACTGGATGCGGTGTGACCCAACACGACAAATCCCAGACAAACTGATAAACTTATGCCCAATTCTATTTCTGACAAACTCCAGTGATCTGACACAATGGACAAAAGGATTTGCAACGTTTGTTTTGTCGTGTCCAGTAGACATCACCTGTTGCGGCACATCCGGTGCGATGAAAAGACAAGGAAATATGACGAGGCATATCTCGCCCTCGGATTTACCAGTACAAAGGTGGGTAATGAAGCCGGACAAGTTAAGATGCCAAGTAGGCTAGCTAAGTAGTACTATATTAATCAAAGTATTTCAAATCATATATAATTTTGCAATCAAGGTCATGTCTGGGTGACCTTTTTGGGTGTATGTATATTCATCAAAGAATCCTGAAAAAATAGTTTCCTCAAAAATATGAAGCAGCACAACTGTTTTCAACACTGATAATAATCAGAAATATTTCTTGAGCAGCAAACCAGCATATTAGAATGATTTCTGAAGGATCATGTGACACTGAATTATATGTTAAAACATTCAAATAGAAACAAGTTATTGTTTTTACTAAATAAACGCAGCCTTGGTGAGCATAGGAGACTTTAAAAATAAAAATAAAAATCTACATCACGAACACAAACAGAAGTCCATTAAATTTGGCAAGGTGTGTGTGTACGTATTTTTGTGACATCAGGACACAAATTTGTATAATGACATGGGTATGACATAGGTATTACAAAGAGATGGTGACTTACGAGGACATTACTCCATGTCCCCATTTTTCAAAAGGCTTATAAATCATACAGAATGAGTTTTTTTTGAGTAAGTAAAAATGTACACAGTTTCCTGTGATGGGTAGGTTTAGGTGTAGGGTTGGTGTAGGGCAATAGAAAATAAGGTTTGTACAGTATAAAAACCATTACGCCTAAGGAATGTCCCCACAATTCACAAAAACAAACGTGTATGTGTGTGGGTTGGGGCATAATATTTTTCTCTACAAAAGGGGGGTCCATCAGAAAAAGTTTGGGAATCACTGCCCTATTCGTAGAAAGTAGAATTACTGCTGCAACAGTTACAGTCTGAACTCTCCTTTTCTTTTCTGGGTGTAAAGTTCAAATGTTCCAATCTATACTACCCATAGACACCTAACTGCATGAGCATGTAAAAAACGTTTACAATTTAGGTGGATAAACAAGCCCAGCTTCACTATTGAATCCATGTGCTTAACATCGCAATAAAATTCAACCCTTCAATTAGGATTCCATTCCTTTCTCACTCTGTCCTCCTCCTCTCTTCTCCTCTTCTCTCGGCAGTTACATAATCTGCTGCAGAAGCTAAAAATGGACAGGTAAAGACAATTATAGCTCCACAATAGCTGCCTGACAGTGAGTCATCATGTGTGTGTGTGTGTATGTGTGTCTGTGCGAGTGCACCACAACATTTGTCAGTATTCTCTTTTTAGTAGTTCAGTCATGCATGCACGTGAGGAACTTTTCTTTCCTGGTTTGTACTGATAGATTTAATTAAGCAGTTAATCATATTTGATCCTTAACTTAATGACAAAATGTGATTAATTGTAGTTTAGTAATTTAGTGTTTACATATCTAAGAGACCTTTGCAGACTGACATAATGTGTTGCCATGGCGACAGGACCCAAGCTGGGGCGAGTCCCGAGGATCTATAATGAAAACCTCTCATTCTGTGACTTTTCCTTCACCCTCATTATGCCTCTTTTGCTATAAGAATATAGAATATGTAAGAATATATTTCCAACATGGCAATTTAAATTTTGTCTAAGCAAATTTATCCAGGTCTTTTGAACATACACAACCATCTAAAAGTTTGTAAAGTGTATTCTCTGCTCACCAAGGCTGCATTTATTTGATGAAAAATAAATCATTAATATTGTGAAATATTATTACGATTTAAATTAATTGTTTTCTATTTTAATATATTTTAAAATGCAATTTCTTCATGTGATGAAAAGCTGAATTTTCAGCATCATTACTCCAGACTTCAGTGTCACATGATCCTTCTGAAATCATTCTAATATGATGATTTGCTGCTCAAGCAGGGTTTCTACAGTTTTTATGAAGGTAAATTTAAGACTTTAAGACATTTTTTTAAGACTAAATATGTAGTATAGCCATATGTTTTCTAAATGTAAATGTCTAGGGAGAAACACAATGAGTTGTATTAGCAACAAAATAACACACTGCTGCACTCATGGTACGACAGCAAAGTTCCTTGATTATTACGCCGGAATGAGAGTATAGTTCCTAGCCATATCGGCCTAGAAAATCACAACTTTTCATTTTCCGTCAGTCTTAGTACACGATATAACTACAGAAGAGTCAAGTTTTAAATAGGAAAAATATCAAAACTCTTTGGTCATTTTTGAGCGAGGTGCTAACAGTCTAATCAGATTCAATGAACTATGCTAAGCTATGCTAAAAGTGGTACCGCCAGACCCGGAGATCGGCTGAATGGATTCGAAAACGGTAAAACTCAACTGTTTAACTCTAGGGGAGTTGGAAAATGAGCCTATTTTCAAAAATAGTGGCGTGTTCCTTTAAGGCCCATTGAAAACCTGTCAAGAAATAGTTCTTATTATTACAAATGATGAATAAAAGTATTATTTCTTTCAAAAAAGGATACATTATATTGATCAAACATGACAGTAAGACTTTTTCATTGTTATATGTAGAAATGTAGACCCCTATAAATGTTTTGAAATTCAATATTAGGATTTGACTAACAGCATAATTATAACCATTTTGTGATATATGTCATAACTGGGATTTAAAACAACTCAGTATATACATTCATGCATGAATCTCTTTGTCAATCCAATCATCAATCACACCTCCAGTATCCATCATTATGAACATCCATTCAGTCAAACCTTTTCTTAATCAATACATTCCCCCATCTAAAATCTATCCATTTATTCATCCATCATTTAATTATTCATCCATTATCACATTGACGATCTATGGATTCTTCCTTTCACCCAAATCATTAATTCATCAATCCCTTGCTCCATGACCCAATCTATTTATCTATTCATTCATCCATCCAAGCATATCATAATATTCATGAATACATTCCTCCATCAATCATCTGTTTATCAGTCCATCCATCCATCCATTCCCTGCTAGCACTGTGAGTGTCCTACCTGGGCTGGTGAGTACAGTTTCCTGGCGCTGTTGTGCTCGTGGGTCCCTGTGTGTGTGTTTGGGGATGGTGGTAGAACAGTTGCTGTTCCAGAGCTGGAACCAGGCCCCTGATGCCCTCCACTGCTCCTCTCAGCTCCGGTCCCCCCTCCAGTCCCCCCTCCAATGATGCAGCAGAGTGCTCCCTGGGCCAGCTCCATCTCAATTTCTGCATCCATCTCTGCCTCCTCCTGGGCCTCTTTGTTCGAGTCGTCCAGGTGTTTCATGAGCACTGCCACGACGACATTGATCAGAACAAACTGGGCCGTGAGCACAAAACTCACAAAGTACAGAGGAGAGATGAATTGCAGGCTCGGATTGCAGGCGTACTCGCCCGGCGGGCATTCTCGAAGAGTGTCCTACAGGAGTGAAGAGAGTGTTACAACAGTTAGTTATGTTCATTTGACTGGACAAATCACGCTCACTACACAAATTTCCAATACTCAATCCCACTTCTTTTAGAACTATTTTTGTTGGACTACAATAGTTGCACTGTAATGAGATTTATTTTATTTTATGAAGGAAAAAAGACAATTAAATTAATTTGCCATTATATCTTCTCTCTCTCTCTCTCTCTCTCTCTCTTTTTAAATCACAAGCATATTTTTTTAATAATTTAAATTTACCATGGCCTCGACTTCTACAGATGGCTGATAACCAGTACTTTGTGTGACAAATGACTTCCCCTTCCTCCTCTTATCATCTGCAGTTTGATTATCATGAGCAACAGGAACAATAGGAACAAATCCCAAACTGCCAATTTAATTTTGATTTATTCTGATGTAACATAAACTCTACCTATTTTTTTTTTTTCTTCGAAAAGCTGCAGTGACTGAGAGGCAGGGCTCTTGCGGTGGCTTCTCTGCAGGTATGTCGAAACTCAGGTTGTAATTTACAGCTCTGATTATGGTGCTTTAGCTGCCAGGAAACCATAAAACTCATTGTGTGTGTGCCTAATGGGGGAAGCCTGACACCCTCCATCAAATGCACACTCTGGTATGTGTGGGGTGTTACGCATCGATGTGTTCTCATTTATTCAGGTGCGGTTTACTACCGAGCTGAATATGCTGAGCTGGTAGTTCCTCCATCATATACCTATCATATAAACGCCAGGTTGGAGGGAGAGCAGATGAAAGGCGCCAGATTCTCTTTACACATGCCGATAAGAACTCATTCCTCAAAGACAAGTGTATTAGAAATGAGAAAGATACAGAGAGCATGAGAGAAAAACACTGATAAAGAGGCTATAATGAAAACGTTCCAACCAAAAGGAGGGATCAAGAAAAGTGCGGAAAATTGAACAGATTGTAATGCTGTAGATTTATAAGCCACTTCCTCAAAGGACTTTTCATAACAACCTATCCTGGCCTCTTTACTGCGGTGACATTAGATATTATACAACATATGCGTCTTGCTTGTGAATGTGTCTCTGAAGTGTCTGGTCATATCATCTGCAAGCAATCTGTCAGCTTCTTCTGTTGAGTACTCTGCACTTAAATGGGTACTTTTAAGCACAGCTTTTAAGCACACCTTTTTCCTGAGCTGATTTGGTTCCCATCACTTTATGAAATGACAGTGTTGTACCTAACAAAAGCAAGTTCTCATTTGATTTGCCTTTGTTTTGTGTGTTATAATGAATGCAGATCCAGCATAAGAAGTGCTCGTTCTCTTCAGTTCCAGAAAGTGACAACAGCAGTGTTCTCTTGTCTATTCTACATGCAATTGTTTTTCCATCATGTAATCATGAAACAAAATACAAAGAAATGCATCCCTGTTGCTGATACAGTACAAACCTAATGCAACTAGGGTCTATTTATTATGATCTTGAACATCTTATATTCAAATCTAAATCATATTTGGTTTTGAACTGCTGATCACTGCATTTATCCACTAATCTAGAAAATCCCAGGAACAACAGTGGCAGATGAAGGGATGAAGATATCAAATTAAATATGTCAGCTCATTTGAATACTTAAATCGGCCAGCAAGAATGTTCACTCAAATCACTGCTTAAAGACAACTTTAAGGGGGAAAGACACTGAATTTACTTTTTTTTAACGCATCTTCAAATAAATTAATCACATAGACTGTTTAGTCATCATTTAATATGATTTATGCATTATTTAAAGGTGCCCTAGAATTAAAAATTGAATTTACCTTGGCATAGTTAAATAATAAGAGTTCAGTACATGGAAATGACATACAGTGAGTCTCAAACTCCATTGTTTCCTCCTTCTTATGTAAATTTGATTTGTGCAAAAGACCTCAGAAGAACAGGCGAATCTCAACATAACACCGACTGTGACGCAACAGTCAGGATCATTAATATGTACGCCCCCAATATTTGCATATGCCAGCTCATGTTCAAGGCATTACACAAGGCAGTATTAACGTCTGGATGTGCACAGCTGAATCATCAGACATTCTGCAGGTAAGCAAGCAAGGACAACAGCGAAAAATGGCAGATGGAGCAATAATAACTGACATGATCCATGATATCATGATATTTTTAGTGATATTTGTAAATTATCTTTCTAAATGTTTCGTTAGCATGTTGCTAATGTACTGTTAAATGTGGTTAAAGTTACCATCGTTTATTACTGTATTCACGGAGACCAGAGCCATGTTGGTATTTTCATTATTAAACACTTGCAGTCTGTATAATTCATAAACACAACTTCATTCTTTATAAATCTCTCCAACAGTGTGTAATGTTAGCAGTAGCCCCGTTAGCCGCAGCATAGGCTACTATCAAACTCATTCAGAATCAAATGTAAACATCCAAATAAATACTTTACTCACATGATCTGATATGCTGCATGACGAACACTTTGTAAAGATCCATTTGAGGGTTATATTAGCTGTGGGAACTTTCTTTATGCAATGTATTATAGAGTCGCGAGCTTGGGGGCGGGGAGCGCAAGCATTTAAAGGGGACACGCACAGAATCGGCACATTTTTAATTATGCCCCAAAATAGGCAGTTAAAAAATTGAATTAAAAAAACTTCACAGATGCATTCAGGGAACATATTAGACTTATATTACAAATGTGAAAAAGGGTTCTATGGCACCTTTAATAATAATGAGCTAGGTACTTGCAATTTCAGGTAGTCTGTGTACCTACACTTCTGTTCAAAAGTTTGGGGACATAATTTTTTTTTCTTTTTCTTTTTTTTAAGAAATTAACACTTTTTTAAGGCAATGACATTAAATTGATCAAAAGTGACAGTAAACACATTTATAGTCTAAATATGTAATACATTTATAATAGTCGTCTAAAATATTTCTATATTCTGAAAAAAAAGTATTATTGTTTCCACAATAATATTAAACAATACAACACTGATAATAAGAAACGTTTCTTAATCATCTAATCATCTAATCATCATATTAGAAAGATTTCTGAAGGATCATGTGACACTGAAGACTGGAGTAATGATGCTGAAAATTCAGCTTTGCATCACAGGAATAAATTACACTTTAAAATATATTAGAAAAGAAAACAGCTGTTTTAAATCATAATAATATTTAGCAACTTTTAAAAACATTTTAAAAATCATATGACTCTAAACTAAATAAATAAAAGTTTAAAAATAGATTTTTTACTAGCTGTCCCCACCTCTTTTTATAACAAAGTGATGCTCACGGTACTGTACCTTCATGATGCCGTTCCAGTTGTCTCCAGTGGACACCTGAAAGAGGGTGAGGAATGCCATGCCAAAATTTTCAAAGGTGGCATGTCGACTCATTCCCTCACATGGGTAGTCCTCGTTACAAACTGAAGGAAACAGATAGAGACATAAAGAGACTTTGTATTGATGCATACTATTGTGAATGTTATCACCTAAAAGCTTTGTCTCAATGTTGCAGTCACAGACCTGCCAACCTTGGAATTTTTTTTTTGAGTACCACGAGTCATGTTTTTTTTTTTTTTTTTTTTGGGTGGGGAATCATATATTTTTTCACATTTTTGAGAATGTAATACACAAAACACTCACATACTCACACACGTACGCACTCACCTATCTTTGTAAATCTAATTTTGACTGTTAAAGTTTTTTGAATTTGATCCAATTAAAAAGTTTCACACCTGCTCAAAAGCATTTTTTAAATTCATGATTAATATTGCATTGCACAATGTGTGCTTATACAAACTGACAACCGCGAGTGAATCGCATTCAATTATATGAACTAAAACAAGTAGGCTATATTTACATACTACAACTAATCTGACAGTCCTTTATACAGGTTTTGTAATGGAAACTAGTATAAAATTAAGAAACCCTTAGAAAACTGTAAAAACATTGAGTTTGTATGTGATTCATTTAAAATACTTAATTTATTATTCCAATATCCAAGTATGATAACTACTAAATCCCACAGAAAAAAGGGTTTCAATAACATGCTGTCCTTGCATTTGATCATTGCACATTATAAACAAGAAACGTTCGCTGTATAAAGGTTAGCCAATACAAACATATTTATAGAAAACTGTTGTCAATCAATAGAAAGGACCCATAATTGCAAAAACGAATCGAAAATTCAAGAATATCAAGTAGAAGTTAGTCCGACGTATAATGATGGGTTGTGTTAACTAAAGCGTCCGCTATTTAACGAATCTTAAAAACATGGATGGATAATTCAAAATGCTTTCTGACAGAAAATAACACAAGCAAGAACAAAGTTTAAACCAAGTACGGCAATTTTCATTTTACAATGATCTTCCCTCTCTTTGTGTGCGCGCGTTTGCGCTTATGAGAGAGAGCTCACGCAGCACTGAGACAACGGTCATTTTAAATGCGTAAGTAACTAATGTGCTAGTTTTCATACAAAATAAGTAGGCTATGTAACATAATTAGGTGCTTTAGTTATTATTAACACAGTTACGCAACATATGTAGGCTACGTTTCTGAACATTGAGAAAAAATAAATAAATGCGTTTCTCCAGGCTCGCGCTTGTCAGTCAGTCACACGTCACAACATTTTCATAATCACTAAGCCATATAGCGATGTTCAACATTACTTGAACATTTTATACCCATTTACCTTAAGGAGTTAGAAGTACTGTGACTACTGTACTGTAGGGCTGTCAAACGATTAATCACGATTAATCGCATACAAAATAAAAGTTTGAGTTTGCATAATATATGTGTGAGTACTGTGTGTAATTAATATGCATATATAAATACACACAAGTTAATGTATATATTTAAGAGAAATATGTTATTTATGTACAAAATATTTGTATTTATATATAATATAAATGATATAAAAATAGAAATAAATACATATACCTGTAAATATTTCTCAAATATATACATGAATGTGTTTGTATTTATATGTACATAATAATTACACAGTACACCCACATATATTAGGCAAACTTAAACTTTTAGTTTGTATGCGATTAATCGCGATTAATCGTTTGACAGCCCTACTGTACTGTCCTCGCTTGAGAATTCAGTCACTGAGACGGTGGGCGTGAAGGAGGATCGAGCGGGATTTTGTGTAGCTGTCGATTTGCAGTCTCTTTTTATTGATAGTCCGTACGCATTTGTCAATCATCCCCGCTTGCTATTTGGGGAAATTAACCCAGCACTCAGATTGGTCAAACTTTTTTCCTTTGCTTGATTTGAGTATGTGCACAGAGCCAGGTTTTTGCGTAGTTTAGAGTGACAAATCGTACCAGCGTACTTTGAGGTCAAAATGCGTACCCGCTACGCAAAATGCGTACATGTTGGCAGGTCTGCAGTCATGCCAAATTCAGAAGAACCGACATAAAGCCAGTGAGGGAGAAAGATTGAAAGGGAGAGGAAAGAAAATATGCATCAAAAGGGGTTAAAGAGGAGTAGTATGTGCTTACCCAGCTCTCCAAACAATTCCACCCCGAGTGCCGCATAAATAAAGAAGAGCAGCATGAAGAGGAGTCCAAGGTTCCCCACCTGAAACACACCAATCAAGACTGAAACCAGCACACATGCATTCATCCTTGACACAATATACAGGCAAGCACACCATATTACATTTACATTGAATCATTCAGCAGATAATTTTATCCAAAGCAATTAACAATTATCATACAAAGGCCAAGAGCAGTACAACAATCTCAATTAAGCTAAAGTAGAACAAAAATTAGTGCACAAAAGTTTATTGTTTTGCACTAAATCTCTGTAATCGTATAGCTAATCAGAGCTATCCTGTATTCAAGACAAAATTCTTTTTAATTCTTTTTTTTATAGTTTAAAGAAGAGCATTTACAATTCCAAGTAAAACATCTTCTAAAAACCACAGTAATCCTACAGTGCCTTAAAAAAAGGCATTTTCCCCATGTTTTATGTTTAAACCTTACTAAATTTTGCTATATTTATGCTTAAAGCTAAAACAAAATATTTGCTAATGGGGTAAGAATAATACATTTAATTCAAGACATACATTTCCATTCTGCTTCTTAAGTAAAAAAAAAAGGGAAAAAATTATTAAGAAAATTATTTTCGCAATGTTTCAAAGCAAAAAAACCAAAACAAAACAAAAAACAAATGTACAATGCAATGTATATTTTAATATCTCTGCCCCTGCAATTTGAGTCTCTCTAGTCAGTCTAAGCGACTGCTGTACCTGTTTCCCTGCAACAAAATTAAGCAGAACAAATTTTTGAATGAACAAAAAGCTCATAAATGATGGATGGTACCAGTGGTCATGTCGGAGGTACAGCTCTGAGGACAGAATTAACCCTCATACTGGAGGAAATGACCTGTGTCCTAATGCGGCCAAAGAACATGGAGCATGCATGCTTGTAAGGCTCACCACTCTAACGCTAACACACTAGCCTGTCAAGAATATTAGCATAGGAGTTCAGAGTGTGTCCACTGCTGCACAGGCAGCTCAAAACAAAAACAAAGAGATGAGACAAAACTGAAGGTGATAAAGAATATGGCACATGAGCTAACAGCTAGCCTAAAGTGCTGGTAATTATGAAAACAGTGTGAGAGAGCTATAAACATGTAAAATGGTGAATAAAATGTGCTTAGATCACATTATTGTAATTTGTATAGTTACAGGATGTGGTTGGCCGTGTCATTTTATGTGGCGTGTCAGCGGGTATGATAAAACAACAACTGAGCTTTATTACCATTTAATGCTAAGTAATGGCCTATCAAACCTACAAACCAATACTACAAAATTACAAAGTCATTTTGGCTTCAAGATGTAAAGGGAAACTTTATGACCTAACAGAATCAGAATGTGTGCACAATAGCTGTAAAACGGCGTCATACTTCTGTTTATTTCTAAAATGACCATCTCTGGCTGTGTTTCAATCTAAAATGAGCCTATGATAGCTAAACATGTAGTCTATGTACAGTAGGCATCTCACTAGGTTTTTCACTAGCCTATGAAGCACAAAATATTGGTTAGGCAGCTTAGAAACAAGCACTTGTTTCACACAGATGGTAAATCCACACCGTTTGATATATATCGTGGTAATACATGATTAATATATTTATGCACCTTAGGTACTCACCAGGGTGCTTCATAGAATACAATGGTACTATGTCCAAAAAAAAAAAACATGGTATCATTCAATTATTGTCAGTCTTTATTCAGCAAGGATGCATTCCATTGATAATAAGGGACAGTAAAGACATTTATAATGTTACAAAAGTTTTCTATTTCAAATAAATGTTGTTTTGAACTTTCTTTTAAAGGCAGGGTAGGTGATTTGCTTCAAAATCATTTTTTGTTATGCTGGTTGAAAGTCTCTTCACAATTCACTCTTCGCAATTACTAAGTTAAGCGGTCTAAATGTATTTATATCGTCTGTGGAAGGCATAGGACCATAAAATGTTCATCCAATCATACCACTCGTTCTGAGGGATACAATAGGATGTCCTACCTGCCTGTCAACCTATGTTTTTACATACCCTCGCGCACCCAGTTTAGGCATCATACGTCATCAGCGCGTTTCATGCTACTGTATGCAGAGAGACGCCAGTCACGAGCACCGCAACCAAAACGGCAACCACATTTTGCAGTTCTTCCTGAACCAAAACAATGAGCTTTGCTGCATTCACGCCATAACTAACCGTAATTTGGAAGAGATGGAAACCCATGACGTTATACTCGGAGTGGTTTTGAATTTATGCGTTCCATTGGCAACACTATCAACGCCGAAACTAATCTGCAGCAGTCAGTTTTTTCTTCTTCTTCTTTGGAGACGTTCTTAAGGGAGGGTGGGATCTTATGCTTTCAAAGCTAGCTCGCTATTGCTAGCCTTTCCGAAAATGACCTACCCTACCTTTAATCAAAAAATACTGAAAAAGGATCAGTTTCACCAAAAAAACTATCAGCATATTAGAATGATTTCAGAAAGATCATGTGACTGAAGACTGGAGTAATGATGCTGAAAATACAGCTTTGCCATCACAGGAATAAATCACACTTTAAAATATATTAAAACAGAAAACAGTTTTTAAATAAATGATAAAACTTAAATTATTTTAAATTATATTAATATTTCATAATATTATTGTTTTACTGTATTTTTAATCAAATAATTGGTGAGCAATATTGGTGAGCAAAAGAGGCATCTTACTGACTGATTTTTGAACTGGCTTAAGGTATGTCTACTGCAAAACAAAATCTATATGAGGACCATAATAAGGTTAAATGATATAGTCTAAACTACTGTAAAGTCAATTTGAAGCCAATGGGGAATGAGCAGTATCTCTAAGAGAGTTGTAAAGGAAATGCACAGGAGTTTCTGGAAGGATGTACCAAATAAGAACTGTGTGGTAGAACTGTGTGCCTGAGTGGCTCTTTAATCAGCTGCAGCGTTAATTACCTCACAGATGCCATGGGGATAAGACATTGGGCCCAGCAGTAATGAACAAGGGATCGATATCCACAGAGGAGAGAAGCTTTACTCCACCCTGGCGATGTCTAGCCAGCAGTTTTCTCTTGAAGCAGTTACTACTCTGTGACCACTTAGACGACAACAGCACTCTGTGTTCGGTTATGAAAGAGTTCTGATTGCTTTATGGAGTCTGTGTGAACTGCTTTCTTTTCATTTTACTTCTTTCTTCAAACTTGTGTCTTTTAAATATTCCTCAAACTCATCTGCTCTGTGGGAGATGGATCTTTCTATCTAGAGTCTCAAGTGTTATTTGAGTCATTTCTTTTTCATATCTCTTTTTTATGCAATTTTATGTAGTGCTTTAAAGTTGTGACATAAAAATGAACTTTGTTATTAATGCATCCTTGTTGAAAAAGCTATGAATAAGATAAGTGTGTGTGTGTGCGTGCAAAAGCAGGTACTTTATTCTTGCTCTTGGGGTTATTATCCACCCTGAGTGAGTTTATGGTTCCTATGAGTCACCAATTTTCATGGGCCAATGAGCAGCCTGTTCTTGGATGACTTCCTCTTCTCAAGCCAAAATGTGACTAAAAGGGGGTGGGGTAACAATGTGATGCTTCATCAGGGTGTCTGCAGTGGTATTATCACCTGTGGCAGGGCTTGGACTACAGTATCCAGCAGTGCTCTCATTCCTGTTGCCATCTTTAACAGCTTTAACACTGTCAGAGAGAGAGATAGAGAAAGAGAGTTACAGAGAGTTCAACAAGACAGCTCAGTGTGGGTGCATGTCTACAAGGCGTTGATCATTTCAGAAGAAGAAAAACAAAAAGGCCGCTAACCGACAAGGATCACCCCCTCCCACCTTGGTTTAATTCTAGCCTAAACGGCTAATGAGGAGAGAAGGAAAAGGTCAGGGCTAAAATTAAACCCTCACACTGCCACCCTCTCCCTGTACATATGTAGAGTGATGGCACACTGACTCAGTGATGGCTGTGGACAACAGCAGGATTAAATACCAGATTAAACTCTAGACAAACAGATCAATCCTCAATAATACAGCATCACTGACCTGTGCAAAATATCATTTTGGTATGATGGAGTCAATATTTCTAAGGCTCGTACTGGGGTAATGAGGCAAACATAAGACTCATCGGCTATTAAGGGCTTATCAACACATGGGCCACTGATCAGGTATTAGAGGGAAATGGAGAGGAGAAAACGACAGATTTGGGGAATTTGGCACTGTAGATAAGCATTAAACTAAATTTCGTAAGAATGTTCTGTACATGAAGTGAGTTCGTTTGTGTTTCAGGCAGGCTGACTGAAGATTGAACAGCAGAGATTAACGGACATGCTAACACACATTGGGCTGTGGTGCTCATGTAGGGGATCAAGTTCAAATCTGGCACGCAACATTTCTCAGCCCCATTCGTCTTCTCACTCCCAATCATTTCCTGTTCCCTCGCTACTTGCTGCTACTTGCCAATAAAAGTGATAAAGAGCTAAAAATAACAGAAAGACAGATAAAAGTCAGGAGAATAAAGGCTGTGCGGTGTGACAATAAGCACTTATGGAGGTTACGCTGGAATGGATGTGTGTCAGGGGCGATTCTATGATTTCAGTCTTATCTGAAGACAAGCTGATGTGGGTTAGAGAAATATTTTTTGCTTTAAGAGCAAGAGGCTCTGAGTTTACACTTGCTCCACTGATATTCATATATATATATATATAGTGTATGTATATATATATATATATATATATATATATATATATATATATGTGTGTGTGTGTGTGTTATATATATATATATATATATATATATATATATATATATATACACACACATATATATATATATACACCTGTGTATCCTCGCTCATGACTCCTCAGGAAGCCTCCTTACTCCTCGTTCCTCGCCTCCTCGCGGTGCAATTAGAAAATTGAGATGTCCTTCAAGATGGCTGAGCTCGATCGTTTTCCAGGTCATAGGATGGAGGACGGAGGAGTGAGGAAATGAGGAGGGATATTGAGAAGCACCCCTTGTATTGACAATGCAAGAGGTGAGCACTCTGTAAAGTCTAATCCAGCACATCCCAAAAACTTTCAATGAAATTAAGGTCTGGACTCAGAGGTGCCATTTCATGTGTGAAAATGATTCTTCATGCTCTCTGAACCATTCTTTCACAATTTTAACCCTGGTGAATCTTGACATTGTCATCCTGGAATATGGCCATGATGTATCTTCGTACATGGTTGTTTAAGAAATGAAAAGCTACACACTCCATCTTTAAGGGTTAAAAGAATTGTTGCCAAACATATAACATGCTAGAAACATAATAATCACTGTAATAATAATTCATTCATAGATTCTTAAGTAGTATTAAGTATTTGCCTATTAAAATCCGGTGTGTATATGTGTGTGTGTATATATATATATATATATATATATATATATATATATATATATATATATACAGGCATCTCACGAGACGAGACGAGACGAGACGAGACGAGACGAGACGAGACTCGAGATTGAGTTCACGAGACGAGACTTAAAAGATTTTTACACACTATTTTTAAGAAATCCTCAATGGCGAAATACATGACTAGAAAAAATATTCTGCAGGTGTATTTGAAATGTTTTAACTAATCATCTTAATCAATCTCATTTCAGTTCTACTTTCTGAGTATGAATTATCATATAAAGTAAAAGACAACAATACTCAAGCACTTTAAAATGTTTTGCCACAAACTCAATTGACTGACTTCTCTTCTGTATGATTTCAGTCTCTTCAGACCTTGCTGTACATGATTTATGAGCTTCTACAACTTTTGACCTCCTAACTGAACTCCTTTCCCCAAACTGATCATAGAAATAAAAACAGTATAAATAAAAATGGTAACACTTTACAATAAGGTCTCATTTATTAACATTAATGTATTAACCAACATCAACTAACAATGAGCAATATATTTGCTACAGTATTTATTAATCTTTGTTTATGATAGTTAATAAAAATAGTCATTCGTTGTTAGTTCATGATAGTTCACAGTGCATTAACTAAAGTTAACAAATGAAACCTTATTGTTTGTGCTTAATAAGATTAAGAGAAAACTGTTATTCATTTTTATGGTAACACTTTACAATAAATGCAACCATAATCGCACTCTCTCAATATTCAAAGTGCAAATAAGACCAATTTTTCTTTGATACAGAGCTAAGAGATGGTTACAACTACACTGCCCAGTCTAAAATAGCTTTCATATTGAGAGATATCTGTATTCATCAGGGAGCCGCTTTCAAAATGCGGGGTATTGAAATCGCGTTTGAATGCGCGCTCGCGTTTACTTTCACTTCCGCAATCGCGCGTAACTCTGTAAATATGGAGTGGCGGCGACCGTTATCCAACTGAATTAAATGTTTTTTATTTAAATACAAAGCAAAACGACAGTGGAGGCGTAATGTAAACGCAGTGGTGGCATATTCTTTCCTAATCATCCTAAAACTCTGTCATGGCAACATCACAAGACTACTTTTCGCCTCGACAAGAAATCTTGTCACATTTTAGTCACATTTAGTCACATTTATATATATATATATATATATATATATATATATATATATATATATATATATATTAGGGGTGTGTGTATGTATGTATATATATATATATATATATATATATATATATATATATACACATATATATCATATATTTCAAACAGTCAGTTGTTGGATTGGTCAACCATCATGACCCATCCTTGCTGGTAAGGGAATCCAGAGTAGGGAAAAAAGCCTCTGTACTCAGCAAGCATGAGTTACTCACATTTATTACTCACCCTCATGTCGTTCCACACCCGTAAGATCTTCGTTCATCTTCAGAACACAAATTAAGATATTTTTGATAAAATCTGATGGCTCAGTGAGGCCTCCATTGCCATCAAGATAATTAACACTTTCAGATGCCCAGAAAGCAACTAAAGACATATTTAAAACAGTTCATGTGACTACAGTGGTTCAACCTTAATGTTATAAAGCGACGAGAATTAATAATGACTCTATTCTACAATATCTAGTAATGGGCGATTTCAAAACACTTCTTCATAAATCTTTGAAGCTTTATGAATCTTTTGTTTCAAATCAGTGGTTCGGAGCGTGTATCAAACTGCCAAAGAACGAAGGTCTTGCGGGTGTAGAACGATATGAGGGTGAGTAATTAATGACAGAATTTTCATTTTTAGGTGAACTAACCCTTTAAGGGGTTTTAAAAGTTTAATGCCTATCAGCAGCTATGATGAGTGGTATTAACCAGTGGTCAGTGTCTGTGTTTGCATGACTAACCACGTGCGATACGTAGCACCCTCATAATTCGTATGATGGTGGGGTTGATGGGCAGAGCTGCACTTATCTCTATCTCCTCCAGCGTGATGCCCATTACTGACAGCAGCACTATTCCCAGATCCAGCTGGTTCCACCTGCACACATACACAGGGGACAGATTTGCTTAGTTATGCAAAAATTCAACTTTCATGCACTCTGAATCCAACCTTTCTCTCTAGTTTCATTTCACTCTGGTCATTTATTCCTCCAGAGAGTTGGCTTAAAAGAAATTAACATTTGAAGATCGGTCTGGTTAAACAGGTCCTGGATTGTTGCTGGGGACCACTTAATAACACCCAATTAGGGAGAATTAAGGACCCACTCCAGCATAGGTGACCTCATTCGCTAATGCAGGACGAGGGCCGGCTCGTTTTTACAGCACAAATCACAGTCGCCCACATCTGCGGTGCTGGAACCAGCCGCGGCACACCTGTCTGTGCACACACCTCTGCCATCCAGCTCGTAATTGTGACCTAGTTAAGAGGCACGGAGAGCTACGACAATAAATAATGGCTTGTTGAAAGCTTTCTGGTGTCAGACCCAAATGTGCGTGAATAAAAAAGACAAAGTGTGTTGCGGCGTGAGCCTGTGTTTTTTACTCTTTTAAATGGGTCAATACCATATATTCTAATAAAGCTACAAAATGCCAGGATGTTTACACCCTGTGCTTTCTCGATGCACCTCGATACATGTCAGTAATAGTTTAAGACAAGCCAGAGGAACCACTCTTGTAGTCCGCCTAATGATGAATAGAAGTTCTATTAGGTAAACAAACACAGAAGAGAGATTTCATTAAACCCTTGAGACAAATAACTATGTTCACTCTCGCTCTCTCTGTAGTCAGGTGCACTTTGTTCTATTAACACCATGCAGGGCTAATTTCATTTCTATCTGCGTCATAAAAGCAACAGCAGAAGCAACATTTTGCCAATAAAACACCCTCCAGTGACTCCAGAGAAGAAACTAAGAGGATTCGGTCAGGTGGAATCAACATCTAGTGAATTCATTAAATCAATTAGCGATCGTAGCAGAGAAAACGTGAGGAGATGAAAGGTGAGGAGGGGAATGAACTGAATACCTGTCTTTGAAGAAACGACGGAAGCCAAATGCGATGAGCTTCAGGACAGCCTCCAGCACAAAGGTGCTGGTGAAGAAATAATTACAGTACTTGAGTGTGATCTCCAGAGACTGGGGGGAAGGAAACATACAGATGGAGAGGAAGCCAGAGAGACAGAGGAAGAGAACAAGAGAGGTGTGAATGATTAAAAGACTTTCGCCTCAGGTTCATTAAGTCAGTCGAACCAGTCATTTTTACATTAGCTATATAACAATATCATGTATTCTATGAATGTTCATGTAAAGCCCAATAAATTGAGGTAGGTCACATGTGTTTTTACAATGGTATGCGTTTCAGAGCAGAAATTCTCTCAAATTTATGGATCCCCAGTGTGTCAGTCTCAAATCCCCTAGGGGACTGTGGGAAATTTCTGAATTGTGAACAAAATTGTCTCACTGAAAACAATAACAAGGCAAGTGGATATACTGTAAAGCCAAATCAGCAATGATAGCTATAATGATAAAAATACAATATGGTAGGAAAAAAAAATCTAAATAATAAAGATTATTTAGAGGATGAGGCCTGCGTTTTATCTTACATGAGGCTGGCTGTAGTGCTCCAGTGACATAGTCACAACGTTCACACAGATGATGAAGGTGATGAAGATGTCCAGGTAGTGACTAGTGCACAGAGTGTGGATCATCAATCGCACATGGCTGTAACTGGCATAGTAGGGCAACTTCTGGGCCTCTGAGAGAAATGAGTAGATCAGTTTAAAATGAGTAAGCACACCTTTTGACAACAAATATTTAAAGTTGAAGTGTGTATATTCAACAAATGGAATTCAAACATTGGCCAGTCAAGCATAATTATAATCCCACCCCCAAACTTATGCCATTAGTTAAGCTGAATGTTGTTGTGACGCTCAAATAAAAGAAGAAATTATTTGATAGCGCTACAGAGCCACAGTGCTTCTGAAAATCAACCGACTAATGGATTAAGTTTAGTTATCTCTACACATTAAATTGGGACAGGAGAATATTTTATTATCAAAATGATAAAAAAGTTTGTATGTGTGATGAAAAGGCTACTCTCTGGTCCATAAACTAGATTTGCTTTCTGCAGAGGAAAGATGCATCAAAGAACACACCTGTGCTGTCTCTCCATCTGGCTAACGCTATTATGAGATGTCTGGAGAATTAAACTGGTTGTTCAGCATTAGTGTGCAAATCAAATCATCTCTTTTTATTTAAAGTCACTATGTTTCTTCCTTTCCCTCCCTCCCTCCTTTCCTTTATGGATTTCATTAAGGATGCAAGATATTGGATCTTTGCCGATATCCGATATGCCGAAATTTGTCCACTAATTTTGGCTGATAGCCGATACCGGTATATTTTCTTTTTTCTTTGAAAAAAAAAACAAACAAAAAAACACCAAGTCTCTCCTGTGCGTTGATTATAAACAAATCATTTTTCATTTGGATTCGTTTT
Source organism: Megalobrama amblycephala (assembly GCF_018812025.1). Taxonomy (NCBI): domain Eukaryota; kingdom Metazoa; phylum Chordata; class Actinopteri; order Cypriniformes; family Xenocyprididae; genus Megalobrama; species Megalobrama amblycephala. Next base: position 57,299,222 of record NC_063044.1, on the reverse strand, counting down.
GACCTTATTCAGAAACACAAATATCTTAATGTTATTTGTGTATTTTACCTTTTATTTCATTAGTCTAACAAGTAGGCCTACAGTGTCCCCTAAATAAATTAAACTCCTTACTGGGCAGGCATTAGGACCCAGGGGAGGTTGTTGTGTCAATCTGTATTTTCATATTCAGCGCATGATCCAAAACAGTGCATCTAATCACAATTCAGGCAAAAGTTTGCTTCAAAAAAAGAGTTGCAGATGCATAATAAACATGTCTTATTGTTGGCAAATCATATCGGCATAATTTTTCATATCGGGCCAATGCTGATGTTTACGCTTTAAGCCTTTGTTGGCCGATTCTGGAGACGAGACAATAATATCGTGCATCCCTAGATTTCATCCAGTATGGCCAGTAGGGCTGTGGCCCTACATACTTCAGCATGTCTAATATCAGTAATTGCATTATTTTTAACAAAATTATATATAAATAGTATAGTATAATAAATATATAGTTTTCCCCAAACTGAAGACAATATTAAACTGAACAGGAGGTTATTATTATTCCACTGTTATTATTCCATTATTGACCCATTCAAAACATTTTGCCTCTCATCTCATTTTCTCCTCCTTACTCCGTCTCTTTTTCTCCATGCGTTTCAGTCTCTTTTCCTCTCTCCTCTTGGCCTCTTCAACCTCCTGGTACAGTCGGCACTTGTGGAAGTTCTCCACCACTACTCCAACAAACATGTTCAGCACGAAGAAACTGACAATCAGGAGGAACGAGATGAAGTACAGCAGCATCCATGGGTTGTTATTGGTTATGGGCTGATAAATGAAGAGACAGAAAGAAAGGTGGATGAAAGTCACGACTCACTGGGGTGTTGCTAGTCATTTGATATGCTATTCTGGGTGGTCACTAGAGTGTTATGCTTTTAATATGGTGTTCATGGTGGTCGCTAGGGTGTTGCTAGGCATTTGCTAGGGCTTTGTGGTTGCTGCTAAGGATGTTCACCTGTCATCTGCCAGGTTACAATTGTAAAGCCATTTTGAATACAAATATAAGTCCACCTCTACTCAATAAGTCACATTATTTGAGATATCAATTTCTGTAGCACAAACCGGTCAGGACTGGTTCTTCATCAAAGTTTTGATCAGAACAATGAGGAATGATAATAACAATGCTTATTCAACACAGCCTTGAGTAAAAATCAACATGCAGACACTTATGAGCTTGAGGGAAATTGGTCAAATTATGGTAAAATTAACTTAGGTGCAGCTTTTACTCGGTTGCTTAGCAGCAGCGTTAGAGCAAAACAAAGATGCCAAAGTCTAAATTGGCTCATTCTAAATCATGGGATGAGAAAGCACACAGTACTCTACACGTTTCCATCTGCTTCCACACATAGATTACATCCTGCAGTGGACTCTGGTGTGACAGAGATGATGCAGCGGGTAAATTACACATGCCATTTAATCCATGTGTGTGTGTGTGTGTGTTTTTTGACTACCTAGAGATGTTGGGCTCTTCTAGTGGGAGAGGGTTTGGCTGTAGGCCTACACATAATCATTATGTGCTGGTCCCTGACCTATGCAAGCTCACTGCTTTTTGAATCGAGGACTCTTGAAAGTCATTGCTTTTCAGCTTCAGAGCCAAAAGCCTGTTAGTATTAATGAAGCTGATTGTGTGTATTCAAGATTAAATATTCATTGTTGAGTGATTATTCCTTATAGCTATTTATTTTATTTGAAAGAAAGTAACTTTTAAGATCTTTTAACACTTAAGTACGAAAATAACTAATTCTGAAATTAGAGTACATTTTATACAAAGTTATTAAAGCTTGTAGTATCCTAGCTATAGATTTTTTTTTTTTTCTCTGAGGGTGCACCTGGCTACTGCGAAAAAAGCTTTATTTCAAACATCACATGAACAAATAGGAAAACAGGTCTCATCGCATCTGTTTGTTGGAGAAAGTGTTCATACAGCAGAACTGATGGCGATATCAGAAAACCTAGCTAGTTTGGTAAGTCTTAAAACCACTGACTTGTGTATTTTATAAGCTCTGTGTGATTAAATTTGTGATGCCACTTTACTGTACTTTTGTATAAATGTGCCTGTTTTGGGTTAATATTGCCCACAACCCCTATTATGAGAGGACTGGCTGTTAAGGTTCACTGTGATAATATGCAAATTTAGTTTATGACAGTCCATACGACATTGAAAGATGACCATTTACATTCGCCCTGTCAGTATTATCAGGATGGCAGGATGGGAACATCAGTGAACATGTTACATGGAAGATTACCTGCTGGTCCACTGCCACTGCATCCAGACCATGATACATGATATTGACCCAGCCGTCCTTTGATGCCAGCACAAACAGGGACATCAGAGCCTGTAAAAACATAAACACACATTAATATGAGCACAAACAAGGATAAACGGAAGTATGGAGATGGATGGAAAGACAAGCGGTGCAAAAAAACAAAACGAAAACAACAAAACGATGACAGGTAATTCTGATAAAGATGCACACACAAAAACACAATGTATATATACATCAATGAATTTAGATTAGACAAAGCAACACATTGAGTTGCTCAGAATCTGTCATGTAATTTGAAAGGCCCAGTCAGAGAACAAACTAACCTGCCCCAAGTTGTCAAAATTATACTTGTGATGGACCCACTTATAATTGGCCAAGAGGCAGTCGGACTTGTTCGTGATGTTTTTGACATCGAGGCCCAAGCAATGGTAGAACTTGCCTTTGAACAGCTGTTGAAACAAAAGAAATGGCACACACTTCATGTCACTCAATGCCACGTCTCGAACATCTCTTTAATAAAACTGTCAGAGTACTGTGGGGTATTTGAAAGAAAAAAGGGTGTTATGAAAGAAGACCATGAAAAAATAGAAAAAAAAAAAACATTCTCTATGAAGAAAAGAACAAGATATGGCACTAAAAAGAAATAAGAACAAATAATGAACAAATAAATGAAAGGAAACAGAAAGGTGTGATAGTGAGATTAAGCAGAAAATCTGAAAAAAGAAAAGAAAAAAAAAAGACAAAAGGCATTGGGACCCCCTGGGGCATCATTTAACTTTTTTTTTTTTTTTTTTTTTTTTTAGATTGCACCAGTGGCAGGCTTACTTGGTGCCCTAGGCAAGATAAGACATCAAAAATAAAGAAATTAAAGAAATAATAATATATATATATATATATATATATATATATATATATATTAAAAAAAAACTTTTTAAGAGGTAAGAAATGTTATTGCACTGGTAAAGTTTTTGTTCAATATGCAAAAGATCTCCTGTTCAAAGCCTGTATTATCTGAATTATATATGGTTTATTTTAAAAATTATATACACTGTCATTCAAAGATTTAAGTTTTTCAATGTTTTTGAAAGAACGCTCTTTTGCTCACCAAGGCTGCATTTATTTGATCAAAAATACAGTAAAAAAAACAGCCATTTTCAGCATCATTACTCCAATCTTCAGTGTGACATGATCCTTCAGAAATCATTGTAATATGCTGATTTGCTGCGGAAACATTTTTTATTATCATCAATGTTAAAAACAGTTAAGCCGTATAATATTTTTGTGGAAACAGTGATACGCTTTTTTTTTTTTTGAATGCTTTAATGAATAGAAAGTTCTAAACCATATTTATTTGAAATTTGAAAGACTTTTACATTGTTCAAATTTTGTCACTTTTGATCAATTGAATGCATCCGTGCTGAAGTATTCAGTTCTTTAAATCTCCAAACTTTTGAACTGTAATGTTTGTATACAAGAAAAACCTCAGGTAGCATACTGAATAGGCATTATGTTTCAGAGAGAGCCCTTGTTCTTTACCTGGACTCCCAGGATGCCAAATATGATAAAAAAGGCACAGCAGATGAGAACTATGTTTCCTATAGGCTTCAGAGAGGTGATCAAAGTCTCCACGACCAGTTTGAGTCCAGGAGCTCGACTGATAACCCTGTTAGAAGAAAAAGGGAAAAAAATCACCTGCAGAGATATAATCCAAGCATACGTTGGACAACACCACAAAAATGCTTGCAACTGCTTGCTGTACCTGAGGGGGCGCAGTGTGCGAAGAAGCCTGAGAACCCTCAGGACCCCCAGGATCTTAGCCCCACCCGCCATTGACACAACAATGTCAATCAAAGACACGAACACCAGGAAACCATCCAAAATGTTCCAGCTGCTGCGCAAGTATGCCTGCTCTCCAATATACAAACCCATGGACACCACCTACAATAAACAAAAACAGTGGGGAAACAGACACATTAACAGACAGCAATGTTAGAGTTTGTGATCTCCAGTCAAGCCAAGCCAACTATTCTAACTGAAACCCTAAAAAAGTGCTTCCTGTAGAGCTGAATTTTCAACTCAGCTGAGCTCTGCACAAGTACATCTAAAATCCACCATTATGTCAGTGGTGTGATGCAGATGTACTTAAGGGAACTGCTGATGGCTGTGAGATACAGTATGACTTCAAAACTATTTAATTTGTGGAAAAAAAAAAAAAAAAACAGCAGAAAAACAGCGAAACTAAAACGTGACTAAATCCACTGAAGCTCCAAGGTGACCCGAGCCTTAGGCCTCCCAGGCAGATTCTTGTGACACTAACAAGACGAGTGACAGGAAAAAGAAATACGTGCACACACACTCAGTCTGACGTCAGCATTGGCTGAGGTCTAAAAGTGAGAAGTGCAAAAAGAGCAAGAAAACAGAGATAGACACAGAGAATTATGTACTTTTAAGAAATGAGATACCGTACTGCTACACATATCTGCTCTTTCTTGGGATCAATTTGGGCTGTATTAGTCTGACAGTTTCTTTACAATACTGCCAAAAGAAGCCAATAATAAATCAGTGATGTATACCAGGCTAGTACAGTAATGTGACACTCATGCTAGCAATTTAAGGAGGTGTTTTTGAGTGAGAGCAGATCTGCTTGCAGAACTCCTATTAGTCGAGTGTAGGTGGGTTGGGGACAGTAAAATCAGCCGTTGCCCCTCAGGCGGTTATACTGGTAGGTATATTTTTGCTGTAGCTTGCAGAATCTGCCTCCCCAAGGATCAACTGTAATTGTTGACTTTCTGGTCCCCGAGAGAAAGGTGGAATCATTGTTTGACTTGTGTCTCCCACTGCACCAACGCTTTTAAAAATGTCCACAGTAAAGGATATACGCATTAAATATTGACTGCGTATGGTTAGTTGACATGACATTTCAAACGCTGACAACAATATGATTTATGAAATGCTATTTAAACATCTAAAGAAATTTAATTCTTGTATAGTTATTATATGGATTATATACATACATACATACATACATACATACATATATATATATATATATATATATATATATATATATATATATATATATATTCACTTAAGCACAGCACACTTTTGACAGGTTTATCTCTTGTTTGTTCGATTTTTTAATAATTGATTAAGTTACATAATTGATGACCTACAAGTGCCAAGTGCTTGCAGCTGAATAGATGGGCCAGACTGTGAGATTGACTGCATCTGAAATAGGAAACTGGCTCTAATTAATATCATTGCTTAATTGCTTGTCATGAGAGAGCCAGCAAACGTAATACCCCACTCTCAAGAGGTCCACAGGAGAAAGCATGAGTGAAAACTAGTGAGCAAGAGAGATCGAGCGAAAGGAAAATGATGAAATGAGAGATGGATTAGAGATACACACACACTCTTTCATCTTCTGGGAGATATTTAGCTAATTACTCATTCAAATGACCAAAGTCTTTTGTCACCAACAAATTTCTGTGTGTGTAATTTTGTTTAATATCCTTCCAAGTTTAATATAATGATGAATTATGTAATATTCCTTCATAGACAAAGCAGGGTACAATGCTTTTTTTTTTTTTTTTTTAAATCTGAAAACAAAAAAAAGTTTTAACAATAATTTTAACATTCAGCACTATTTCTAGCTCACTGGAGAAATAAGCAAATTTGTGACACTGATCATGTGAGTCTTTGTACAGACGGTCAGATCATTTCCACCGAAACACAAGATGCTTTTTGGATCATCTCAAATCATGCTGGAGAACGTGATCATCAGGTTTCAATTAAACACCTGTTTGTGCAGCTGTCATCAAAACAAAAGAGGAACAAATCAAAAACTAAGATGGTACAATTATTATTCACTTTTTCAATTCAACTGTTCACTCCAATTTTTATGCTGATAATAAAAAAAATATAATGGAAATGGAAAAGCTGCATTAAATCAGAAATATGAAAAACAGATGAATTTTCACTGGTAGTCTTTTGGACCCCACTGTATGTTATTAGCATAACTAAATGGAAAGTAATTGTACTCCAGCAGAATTCAAACCATAAAACTCGCATGAAAAAAAAGGAAAAAGTGAGCTAATTCTTAGCAGACTGACATAGTAGTAGATAGAGTCACAGTATCTGCAACTGCTGTGAAAATAAAGATCATATCGATAATTTTCTCTTGATTTGTCACCATAGATCAGAGGTATGGCAGTGCATACAGGGTGAAAAAAAACCTAAATATGGCAGTCCTGAAATCAATGCAATATCTCATGCAGTGAATGTAAATATTTACCTTGAGTGTCATCTCCCCCACAAATATGGCTGTGAAAATGTAATTGGACACGGTAAGGAAAAGCCTCTCCTACAGAAAGAAAAGGGAAAGAGAAAGAGAAAAAAAAAAGAGAAATATAAGGAAAAGGGAAAAATGCTGTGAAAATATCTGCTTGTGGGCAAACGAAAATCATCAATCAGTAAAACAATAGGTTGAACAACTGAATCAAAGGTCTATGGCCTCAGTCTTACCAGGCTACCCTGAAGAATCTTGGGTCTCTCCAGAGCCACAGTGATGCAGTTTGAGAAGATGAAGGCCAGCACCACATAGTCAAACAGCTTATGGGCTATGATGGACTGACACAACAACCTGAACCTGAAGAGTAAACGAGACAAAGCAACATTGTTCCAAAGCCTAGTAAGCTGCCTACTGCCTACATAGACAGCAGCCAAACAGTAATGGAAACACAAGCGAGCTATTTAGAATCTACAAGCCTGAATAGACTTGCAATTGATTTCAACAGCTAATAGACACGTTTCATTAAAAAAAAAAAAAGCAACATTTTGAACAAAAAGCTGAGAAAATCACCCCTAAAGCTTCACAGTTGTTAACTCTTCATTCGGTAATGTTACACAGTTTTGATTTATATTCTGTTTATGTTTGTATGGATTGTAGGGCTGGTCCGAATACCATTTTTTGAGCTTCGAAGCTCTGTAGTAATCAGCGCTGAATATTCGAAGCTTCGGCAGGAGGGGGCTGAAGATAATTCTTCTCTCTAATAACGGCATGTGTAATGAGTAGAAATATGCTGTTGCCCCTTTAAGGCTGCGTGCTCCCGGTTGAACTGTCTCGAACGACTCGAGCACTGCATGTATGCGGGTTATTTCTGTTTTTCTGTTGCTCATTTAAAGTTACGAAACGAAAAATAAATAAATGAACGAATGGTAATAAATAAAGAAAACACCGTCCTAGTAAAATCTCACGTTTGAGTTTTAACAAGCTTGTATATTTTGCAGTAGATTCATTTAGACTGATAATAATGGATAAAAAGGCTAATACATTTTGTTTCTATTATTCTATTTTCCACAATGTCAAAGCAACGCAGCTTAACCCAAAATACAAGTCCGTGCAGTTGTGTGCTTCAGACAGAGAATACTCCAGTTGCAGGGAACACATTAGTAGGCTAAGAAGAAGCAAATATATTTATTAAGTATAAGAAGGTTGGGTTGCTTAAACTGTCCATCCTATCAAAAACGGCTAGGCTATATAAGATAATTGTAAAAAAAAAAAAAATTATTGTATTGTATTTCACCATATTTTATAGTGTAAACATGTACAAGCGCGAATGAGAACCGTTTTGCGAGGGGGATGCCAGGTGTGCAAAAAACAAACAAATAAACAAAAAAAAAAATCAATATTCAAATCCCAAAATGAAAAATCGAATACCAACCCACCAAACGAATATTCGAATAATCGAATATTCTGGTCCAGCCCTAATGGATTGCCCAAAATTTTTGTCAATGTCAGGGAGTTAATTATACATTATAAATATTTTTTCATCAATCTAATGCATCCTCACTGAACAAAAGTAGCAATTTCTTTAAAAAACAAAACAAAACAATGAAATAAACTAAAATGTATTGACCCCAGACTTTTGAATGGTAGTATAATATGATTCTCACTTCATCTGCCATCTTGGATTTATTTTTTCATGGAGCTTGTCAAAATGCATTCTGACAGCTCACTACGTGTTGGAACAGTAAAATATCTCAATTTTTCCATTACAGCACAAACTTTAGATAGACATTCAAAGACTAGACAGTTTGAAAAAAACAGACTGACAGGCAGAGGGTGGGAATAATCGGCTCCTATCTCTTTGACACCGATCAATATCCTAATCAAGCCACCCTCTAAAGAGCTGGCAGCCCATCAGTGCTATTGATCAGGCAGGAATTGCAGAATAACTGCTGGCCGAGTTACCATCAGAAGAAGAAGAGGTGTGCGGGCATCTTTCCCTCTGCATTACTCAGAGATCAAATCAGTAGCACTATGGGAAACAACCTGTGACACAGGTTTATCTACTTAATTTCAACCTGTTCTTGGGCGTGGAGCAACTTCTAATCTGTTTTGTGTTATAATGAATTTAGGCTAAATGAAAGACAACTTCCAGCTGCACTCTCAAACATAGCTGCAACAGGCTAGTTCCATCACAAGCCAACTAAAGACCCATATCAGGTAATTACTGTAAATATTATATAAACTATTGAAGCCAACAAAGTTAAAACAAAATGACATTTATACAATGGTATTTATTTATTATTAGTGACAAGTTTTGCTGCAGTCTTTTTGACCACATAAAAAATAAATGCCAAATATAATAAAAATAACACAACGATCACCTGATGGGTCAATCACACATGGCAGCTAATAACGCAAAACTATATATGTCCATTTATCGGCTTCTTTCTTACTGAAAATTAACAGAGAACTCTTTACATGTCACCATTACCACATAACATGTAAAACTACCTACATAAATTGTTTGTGAACAAGGTCAGTAAGTGAAACAGCTTCCCTCAGCTCTTATGAAGTCTGTTCATGACTATTATGTAGTGAAAGAGAGGAGACAGTGAAAGGACTGACTTGTTTTGAGGAGAGAAGAGGAAGACAGACCAGTCCTCCCTGGTCTCACACCAGTCTGGTCTGTACACTTCTATCATCTTCTGAATCCGGAAACATAAACTCTGCAGACAGAAAAAGCATTTAGTTGAAGATTTTTTGGCAAAGTTGAGGACTGAGATTAATTCTGCAGGATCCAGGGTGGGAGAATTTTCTTGGAGACGCATTTGTTAGTTGAAGCAGTTATGAAACTGAGCTTTCCAATGTTTCATGTCCCCTTGGAGCTGCCATGTTACTCTTAATTGCTTACAAAACAAGAGAGTCTGGCTGTAAATTAAAAACTAAAACTACTGCCATCTGTTAGCGTTCCTCCTCAACAGATAATAATTGGGTGATTTTCATTGTGTATTTGATTGTATGGACAATTGGCTCTGCTTAAGCAGATTTACAATGTGTGCAGAAGGTTGGTTGTTTTTTTGTTTTTTGTTTTTTTACAGGGACAATACTACCTCCTCTCCAGAATTCTCAGATAATCCAACAAAATTGTCGTTTAAAAGACAACTTTCATTTTCATCAAATCTTTCTTCCATGGAACAACTTCTTGAGCTCCATAAATGAAAAAAAAAGGGGAAAAAAAAACACCATAAAAGTAGCATAATTCAAGTCTTCAGAAACAATACACTACCATTCAAAAGTTTATTTCTAAAAAGTTTATTTCAGCAATTACTTTGGTACAATTCAGTCTTTAGTGTCACATGATCCTTCTAAGGCCCTGTTTACACCTGGAATTAAGATACATTTTGGTCGATCAGATTACAAGTGGATGGCACTAAATACAAGTGTAAACAGGTCTAAAACATTTTGAGCTTGTTTACTTTCGACCACTTCCAGAGGTAGTCGAAAATGCATTCGACCAGATTGCTTTGCAGTGCCGACGCTTATGTGGTTGAATGTGTTCAAACAGCAACAAAAGACCACCTACTCTATGCCTATATGCGTAAATGAAATGGTTTGAAGATAGTCCCTTTAATGGTCCCTTTTATTTTGATGGTCCCTTTAACACATTCTGTTGACTATAAGTAACGTTGCACCTGCATGTCTACTAACTCTCATTAGAGTGTTAGTATAGTATTAGTAGATTTGTAGGGTTAGGGTTGAAATGTACTTGCACAGTTACTTGTGGCCCGTGGACTGTCTGTTGGGTGGCCATCACAATAAAGAGTTAGCATATATTAATCAAACAGTTCTACTAATACTCTAATGAGAGTTAGTTCACATGTAGTTGCAAAGTTACTTACAGACAGAATGTCAACAGAATGTTCAAAAGGGACCATCAAAATAAAGTGTTACCAAAAACGTACAAAGCACAATGTTCTCCCACAATTCTTGATTTCTAACACACACTCACAGCATCACAAGTTGTGCGGCTTACTATTTTTGTGGAAACAGTGATGCATTTTTCAGGATTCTTTGATAAATAGTAGGTTTGAAAAGTACCGCATTTGAAATAGAAATCTTATAAATGTGTTAGCTGTCACTTTTGATCAACTTAATGCATCCTTGCTGAATAAAAATATGATTTACTGTACAAACAGTAGTATAAATTAGTGCAAAATACAGATCAACATTTAAGTTGCTATTCTCACCCGCAACTATTGTATGGATTTAGAAGACTTGAAATATGACATCTGCTTTCATGGTGCCTTTGTTTTCTGCATTTTTGGAGCTTAGCAGCATCCGTCCCCATTCACTTTCTCTGTATGGATAAGAGCACCCAGTACATTTGACTTAATTTCTCCTTTTGTGTTACACCAAGTTCAAATGGGTTTGGGACATCATGATGACACTTTTTATTTATAGGTGAACTATTCCTTAAAACAATTACTAGGTTTACTGGGCACTTACATAGTCATCATCCAGATCCTCCCTGTCCTTGCGCGTATTGACCTGAGGGTAGACTTCATTGATGATTTGTGGTTGGACTGATGGTGTCTTTCCATTACAGTCCTGGTGCTCTCCAACGCTTCCCAGACCCCCAGAGAAGCTCTTTTTGCGTTGCCGGGGGTGCAGAGGAGGCAGGGCCGGTCCGGGCACCTGCAGCAGCTCCGGAAGCTCCAAAGAGAGAGCCCGTCGTTCTCTGCGTGGGACGAAGTGTCTAGAGAGAAGAGGCGGATGCAGAGGAGGGGGCGGAGGAGACAGCAGGGACTCCTGCTCAGAAGGACGAGAGTGAGGGCTACGAACCCGTAAACTACCTCCGCCCCCCATCCCCAGGCATCTAGAGGATCGACCCAAGCTGTTCCAACTCGACCTGCGACTCCATATACTGGGTCGTGCGGGCCGTCCCCAATTGTGGTACAGAGAAGCTCGTCCTGGACACTGACACACACAGAGAACACAAGTTTGTAGTCAATATATGAACCTGAACTCAACAACACACACTACAAGACTGAAATGCCTAATGTACTTAAAAAAAACAAAAACAAAAAAAAAACATTTATTTAACATTTAAGAACACACCCCTGTGTTTTATGCCAAGTACACACCACAAGACTTATTTGCTTTAGAAAAACCCAGATCATAGACAACTCAGAATGTAAAGGCTACTCATCACCAATGCTCTTCTAGTGTGAATGGTTGTAAGACAAACTGGAACTAGTTGTAGATGTTGTTATCAAACCATTTTGAAGTCCGTCTGACCTGTCTTTAGGTGTGTAGACTGTATTATATTAACATTGTTATAGATTTTAGCATTAATCACAAAACTTTATGTCAGATATAATTAATGTTGTGCTATTACTGGCCACAGGAAGCAGATGGTAAACATGCCGTTAAGTCAAGCGCGCTTTGTGTTTTAAAGAGACTGGTTCAGGTCCAGGTGTTTGGTGGGCTGATGCTGTACAGTCCAGTAAAGTTTCTCTGATCACGGTAGTCTACTGCATCCTCCACACCCTAGCACCAAAATCATCTTGTGTGATGCACTAAAGTTTTAGGTGTAACCTGGTTAACATAATTCCTGGGGAATCTGGCTAAAACAACAGACAGCGCATGCAAATAAATAGCACATGCTTTCAACTCATTCTTAGCTAATTCCACCCTCCGTCTAGAGCCCTCATAAAAAGCCAACCTCCTCACACAAGGACTGTTATTATTTAAACCATTGTAAAAATAATTATGTAGTTTATAAGTTGCTCTCAGCTCTTCGAGTGCCCGCTCAACGACCCTCTGTGTGTATGCTAATTTAATGCAAGCTAGACGAGTAGAGACGGCTCTCTAAGTGCTGAGTAAGTGTCTTATTAATGGTTTGCTAAATGCTAATACATGCAGAGCCAATGGATAATTATTGTGTTCTTTGTGCTTTTTAAAGGGGTTTTGGATTGCTGGAGTGGTATGATATAGCTTCTGTGCTTCTCAGTGAGTAAGACCCTGTAATGAATGGCAGGTTGACTGCAGCATGCACAAAGGCTCACCAGCGTCGTCTGCTCCAGGCTAGCCCTGCCCAGAGAGCTCACGCTGCTCTTGCGGGAACCCAAGGCAAAGCTCAGCCTTTCAGATGGGTACAAGCCCCTGGCGTTGGGTGCAGGTGCCAAATCCAGATGCCCATTAGGGGTCAAAGTGGAAATCTTGGGATCTGCACAAACGAACATGCCAAGACTGATTATTTCATAAAAAATCAGAAGAAAACACTAGCTAGCTTATTGCAAGGCTTATGGCAAAACTATTCATTCTGTGTTTGAGGTGCGGAATTGGGAAGTATATTCCACCAAGCCTATAAAGTTTAAAGCTTCCATCATTTCTGGAATCTCTAAACCCTCCTCTCATGCCAGGTGACCCTGATGGGAGCATGCAAGTTTGTCTTCTGTCTGTGGAGAGCTTCAGTGTGTGTACATGCATTATTCATAACGTCATGTCCTCAGATCTCATAGCGCCATGTTTTTTTCTTTTTCTTTTCTTTTAACCAGATATTAATAAGTTGGCCTGAACTGGCCGTTGGGACCACCGGGAGAATTGCCTGTGGCATCAATTTATAGTATTTGGCCTGCTGCCCTATGTGTGTGTGTGGTTTTTTAATTATTATTATTTTATATTATTGCCTGCCCAAATGTACCAAAGTCATAATTTCAGAATTCAGCATTCAATCATAAATAAATAATAAATCATGAATCTGTTAGTCTTGACTGGCAACGCTACGATTCAGTTCAAGTCCACTCAGCACCTCCACCAAACGGTTTGCAACAAAGTAGTCAATGCGTGGGATTCGAAGATGAAGAGATAAATGCGGACAAAGCTAGAGGAAGCTAGAAAATGTTAGCAGCAGCAACCCATTACTACCGTCAGTCAAAATACTGTGTGCTAAATGACATCACTATTATCCACTGCAAAGTTGCACTAGTTATTTAGCAGACAGATATTCATATCAATTTATAGTATAGGTAGGGAGGGACCTAGGGCAGTCAACAGCACAAAAATATGAGTCATCATAATAATGCAAGAACATGTTCATAGAATGTTTCTAAAAAAAACCTGGTCATGGTGTAGTTATTGTACTAATTTTAACATTTAGGCAATTTAGAAAAATTGTTTTACTATATTTGTATGAAGTATATTTTTGTTAAATCTTGGGTATTTAAATCATTCTAAGATGAAAAACAGCATCAACATATTGTCCTAATGTAATACTTTGATGAAGTTAGATTTGTGCAAATGAGGTGGATGTTTTGCAGCAAGGTTCTGTTCTGTTTAGTAGTACTGCTAGTGAAGAAGTGATAGGTACAAGAAAAATAGCAAAAAAAAAAGTACACACATACAAGTGAGAGACAGAGAGGTATCAGGGAAAAGGAAGTATTAAATATTTTGCAAAGCCCCAGCCTAAGGATTTAGACATTTTTTGATAGTCATACAAAAAATAGGGTTGTCTTTGGTTTCAGAATTTGTAGTGGGTGTATGGGATGGTCTGGATGAGGGTGGATGGGGGTGCTTGTTAATACAAGTTATCCAATTGTTACAAATATCCAATTAAGAGAGAAAACAGCACATAGACCTTCACTTTGAAGTTTAAAGCTGAGGCAGTATCATCTTAATATAGAGAATCATATTGTAAACACAATTGTTAGGCTTAGTGTTAATTCAATTGTTGTCTAATTCAATTTATATTGTTGTAATTACTCTTCCATTCAAATCATTTAATGTCTATCTTTCTTCTTATCACACTCTATATATTCCTTTACTGTCAGCCAGTTTAACAGTCTTACCTGTAACTGTCTGATCTGGCTGATGCTCAGTGGGCTCTCCCTCACTCCCTGAGCCTGCCTCTGCCTCGTCTTGAATGGAAGTATTAGACATTTATTTAAATATTATACAGCATAAATCTATATTATATACTATACTATGCTACAATACAACTTCAGTTGTATCTTAGCATGGTATAGCATAAAATATAGATTATTTAGAACATTTATAGTATATTACCTTTATAAATTATGTATACTATTAATATGGTCTTAATAAAATATTACAAATGATGTATGATATAGATTACTAAGACAATTGATTAAAATAAGAAATAGACTTAATAGGAGTTAAAGTGTGACAAACTGTCACTGAGTGTGTTTACATGCACCCTCATAATGCGATTATAATGGGATTTTGGCAATATTGCGATTAAACTTTACCTCATGTAAACACAATACTTTGATCAAATGAATGCATTTAAGCTCATAATTGTAATAACCATAATCACATTAAACTAGGTGGGGTATGCCTTTTATATCTTTGATATTTATTAAAATAAACTGTCAAATCATATGTAAAAATCACTATTTTTCACTACTCTATATGGGCTCATACATAAATATGTCATAATTTAAAGCTATCAAAAATATGAAAGCTGTGCATGATAGCTTACACCAGGATGAACACTTAACAGTTGGTTTTATGGCTGTAAATTATTCCCTTTAAATGTTATTGAGCTTTAAATTATGGCATATTTATGTATGAGCCCATATACAGTAGTGAAAAATAGCAATTTTACATATGATTTGACTGTATATTTTAATAAATATCAAAAATATAAAAGGTGTGCATCATAGCTGACACTTAGATGAACACTTTACATTTGATTTTATGGCTGTAAATCCCTTCAAATCTTATTGAAGTTAGAAACGTGCATACCAATGTCGAATGTGACTTTAGAGACGGTCCCTAAATTTGCGAATATCAAACGTCCAACGTCAAACCATCTTTATGCTCGTGTCATGTAAACATCTTACTGCGATTAAGACCTTAATCTGATTATGAGAAATAATCGCATTATTGGTGCACATGTAAATTAATTAATTTATTTTTAAAAATCTTCCTGACCCCAAACCTTTGAATGGTACAGTACTAAATGACTTTGTCTGACTAATTCAAATCACCAGAATTCAAAACACTGGAGGCTTACTGTATAAATATAAACATGTAATACCATAACGCAATGTACTGTCACTGTAAAAGACTGTTATTAACTCATCATTTAGATCATTTGAAAAGGAATTCTGAACCTCAAAATACTCTTCAAAATGAAATACTACAGTGTTTCACAAAAGGTTCAGGAAAATACAGCTGTGCTTTAAGAGTACTTCTTTAGTTAGTCCACAGCTCAGTACCTGACAGCTGGAGCGAGTTCTTTTTCTCTGTTTCTTCTATATTACAAGAGGATCTGTCATCATCAGAGCAGGAACGGTTAGCATCACCCTGTTCCAGACAGGGAAAAAAACAAAACAAAAAACAGGCACACAAGGTCAAAACGACACAAGAACAATAATAAGGTTGAGTTACGAAGCAAATACTGGTTAAGTCCATTCATACAGCACATCTTGGTTATAGAATGTGGTTTTCACTCATGTTTATAACCTATACATTACCACACTTTCAACTGAATGAGAGTGAGGAACAGAATTTCTCTTGTAAAATAACTAAACAGCCATGAGCATTTTTTACTAGAAATGTCAAATCATTGCCCTCCCTCTGAAAGTCAGTCGCATTTGCTCTAGTTCCCCACTCACCCTCACATCATGCCTCAGATCTAGACCATAACCTGGAGGCCCACTTCTACAAGCTCCCTGGAGAGATAACCTACTCTTGCAGACTGCATACCTGCCCGTGAAACCGTATTCATACAAGCATGCACATCGAAAATATATTCAACGGCAAGAACAACAAAAGCCTTTGGAAAAATGCCCTGGGACAGCGGTAAGATATTAGAGCCACGGCATGTTCTTGCTGTCATTTTATTGCTAAACACCTGCACAAATTTGACCTTGTTACAAAAGCATCACAGCCAACAGATGCTTATCAGGATAATGCATTCAAATAACCCCACTGAGCATGAAATTTTAAACTTGTAAGTTATTGGCCCTGTTATGTCAGGGATTGTTTTGTGCATCAACCAAAACACTCAATTACCCAGATGCCCTAAGGTGTGTACCTTACCTCAGCCTGAAATCCTTCGACTAAAATGGCCACAAGTAGATTGAACAGAACATAGTTCCCAAAAGTCATGAGCGCGACAAAATACAGGGCCGCCAGGGGGGAGGTAGAGGCCATGCCATTATACAATACCATGTTCCAGTCCTCTTGAGTTAAGATCTGCACACACACACACACACACACACATACAAATATTGACAAATACTGTATAACTTTAGATTAAACTTGGGAGCAAATTAGTTAAATAAATAAATAAACAACAATAAAATATAATGAATAAATAATTTTACTATTCTTATAATATACATTTATTTTTTAATTTACTTATTATATTTTTATTTTATTGAAAAACCAAGACATGTTTTTTTTTTTAAATATATAATCTCATAATTTATAACTTTGTTGTTTTAGCAAAGTTTTAATGGCCATCCATTTTTATTTTTTTTGGTCATTATTACGGTACAAACTGAAAATACAGGAAATACGTACACAAAATGTATAATAAAAAAAATAAATAAATCAGAACAAAATGGCTTCTTTAAGCAGAAATCAGTATTTAGTGTGACCTCCTGGACTTCTTCGTTTCTCAAAGAAGAAAATCTGAGAAACTTATGAGATTTTGAAAGTTTTCTTAGCCATCCAGTGCTATTCTGTTCCATTTAGGTTTAAGAGAGCCAGTTCCTGCTATTACTCAAGTGTAAGGGGAGATCATGAAATACTTGCCACTTTTTTCAGATTTTTTTCCTGTTTTTTTATTTTTAAATACTGCATACAAATTTCCTGTATTTTCTGGTTATATTCTAATAAAGAGATATATAATAATTATATATGGTCATTATACTAATGCTAAAACAACATCTAATGGTGGCCTAAGATTTTTGCACAGTACTCTGTGTGTATATATATATATATATATATATATATATATATATATATATATATATATATACACTTTTTATATATATAACCTTAGACTAGCATGTGATTGTCTAAACAATTCAACTCTACAGAGAATACCCAGGTGTGTGTGATTAAAATGTGTTTTCACCTAGCTCCCAGTTGCCTTGTGTTTCCAGCCACCTGCAGCAGTGCTTTCATAAGTGAGATGAGTTTTGAGAGTGCTACGCACCTGAAAAACCGTGACAATAGCCCAAAGCAGGGAGTCAAAGTTTTTCCTGTCAGGTACCGTGTCCCCAGCCTCTGTCTTCAGGCTGAACTTGCAGCCAAATATGTGCATTCCCAGAATACTGCAAAAACAAACAGACAAACAAGCTTTGAATGTTACTCTCATGTTTAGAAATTCTGATCCCGTATGTTTCCGATCAGCCTTAACAGGATGTGAGATGAATGAGTCTGTCAGAGGTGAGGAGCCTATAAAAATGATATCAGTGCTATGTGAGGAGACATATGTCCTGGTTGGACAGCAGCCAGAGATGAGATCAGTCACGTTGGAGAGACAGATCACAGAATTCAGAATGCAACAAACACCAAGAGATAAATGAGACAGAGGTGATTCTACAATACTGATATAAGCAGTGTTGTTGGTAATGTGTAACAAGTGATAGACATTACTTTTATTTTTAAGGAATAAGTAAAAAAAAATGTCATTTGTTAAATTTAAACCACAATATCTGAGCTATAACTAAACACCTCATTCATGTAAGGCATGTAGGTATTATAGGAGTTGTAGTATGTGTGAGTATTGTAGTTCTAGAGCTTGGGTCGGCAACCTATGGCACGTGTGGCAGCATTGGCACACGGAGAGATAATATCTGGCATGTGAAAATAGCTAAAGAAGTGTATGTATTTAATTTAAATAAAGTCCCTTGAACTTGCATATGGACATACATTTTGAGGTAATCATTCCTCATAGTCACACAGTCTGTTTTATTAAGTTAGGTGCTATAAATACTATTAATGTGAGAGATTCTAACCTGTGGCGACAATCTGTTTTCTTCTGTGAATATCTTCTTCATGCTTATGACATACGCAACAATTTCTTATGACAAAACATTTACAATGCCCAATTTTATTATCACATAGCTTTTATTAATATTTTCAGTGTTTTTATTTTTATATTTTTTTGTTTTCTTTTTAATTTTTATTAAAGTTTTAGTTGGGTTTTTTTGGTAATTTTTATTAGTTTTTTATATGTCGATATAGGTTTTATTTATTTTTATTTCAGTTATTTTAGTACATGATATCAAACTAAAAAACAAGAAATGTTTCCTTAGCAACAAGCTGAAATAAAAGTTTCAGTTTTTTATATTTTATTTCAGATTTTTATAGTAAACTATAATAACCCTGGTGCTGGGTGCCTGGGTGGACATCGGTTCCTCTAGGGGGGTCCGGGGGCATGCCCCCCCGTAGGAAAATTTTGTACATTTTAAATTTAAATGCATTAATTTGGTGCATTCTGGGAGCAAAATTAATTGACTAGATCAATGAAGAAATGTGTTCTCTTGTAAACAATTTGTTATTGGTGATGGTAGGGCACATTAGTCACATACATAACATATAGTAGGCTAAAAGATAGCTCATAAGGGGTCAAACATGTAGAGTATACAATTAAAACTATAAAACCATTAAAAATATGTAGCAAAAGAGGTTACCTTTGTTGAATTAATTTATTGGTTGAAGCCTGTATCTATACATCTGTATTTGTGGAATGGTCACTCTTTGATTTGTTAAACAATCCAGAATGCACTAAACACATTACTTCATTATAGAGAAAAATAACAAATTAATAAAAATATATAATCATAAGCTGAACAATAAATAAATAAGGTGAGTATATAATTCAGCAGCAAAAAGTATTCTAGCCTAATTCGTGGGTGGGGTGGGGGGGGGGACACCTTTGCACAGTAATTTTATAAATCCAAATGTTAATAAAAAGTTTAAAATTACTATTTGTATTCTTATCAAATGAAAAAAAAAGATTTATATTAGATTTATATGTAAATAATTATATGTATTTATTTTAATTTAAGATTAAAAGACGCTTATTTTAAATGCATTGTGCAGCTTTTTAATGGGGCAACAAGATATGATAGATACGACAGAACAAAATAGGCTATTAATAATCTTTCAGTGTGCAAAACCATTATAATATGAAACGCTTCAAAACAGCAGCAAAAAAAACGCTAATGCGCATCCCGGGTGCAGAATGATGTGCTTAAAGCAATGTGGAGTCAGAGCGCGCAGTTGCGCTGCACATTGAAAAGTTCACGGTACAAAGAGAATCCCTGTGTATATCTGCATCTAACAGTTTATTAAACATATGTTTCTTCTCACTTTTTTTTAAATTCCAGTTATTGTGCGTGTGACGCAAATTCATAGTCCTTGTGTTGTGCGATCTAACAGACATACTGTAGCCAGTATGATGGTATCGTTCAGAAACAGCAAAAAACTCCAGCAAGATAAAGTCATTTTATGCAAATCCACAGTCCTTTATCTACAATATCAAGTATTATAATGGGAATAACATCATATTGGAGAGTTTACCGTGCTGACTGTCGTTGCCGAACGCGACGCGCTGTTTGAGTGCTGAACAGAGAATGATTGACAGCTGTGGCAGAGGGAAGACGAGTTTCTGACCGTGAACTTAACGATGTACTCCCTCACATGAGGCTATGAAATAGCTTCAGATTAATTTGAATATAGTGCACGAAAACTTAATTGGTGGTAGTCTACTTATTTTACTCTATGACTCCCACTTTTGCCATTATAAAAGAGCGCAGACGGTTATCAGGCGCATTATCAGACGGTTATTTAAATATCGCGACAAACCTAATTTCCGTTTCATTTTGAGACTGTGGCGGGACAAATAAGAATGTGGTGGGCCGCCACAGTCTAGTCAATGTATGGGAAACACTGACATGTATTTAGTACATAATTAGGCTTATGGTTAGGTTTAGGGTTAGTTGCTTGCAATTATGCATAATTTACTGTTATTACTAAATACATGTAAGATGTGTAACAGACACTGTAAAATAAAGTGTTATCAAATGTCTATATATGAAATATATAGTGCTTGTATGAAATATGCCTATATAAAATCTATAAAATGTTTAAATCAGATTTTTTGTTTTAGTATTACGTTTATACTTTTCTGAAAAATCAATGGACAGTACTGTGATCTCCACCCCAGTGACTACAATAAATAAAAATAAAAGTGAATGAGTGAATGAATGAGTGAGTGAGTGAGCATGTGAGTGAGTGAATGAGTGAGTAAATGAGTCAGTGAATGAATGAGTAAGTGAGTGAATAAATGTAGTGAGTGAGACAGAAACTAAGAGGTATTGAGTGAACATCCACATTATAATATTAATATGTGTGTGTGTGTGTGTATATATTATATATATATATATATATATATATATATATATATATATATATATATATATATATATATATATATATATGAATGTATGTTATGTATTTTCTGTTTGTTTTGCTTTATGCAGTGCTTTGGCAATATGTACCCAAGTATGTCATGGCAATAAACCAATATGAACTGAATTGAGTGAATGAATGAATGAATGAATGAATGAATGAATGAATAATTGAATGAGTGTGTGAGTGAATGGAGTAAGTGAATGAGTGAATGAGTGAGTGCATGAAAAATTGAGTGAGTGAGTGAGTGAATGAGTGAATGGAGTGAATGAATGAATAAGCGAGTGTGTGCGTAGTGAGTGAGTGAGTGAGTGAGTGAATGAATGAGTGAGTGTGTGAGTAGTGAGTGAGTGAGTGAATGAATAAGTGAGTGTGTGAGTAGTGAGTGAGTGAGTGAGTGAATAAGTGAGTGTGTGCGTAGTGATGAGTGATGAATAAGTGAGTGTGTGAGTAGTGAGTGAGTGAGTGAGTGAGTGAGTGAGTGAGTGATGAATAAGTGAGTGTGTGAGTAGTGAGTGAGTGAGTGAGTGAGTGAGTGAGTGAATGAATAAGTGAGTGTATGAGTAGTGAGTGAGTGAGTGAGTAGTGAGTGAGTGAGTGAGTGAGTGAGTGAGTGAGTGAGTGAGTGAATGAATAAGTGAGTGTGTGAGTAGTGAGTGAGTGAGTGAGTGAATGAATGGAGCGAATGAGTGAATGAATGAGTGATTGAATAAGTGAGTGAATCCGACTCTTGAGGAAAGACAAAACAGACAAAATAGAAACTTAATGCTGATTTTCCTAAAAAGTATAACTCAAAATTGTAATGCATTACTTTTAACAGCAACATCTAACAACACTCTATTCAAAACACCTTGTGAAAGACAAACTTAATTTGTGTTAAACTGTTCTCTATGCAGCAGAGCGACGATGAAGCTGATTAATAATTGGCACAACTATAGCTTCCAGTCTGTAATGCTGATTCATTCTCTCCATTTCCTCCAAAGACACGTCATCCCAGGCATCTGCTAACAGTTACTGAAGCCTGTTGAATGTACCCGCAGGCAGGGGACAACTCTATCCATTTAAGAGACATAAATCTGGGCATTGTTTTCAGATGAGGGGTTATAAATTGAGATGCGTGTTTGGTGGAGGGGGGTTGGGGGCGCTGAAAGCTAAACTTGAGTGGAAAAGATGGATCGGCAGGATTGGTTTATGCTCTCAATCCTGCAGCAGCCTCCATCTGTCTCGGTGCACTCTGCTGGAATTGCAGCGCTGCAGGGGGAAGGAGGGTGAGTCAGTGGGCACCAGGGGCCTGAGTGTTATTGTTCTGCTCTCCATCAATCTCACTCTGATCCTTATGGGCCTGTCACTCGCAGCTGAAGCTAAGGTGTACTCTGAGCAGCCTGTGCAGCTGAGACACTCAGACATGCAGAGCCCAGCATGATCCAGCTGTGAGGAGAGGGCTGCTGTCAGGTGTGAGATTTTATAAACCCAGGCTGCTTTGTGTGATAAAGTGTTTGCCGTTTATTACAAACAAGTGTGAACTCGAATACGGACAGAGACTATGAGTAAGCACACAGATATGAAACACATTGGGTTTCATTCACTAATAATTGCGTATAAGACCTACTGGACTGCAATTACAAAAACAACCCACCTGAATATGAAGATGAAGAGCATTAGTAACATGCAGAAGGTGGCCACATTGTCCATGGTCTTCATCAGGACCACCAGCTGTCTGCGCAGAGCTGGCATGAACCGCACCAGCTTGATGACCCTCAACAGTCTGAATGTCCTCAGGACAGACAGACCCCCGTCAGACTGCCCAATGATCTCACAAACACTATAAACACACACACACACACACACACACACACACACACACACACACAAAAAACCGTGTTGATTAAATTGCAGAAAAACTATCATATAAGGGTTTTTCTTTAACTTCGGGCACTTTTGTGAAATTTTGTCTATTTCCATTGGTTATTGTGAATAATGTAGTGATATGAAGCACAGCTCACGCTTTTGTTACTTTCAAACCAAGCAGCTTTCTGTGGGTCAGTGGAGTGAATTCATTGAAAAATCTGCATGGGGAAATATTTTGTCCTCGTCCTTATTAGATTCCTAATTTAATGACTTCATATTATATTAGATTTAAAATTGATGATCTAAAAAAAAAAAAAAAAAATTGTGTGAAAATTATTGGTAACACTTCACTATAAGGTCTCATTTGTTAACATTAATTAATGTATTAACTATCCTGAACCAAAAATGAGCAATACATTTGTTACAGTATTTATTAATCTTTGTTAATGTTAGTTAATAAACAAATACAACATGTGATTTCCATAATGTATTAGTAAATATTAAATTAATATTAACTAAGATCAATAAATATTGTAGAAGTATTGTTCATTCTTAGTTCATGTCTAAAGTAGTTAACTAATGGAATCTTATCATTTTCACTATACCAATTTTTTTTTGCTCCTAATAAAGTTTTTGCTAAAGTGTATTTGGTTTCCAAGGAAACAACAAAGTCAGCAATCATGTTTGAGATGAAACGTGCAAAGAAAAAGAAAAAAAAAACTCGGTTAATATCACTATTTTTGTTGTGTTATTTTCAGCCAAGCTGCAATTTTGTCAAAATATTACGTAAAACGTGCTTTTAGGATACATAAAATGCTAGCTTTGAAATAAGCCTTAACAAAACAAAGGAATCAGACATTTAATTGCAAAAATAATTTCCACCACTGAATGCTAAATCATTTTGAGAAATGAAAAATAAATTCTCCTGTAATGTATATATTTATACATTGTTAGACATTGATAGTCAATAAATTTAACGGATTAGTGAGTGTGTGAAAAATGTATCAACAGAGTTTATTTGCTAAATGTCCAGAGGACCAAAAATGACCACAGTTGAAGAAACACCCATAAGTCATATGGACCACAAAACCAGTCTTAAGGGTCAATTTTTTAAAATTGAGATTTATACATCATCTGAACGCTGAATACAGTAAATAAGCTTTCCAATGATGTATGGTTTGTTAGGATAGAACAATATTTGGCCGAGATACAACTATTTGAAAATCTGGAATCTGAGGGTGCAAAAAAATCTAAATATTGAGAAAATTGCTTTTAAAGTTGTCAAAATGAAGTCGTAAGCAATGCATATCCACTCACAAAAAAGTACATTTTTGATATACAGAAGGAAATTTACAAAATAACTTTATCTTTATTTCATATCCTAATGATTTTTGGCACAATAATTTTGACCATACAATGTATTGTTGGCTATTGCTACAAATACACCTGTGCGACTTATGACTGGTTTTGTGGTCCAGGGTCACATATAATAGTATCATAATAGTATAATTTAATTAAATAATACGATTTATAATATAATAAATTACTACAATCAATTAAAATGCATAACACCCACAATGTGATTTTTTCATATATTTGACAAACTATAAAAGTAAATCCATTTACCTGATGATCACAATAATGCCATCAAAGATGTTGTAGGGATTTCTCAGATATTCAAAGAAGCCAAAGGCAGTAAGCTTGAGGATCATCTCCAGGGTGAACATACTGGTGAACACTATGTTACAAATCTCCAGGACATTAGTCAATTCTTCAGGCTGCAGACAGAGAGAGAGGGGACAAGTGAGAGGTTGGGATGGATAAAAGGAGAAGTAAATGTGGAGAGGTCATTTCAGATCACTGCTTTGCTGTTCAAGACAGGGTGTGCATTGTTGCATGGACAAGATCAGCTCTTGACGGCAGGCTTGAGTTTCTCAGCGAGGCTGTGACCTCTCATATGATATAAAGGTCAGAGAAAACTGAGTTTAAACCTGAACAATTCCTTGTGGAACGTCAGTTAGGAAAAGATCAGGGGTGATGTGAGTACACTGATACTGTATGTGCATTGTAAGTACTGCAGGTCTACAGCTTATTCTAGCCAAGATCCATCCACTTACACAGGAGGAAACTGATTTCTGATTTACATGAAAACCGACCAATCACTTTTCCTTTCTTTTTTTGCACACCAAGACTGAATTTGTTTGATCAGAAATACAGTAAAACAGTAATATTGTGAAATATTACAATTTAAAATTACCATTTTCTATATTTAAAAATGTAATTTATTCCTGTGATGGCAAAGCTGAATTTTCTGCATCATTACTCCAGTCTTCAGTGTCACATGATCCTTCAGAAATCATTCTAATATACTGATTTGGTGCTCAAGAAACATTTATTATTATTATTATTATTATTATTATTATTATTATCTGTGTTGAAAAAAGTTACTTAATACAGTGCATCTTACTATATTTGTGAAACTAGTGACATTTTTTTCAGGATTCTTTGATGCATTTTATTTCAGCATTTCTTTGAAATAGAAATCTTAGGTAATATTACATTATCAATATTATAAACTTTAGAACTGTGGTGTAATATTACTACTACAGTAACATACAAACAAACCTTGCATATGTCCTCTTAAGCCAACCTTAACCCAAGCTTTGTTTCCATGCGGACTGAACCGTGTGCTCATGTACATTGTGTAAAGCCAGCTATTCAGGTTTTAGCTGGTGATTTAAGCCTGAGCTTGCCATTTTTTGTGCACTAAGCATCAGACAGTCAGTGAACAGATTGTGGGTGGTCTGTCAAATGCTGAGCCTAGTGTCTACTGCATCTACTGTGCTTAGAAAAGGATCAACAGACCACCCTGATCTGCTTCAGTCCATGCTGTGTAATCTGACATCACATAAATCCATTACACCTTATCTCAACTGATAACACAGTGTATGTTCATAGGCACGAGCGAAAAGGCGACCGAATTCCAGCGGAGTGAGAGCGAACTCTGATTTCAAAACACTTCCTTCATTGTCCCTTTTGTTCCTTCTCCCCCCATCCTTTTATTGATCAAAATCTTTCCATTGACGAGTTAAGGTCAAAAAAAACAACTGAAGGATGAATGGAAACCAT
The DNA here is from genome assembly GCF_018812025.1 of Megalobrama amblycephala. Taxonomy (NCBI): domain Eukaryota; kingdom Metazoa; phylum Chordata; class Actinopteri; order Cypriniformes; family Xenocyprididae; genus Megalobrama; species Megalobrama amblycephala. Next base: position 57,273,188 of record NC_063044.1, on the reverse strand, counting down.
ACCACAGGCAGCTCCAGGGAGATGCCATTTAGAGAAATTGAATATTGACACAGCAATCAGGAGTAATAACGGCAAAACAATACGGTAAACAAACACCCATAGCTTCTCCCCTCTCTTTCCATTTTTATTGCTCCATTTCTCTTTGTCCTTCCTCAGGCTGTACTGTACTCTTCTCTTAAATCAATCCATCAGCAGATCGTCTCATTATCGGAGCTATTTGTACACTACTTTAAAGAGTTGTGATTTTTTTTCTTGTAAACCATGAATAAATTATCACTATAAACTGAAAGATCAATGAAATATGTCTTGTGAAATCTTACCTACACTCTAAAAAATAAACATCCCAAAAGAGGGTTTTCATAGTGATGCAATAGAAGAATTTTGGGTTCCCCAAAGATGTTTTTTCATAGTATGAAGAACATTTTATCAAAACCTAACACTGTGTCTACACCGGACGTGAGTGGTGCGACACAATGCATCAAAAGACAATGAAACCCAATATAATCAGTGATATTCTCTACACTGGATACGGCGCGACGCAACGCGACATGACACAACAAATTCCCGACAGTAAACGGATTCCACATTCTATTTCTGACGTAGTTCAAGTGCTTTGCAACGGTCGGTTTGTCGCATTCAGTGTAGATGGCTTTTAGCAGGTGTAAACATGGTGTAAAGAACATTTTTTGGAATGGAAAGGGATGTTAAAGGTTCTTCATTGAACCATTAAAGGATTAGTCCACTTTCAAATAAAATTTTCCTGATAATTTACTCACCCCCATGTCATCCAAGATGTTCATGTCTTTCTTTGTTCAGTCAAAAAGAAATTAAGGTTTTTGATGAAAACATTCCAGGATTTTTCTCCTTATAGTGGACTTCAATGGCCTCCAAACGGTTGAAGGTCAAAATCACAGTTTCAGTGCAGCTTCAAAGGGCTTTAAATGATACCAGGCGAGGAATAAGGGTCTTATCTAGAGAAACCATCGGCCATTTTCGAAAAAAATATATGCTTTATATAAACAGATAATCGCCTTGCACATGCTTTTCATATTCTTCAAAAAGCTTACGCTGTATGTCCTACATATGTCCTGTTCTACTTATGGAAAAAAACGAAACTGGCACCGCGTTCGTTCCATAAGTTGAATAGGGAAGGCGTAGGCCATACAGGACATAATTTCTTTTTGACTGACGAAAGAAATACTTGAACATCTTGGATGACATGGGGGTGAGTAAATTATCAGGAACATTTTATTTGAAAGTGGACTAATCCTTTAATGGCAATAAAGAACCTTTATGTTTAAGAGTGTAGATGCTTTTTTTTTTCCGGCCAATCAGAGGACATTTAGGTGCTTACTGCCTGTCAGTAATTTTAAGTTTGCTAACACTTCTTCAGCGGGTGGGATTTTGGAGACCGGGGGGTTAGGTTAATGACTAATCTCTATGTTCAAATTTGGTGACTTCCTTACTATATAGTATGTGAAAGACAGTATGTCAATTGAGTGTTATGTCCAAATATGCAGAATTCATTAAAGAGTAGGCAAAAAATACCTGGATTACCCTGCTACTTCGACCAAGATACCACACTTATGCATATTTTATAGAATGTACTTTATTAACAGCTAAGTTGCTTATGTTAAATGCAGTACATACTCAGATTTCAGGAAGAGGCAACAAAAGTGTTCCCAATGTGAAATCTCATTGCTCCAAAACTCCAGTTGAAGTATTGAGTAAATTTTACAGAGAAATAAAACCTACCCAAATATAAAAATTCTGTCATCATTTACTCACCCTTGTGTTGTTTCAAACTTTGTTTCTTTCTTCTGCAGAACATAAATCAGATATTTTGAGAAATGTCTGTTTGTTTGTTTATTTATTTATTGTCCATTCAATGGAAGTCAATGGTAAGCCAAACTGTTGGTTATCAACATTCTTTAAAATATCTTCTTTTGCGTTCTACAGAATAAAGAAAGTCATACAGGTTTGTAAAGTAATGAGGGTTAGTAAATAATGAAAGAACTTAAATTTTTGGGTGAACTCTTTAATCCATTTAATCCACAGTCGATCCACAATTCAAGTATGCGAACTGCATTTGAAATATTAATTAAATATACAACATTTTACAGACTAAATCAGCATTTTCAGCTTTCACTTGCATAAGTTTGAGTATTTTACAGTTTTATTCATGCTCTCACTGCTTGCTCAGATGATACCACAATCCCTGTGCAATCCTGGCATTCAGCTCCCATAGAGAATGGATTGAAATGGCTGCTAATCAGACACAGTTGCAGTGGACCCATCTGGTAACATTGCTTACAGCACCTTTATATTTACATTTACTCATTTGGCAGAATCTTTCATCGCAAGTAACTTCCAATGCATTCAAGCTATCCATCTTTTCAGTTGATGCCTTCCCTGGGAATCAAACCTTGGTGTTGCTAGCTCCATGCTCTACTGTTTGAGCTATAGGAATCTTTGAATGCATTTGATTGTGCAGACCAAGCACGTTGACTTGACACTCATTCAATCGACTGTTGCGCGTGAGCACAAACACACACGCTGCCCACACACATGTAAATATTGTGATCTTTATCAGCCTGGTTGAGAGCCAGGTTAAAACATAATGAGCCACATCAGATGATGTCACCACACATGATCTGTTTAAACATATCAAGACGATTGGAACACAAACTCATGAGGAAAGACCTGTTGAACAGATACTGTGTTTATATGTGAACGTGCAAACACGGGCTTCTCTGTTTTGCCTGCGTGGGCTGCATTTACATGATGCTTCACATGTTAAAAATGCTGCGTAATAGAAGCCAATGGTGACTCTCTCATTTTCTCTCTCTAAATATCCGCTTTCTCTGCTTGTTGGTATTTTTAGAGCCCACAGAGATGAGAAAACAGGCCCCACTGCAGGCAAGGCAGCAAAGACATGAGGGGGTGGAGGAGGAGAGAGATAGAGAGAGAGAGCAAGAGAGAGTGTGCATGAGTAGTAGTAGCTTTCTACATCTTCCAAAGATAATTAACTGCACTTTCATGGCAAGAAAAAATCCAACAAGACTCCAAAGGCCGTTCCACACACTCTCATTACTTTGAATGGCAGGCCCTGTGAAGACTCTATCAGCACTGCAGAAAGAGCCGGCTATTACAGTAATATGTGACATGATGAGGTTGAACACTTCTTCAGAGTGGGTTCATTATGTGAACTGACTGCACTGTGGGTGAAATTACCTGGTTATGGTGCTCGATGCCCATGCTGATTGTATTGATGAGGATGGCGATCATAATCCCTCTGTTGAAGTACTTGCTTTCAACGATACCCCAAAGCTTCACTCTCATTTCATCCCAGACGTCTTTACATTTCCCGAAACAGGTACGTTTCTTTCTCGGCGTGTCCTCGGAGTCTTCGTCCCCCCTCTCGTCCAAGTGGTTCTCATCCCTGTTGGTCTCCTCCAGCGCACTCTCCTCTTCCTCCCCATTGGCCGAATGCCCCGTTGATACATCCCCCTCCTTGAGTGACAGGGCTGCAGCACACTGTGGACACTCCTGTGGGTTTGGGACGGAGAGGGAGATGGCATTCTCCAGAGCTTGGGAGCTGTGGTCCAACTTGGTTTCGTGAATACAGTGAGGTGCTGTAAAACACATAAAAAATTCAACATTTCTGTTTGACATTTTCATATAACACAATAAAATTTTTGCCTGTCAGTTTCTTGGACAACTGCCATGATACTGTTTGGGATTGAAAAGTCATTGTGCCATTAAAGCAAAGACATGGATGTATATGTTTTTGTTTTTATTGCAACTTGCTCTTTGCTTTTATAACTTGCTATGAGGTTCGGAGTGTCAAGGAAGCTACTTTGAAACTTGGCCAGGCTTCAAGTAGCTAAATACACTGAAGAAACTTAAAATGGCAATATCTTTTTTAAATAAATAACTCTCTGATGATATAATTTATAATTCCAGAGCCATATTTTTTGGGGTTTGAATGAATTAATGGGAATAGGGGCAGAATTCATTATACAGATACATATAAACAGATACATATGTATATTCTTTTACATGAACCATCCAAATGAACCACTTTACTTGAATGAATCAGAATCTTGACTGCTATGCATGAATGAGAGATGAAAGTTTAAGATGAACCAGAAGCTAAATACAAGTGATAGAGGAGAGTTCAGGACAAATCACTAGAATTCGAGAGTTTAGGATGACTGATTTCACTAGAATGAATTAAACGTTTCAGCATTACAAATGAGTGAGAGAGGACAGTTTGTATGTAAACTTGCTACTATTTTGAGCTAATGTCAGGCTACTTAAGAAAAATTTTGTTAATTTTAGTTATTTACTCCCCAGCACTGTTAGTCATAGTTTTTCTATGATCCACTGTCATTTCTCTGCCTCCAACTCTCTCCTTACTCACTCTGAGCTGAATGGCAGTGATGTCTTTCTCCACCATTCACATTAGCTCCTCCCCCTGTCGATCCTGCACCTCCTTTGCCACGCCCCCTCCCTCCCCCAGGAGGAGGGGCTTTGCCACGGATCATGTAATAAAGGGCGGCTGAGCGGCGGCGGGCCTTGCGTAGGATGTGGCAGACCAGCTGGAAGAGTTCCTCGTAACAGTCTCCGGGCTCAACAAGCGAAGCCAGTGTGCTGGAGGACAGGTAGCGAGCACGTTGCTCTTGCATCAGCTGGTGCTCTCGTTGTTTGGTCTCCGAAAACTGAGTGGCAATGACCACCAGGCACAGATTAATCATGAAGAAAGATCCAATCTGGAACAGGAAGAAGAAGAGAGATATCTTGAAAAGATATCTTATGTTGTTCTAAACCCACAGTCACCTTTACCGTTTTCCAGAAAACCAGTCACAAGTTCAAGTTGGTCATGCAATTTTGCTGTGTTGAACAAAAGAAAGGTGCTTGTTTAAAAATGACTTCTCTGTGATTAATAAATCACTACAATATTGACAATAGACAACGGGACCGTTTTTGCTTTCGAAAATTAGCGAATGTGATCACACCTTAAGCATCTCTCTTCCATGGAAAACAAATAAATGCTGAAGAACTTTCTGGTACTGGTCATTCTTTTCTGAAGGTCATGACTTATTTAGATCTGGCATTCAATTCACTGATTCAATGATCACAGCAATTACAATGAGTAAGCAAGTTGAACCTGAGAACTGAATCAGTCAGATTTTTGAACAAATCATTCTTACTAATTGTGTAAACCAGATCAATCGATTCAACCAATTTGATTAACTGATTCATTCACAAATCAGACTTTAGCGCTTCTCTCAAGGATTGCCAAGGCAGATTTTCACTGAATAACTTTTTGGTCTTTTTGTCACACAAAACTATTGTATGACTTCAGAAGTCCTATACACCGCTTTCACAATACTTTTATGGGGCTTTTCCAACCCTTTTGAAGCTTAAAAGCTCCAGGCCACATTCAGTGTAATTGTTTGAAAAACATCAGGATATCCTTTTAAAATTTCTCCTTCTGTGTTCTATGAAAAAAAGCAAAACGAATTTGAAATGACAATGTTCATATCCATTTTTGGGTGAACTAAACCTTTAAATATATTTATTTGAGTTTACAAGCATTTTGCTGTGATTATAATACCTAAAGATCATTCTTACGCTTAATTCTGTAACCATAACTATTGCACTTCGTGTGAAGTCTCAGCCGCTTTAAATATCCAGATCGACATGACACCAAAACACCTTGGAATCTCTCTAACGCAGCCTGTGCTGCAGTGTTTGGCATAAGCAGCGGCCATAGCTGTCTAGATGAGCTGCTATAAACAGACCCTATGTTTGAAGAAGTCAGAAGACGCCCAAACAAGAGCCTGTTTTGTTGTGTGTGCGCCTGTACCGCTCTGGCTTTGATATGCTATAATTATCAGGCTTTTTCATAGCATCAAAACCTCCAAATATCCCCTAGTCCTCGCAGAGAAGGGCTAGATCCCTCTGCCAACGTGAAAAGGATTAGAATCGGGAGCCAATCATTTTAAAGACTGAGAGCGAACCAGTTCCAGACTCATCAGAACAGAGAGCCTGCTCTTATATCATTCACCATTCATATCACTGGCATTTGTCAACACGCAAAAGCACACAGAGCTTTCTCGCCTTAATGAAAGTACAGCTTGCTTCCAGCTTATGTGAAGTAGGGATCAGAGAGGACGGATGAGTTGTGAGGAGGACAGAGAAGGTGGAGAAATGAGGACTTGTGCATATGTGTGTGTAGGGCAGCTGTACAGATGTATCCTGCCTTCACATCTGCTGTCCTGATTTGGGATTCTGATGTGTGACTGGACTGCTCCTAATCAACAGCCGGACCTGTTTTATGCAGATAGACACGTTCTTTCCTTGCAATCACCTTTCATATCATCAATTCTACTATACTGTTTGATGCACACACAAGCACAATTAAAATGTGTCTTCTGCTCCTCTCTTCGATTTGCTATGAACATATTTGTTCCTTTAAAGGGATAGATGAACCAAAAATTTACTCACCCTCATGTCACTTTATTTTTCTGTGGAATTCACAAAAGCATTGTGAGCCCAAGTTGACTGTTGAGACCATTGCTACCAATGTTCTCTATGATCAACTTAGGGCAACCCAGGCCAGTCTTGAATATTATGAAAGAGAATGAAAACTGGTGGACAAAATAAGTACCATAAAAGTGGTAGCGATAGCTTTGTCTGAAGAATAGGAATTTAAGCAATTATTCACTGTAAATGTAGACATTGGCTCTAGCTCTCCTATAAAATAAAATACAAAATAATAAAATACAATGACTGATGCTTACTAGCACAACAAAAGAGAATATTAGTCACAAACAACTTAACTTATTTGATTTAGTTTATAATGGTGCATTTACAACATTGAAGACATATCAGCGCTGTTACTTATACAATATTTTAAAGGCAAGCAGCAATAGATACTATTTACACTAAGTGCAAATAGCGATAGATGCTATTTACACTGTGAAAATAGCATGTTTTCTTAGTGATAGATGCTACTTACACTAAGTGAAAATAGCAATATATTCTATTTACACTAAGTGACAATAGCAGCATTTTCTTAGCGATATACTATTTACACTAGGTGAAAATAGCGATAGATTCAGTATCAGTTCTTTGCAATAAGAGTAAATAGTAATTAGATGCTATTTATACTTTATATTGGCAGATACTATTTGCACCTCAGTATTTTTGTACATTAACAGGATGCAATAATATCATAGAGTGTAAATGATTATATTTATTACAATTATTAAATGGATGCTGCCTTATTGGGAGAATAAAAACCCTCTCTACACCTTCACCTAGCCCTACCCAATAAACACTTTTATTATTAAACATTTGTTTACAGTTTATTTCCACTTTTAGAACATTATTTTAATTTTTATTGAAAATAAATGCGAACTTGGCAAAAGGCGGATTCGAACTTGTGTCAATCACGTTAAAAGCCAGGTCTGCAAACCTTATTTGCTACTTCTGCGACCCTGAAGATGCTGAATACTGTGCATCTTTTTTAAAGGGGACCTATTATGCAAAAATTACTTTTGCATGGTGTTTGGACATAAATGTGTGTGTACACAACCACCCTATAATGATAAAAATCCAACCACTCCTTTTTTTTTTTTTTAAATCCCCATAAATCATACGCAGTGTCTCAGAACAAGCCATTTGCAGGTTCCAGGCGATGTGATGTCACATTAGCCACAGGCCCCACCCACGAATGTTGACAGACACTGCCGTTTTAACATAGAACCGCCCTGAGCAAGTTCACAGCGAGTTGTACACAGTCCGCCATTGCTGCACTTACGAGAATGTCTCCCAAGGGTTTTAGGTGTTCTGTAGCTGGATGGATTAATCCACATAGCTCTCTCCATTTACTCCTGAAATCTGAGCCGCTGAAGACGCTGGTGGATTAATTTTGTTTTCAAAGAAAATTCTCCCTCAACTCTACCAAAATTAGTTTATGTCTGCACGAATCATTTCACACTGGAGTGCTTTGTGAACGAATGTCAATACAAAGGGACAATACAAAACAGAGGTTGAGCTTAAAATTTGTTACTCAAGGATAGATAGGTGAGAGCACTTTATTACAGTGCATCTGTTGATTTATGGATATAAAGTTTACCAGTATATTAAGCACCACCCGAAAAGGCATAAGGTCTTTATATATTTGTTTACGGTTAGTTATAATGAGTGTTTCTGTGTACTTCGCTATGTATGTTGCTAATAATGCAAGGGAGAGAGAGAGAGTTTATGGATAATATTTTAATGCACACTTGCACTGTGTTTTAAGCTCTTTTCTAGAGTGAATTTCTAGAGTGAAAACAGATGCTTCATATTTTGTGTGAAATACAATAAACGTTATAAAACTCATCGGTAAACTGGCTTGTACAAATATAGTGGACAAAAACAATATAAGCTATAACCGTAATTAAACTAAACTATACCTTCTCTATCTCCATGCAGCATATATTTGCAGTTTCTGACATTATAGTGCATCCTGACTGCCTCCTGACACCAGAGAATGAGCTCTTGAAGCTCTGCCCTCTTAGGCCGAGCACAGCAGCTCATTTGTATTTAAGGGGCACACACTGAAATGGCGTGTTTTTGCTCACCCCCCAAAACTGGCAAATTTAAACACTATAAAAAAAAAATTATCTGTGGGGTATTTTGAGCTAAAACTTCACATACACACTCTGGGGACATCAGAGACTTAGTTTACATCTTGTAAAAGGGGGCATATTAGGTCCCCTTTAGAACTTGAGTGGCCCAACCAGACATTGGTGGGCGGAGCTAGTGTAAATAGTGTTTGCCAACAAGGGACGCTATTTGCACTTAGTGTAAATAGGCACTCCGTATTTTAAAACACAAGAAAATCTGACATTGCTTAGAAAAGAAAAAGAAAAGAAAAGAAAAGAAAAGAAAAGAAAAGAAAAGAAAAAGAAGAAAAGGTGAGGCATACAGAAAGAACAAGGCAGAAGTAGACAGGGTCAAAGGGGTGCTGGTTAGTAAGTATACTTCAGTTCTGTTACAGCTGGATGAAAGATGACAGGTGATGATTTATACTCTCATTTAATATTGTTCTTACAATGGAAGAGTCTGGCTGCAGGCAGGGTGACCTTAAGACTTACTGTCCAAAAAAAAGAACAGTAAGCAAAGCCGGCCATTTCATTATTGTGCCATTAATTTGCAAATGTGTGGAGAACGTCACCAATAGATTTATATAATATAGATTAGGAAATAAAATAAATAATAACAAAAAAAATTATATAAAATAAAATATAAGAACCATATTCATTAGTGAAACCCACAAGCAGCAAGACAAAAACATAAGATTTGTTATGTAATCAAAGACAACGCATTTAATCTAATTATTTGCGATCATTTGTTCTGATCTGTCAGAGAACAGCTGAAGAGGAAAAACAGGGCACAGAGATGCCGAGCCTGAATTAATTGCTCCGACGTTCAATAGAAGTGAAAGGAAGTGAATAGAGGTGCATCGGCGGGGTGTGGGCTGTGTCGGCACACTATGGCCCTCTCTCTACAGGTAGCGACGGCTAGCTGTGTGGTTGCCAGGTTACAGACAGAGCAGGGTGCCAAAGAAGTAAATAAAAGTGCTAAGGGACAGCCTGCACACACACACACACACACACACACACAGTGAAAAGACACATCTTACTCACTCAAACAGTGCAGATCACATAGGGATTTGGCTGTTGTTTCAAGCTGTGAAGGGGGTGCATAAAGCATCAGAAACCAACAGCTACATAAAGCTAAATCACATTTGATTGGTTTCAAAAGAATACATTTTGTGTTTTTTTTTTAAAAAGAGGGTAGAGTGTTACCCTCTTATATAAAAAAAGTGCTTTTAAAAAAAGTGCAGAAAGTGAACTGCTTTGCTTTAAAAAGATTTCAGAAATACAAAACTTAAAAATCAAGAATATATTTTTAAATTGAGTTTAAAATTAAGAATATATTAAAATTGAGACAAAAATATGGTAACACTTTAATTTAAGGTGATGTAGTTACATTTTACTACATGTACTTACTATAGTAATAACAGTAAATGATGCATAATTACAAGTAACTAAACCTAAACCAAACTCTATCCCTAATCATAACTCTACAGTACGTACTTGTAGTTAATTAATATTATTAAGTACTTATTTGAGTAAGTGCAATGTATCTATGTCAACTTAAAATAAAGTGTAACCAAAAATATTGCTAATTTTAAGTGTGGGGTATGCTTTGTTTCTCAGCCTGCCGTTACGTTTTCTGCACAGTTCTTCTGTTGTTTTTGTTCATCTGTTTGTTTGTTTGTTTTTTCTAGTGGGTAGTTTATGATTTTTATATAGTTTATATGTTTGTTTGTTTTTTCCATCAAGATGAGTTATATATGAATTTTCCTGTTCGGTGTGATGTTTAATGTACCCAACACTACTGCCTTTTTCTTACTACTGCAGTAACTGCCTTTTTTAAGGCAAGTAAAAGCTTAAAAAAAAAAAAAAAAATCACGAAAGGGAATAAAATAGAACAGAATAAAACATGAAAATACGTTGAGCTTGTGTTAACCACAGACCTTATTTTAGGCATTTAACCAAAAATTGAAAAAACCCATTCAAAAATCCCAATTACTTGGTGAAAAATGAACCGAGTTTTAGGACTCATTCCAGCAGAACTCTGTAAATAAAATTGATAAAATGACCCTTAGTGGCCTTGAATGTTATTTGCATGTGTTTATAAGCATAAAAACTGTTTTTATTTTTATATATGCCTTGTGTAGCTTAAATACTTGAAGTTTTTCTACAACATGTATCCACAGTTTTAGCACAGTTAAACTTTGGATACTGTGCAAGAACTAGGGCGAGTACAAAGCACAGTCAAGTGGGTTGCACCTATGGACCTACGGTCACATTTTTAGGCAGCAAAAGACTAATAATGACTAGTCTGCTCAGTCTCTTTATACTTCACTCACATTCCACATTCCTGGTGCATGCTGGGAACGATCACATGACAGCTTCGCAGGGTGCATGTGTCGGGGTGGCAGGGTCTCTGTCAGGAAGTGTGAGACTGCCGTGATGGCGGCAGGGGTCCGCTAGTCTGATGGGCTCTAATTAACTGCTAATGCTTTCACTCCGCTGACCTACACAGGATTAGGCCCTGTCATTAGCTACAGACACACACCCACATTTCCCTATACTTGCCATTTGTTGGGCTAAAATGGATTTCGGAATCTCCAGTAGTGCCATCAGTTGTTTAACATGCGTTTCAATGCAGGAAACTGGGAAGGTAAGATAGCTACAACAAATATCAGCAGGCCTCACTATCTGACCTGCACATCTCATTCCTAAATCCATTCCCTTCCTCTTTTATTCCTTTAGTCTCCTGCTGCCTTTCAGCCTCAGATCCTTTTCCTCCTTATCCTCAGGGCATTTCTTTCCGCTCTCCCCCCTCTTTAATCTTGTGAGGAGACATTATCCGAAGCCCATCTCACTGCAGGGCCGTCTCGATCACTGCTGTTCCTACCATTCAATGAAGAGGGCCGCCGCGGTACGAAAGCTGGCTCCAACAAGGTATCGTTAAACATGCAGCTGAAGCAGAGATAAATTCATTTTATAGTGTCCAGCTATTGATTCTTCACTATGTTGTTCATTGCCTAATTGATCTCTGCAGCTCCGTTGACTCCTAAATGTGCTGTTTAGCTAATATCTGCATCTTTGAAAACTTCAGGCCATCAATGGGAGTCCTGCAGATTCAGTTAAGTTCAGTCTGTCAATAAAAGCTGGGTGCAGATGTATCTCTGAGGAATGACAGTAGTGATGTTTTTCCAAGATTTTAAACTTCAGCTGCAATGCGCCATATGGCAGGACTAACCAAACAGATATTGTCCTTAAACATCTATTAGCCGTTACGTGGCCTTGCATTTAAACTACTGTATTAACTTTGAGCTTACAGATGGCACTCTAAACACTAAATATCAGTCTCAATTTTTTACAAGATGATTGTTTTGCAAGAAACAAGTAAATAATTAGCAGTAGGGATGCACAATATATTGGTGCCATAGTGGTTATTGGCTGATTTTTTCATTTCTTTCACATCTCAAAATTAATATCAATTTTTTATACTGTACATAATAATGTTGTGATGCCTAATTTTACTTTTAAAATGGTTGAATGTAAGGTGCCCTAGATTGTTTTTTTACAAGATGTAATATAAGTCTAAGGTGTCCCCTGAATGTGTCTGTGAAGTTTCAGCTCAAAATACCCCATAGATTTTTTTAAATTAATTTTTTTAACTGCCTATTTTGGGGCATCATTAACTATGCACTGATTTTTTCAGCACGACCCCTTTAAGAGATGCGCTCCCTCTGCCCCACGAGCTCTCGACTATATATACATCGCATAAACAAAGTTCACACAGCTAATATAACCCTCAAATGGATCTTTACACGATGTTCGTCACGCATGCTGTATGCATGCTTCGAATTATGTGAGTAAAGTATTTATTTAGATGGTTACGTTTGATTCTGTGTGAGTTTGAGGCTATGCTCTGTGGCTAAAGCTAACATTACACACTGTTGAGATTTACACACATAGATTTATAAAGAATGAAGTTGTTTTTATGCATTATACAGACTGCACGTGTTTAAAAATGAAAATAGCAACGACTCTCGTCTCCGTGAATACAGTAAGAAACGATGGTAACTTTAACCACATTTAACAGTATATTAGCAAAACATGTTAATAAAACATTTAGAAAGACAATTTACAAATATCACTAAAAATATCATGATATCATGGATCATGTCAGTTATTATTGCTCCATCTGCCATTTTTCGCTGTTGTTCTTGCTTGCTTACCTTGTCTGTGCACAGATCCAGCCGTTAATACTGCCTTTCCTTGTCTAATGCGTCGAATGGGCTGGCATTATGCAAATATTGGAGTCATACATATTAATGATCCCGACTGTTAAGTAACAGTCGGTGTTATGTTGAGATCCGAGTGTTTTCCGGAAGTCTTTTAAACAAATGAGATTTACATAAGAAGGAGGAAACAATGGGGTTTGAAACTCAATGTATGTCTTTTCCATCTACTGAACTCTTGTTATTCAACTATGCCGAGGTAAATTCAAATTCTGATTCTAGGGCACCTTTAATGTTTTATTTGTTAAGACAAATTAGTATAGAATTTTAATATCAGCCATTTATCGGTTAACAACCATAACATGAAAATAATCACTGTCTTATCTGTATCGGCCAGAATATTAATATCAGTGCATCTCTAATTAGTAGGCTTTGTGCTAAAAGTTTCAGTCTTGTGATGTGTTAAGCTGCATTTTTGTGTCCAGGGGAGAGACATGACCTTTTTGTTCTTACAAGTGAGACCAAACATCCAGTTCACTCTCTGGCCCTGTTAAAGGTCAACTAACTTCAGGTCCTCCCAGACTACATATGCCATATAAAACCACAGACTACAAGTTCTCAATAATTAGGACACATGCATCATTTCTAAAGACATGCATGCCAACATATAAAAACTTACGATGATGAGGAATATGAAGTAGATGAAGTTGTAGAAGGAATGAGCGTCCATGACGTAGTACATGATCTCCACCCAACCCTCTAGTGTGATCACCTGCACAAACCAGATCAGATCACATTCAGGCTCTTTATACACCTGGTAAGATTAGTCCCAGATGATCCATCACAAGTCGTTAGTTGAGAAAAACTGCTGTTCACGAGGAAGTAAGATGTGTCTACTATTTGTGATCGGATTTCAAGGGAAGAATTTACATATAAAATGCATATGCATTTAAGAGTTAGAAGTGTTAAGAGTGTAAAAACCTCACTTTTGTTAGATTTGTCTTAATCACACATAATATCTTATGCTCAATTCTCATGAAATGCAAAAAAGAGTTAATTTCCTTAAACCCTTTTTTAGAACAGGTGTGTAGGCGGCCATTCACTGTTGTCCAAAATGTATCAGAACGGATTAGCATTTGCAACGCACTACACATTAATTGTGGTCACATGCAGTTCAGACTTCATCGAACATGATTTGAGTGACTGGATAAAAAAACAATGTGTTGGATCGCATTTACACCTATATTTAGCACTGTTGATTTATGATTGGATCACCCAAAACAGACTGAATCAGATGTATAATTTAAACAAAAGGCACTTGGCTTAGTCTCATACCTGAAAAATGACAATCCATGCGTAACCTATGTTGTCAAAATTTATCGCTCCTTTATGTGGGTTGGTGTGTCCTGTATGACAACGGGTGTAGTACTGGTTCCAGTTCACACAGAGCCCCATTGCAGAGGCACTGCCATTGACCAATGGCTCTGCACTCAGACCCAGAGCCTGACGGTGCAGCGCGTCATCTTTATCTAGACAGCACTCCCGTCCGCCCTCTCTCCGAGCGGGCACATCTCTGCAGGACATGATGCCGTTATCCTGAGCCAGAGAGCAGATGAAGGGCCGCTCGTCATCCTCCTCGGGCTGATAATATGGGGTGGGGAGGGTGATGCCAGATGTGCTGAGGACAAGACGAGAGGAGAAGTCAAGGTTTTTGAAAAATACAGAGTTAAAAACTGAACAAAATGAAGACAGACAGATACATACTGTAGATACACAGATAGACCACACATTTTTTAGTTTATTTTTCTTACTTTTTTTATTATTTTCTAACAAAAATTTTTTGATGTTTGTGCTTAAATCAAGGGGGAGAAAAACCAATTTAAACACAATATATTGTTGCACCCCTAGCATATAGATCCCATCTGCTAAGTTGCCACTTGTTGGCCTATTAAAAATTATAGTCTGTTTTTGCAGGATAGCTGAAAGTTCTCTAGGTAGACCTGAAGAGATCTGAGAAGTATCCAGTATGGACTCACTCTATAACAGAGCAACTGAGCTTGTGTAGTGTGTGTGTGTACATATGTGTGAAGCCCATTTCTCTAGGAGTGACCCATTGAGGGCATTCTGCCTCTTAATCACAGTGTTTTACTGCCCAGAAATAGCTGTTTCCATCAGCCACTCACCCTCTCATTCATATAACAGGGTCACAATGACTATTTACCCTCCCTTTCCCACTCTCTCGCTCCTTTTAAGCCTCTTTCTCTGTTTCTCTCACACATACCCATGTATATGCAGCTACATGCAATGCCATTTTTCCACACAGCACATAAACATAGCACATGCAAGCCACAGTCACACTGATCAATCAATGACTCTATTGCTTTGCGGTCTAGACAGTTAATCTAAATGCATACGCACAAACATACACAAAGCTCCCATGACAGCCATGTTGGAGGTATTGGATGCCAACAAAGGATTGGTTCATCATCCCCAGGGTGTAATTCTCCCCATTTGGATGGAGGACTCCTCCACAGACTCGCAGCTCGATAAAGGCCAAATGTTTCTGCAGTTGTGGAGGACATTTGTCTTTTGCACTTCAACAACATGGCAGCCAAAAGATCGGAACCATTCGATACCAGTAATGAGCAATGGTATATTAGGCTACACCAGAAAAAGCAATATGTCTAGGTAGACCACCGTGGTGACACTCGTGTGAGGGTATGCGTGTGCACATTTCCAAAACTAATCAATACCTGTGATATGGCAAATTGAGCCAATGCGTCAAACCATCATACAGATGTATGAATTCCCCTGTGGGCTTTGTGCGGCACACACTGAGATCTCTCCTATAAACGTCATTTTGAATTTTCAACACAACAGTCAAGCCAGAATACGCGCCACCACTTTCCTTAAAGAGCTCAGCAGTGTGGCGACACAAGGGGGGGTTGGAAGAGAAAGACATAGAGACAGAGATTCAGTAGGTCTGTCAGGGCTCTGCAAGGAGTGCTGGAGTGTGAATGATGTTTGTGCCAGTGCCAGGGCTCGGGCACAGCGTGGCAGCTCACTAAGACGCACAGCCCAGCGTGGCATTCCACTAACACCCCACTGTGGCACAAAATGCCATTCTACTGCCAACGAGACTGCTCTCGCACATGGAGATAATTGACCAATGACTGACAAGCTGTTTGTGGGCCGTCGCAGGTGGGTGGGTGTTAAGGAATGTAGTATAAAATGAGCCCCGGAGATCGGTTTGACTTTGAGGGTCGACTTTTTAAAGGGATTTCTTTAATATGAATCATTTTCAAAGGTTCAACTTCAGCAATCTAAATTGCATTTTTGGTTGATTGTCTTAAAGTCGGCATGAAATGACTGCAAATGCATGTAACGATTCATCCATGCATGTTTTATTTTTTATCTATTAATTTTTAATCAAAATCTTCCCGAAGCAAATGATACTTCCTTCTAGTGACACGTGTTGGACTTCTCCATCACCCCACCACAATCAAACACAAGCTCACATTAATTTTTGAGTGCAACACCCATGTCAAAACAATTTAAATTATGTTTTAAATTAAACATTACACTCTGTCCCTACTACCATTTCATAATGACTTTAAGACTTTAAGACTTTAAAAGTGCTTTTTTTTAAATCAGCAACTACATGACAGATATAACTGAAATAGGTGCCATAAAAAAAAAATCAGGATAAAAAGACAACAAAAGTGTCAATGAATACATAACGTATCCACCTCAAGCAAGCATATACATTTTGATGCACATTTTGGGGTTTCAATCTATCATTTTCAATGCAATATTTTAAGATTTACATTAAAACTTGTGAATATCACGAAAACAACTTGAGAAAACAAAAGTGTTACTTCTGAGGGGAAACTGGCACAAACTAGTAACTTAAATGCAATAAAACGTAATAAATTAAGGTGTAAAGCAAGGTGACAAAGCATTCTTACAAACTAGTTTGCTAGCAAATGCCTGCAACTGCCTTTTCTTCGGGTTTGCTGAGAGGAAATGTAGTAAAAAAAAATGGCTAAATGGCTATACAGTTAGCAAAATGGCTAAAGTTAGCTAAATGGCTGACAATGCTTATAGTACTATAGTAGATGTTTCTTTGATATACTTATAAAGTAATAATAAAGTAATAAATTATGGTACGTAAGTTTCAATAATCGGTTACATTTCAATGGTTACATTATGGTTGTGTATGTAACATTTGAAGCCAAATAAAAATACAAGCTCTGACTAACATTTGCAGTAAACGTCTGCAAAAGCTAAAGAAATTTCTTATATAAAGACATTCCTTGTAATGCATTAAACCAAAACAGTGTAGTATTTGTTCTTTCAAACCCAATAGAAGCATTTTCATTTAAGTAATTTTTCCCCACAAAAAAATGGAAAGAGGGTGTACATTTTAAAAAGACTATAAGAGAATGTACAAAGCAGAAGAAAATCAGGCGTTCTCTCAAGAGACTATGATAGACTCTCCTTTCAAAACACTTCATCATCCTCTGACTGTAGTGCCAGCCCATAAATATACTTGCTGCAAGACAATAAACGACAATCAGTCCTCAGCTGACGTTTAAACCCAGACATGCGCTTCTTTATCCCACACAAATGCGTACAAACAAACGCACAGGGTGTCTCACACACTGCCATGCACCGTGAGTCCTTTCAAATCCAATCATACAGCAGTAAGAGGCAGGCAGACCACGGTTGGCACGGTAACCTCAGGCAGACACCCACTCATGAATATGGACGCCAATCTGAGTTTTAATCAACTGGAGCCATCGACTGGGTGGAACCACATTTGCATTTTTAGTGGCAGGTAGACAGTAAAAACAAGAAGATGAGAGGAGAGACTAAAAACAAAGATACAAGTGAGAAGATGAGTGAAAGGAAGATAGGTTAAATCTTAAAAACTTTATTTATTTTTTTAAATAGAGAATATATGACAAGAATAACATGGAACTGAATGAATAATTTGTTTATTGGTACCAAATGTCCATGTGATCCCAAAATATCCATTGATGACATCAAGTATCTCTTCTTAGAGAGAAAGGACATTTGAAATACAAGTCCAATCCAATGATGGAGTGTTTAAGCTCTCTGAAATGAATCTTCTAGAAGATCCGGCCTCCTAAATTCAATCTCTTTATCCTTGTAAACCTAAACTGTCATCCAAATAAACCCACAGTTTGGATTCTCTGCCTATTTTCGCAATTAAATCACCACTGAAACCGTACATTCAGTCCTCTCTCTTTCTCTCACTCCCTTAAGCCCACCAGCCCTCCTCTTTTGGTACTCACAGGGTGAAGTTCTCCTCTGGGTAACAGCGATTTCTTAATAGTCCAGCCCACAGCTGCACGCCAATGATGCCAAAAATGAAGAAGACAAAGAAACATAGCAGAAGCACATTTCCCAGCATGGGTAGAGTGTCCAGCAGCAGGTTCACCAGGATTCGCATACCTATACAAACACAGAAAAATGATTATGATATGAAAGAATAAATACTCTGAGATATTCATTATTCTAGAAAGTGTATTTTCATATCCTGTCTCTGACACAATACTAATACTACTGAGCAAAAATGTCAAAATCAATGTATTTTTCACTGATTACAAATAAATTTGTCACATTGCGGAAGTTAATAATGTTGCCATTCTCAGGTTATTTTTAGCTCATCCAGTCATTTGCACTTCATTTTATTTGCATATAACAATTTGTTAATATGACCGTCCACCCAGTTGTGACTCTTTAGAGTTTGTCGTCATAAAACTTTGTGTGTTTACTTCTGCAACAGTGGGCTCATTTGTGTGAGTGAGGGTGTGTTCATGTGTGTTAGTGAAGCACTGCTGGGATTGAATGAAGGGTGTGTGCCCGTTCTGATTGGAGAACAGCAGCATGTGATTACCGCGGTGTGTGGGATTGGGGAAAAACACAACAGGGGACTAACACAACGCTGATGGACCATATTAACACACTGTGTGGTGTGTGGAAGCACAAAAATGTTATAAATCTGAACGTGGACAGGTGAAGCGACAAGTGCTGTGAATATTTGGACATCTGAAATGAAAGCAGAATTGTGTCTTTGGTCGCTTAGAGAAAAGGCAATCACAGTTAAAAAACAAAATCAACAACGTCAGAAGAGAACAGGATGAATTAAAACTTGTGGCCCTCGTGTTGTTCCAAATCCGTAAAACTTTTGTTCATCTTTGGAACATAAATGAAGATATTTTTAATAAAATGAGCGATTTCTCTTCATCAATTCACAGCTACACAACTACCACTATGATGCTTCAAAAATTTCATAAAGATATTGTAAAACTAATCCAGTTGTCCCATGCACAGTCTGACCAGTCTCAGCCATAAAGCCTTGTAAGTCCTTCAAAGTTGACTTTGGCCTCTTGGTAGCTTCTCTGATCAATGTCCTCCTGACTCAGTCATCCAGTTTGGACAGACCGCCTGATCTAGAAAATGTGTTGGTGGTGCCACATGCTTTCCACTTCTTGATGCTCTGAACAGTACTATAGGGATAGCTAAAGCCTTCAAAATGTTTTTAACTTTATCTCAGAGGCCATTTGAAAGCATTTTCCCATGGTGAATTATTTGCAGTACCATACACTACTGACAGTGGAATCTTCAAGAAACAGCTGGTTTTATTCTCAAGTAATTAAAAACCACTACAATTGATGTCAGGTGGGGCAATTAGCCTGGTGTTTGATTTGGAAGTTGATTGGTTGCACCTGAGCAAGTTTAAAGGTATACTCTAAGGGTCTAATCACTTTACCAAACCAGGTATTTCACTAATTCATTTTCAAGAATCCTCCAGAATGTTTTAAAATGTTATTTTCACCTTGATGATGAGGATTATAATATGTACAGTACATACAGCGAGAACAAACTGGTCCTTGCTGGTCCAAACTGGCTGCGTAACACAACAGAATGAACCTCATTGATTCGTCAAGCAAGCATGCTTGAGCTTCCATTTATCCTAAATGATGTGATTAATGTTTATATGTGAATAAAAGCCTAAATTCAATTTGTTCATCATATATATAAAGTGATCAGTCTCTTCAGAAAATTTGGACTAAACCACTCAATTGACAGATTATTTTTACAATCATTTTATGAACTTTTTTAAGTACCAAAGTGGTAGTTGCGTAGCTGATGGAGGGCCAGAAATCACTCAGATTTGATAAAAAAAACAAAAACAAAAAAAAACTTCATTTGTGTTCCAAAGATGATCGAAAGTCTTACGGGTTTGGAGCAACAAGAGGGTGAGTAATTAATGACAGAATTTTCATTTTTTGGGTGAACTATCCCTTTAAAGAGAGAGTACCCTAAATATGAAAATTCGACCATAATTTACATAATTTGACCATTTAAAAAAAAAAAAAAAAAACATGGACAGCCTTCCAGTAAGATCATTTATCAGGGTTCCCAGACCTTTGGACCAATACATTTCAATTACTTTTCTAGTCATTTGTATTTACCTGATAAGAATTTAGAAAGTTCAAAATAACAGCATTTATTTGAAATAGGAATCTTTAAATGTCTTTACTGATCAATTTAATGCATCCTTGCCTGAATAAAGGTATTTAAAAAAAAAATCTTACTGGCCTTAGTGTATAATCATTTTAGAAATGTCCATTTTTACAATTCCCTGAAATTTCCAGGTTTTTGATAATCATGCCGAATGTCCGGACTGCTCTTTTTCGAGAAAATGATTTTGCTAACATTTTTTTTAAATATATCCATTTTCAGATTCACACAAAAGGCATGAAAATACATGTTTGGAATGACATGAGGATGAGTAAATGATGACTGAATTTTAATTTTCAACTATCTCTTTACAAAGCCTTGCATAAAACCTTGCTACAATTTGACATGCTATATGCACAGATCAGTGGATGTTTGAATGTTAATTCGATTTTGCATGCCTACATGCACGAGGGAGAGTGTGTAACAGTGTTTATGCATTGTGTTTGTGTTCGTCAAAAGCTGTTTTTATTCCCAGACACACACAGACCTACATTCTACAAACATTTTCCGAAACCCTCCCCTTGAACACTCGCTATCTCTTCATCAAGACTTCGAGCAGAAAAATCAAATGCTAGCTAATTCAGTTAGCATTTATATTTCATGCGCTACACCATGGCCATGGGCACTGAAATATTGATATATCCTGGGCTTCTTATAGAAGCTCAAAAAAAGGCCACAACTTTTGGGATGGGTGTGAACGTGAAGCAGAGGAATATGAATTATGGCATTTGTTCAAGGACAACAGTTTTTCTACCCAATTACAGGAGGAATTAATCTGGCTCTGCTAATGGTGGTGGCAGGGAAGTAATAGCTCTGAAATCCTCTTTGATTCATTCCAGCTTTGCTGCTCTCGAAAACCTGCATGCCAAACACAAAGCTACACAATGCACGCTTCCGTGGCTTTGATAGGACAGGGGTTGGAGCTGACACATGAGGGTGCTTTTGAGGCTTGGCATTAACAAAACCAGAAAAATCTGACACACATTGAATCGGAGCATGTGTAACACCTGAGGTTTGCAGATCGCTGATTTTGGGGGAAAGTGTATGTGTTGTTTACTCACTGGGCACTCTGTTGATGGCTTTGAGAGGTCTGAGTACACGCACTGTTCTGATGGCGGAGAAGTTGATGTTCTGGAGATCAAGGGAGTATTCCACCATCCTGAGAAATACAAACATACAGAAAATTACTGTCACAGTGTAAACAAGCTGAGTGTTGTTTCTGCCAGTGTTGTAGTTGAGACCACCTCATTAAAAACCAAGTCAAGACAGAGACCAGAAGAGGGTCGAGCTTGAGTCAAGACTAAGACTAACATATTCTCGAGCCCATGACAAGAGCAAGAAAATGAGAAACCTGACCCTTATCTGGACTTAGTCTTAACTCAGCCTTGAATCAGTAGGTCTCGACTTCAACACTGGCTTCTGCCACCCTTTTCATTACTTACAAGGGGTCATAGTCTACACTTTCCTAGCGCTTTATTTTTGTGTTAATCATTTATTATTATATAAATGATTATATAACATTCTAACAAAAACATTCTAATTATTTTTACATTTCTAACCTCTCTCTAATTGCCCTGTTGAAAAAATTAAACTGCTCTTAGCTGAGTACCAAGCTGGGCAGACAGGTCAGACATGTACTTTTATTTTTTTAAGGATTTGTTTGTTTGTTTTCATAAAAAAAAAAATTGTTATCCGCATACACTGTAAAAAGTAATAAGTTCTATCTACTCCATACAATTTTGGCAACAGATTACAAGCAATATTATTAAATTCAATAAATATAATTGAGTTAGAATTAATCAAATTAATTCCTTAAATGTCAACCATTTAAAACGAGTAAAATTTAAACAAAAATATCTGAATAGACAGATGTCAAAGATGAATTAAGAACTATTTATTTTTTATTGCCATCATTGAAGACACCTGATGATAACAAGTAGAATCACTGAAGGAAAGAAAAAACACAAGGATTAACAGGTTTAGATGTTGATTTTATTGAAAATGTTTGGTCATCATTATACTGATCAGTGTTTTTTATTTGGGCAGTTTGACCTTTTATGTCAGTTTGTGGTTTTTGTAATGTTTGCTAATTTTACACATTTTAAATGGTTGTCTTTTAAGAAATTAATTTGATTCATTCTAACTCAATTCTTATATGTTGAATTTAATTAATAATATTGCTTGTAATCTGTTGCCACAATTTTATTGAGTAGATAAAGCGTATTACTTTTTACAGTGTGACAATTTGAGTGGAAAAATCTTCATGATTTGAGAATGATGTAAACATAATATGATGGTCTGTACAGAAGAGCACACATTGATCAATGTCAAACATTTGATTATTAGTGACCAAATATTTCTCATGCATTATGTTATAACATTTCTTTTATTATATATTGCATATAAATCCAAACACTTCATTTATAAAAGTTTAGGGCCAGTAAGATTTTCTTTTTTGAAAGAAAGAAATGAATACTTTGATTCAGCAAGGACACCTTAGTTGAACAAATATGACAAAAGTTTTCTAATATAATGTAACAAAGGATTTTTATTTCAAATAAACGCTGTTCTTTTGAATTTTCTATTCATAATCCTGAAAAATTTGTATAACTGCTTCCACAAAAGTATTAAGCAGCAAAACTGTTTTCAAGGGATAAAGGGATTTTAAAGGGATAGTTCACCCAAAAATGAAAATTATCCCATGATTTATTCACCCTCAAGCCATCCTAGGTGTATATGACTATCTTCTTTCAGACGAACACAATCAGAGATATATTTAAAAATATCCTCCGTCATCCAAGGTTTATAACGGTTGTGAATGGTATTCCAAATTCCGAAGACAGAAAAAATGCATCCATCCATAAAAAAATCAATCAATCATACGACTCAGGAGGTTTAATAAATGCTTTTTGAAGTGTAGGGATGCGTTTTTGTAAGAAAAATATCCATATGTAAAACTTTAAAAATTCAAATTACGAGCTTCCGGGGGACGACCGTAGGCATACAGCGCACGTCAATTTGGGCGGAAAAGCAACCTTTGACCTGACGTGATGGTGTAATGACACACATGGAGGCGAAGAGGAGAGAGCAAAACAAAACACTAGTCACAAATTAGAAGTTTAAAATGAGAAATTTTAAAGAAAAATATCAGAGGATTTCGATATAAGAGAAGAGGAGCTTGAGTTTGTTGCCCAACCGTATTTGTTTGAACCGTGAGAGGCGTCTAAGCTTATGACTCTCCTACATCCTGCGTCATACATCGCGTCAGAGGATTACTCATTTGGCACAAGTCGACTTGCACATTCTATGTGCGGTCTTTCGCCGGAAGCTAGTTGTTTGATTTTATAAAGTTTTAAATATGGATATTTTTCTTACAAAAACGCATCCCTTCGCTTCAAAAGGCATTTATTAACCCTCGGGAGTCGTATGGATTCATTTTTTTATGGATGGATGCATTTTTTCTGTCTTCAGAATTTGGCCTACCATTCACAAATATTATAAACCTTGGAGGACTAAGGATATTTTTAAATATATCTCGGATTGTGTTCGTCTGAAAGAAGATATACACCTAGGATGGCTTGAGGGTGAGTAAATCATGGAATAATTTTCATTTTTGGGTGAACTATCCCTTTAATTGATCAAATAAATGCAGCCATGGCGAGAATAATCTTACTGACCCCAAAACCTTTGAACAGTAGTGTATGTATCATCCCATATGTTTTGTTTTGTCCAGTGGCTTAATAGCAAACCAAAGGAATATGGTCTTGCTTCCATCCTCAGCACCAGATAACATCAACTGTAGGTAAACAGCAGTTTCAGACCAGCCCTACACACCACAGACACCTCCATTCATCACTCTGACTCTCTCTCTCACACACACAGGAGGACAACAGGCCATTCTAATGCAACCCAACCCAAAGCCAGCCCTGTTCATCTTGATCGGACCATGTGTACTATGTCAGGGACTGAAGCGGTGGGGGTTCATCTCTCTCGTCTCTGTGCGAGCAGCTCTGTTTGAAATAGTTACTGACTGCTCTCTGCATCAAACGGCCCTGTGGGACTGTGTGTTTGAAAATAGAGGCCAGAGGGTTTCTTTTCCCAGACAGAATCTGACATTATCTGCTGTTGATCTCCCATTTAATCTGCATAGTTCATCACAGTGAACAAATCTAGACGCTGTTGTGCTACCAACAGCAGACACACACACACACACACACACACACACACACACACACACACACACACACACACACACACACACACACACACACACAGTCAGGACCATCCTAAAGCAGTCACACCTTCTGTGATGTCACCAATCTCGTCAGCCTCACTTTGACCTCCATCTCCATGAAATGTTTTTCAATGGGAGGCATCTGCGGTGAGAGCTGAGTCACAGAACAGGACGAATGAGTCACACCGGCCACTGAGAATATAATGACAGCATCTCATAGCAGCAGCATAGGGAGTCACACATTCAACATGTCTACATAACCACACAGCGAGAAATACTCCACAGCTCTCCAGAGCCGCTTCGCTGCCAAAACCCTTCTCACATACACGCAATTAAACCATTTAGTAGTGTTTACTTTAACAGGAATAATCTGCGGGCCCATATGGAATCTGCAAATGCCATTTACACACTGATTTGAGGGGAAAATCAAAAATGTGGATTTAAAAAGGTAGTTGTGTTATTGGACAGTTCAAAATGTGATGTTTTTGTTTCACTGGATAGGTGAAAAAGTGTTAATGACATCAGCAAAATTACTGATGAGCTTTTATTTAATCAACAATAATGAACATGATAAATGTGCATATTAATATTATACATAAATGATTTTATTAAAAAAATAAATAAATAAATAAATAATAACACCACAAGGCATTAACAATGCACTAAAAAATCCAATAAAATCAGGAATTTGGAGATTGACTTTGTTGAGCTGAGCAAGTTAAAGCTGAACAGTGAATGAACACCAGTAAACTGAAGCACTGAGCATTACTAATGGATTAATGAACTCACCCAAATCATAACCATTGGACAAATCTGATATAAGTTTTGCACTAGTCAGAATGCATGTCACAATGGGAATACGTTCTTTCCGTAAAGCTCTAATACATGGACAATTATTAAATAAAAAAATAATAATTTTCAGTATCATTATTTTATTTGTTTATTATCATAACAAAAGTTTTGAAATGTTTTTATAAAATGTTGATACATATTTACCTTTAATATACAACCCAAATTCTGGAAAAGTTGGGACGTTTTTTAAATTTGAATAAAATGAAAACTAAATGACATTCAAATCACATGAGCCAATATTTTATTCACAATAGATCATAGATAACATAACAAATGTTTAAACTGAGAAATTTTACAATTTTATGCACAAAATGAAACAAAACTCATTTCAAACTTGATGCCTGCTACAGGTCTCAAAATAGTTGGGACGGGGGCAACAAATGACTGAAAAAGCAAGAAATTTTGAAAAGATTTAGCTAGGAGAACATCTAGCAACTAATTACAGGTTTTTTTTATTTGCTTTGGTGCTATTTTCACATCTAAGGTGTACACATCTGGCTCATGTGATTTGAAAGTTTTCATTTTATTCAAATTTAAAAAACATCCCAACTTTTCAGGAATTCGTGCTGTATAAAAAGACTGAATATTTGGTTTAATTTTTCACTATATTAACAAAGTGAAATCCAGACTTTTTTTTTTTTGTGCGTCCAGTTTACAACCCACCGGCAAGTAGAAACAAAGAGCTAATTAAAATATTCTTTGGAGACTAAACATCTGGTTGCAAGCGATGCATTTCGACAGGCAGGTGCGGACATGCTGTGCCTTGATTAGAAAAGTAACCAATCATTATGACTGTACCAATGAGACTGGATGTTAATAAAAGTTGTACAAAGGGCTTATGGGATATTCATCACCCCAGCGGCATGGATTTATCCAAAAGACTCAGCTTAAGGGAAAAGAGTTAGTAATTCTGAGCTGGAAACGGGCCAGAAAGTGTGAGAGAGAGAGAGAGAGAGAGCGAAAGAGAAAAAGGACATGGACTGTGTTCCTTCATAGTACTACCACAGAAGAATGATCGACTGCATTGCTGTTGTAGAGCTTGACAATCCCATTATGTCAATTACCGTCTGACTGACAGTGGTGTCAGCAGTCGAAAAGTAGTGGGACGCTGCAACACGCGCACCACTGCGGCTGCTTGTGTGGCTCATGGATGTGTGTGGCTCAGGCAGTGACATGCTCCTTAACAATAATAAATTCCATGGCATAATGTTTCATAACATTATACAAATCCTCATAAAAACAGGCAAAATATTTCTCATAACAAATATAACATATACAACATGTCATAGGCATGCGTGAGACAAGATTCCAATGACAAGTGTTTTTCTTTTGTCCACAGTGAATGTAAAAAAGCTGTGATGCAAGAAAATCAGCATCACTTGGATTTTGTGTGCTCACCAATACAATGCAGCTGAATACTGTATTTTCTATGACTTCCATAATGCCTCACCGAATGAGATGCTTTTATGTCTCTTTTTGTAGAAATTGTTCACTTCAAGGTCAAAATATTAAAAAGCCTTTATTTAACTGGCAGTTTCATTATAGAAAACATTTCAAATGTATTCAAATTAAAGGCTGTAAACCCACAATTAATCTCTATTCATCCATGTTTGATATATAAATATATCAAAGGAGGAGTAGGATTTTAGTCCAATGGATTTTCAGTGTGGGTGGAGCTACCCACCACAAAACTTCAGAAATCAAAAATATTTTGTCGCTTGTTACATTGTGTCTAGATAGGATACAGTTTAAAAGAAAAATCAACAAAACACTCCAATCAGATCTGATGGGTCAAACTGGCCTCGAAACATTTTCTGCGCTGACTGTGGAAGAAAATCTGTGGAATTTTGCAGAATTGACTGAAATTGTGGAAAACTTGAGAGTATCAAATGCTTATTGGTAACTGATTGCATTATTACAAAATATTTAATAAACAAACATGCATGTAAAGGGGGATGTTAAGAACTGTTTATGAATGAATTCTGTACTAACGCTTTGCAGTTTCAAGCTCAGTGATGTGGTAATGTTGTGTGACACTAGGGTTGGGTATCATTAGAATCTTAAAGATTTTGCTTCTGCTTATTGATTCAGATTCTTATCAATTCTTAACAAAGATATGATTGAAATAAAGTGTTTCAGGTATTCAGGTACAGAAACTAATTAAATGTAAAATAACACTGCACTTCATGAATAAAATATACATTACAAATATACTGTAGTTACAAAAGTTATTCAGTCAAGAACAGCTCTGTCTTTTGTCGTTTGATTAACGTTATTATAGAGACGGCAGCAGGAATATTATCTGCTACCACTTTAAAGGGTCATGAAACCCCAGAAGACATTTTTTGAGCTGTGAACAGACATGTATAGGCTGCACATAATTGTAAACACTAAAGGTACTTATTATTTATAATTTGAAATGAGTTATTTTTGCATTTTTCAGAGCGATTTCTATCTTCCGGTTTAAAATGCAAAGTCAGTCCAACGTCACAAAATCTGACGTCAACGTGTACCACCGGCAAGATCCGGAGTGCTGGTTGGCTCCAAGTATGGGCTGGTCGAACATGCGTCAACAGTTTCTGTGTTTATTCATGAGATAAAGCACATTCAATCCAATCACTGCGCTGTAGTATGCATAAGATTATAATTGCAGTATTATGCATGAGGAAGTATCACTTCTCTCACCTCCATCTCTTGTCATTCAAAGACATATCGTTGGTGCTCGTGCACCTCAGTGCTACAACACAAAAATGTGTTCCCTTTCATGGGAACATCGACGCTGCGTAGTCGCTTTGGGAACGCCTCTGCGTGATTACGTCTTGAAGCACTTGTGTAATCGAACCAATAGTGTAACGGGACGTCAGAGCGGGTGACGTCACGGACCAGGAAACTATAAAGCACCCCTGAGAACAAAGAACGCTAGCTTCTGCGTCTTCAGCAAGCGCTCTGTGTATTGTGTGTCTTATTTGGTGTTGTCTGTCTGTTCTACAGCTCGAAAATATCTCTTAGTCCGAGGGCAAGAGTATTTTCAGTCCACCAAGCATATATATATATATATATAGAGAGAGACACATTTATAAATATGGCGACAGGCAAGCAGCAGTTTGTTCAGTGTGCTTCTCCCTGCCCTCGCTTCATCACGGGCGGGGATACACACGAGTTATGTGTAGCCTGTTTGGGAGTGGAGCATGCCCAGGCAGCTCTCGAGGGAGCTGTCTGTGTGCATTGCGAAAAGTTAACGCTCCGTACACTCCGTTCACGCCGGGCGTTCTTCGAGAAAGATAAAGAAGGCGCCGCGGCGAGTGTTCCCCAGGGATCGGGTCCCGCTGCTGCTGAGGCACAGCGGCAGCTTCATTCCTGGGGTTCACAGATGGATCTGGTGGAGGGGTTAGAGACGGGCCCAGCCCTATCTCGGCCCTCACCCGCCAGACCCAGTGTCTCTCCTTTGGTTGCGGAAGCACGCGCTGCGGTTTCTTCCCCCAGAGGAGAGGCACCAGCGCTTCACCTGTCTAGCTCTGAGGAGTTGGATGTGGTGAGCGTTGAAGCTGGAGAGGAGGACTCGCCATCCTCATCTCCAGCGTATGAGGAGCTGCTGGAGGTTGTGACTAGGGCAGTGGCAAAACTTAACATCGAATGGCCAGTAGAGAAAAGCGAAGCGCGTCACAAAAGCAAACTGGATGAGCGCTTTCTCCCTGCCCGGTCACAGCCTCAGCGTCGGGGATTACCATTCTTTCCCGACCTCCACACCGAGGTGACGAGGTCGTGGAAAAAGCCAGCACAATATCGTGTATATAACCCTCAAACATCAATATATTCCAATATATTAGGGCTTAAACAACACGGCTATGGGACGATGCCTCGGGTCGAGGAGACGCTCGCGAGCTATCTCTCGCCCGAGTCTGCGTCGTCCCTAAAATCCCCGACGCTGCCCACCAGACCGCTAAGAACAACATCAGCTCTGGTGGGCAAAGCATATGCCTCAGCAGGTCAGGCCGCAGCGTGTTTACACACAATGTCTGTTCTTCAAGCATATCAGGCTGACCTGCTGGGGGAGATCGATGAGAGCGGTGAGGCTAGTTTTGAGATGATTCAGGAACTTCGTAAAGCCATTGATCTATCTCTCCGTGCCACCAAGGAGACGGCAAAAACAATCGGTCGCTCTATGGCAGCCCTGGTGGCAACGGAGAGGCATTTATGGCTAAATCTTTCAGATATAAGGGAAAGAGATAAGAGCGTCTTATTGGATGCGCCGCTGTCTCCCCTGGGCCTCTTCGGCGACTCTGTCACTTCGGTCGTCGAGAGGTTCCAGGAGGCAAAAAAGCAGTCAGCGGCCTTCCAGAAGTTCCTCCCTCGCCGCTCTCTCCCGTCCGAGGCTGCTGAGCGGGAGCAGCCTCGGGCGTCTAGCAGCTCCTCATCCGCGCAGAGAGCGCAACAAAAACAGAGTGTTGCTGCCCGTGCTCCCCCGCAAAGAGCTTGGGGACCGGGTCGAGCAACACAGTCGAAGCCTTCCCGGGGTAGAACAGATCTGAGGACTGTTATTATCGCCAGGAAGGCTTCGAAGAAGTCCTGACGCCAGTGGCCCAGGACTTCCGAGGGTAGCCCCCTCCGGAGGGGGTCCTGTATTAAAATCTATAAAATTAACTCCCCTCCGGCACCCTCAAGGGGCCGTTCTGCCAACCCTGCCACCTCGTGTGCTCCAGGGCGCAGCGGTCCCCACCGACCCTCTGAGGGGGGTCGGTCAGCGCTTGATTCGGCTGCTCCCTGCCGGTACGCCGCTTCAGGGCGCCGAGCCAAGTGCTCAAAAAACACCAGAGGCCAGTCTCGAGAGACTGGTTCCCTTAGTGAAATTTCTGGAGGAATGGAAACGTCTTCCCAACATTTCTCAATGGGTACTGCGTATGATAGAAAAGGGTTACAAAATACAATTCGGGTTTCGCCCGCCCCGGTTCAATGGGGTCCTCCCTACAGTGGTGGGCCCCCAGCAGTCTCTGGTTATGGAACAAGAAGTTATGACACTTTTGCAAAAAGGAGCTATAGAGAGGGTTCCTCCTCCCAGCAAACAGTCAGGGTTTTACAGCCGTTACTTCATTGTTCCGAAGAAGGATGGAGGGTTGCGTCCCATAATAGATTTACGTATGCTAAATCGTTCAGTACAAAAACTCAAGTTCAAGATGCTAACACTCAAACAGATCACCACTCAGATCAGGTCCGAGGACTGGTTTGTGACAATAGATCTGAAAGACGCTTACTTTCATGTGTCAATCCATCCTTCACATTGGAAGTACCTCAGGTTTGCTTTCGGGGGCGAAGCTTACCAATACAAGGTTCTTCCTTTTGGCCTATCCCTTTCACCCCGTACCTTCACGAAGTGCGTGGATGCAGCCCTGGCTCCTCTGAGACTCCAGGGCATCCGCATACTGAATTACATCGACGATTGGTTGATTTTAGCTCAATCAGAGCAACAGGCAGTTCTACATCGAGATGTAGTTCTGTCACACATGAGAAGGTTAGGGTTGAGACTCAATGCCAAGAAGAGTGTGCTTCTACCAGCTCAGACTACCAACTATCTAGGGGTAGTTTGGGATTCTACTACGATGCAGGCACGTCTGTCTCCTGCTCGGGTGAATTCCATTCTCTCAACCGTGAAAGGGGTGAAATTAGGCCAGTCACTCACTGTAAAACAGTTTCAGAGACTGTTGGGTCTGATGGCAGCAGCGTCCAACGTGATACCTTTTGGCCTGCTGCACATGAGACCCTTACAGTGGTGGCTCAGGACCAGGGGGTTTTCTCCGAGGGGAAATCCTCTCCGCATGATCAAAGTCACGCGGCGATGCCTTCGTGCTTTATACATGTGGAAGAAGCCCTGGTTCCTGTCCCAGGGTCCTGTGCTGGGAGCTCCTTGTCGTCGCGTAATGCTAACGACGGACGCATCTCTCACAGGCTGGGGGGCGATCATGAGTGGTCGCTCGGCTCAGGGCCTTTGGGAGGACCATCATCGTTCTTGGCACATAAATCGGCTAGAAATGATGGCAGTATTTCGAGCACTCAAGTACTTCCTCCCAGACCTGAGGGGCCACCACGTGCTGGTCCGTACAGACAACATGTCGGTGGTCTCATATATCAACCATCAGGGGGGTCTGGGGTCTCGTCAGTTGTACAATCTAGTCCTTCGGATCCTCCTGTGGTCCCAGGGGAAGCTCCTCTCCCTGAGAGCAGCTTACATCCCGGGGCGTCAAAATGTGGGGGCAGACATCCTGTCGAGGCAGGGGCCGAGGCCCGGGGAATGGAGACTCCACCCCGAGGCGGTGGAGTTGATATGGAAGGAATTCGGTCGCGCAGAAGTCGACTTATTTGCCTCGAAAGAGACGTCTCACTGCCCGCTGTGGTACTCACTAACTCATCCATCCCCTCTGGGGTTGGATGCCATGGTACAGACGTGGCCGAGGCTGCGTCTGTACGCCTTCCCCCGATTGCTCTGCTCCCCGGAGTTCTGGAGAGGGTTCGGCGGGACGGGGCCCGTCTCATATTGGTAGCCCCGTTCTGGCCAACCCGAGTATGGTTCACGGACTTAGTGTCCCTTCTAGACGGCTCCCCCATGGAGATTCCAATCAGGCAGGACCTTCTGTCTCAAGCGGGCGGCACAATAATTCATCCCCGCCCGGAGTTATGGAAACTGTGGGCTTGGCCTCTGAGGGGGCCGAGCTCATAGAATCTGGTCTCCCAACTGAGGTTGTGGAGACCATACTCCACTCCAGAGCTCCGTCCACGAGAAAACTATATGCATACAAGTGGAAGCTGTTCGCTACTTGGTGTAGCCAGTCTCAAGTGGACCCGTTCCACTCCTCTATCAGTCACGTACTGCAATTTCTCCAAGAAACATTCTCAGATGGCCTAACTCCTTCTACATTAAAGGTCTATATAGCAGCAATCTCCGCTTATCACGCTCCTTTGGAGGGTGTTTCTGTGGGAAGAAACCCACTAGTCATACGTTTTCTCCGTGGCACCCAGAGGCTGAGGCCGGTTGTACGTACAAAAACTCCTTCCTGGGACTTAGCTATTGTTCTCGAAGGGCTGTCTGCGGCTCCCTTTGAA
Source organism: Megalobrama amblycephala (assembly GCF_018812025.1). Lineage (NCBI taxonomy): Eukaryota > Metazoa > Chordata > Actinopteri > Cypriniformes > Xenocyprididae > Megalobrama > Megalobrama amblycephala. The sequence continues at coordinate 57,240,564 of NC_063044.1, read as the reverse complement.
CCTTTGGAGGAAGTACATGAGAAATTCCTCACACTAAAAACCGTATTTTTGCTGGCTATTACATCTCTTAAAAGAATTGGGGATCTTCAGGCACTTTCAGTTGCTCCTTCATGCCTGGACTTTGCGCCGGGAATGGTCAAAGCTTTCTTGCATCCTAGACCTGGGTACATACCCAAGGTCCCTACTCATGTCCCAGGACCTATTGTACTGCAGGCCTTCTGTCCTCCACCTTTCACAAATGAGGATCAGGAAAAACTAAATCTGCTCTGCCCGGTGAGGGCTTTAGACACCTACGTCCACAGAGCTGCCCTGTGGCGAAAAACAGAACAACTGTTTATATGTTACGGGTCCCCTAACAAGGGAGCTCCCGCGTCTAAGCAGAGAATGAGCAAGTGGGTGGTCGAGGCCATCTCTCTTGCTTATAAGTCCTCCGGACAGCCCTCACCTTTGGCCGTCCGGGCACATTCTACCAGGGGTATGGCTGCCTCAAAGGCTCTGATTTCGGGGGTTCCCCTCAATGACATCTGTGATGCTGCTGGGTGGTCATCTCATCATACTTTCGTTAGGTTTTACAACCTTGACTTGGGCTCCACTCCAGGGTCCTCAGTACTATCATCCTGAAAAGTGATTCAGACAGTCATTTGGTCTTATGGCCTAGTTGGGTCCCCATGAAAGGGAACGTCTCGGGTTACGTTTGTAACCCTGGTTCCCTGAATAAGGGAACGAGACGCTGCGTAGCTTAGCCATACTCCCTGCACGCCTGTGAGCGCTTCCTTCATCCGTATCAGAAGCTAGCGTTCTTTGTTCTCAGGGGTGCTTTATAGTTTCCTGGTCCGTGACGTCACCGCTCTGACGTCCCGTTACACTATTGGTTCGATTACACAAGTGCTTCAAGACGTAATCACGCAGAGGCGTTCCCAAAGCGACTACGCAGCGTCTCGTTCCCTTATTCAGGGAACCAGGGTTACAAACGTAACCCGAGACGTTTTCCTGCAACCAGAGCAGAAGTTTGGGTGCATGTGGATTGTTTTGCTGTAATCTACCAGCACAAATGGAAAATATGTTTGCATAAGATCGCATTACAGCGGAGAATTCAAATGTCACAAAAGTGCGGCTCATTCACCTCTGCGTTCAAACACGCAAGCCATATGCTTCCCTCAGCACAGCAAGCACATGAGTGTTGTTTGTATTTTGCCCGCGATGCGGTCAGAACTGAAGTTTGAATACGAACACATCAAAAATACGATTGTTATGATATACACGCAAGAGCGCGCATATGATCGGTTTCAGCGCGGAGCTCCGCGAGGAGTTTAACAACACTAGTCACGTGGATCCTATCTCATATACAGAATAAAGTATCCTTGTCTTTATTTTATTTTAATTTTAATGTCTTTATTCTTTCTCTGTTAAACTATGTGTCGTTTATCATGAGACTAGTGCTCGTAAACGTAATGAAAGTATTATTAGCCCTTTTAAATATTCTTTCGCATTTCTCCCTTGTGCTTGGGAGTTTGTTGTCATTTTTCTCCGTGCTCATATATTAATATTCATTATTCTGTATAATGAGTGTGTTTTATGTCTCTGTTTCATTGGTTGTTCTCTCCCCTCTTCCCCCCCCTTTACACTCCCACTTCTCCAGAGCATGCCCATTTTTACAGACTTTTTCCAGCTCAGAGGTGTGAACGACCAGGCTAAAACAGGGGGATTTCATGACCCTTTAAGAGCTGCACAGATCTACTGTTAAACATGTGTTTACTGTTACGTTCACTTAAGACACAACCAACTATGTTTACGAGGATATTTTGACATAGTTTAGTGTGTATTTGTCCGTTCAAGTGCAAAAACACATGGAGGAGAACTCAGTTCAGTATTGCGCACTATTGTATGAGAGGTGGATTTCTGTGCACACATCGTTTTGGATGTTTACACAGCACAGAAAACAATGTGCGGGTCTAACACTTGAATGGTTTAAAGTCACATTAAAATGCACACAGAGGAATCGATAAGAGGAATCAAAATTTTAATTTTATAACAAGTATCCGATTCTTGACCTTAAGTATTCCAGCATTGGAATCGATTTTTGATTCCCAACCCTATGTGACACACAAATGACCTTTACCTGTTTGTATTCACTGTATGCACAAGTAGAGGACTAAACTTCAGTTATTTTTGGGTCATACATTTTTATGAAGTGATCTAGTACAACTACGATAGGGACAACAAGCCTGGAGAAACCTGAATTTAAGTGCCTTGCTCTTGGCTACCCTGCAGTTCGGCCCACGAACTTGAAATTTTTGGGTCATCATCCCAGATACTCAAGTACTAAACTACCCATCACCCATCTCCTTCTAAAACATGTTGACAAGAGGAAACCCTCACAATAAAACTCTCAACAAGGGTGAACTGTTCAAAACTGAAGGCAGCTGCTTTACTGGCCAGCCAGTCCATCACTAAACAGACAGAACTAGCATGAAAACCTTCTAAGACACCATAACATCACGTCTAATGAAATATAGAAAAGAAAATCTGAGTGAGCTTTAGAGATAAAAAAAAAAAATATTTAAAGATTACAATGGTTATTTTTCCATAAAAAACTCATCTTAACTTGAAATTTAAGCATTCATTAAAAAATGTATTTTTCTATTTACGGCTTTTAACCACTCCATCAGCTGCTGATTTATTCCTATAAAGCACTGGACAACACACAGGATTGTGGGATATCATAGGCAGCAAAGAATAGCTCTATTCTGCCTCTCTATTTTCTATTCATCTCAATAGAAGTGGATGTTATGCAAACATTGGATTCAGAGAGGCCTTGATGCCTTCCTACCTCCATGTACTGCCTGCAATGCATTTTTGGCCAGAGCCTATGTTAAGATACACACAGATCACACTGATGTAAAAACTCTTTTTCTCTCTCCATCCCGCTTTCTCTCTCATACACACTAGATTTCTCTGCTTTCCTGCATGTCTATCATGAATAATTGAAAAGCTTGAGACCAACATGGCTTCTCCCTTTCCTTTTACTCAGCCTCCTTCATTCTCTTTTTCCCTCTAGGATCTTCCTTTCTCTCTGAACATACCTCTCTCCATCACTGTCCAAAGTTTTCAGGATATCTTCATAATGTCTTACAGCATGATAGCTGTATATATATATAGTGGTGTGAAAAAAGTGCTTGTTTTGTTTTGTGCTGATTTTTTATTTTTTTGCATGTTTGTCACACTTTAATGTTTCAGATCATCAAACAAATTTAAATATTAATTGAGATCTATCAGTCTGGAAAAGGTTATAAAGCCATTTCTAAAGCTTTGGGACTCCAGTGAACCACAGTGAGAGCCATTATCCACAAATGGCGAAAACCTGGAACAGTGGTGAACCTTCCCAGGAGTGGCCGGCCAGCCAAAATTACCCCAAGAGCGCAGTAACGACTCATCCAAGAGTTCACAAAAGACCCCACAACAACATCCAAAGAACTGCAGGCCTCACTTGCCTCAGTTAAGGTCAGTGTTCATGACTCCACTATAAGAAAGAGACTGGGCAAAAATGGCCTGCATGGCAGAGTTCCAAGAGGAAAACCGCTGCTGAGCAAAAAGAACATAAAGACTCATCTCAGTTTTGCCAGAAAACATCTTGATGATCCCCAAGACTTTTGGGAAAATACTGTGGACTGACGAGACAAAAGTTGAACGTTTTGGAAGGTGTGTGTGCCATTGCGTTTAGCGTAAAAGTAACACAGCATTTCAGTAAAGAACATCATACCGACAGTAAAATATGGTGGTGGTAGTGTGATGGTCTGGGGCTGTTTTGCTGCTTCAGGACCTGGAAGACTTGCTGTGATAAATGGAACCATGAATTCTGCTATCTACCAAAAAATCCTGAAGGACAATGTCTGGCCATCTGTTCGTGACCTCAAGCTGAAGCGAACTTGGGTTCTGCAGCAGGACAATGATCCAAAAACACCATCAAGTCCACTTCTGAATGGCTGAAGAAAAACAAAATGAAGACTTTGGTGTGGCTTAGTCAAAGTCCTGACCTCAATCCTGCGGTTCATTCTCGGAAACCCTCCAATGTGGCTGAATTACAACAATTCTGCAAAGAGGAGTGGGCCAAAATTCCTCCACAGCGCTGTAACAGATTCATTGCAAATGCTTGATTGCAGTTGTTGCTGCTTAGGGTGGCCCAATCATGCATAATCATGCATAGTTTGGTTATCAAAAGATACATGTACATGCGTCAAATCAAACTACAACATTTTGGTGCAAATGAATCTGTCTCATGGTAAAAACTAATTAATATATCAAAAACTAATTAATAATCAAATTAGGTTAGTTTCTCCCAATTTTTACTCTGTTTTTCTACAACGCTGTAATATAGATTTAAAGCACCTGGACTTTAATGTATATGGACTTTTATAATGCTTTTACACAATTCAGGCTTCTCTGACTTTCAGTATGTGATTAAGTGTGGCCAGGTTTGACATTAAACTGAATATTTGTGTATTTTTGGGTTCTCAGCTGGTAAGGAACGGCACTAGCAACTCCAAGGTCACGGATTTGCTTCCCAGAGAACACACATTGATAAAAAAATGTATACTTTGAAAGCACTGTAAGTTGCTTTTGATAAAAGCATCTACCAAATGCATAAATGTAAATATATAAGCAGTACTTTTAAAAAACGAGCCTCAAGGTCCCTATGTTTTGTTCCACTCCATTGCACCCCATCCAGAATCCTGTGTGTGCGGCCTCTGGCACTAAACTCAAAAAAATGCATGTCAATGTTAAGTATGAGCTGCAAGCGTATCAACATAAACAAGTGTACCTCAGGCCGTGTACCTCAAGCTATTTGGAAATATATGTACTATCATACATACTATGCTAAATACATAACCCCATAAAAAATATGTTTCACTTGCATTATTTGGAGCGATACTGCCATAACAGTGATGGCATCCACTCATGCTGAACAATAAACAAGTTCAGGTCGAGTACCTCAAGCTATTTGGCAATATCTACTAACATGCATACTATGCTAAATACATTAACCCCATTAAACAAAAAACAAAAAATGTTCCACTGGCATTATTTGGAGCAATACTGCCGTAACAGTGGTAGCTTTGATGACATCCACTCATTCTGAACATCTCATTCAATTGCCATCTAGCAGAAAAAATTATTTCTTCTCCTCTTTCATTTTGAATTTTCATAACATCTTTACTTATTCACGCCAGGGCCTGCTGAGGGAAGTAGAGCCTTAGGTGCTCCGTCCATCACTCAATAAACACCTGCTAATCACATACAGCAGCTGGCCCTCTCATTAGCATACATACATTATTCATTCATGCAAAGAAAGCTGATTAAAATAGAGGATCAGGGAGGGGATTGGACAGCTAAGTGAAGAACACTACACGATGAGTTATTTTGTTTCAGAGTGAAGCCAGTGAGAAGGGTGTATAATCGGACAACATTGTAGCACTTTAAGTAGAGTTCTTCACAGTGTTCCTGATTACGAATGAAATAAGCGGCTCCATTTAGATGCATAAATGCAGGCTTTGGGTGAATACACACACATCCGCTCAGTGGCACAAGTACACACTTGCACTCAAGGCAAATATTCTGGCAGAAGTCAGACTGACCAGGTTGGATGATCCAAAAATATCAGCAGAGCTTTTTTCCTTTTTTTTTTTTTCCTGCACTGTAGAATCAGTTGAAATGTCAGACTGGCGATTGAAATGTCATATAGAGTGAGAATACCTGAGAGAGCAGGATCGCTCCCCTCTACAAACATACTGACATTAACACCATTTACACAAACACGCTTTAATGGCAAAAGTTTCCGACCCTCAAAGGAATCATGATGCCTAGGATATCTTCAACAGAGAGACCTGAACAAACTAAATTTGGACAAATTAACCACCACAGACATATGCTAATTGACACACATACATAAACCATAGAGAGAGATGAGTTTATCAATTTCCTTTACACCTGGAGGGATTAAACCTTTTGGCATCAAACATTCTTATAGAAGCAGCCCTTCCTGTACAGACGGACACACATACCCAAAGTCGAAATTGCTAATATTTTGTATAGTTTGCATTAAATAAAACCCATTGCAGGGTATAAAAAACTAATAAATGGTAACTAGTGTTAATTTCGTTAAAATCTATGACAAAAAAATGTCTGTCAATGAGCTTTTTCCCCCATGACTAAAACAGGATGACCAAATGTCAGCAAGGTCATTAAACGATAACTGTGACTACATCAACATGCAATATCGTTGACTGAAAATGTTCAGTAGTTGAAAAATAAAAACTTTACCAAAATCTCTCTTTTTTGTTGAAAAAAGGGAGACAAAATATTACAGAATACTGAACAAGCCTCTACTACGAGCCTTCATGATTGCGGTTGCCATATGTCAAGAGTTTAAATACCCCAATCAGCGATTTTCTGTTAAAAGGATACATTTTCTGCCTGGTGTTTTAGCTTACTTAATCTTTATCATCTGGCAATCATGCGCACATGCTCTCTCTAAACTCTGGGAGAAGCACCAATGATCTGAAAAACCTGACAAACAAGTAAGCTGGAGTTTAGCGATATCCATTTGAGATATTCTGCTTAAATGAAAGTGTCATTCAGACAGTCTGTGTTCTGTCAAGAACCGCTTGCACTGTTTGCTGTGACTAAATCTGCGATCAAACATTCTCAGTGATGAACTGTACTACGTGAATCCAAACATCTCGATATTGTTTGCGATTGTGCTTGCAGAATAAACCTTATAGCAACCTCTGTGTGGCAATACAAAGTTGCTGTTATTTTAATAGAAAAACATTAATGTCATTTGGAATTATTGGAATTACGGTTTTAATTTAAGAGATGTTTCTTATTTAATTAAGTGTGTGTTATATGAAATAGCCTATAATAAATCGGTACACTTGATGAGGTAAAATAAACCAAGCTTTTAAGTTGGCACTCTCTTGATTTGTGCTTATAGATGAACGTGCAATAATCCTGATGAAATGTATAAATAAATTTATCAAATCATCAGTAAAACAATAAACAATCATTGTGATTGCAATTTTGAGCTAAATAATAATTATTATCAGTTTAACTATTATGCAACATGACGAAAGTGTGACTATGTTTTCAATGACTAAAACTAGACTAAAATGCCCAGACATTTTGTCGATTAAATCTCGACTAAACAAAAACAGGACAAGGTTAACTAAATATGATTTAAAAAACAAACAAACAAACAAAAAAAAAACATAAATACAAAAATTAGAAGTACATTTAACACAGGATTAGAGATGATGGACAGACGGACGGACAAATGAATGTATAGACAGAAAATCTTTACTAACTTAATAAATAGAGTCATTACTATATCTCAGCTGGTGGGTCTAGTATAACTTCAACAGAATAATTGAATTACAAATCAACCAAGCTGTGCCAAGCAGTGAGGGAATGTGCCAAAGCAATGGAAGGAGGGACAAAGAAAAAAAAAAGACACCACATATGTGAGGTATTGTGGGGAGAGACATAAATAAACAGAAGCAAATCCTGAACAGAGGCTCAGAAGGGAGACGAAGAGAGAGAGAGAGAGAGAGAGAGAGAGAGAGAGAGAGAGAGAGGGAGGGAGATCTCGGCTGTTTTAGTGCACATCAATCAGAGTTTGTGTCTGTGAGAGTAATTAGCTACCTGCCGACGGGCAGCCTCTCTCTAATTGTTCACTGCTTTGCTGCAGCCTCTTTTTCCTGCTCTGCCTTCATCTCCCTCACTTTCATGTACCGTCAGTCTTCTAGAGTGTTAATGTGTGGGGTGTATATGTGTGTGTGTGCTGTTGTGTGCATCATGTGAAATGAGACTGCAAAAATGATGACTCTTCTGTGGGTGTGGGGACGGATGAGAGAAAAAGACAGAGAGAGAGAAAGATAGTGACTAAAAAAGGCAGTGAGGCAATCTGAGCTGAGGCTGTGTGTGAGAGAGAAAGAGAGGGAGGGAAAATGGGGAGAAAGAGGCATGTAATCTGGGTGTGTAGTTAGAGATAGCCTCACTGACTTCACCCACAACACAACAGAAGGATTAGCCAAGAGTCGGCTAGAAAATATCACACAAACACACAGACATCCCACCACACAGAAAACACACACAGGAGAGGACTTTACGTTAACAGGGCTTCTAATCCAGTGTTTACCAACCAGGTGTGCGCGTACCTCGGGGGGTACTTTGAAAGATTTCGATTTTACTTGGTTAAAATGTCTTTGTCGTCTGGAAGTCACAGGTTCTCATTAAAATGTGCACTAATGGTGATGTATTTGCTCGTGGGTGATATTTCATACTTGTTGAGCTCTGGCACGTTTTAAATTCCACCATTCAAAAAGTGCAAATGACTTTACGTTAGTTAAATGTCCCATCTGGATTTCATTTTTAAATGAATTCAATGTTAGGTCTTACTTTGAGAATGTTTCTGTATGATTGCACCCAGAAGTGTCACAACTGAAAGACAAATAAGCGCAGGTGTCTTATTCAAGCGAGAGAAAGCAGCTTAGTCTGCTTTCACACACAGTCTTGATTGTTAGAATTTTAAAAGTGAAACGACAAACTACTTAATGCTGTGGGTGAATGTGCCTGTGCATGTGTAATTAAAAATTAATCCCAAAATATTAGTTTAATCAGGTTATTTCTTTATCAGGTTCACATGTAATCTGAATTTACATGTGCATGTAAACATGGTCAAGGAATATTCAACTTCATTACATTTATCTCTTCATGTTTTCCAGATTTCCTCAGTAAAAGTCTCAGTATTTCTCTTACTGTCACTGCCTCTAAGGCCACGTACACACTGCAGCTAAATTCGGTTGTCAGTTCACCTTTCAGTGCTTAATCACGTTCTGTACACACACAGTTCAGTAAAATACGGGAAGTGACAACCACATTCTACAACCGTATTAACTCGTGAAAAATACAGGTAGTGACAACCGCATTTACAGAAATTCTATGCAGTGTGTAAGGAACCGAACTGAACAACTAGTTGTTAATGACGTTTACGTGCACCGGTGTAACGTGTCTCTCGTGCATGTGCGGCGAATCACGAGGAAAGCACAAACCTTTATTTATTTATTTTTTATACAGTCTATGGCCTTGACTCATTTGTGTTGCCAGATCTTGCTAGAAAAATCATTAAACAAGAATAAGCCCATAATATACCGAAGTAAATCCAAATGCTTTATGCTGAAAATAAGACCAAAATATCGCGATTCATGTCTGCTCACTTTAATAACTCCATAAACCCGTTTGCTTTATGAGACAAGCTTAAACAACAAGCCCAAAACGCTTATAATGAGTGACCATGGCAACACAGAAAGAGTGCTGCGCACTGTGTGAAACTGGCTATACAAGCATAGACAAAACACGACGCCTCCGTCGACTGTGTTAGTGTGTTTAGTTAAATTGCTGAAAATAACAAGTGTTTTGTCACTTTAATATTACTTTGGTCACCATAACGGATACCAAACACGAGAGACGCCAGAACGTCGCTATGGTTTCCAAGCTGTCAATCACTGCCTTTTAGAGAGTGAGTTGTGTTCCGTACACACATGTAATGATAATTTAGGGGATTCACTCCTGCATTTAAATGCGGTTGTCACTCCTGAAACTTATAGTGTGTACGTGGCCTAACTGAAGTTGACTCTCTCCTAGTCTCTCGTAGCCAGACCTTCAGACTAACGGCAGAAGGTCTGGACTCTATCACAGCTTTCATTGGCCAAGGACCACCTAAGAGGACGTTTGACTGACATGTAACGTTTGGTTCCGAGTCATGTTTAGGGGCGTGAAAATGTAAAGTCGATGTCCCTACAATAACAGACCGGCGTGCATCTAATAATTTATTCATTCAAGAACATTGTGCAAGTTTACTGCAACAATGGAGCTGCGTACTTCACATGCTTTTGAAAAACCTGTGTTTAGTTGATCCTGGTCATTATCACAGTTGTAAACACGACGGCATTCTTCTTCTTCAAGAACAGTTTTGGTGTCAAGCCATTTGTTTCCAGGCGGAAACGTTAAAGAACGCAACACACACGTCTCCTGGACATCCTGTAGAATTTAACCAACCAGATGATGACTTTGAAACTCCTGAAGTATTTCCAGATAAGTGTGCCATATGCATCAGACGTTAAGCCAACGGTCCGTGGGCGTGACGTCTGAGGCTGAGACTAACTCTCTCCTAACGTTCTTTCCTCAGAGTTGAGGTCTGGATGCAATGGGAAACTGAACACAGCATAACAGAGCAACATTAAAATGCCCCAAGATATGTCTGAGCAGTTCAAGGGATCTGTTTACATCATCTGCAAGTTGTAATTCACAGATCTGATTTTATTTTGCCCCATCTGTTTATATCCACCTAAGACATACTGGTGGTCAAAACTAATCTGTGCTATACTATAAGAAGCATATCAGCTCAGGACCAATGGGTCGCATGTATATTTTATCACTCTTTTGAAGTGCCTGCTTCCAATACAACTCAGAACTAACTAAAACAGAAGACATACAAGTTTGGGACAACATGAAGGGAAGTAAGTGATGACAGAATCTTTTATGTGAACTATTCCTTTAAACGTTCCTGACAGTCACACAGACTGCCTTGCTGTATTAGTTATAATCTGTACGGGAAGACGAACACTCTGAAAGTGTGATGAAACGGCACTACCCAACTGAACCACGCAGTGTGATACAACCCACTGGAGAGTGAAGAGAAAATCTGTTTACTGGGTCGTGGAAGTAGCATATCCACTTCAGACATTCCAGTGGGTCGTATTTTACATTTTTTAGCTGGTGTTTGCTCTCAAATCATGCTTAGCAAAATGAGAATTACGGTAAACATGCCCATGCAGTTTGCGTTTTTTAAGGCTTTCTTGCTCAGTAATACATATTTCATGAGTGAAATGTAATAAATTCAGTGTTTCTCTCAGTACTTTCTTCCATCAATACCTTCCCTCAAGCACTCAATGTACTTGTTTATCTGAGTAAATATATACTTTGAAGCAGTTTTGTAATCAGCTGTTTGTCCTGAGTTGTGTTTTTAGCTAGTTAACTTGGTTTAGCTGGTCTCCCAGCCTTGCCAAGCTGGCGTTTAGCTGGTCAAACAGCCGATATTGGCTGCATTTACACTGCAAGTCTTAATGCGCAGATCCAATGTTTTGACCATATCCGATTTTTTTGCCCCGTGTGTTTACATTCACTTTAGACGCGACTGGTATCCAATATCTGTGTTTACATTAATTCCGGCCCAAAATGATTGTCATTAATAGCTTTACATGCACATGGTAGACCCTCGCAATTTGAATGGCTGTGCTATTAAAAGTATTTATATATTTCACATCGGGTGGCCATGATTACTTGCCAGAATGGATAAGTTAACAGCTGTCAGTTTCATGGATGTTTTGCAGCGCGAATCCTGATTGAACAAATATAGACTGGAAAATAAAGGTAATTTGCATTTGTTATTTTATCTACAGTCGTTAGATCAAGAATTCTGGAGTGAAATAAAGTAGCAGGTAAAATTACATTTATTTGAATGAATGATAGCGAGCAAAGAGCGAGCGAAGGTGAGAGCGCACATGAGAGAGAGAGCCTACCCAGTGAAGCTTTTGGTTTACTAAAACAAAACAAACAAACAAACAAACAAACAAAAAAACACACTAGTCTGGTCAGGCTGGAAACCCAGAAAACCACATTAAACTGGTTTTGATAGACAATATCAAAAAATACACCTTGTCAAAAAAAAAAAAAAAAAGTTTGAATCTATCACAAATCACAAAATTACTCAAAACAATTTGTGTATATGAGTATTTTCATACCAGGAATACAGGCATGGAACAGACTAATGTCTGTCATTAGACAAGGCCACATTATAGCCCATCATGTTCTAATGAGTCTAATCTTTCACTCAGCGAATCCTGCCAAACCGAGAGTAACCTAGGGTGGGGCTGCTCATTGATAAAAATCCTGTACTACCCTATTGTACTTAAATACACACTTGAATGTGCAACCAAATTAACATGCAAAAGTAGAGAAGAAAAGCTTAATGTGCTCTATGAAGAGAAAGAAAGATTGTAATGGGACGCATTTGCTCATGGCCAATTAAGGTAGTATATAATAAAAAATTAACAACCTGCATCACATTATGGCTGTGTTTCAATTTGTTCAGTCTATTAACTTATGAGGGTTTGTTTCCTGTGAGTTAGTGTGGATAGTCTGTCAGAGAGAGACTATGTGTGTATATAACAAATTAAAACATGTTTATCTTGTTCCAGCAGGTCTGTCCTGTTGATCCAATGCTTTTCCTTTCTGTTCTGATGTCCTCTTCAAAGAAACATCCAAAAAAGTTTGGTAAATGTATACTCTCATAGCAGTTTTAGCCATTTTTACATCTCTTTTTGGCAGTGAAAACTGGGAGATCTTGAAAACAGCATCAAAACAACACGTGGGATGCTTGAACTCGACATAACTGAGATCTGAAGGACTGTAGCTAAGGGGTTTGGCTTGGACATACAACAGAACAAGTTCATCAAGGCCATTCTGGAGGTAAACATGAAGTAGAATGAAGTAAACATGAAGTCTTTTAGAGATGAACTTCACAATATTAACAGTTAATCATATTCTAAATTAGCCTTTTTTTTCAGAACAACTGAATTGAAATGTCCATTAATGCAGTTCACAGAATGTAGATGTCTCTACTTAGAAAAAATAAAACCACTCAGGGTCACTTTAGCCCCTGATTCATCTGCAGCTAGAATGAATGGTATGTCAGGGAAGGTTGAAAGAAAACATAAGTGCCCTTACCCTGCCATGACGATGAAAAAGTCCAGCCTGTTCCAAGTATCGCCAAGATAACAGCGCTGGCCAAAGATCCCTAGAGCCACCATCTTCACCACCATCTCCAGTGCAAAGAAAATGTAGATAAATGCATCAAATGCCTAAAAGACAGAAAAGAAGAGATCAATAAAGGCACTTGTATAACACAATGACAGACACCATGAAATCAAAAACTAGAGTTTTGTGTCCATATTTAGCTCTGAGGCTATCATTACAGTATACTACTAACAATTTAGTTAACAATCACTGCAGAGATTTGTCCAATTAGATGATTTATTGTTTCCGTGATTCCTATATAAATCAGTGGTGGCTGGTGCTTTTCAAGAGAGAGGAAACTCAGAAAGTGACTATTTGACAGATAGTACAATGTATAGAATGTTAGATAGAATGAAAGAACAACAGATAGACAGAATGGCAGACATGACAGGAAAACATTATATTAACTTATGCAACATGATTAGTAGTGTGGATAGATCCAGTTCTCCAGATCTGGTTCAAGATCCATTCATTGCTGTGCTTTTGCTATATACTCTGCAAACGTCATTGACAGACAGACATACGATTATTTATGCAAATCCAGATGGAACCATTTCTGGTTCACAATCCATTATTTGCTTTGATTTTGCCGTTTGCTCTTCAAAATCAACCACTGATCATTCAGATTGGCTCAGGGAAGGACATAGTGACCGAAATACTTAGCAATGTGTTGCACTGCACAATTTTTCTAAAACATAATGTCTGACTGCCAATGAGAGATAATGCGATCTGAAACGAAAGGTCCCTCAAGAACCCTTGTGTAAATGAACAATTGATTATGAAGTCCAGTCAACACCCAGCCTGTTAACCCTCACTTCACCTGACCCTGGACGACCCATTTCGGATCTCATTTCCCAACCGACACTGAGATGACTGACGATCAGATCAGATGATCGGCTTGAAAGAAAGCGTTTCTTTCATAAACAATTGAGTTACACGAGTACACAGACTTTAGGAGGGCTGTTAATTAGCTTCTTACAAACACTCTGATGTGTGATTGTCGCTGTCAGAGACCCGCTGCGTTCTCATTACGACACCACAGATAGCTGGGATTTCAACGACTGATTACAGAGACCAGTCAGGCCGCAATCACCCTCATCAATGGCTTTGTTTCTCTTCTTACATTGGTCACTCGTTTTTTTAAGTTCGACACTGCGGGGATAATTATAAAGATGTGAGAAGTGTAATTTTCTTGCACACGCGTGCAGAAAATAGAATGTTTGTTACGTTGTGTCCTTAGTCACTTTGCATGTCCCCAGTTGCCAAGTAGAGCTGATACAGGTTTTGTTTCATGCTACAGTGTGTGTATGTGTGATACAAGGAGGAGGCCGTTGTGCAGCGATGCCAATTTGGACGGCCGCCCGCACGAGAAACGGAGAGTTTGAAACCGGCCGGTGCAAGCGAGCAAAACAGTACTGGTTTAAGATCCCCTGTGGGACCAGAGGACGCAAACATCCTGGCGCCAGGAGGATGCTTCCTCTAAAGCTACCTTCTTCCACGTGCCATACATGACATATGGCTCTCTATACGAGTCCGTACACACACAGCAAGCAGGAGAGAGACAGACTCTCGTTCCTGCCCACACAGTTTTCATTTCAACCCCGTCTTTTTGTTTTGCAGTCAATCCAAAAAGCTAATGTGAGAAATATCGCATTGCAGACCTTCTTCATTTGCATTTCTCTCTTCAAAACTCTTTTTACACAATGAAAGTACAGCTTTGAACAGTGAGAGCTCACTGAGGAAATACTGTCAGCCATCTTGACTTATAAAACATTGAGTCATGGCTCTCGCTCCATTTCAGCAGCACCAATGAGAAGGTAAAGCTGCCGCCTGATGCCTCTGGCCTGCCCTAACGTATGCCAATTTCATAGGTAAGCCTGAGATGTAAGGTAAGCCCACAGTCAGCATTATCTCTTAATTGGGCAGTGCACTGTAGGAAGTTATTGGGAGTTGCTATAAAACTCATTCGATATGGCGGAAAGCCTAGTAAATAGGAGAAGATCTTGATAACTTATCTCTCAGACTAAAGCCCTAAAAGATATATAATTTCATCCTTGTAAAACTTAAAGGGATAGTTCACCCCAAAAAGAAAATAACTCACCCTCATGTTTTTCCAAACCTGTACGACTTAGCAGAAAAGACGATATTTTGAAAAAATAATTTTTTACTGTTTGGGCCCTACTGGCTTTCATCGTATGGCCAAAACATTTTTCAAAATATCTTCTACAGAAGTCATTCAGGTTTGGAATGACATGAATGTGTATACATAATGACAGAAAATTAATTTGTGAGTGAACTATGCCTTTAAGCGGTAAGCTTTTGCATCAAATCAAATTGGTCTGTGCCTTGATTATTGTGAACACAGGGCTAATGAATCTAGACAGTGTTGCAAAATGTCTGAGGGTGTTGCACATACAGAGGATGTTCACAATAGACAGAAGTCAAAATCACCAACCTATAACCATCCCTTATGGCACTGTTCAAGAACAGGAGCATATAAATTCATCTCATATTGATGTGTCGTGAGGACAGGCGGCCCGCAAGAGCCCTGTTTTATTTATGAGATACAGAGAGAGTTTATATTGCATACATATCTGAAATCTTGTTTAAAAAAAAACATGACTGATTTTTTTTTTTTTTACAATGGGACACAAAAGAAATCATTTTGAAAAATTTTACTGGTTTGTCTTTCCCTAAAATTACAATGAATGGCTTTTAAGCTGAAAGTCCCCATGTAGTGAAAATCAAGGTTTTAATGTTGTTTATATGTCTATGTAGTGTTTTAAATATGCTTTAAAAGGTAGAGAGTAAAATTTCAAAAACAAAAACTGTTTGGAAGTTAGTCAGGCCGACACCAACAACAAATGTCTAACCAATCAGCATTAGGGGGCGTATGATGGCCGAGGAGAGAGAATGAGCAAGAGGAAGATTTGAAAAAAGAAAAAAGAAACTGCAGAAGGAGAAATGGGACACTATACAAAAGAGCTCAAAAGAATATCACTGGAATGAAGGTTTATGACTGGGCAAGCGCTTTAGGACCCGCGTTTATATTTGTAAAGCTTTCCAATGCTGGAGAGAGCTAAGTGGGAAGGCCTGAAAACAGACGCGGAGGCTGTTTTGATCCCGCTACTCATGTGAGTACACTGGGTTTTGATTGTCTGGAGCTGCTGTGCTGTTGGCGACTAACAACGAACACTTTGTATTAACTCTTGTGTACTGTAGGTTCATTTTTTTTGTGCTTCCTACCAATCACGTCAATGTGCTGGAGGGCTTTAGCATATCATTGAATATGCTCTGAAGCAGGGGAGTCTCAAGAGAAGTCAGGTTATCCCAGTATATTTTTCTGTTGCTATGAAAAATTGTGTACATTTAGCAATATAGCAGGTGAATTATGTATATGATGTATTGTACAATGTTATTATGAACTATATGCCTTTCTCCACTGACATTCTAAGTTGTTCAAAGCATTTCTAAGGATACTGATTTTTAGAAGGCAGCTGTCTGACTCTGAGATGGCAAATGAGAACATGGTTTGTATAACACATTATTAGCTGTTTGATAATGTAGTCAAGCAAAAGGCTAGTCATAATAATTACTGTTATGTGTCCGACGTTATAAAGACTGATACATAAAACACATTACCATTCTTATACATCAGCTTAGTAGACAAGTCTGTATAATTCACTCTTCCACTTCTTCTGAATCAGTATCTGGTTCAAACATATAATGGCTGAATTAAACCAGTATTTCCACTTGCCATTGTGCAGTGTTTACTAGAGTAAAGTTGACCTAGTGGATCTCTGAGCTCGTGCAAGTGAGTGGAGGTGGGGCTAATTTGCATATTTATAATTCTGTATAATAAACGTCGCAAGGGTGTAGAGTTACATTCAAGCTTTTAAGGCATGAAGAATTTTTTTTCACAGCAACGTAATTTTGGTGATCAAATATTAGTTTTAAGCGATAAAATGATTGACTGCAGGGGGACATTAAAAAAAGACGCAAAAGCACTAAAAGTGATCATGTACTGTATTCTAAGTCTTCTGAAAACATACAATAGATTTGAATGCCACCACACCCAAATTTAAGTCGTTAAAATGCCTTCTGTACTGTTAATTGCTACGAGGCCCTTTTTACACTAGTGTGTTTTCGTTTTAAAATGCATAACTTTTGCTACGGTTAAGCCTGGGGTCTGTGCCATGACTGTAGTTGAACAAACTCAGGGTTACAGGATTAGTTTCAAGTTGACAAAACCAAACCACTCCAATCTGGCTTTGTTGGTAGCATGATGCTTATCATCCACTTTCTCTGCCAACTCGGGCTTTGATCCTGAGTTTGTGGAGCGAGTGCACATGAATGCGTGACTTGTGAAGTTAGTTTATATAGTTGATAATATATAGTGATAGAGACTCAAACAAGATCAACAAGGTCATGTACACTGTAGTAATTTTTAAAGAGTTATCTATTGATTCTACAGCTTATTTATATTACACATGATCTGTATATATTAATATTCATTTAAACTAAATGCTTAATGACTGTTAAACTAAAATTGCTTGTGTGTAATGGATTACTAAAAATATAGATCATATAATAATTATATAAATCATATATAAATCATAAAATAATTCTAATTATCTTTAAAGCCAGACAATTTCATTGTTAAATATTTGTTTTTACTATATAGTGACCTTTAATTTGGAGGAAGAGAAACTGGGGGAGTGACTTTATTGCGTTGGATGGGTCAGTGTCACTTTGCTCACATATGATTGGTCTAATTTCAGTTTGAGATCTCTTACCCAGAACAAAACCTGTCCCGGAGCATATTAGCCGTGGAGCGTAAGTTATTATGGTGATGAACACCGCTAAAAGCCACTTTCGTGGTACCTAAAACCCAGGATTGGCGCAAACTAATCTGAAACTTAACTGGCTAGCCAGCTAATCCAGCTTCACAGTACAGGCCCCTGGCATCTACACTATTCAGACCCGGTTTTAGTTTGAAAACCCCAGCGTTGCATTTCAGTGTTAACAGATGAAAACGGAGACTTTTGAATACAAAGGCATGGCTACCAGAACATGACAATAACAGACCAGATATGTCTCTCAACGGCTCTGTGACAGACCAGGGCCTGAGTTGAACACAAAAGCATGATTTAAAAATGACGAATCATACAAATTTATTGAAAACTACTGACTCAAATGGATGATTCGTTCATGAATATGACACTTCTTTCATAATGTCTTCAGAAGACTAGAAATGCAGTGCGTCATCATATTTACCCCCATTTATAATACTTTTATGTTGTTGAAACCCCCAGTCTACATTCATTGTACCTAAACGGAAAATAGCGACCAACCACATCATTCAAAATATCTCCTTTTTGTGCTCCACGAAAGAAAGTAAATTATACAGGTGGAACAATATGAGAGTGAGTAAACAATGACAGTTTTAAGGTGAGCTAATCCTTTAATGGAGTGTGTTCATGTTTAAGCTGTACAACGAAAGATGAACTGGAGCAGTGCCATAGGCAACGGTTTTTCAAAACACACAACGATCATGTACATTTTTATGTGAGGTCTCTGAACAGACTCCCTGGAACCAGCCATCACATCCAGGCAAGCTAATGAACACAGCAGGGCTCCTGGGACAGTGGATACATGGAGAGTTTAGAGGACACATGAAAATGTCCCTAAAGCTCCCAAAAGATGACATAAGCAATTAAAGGCCATCCTTTGTCAACACAATCCCCCCCGAGTTTTGTCCGCTTCGTCAACCTCACAGAGAGAGAGCCTCATTAACCACAGAGAGTTGTGATGATAATAAATGGAGGGAAAGAGAGGAGGAAGATTGTGACTTGAGAGAGGATGGACTGGGAGTCTGTGTATGAACCTTTAACTCTCTTCAAATGACATCAATAAATGCATTTTGACAAGGCACATTATCACATTCAGGGCCGGTCTTTTGTATCAGGTTGATTTTATATATCTGAAAAGATAGAAAGACAGATTTACTGTTCCAAAACCTACTGACCGTCCTATGGAGGCAGCAATTTAAGGCACCGTAGGCATGCTCCCCCAGTTGAAAGCTATTCAAAAAAAGGTAACAATCTTAACTATGCTAGTTAAGATTTTATCTCATGCAACACCTTATCCCTGGGGCTGTCAAGGTTCAACTGTGTACCTTATCTACTTGTAAAAAAGTTGCATATTAGTACCTTAAAGTAGTAATATGTACCCTTAAGGTACTACTATGAAACTTTTAAGGGTAAATACTATTTTTGCACTTTTTTTTTCCTGAGAGTGCAGAAAGGATTGATAAAAAAGATGGTGGACAAAGTGAGAGAAATTTTGATTACAAATATATATATGTAATTCAATACAATTACTAGAGTAATATACTTATTAGAGCATCATGAAAAAAAGTATCATATCACTAATTTTTTAGGCATGATCACAATCCATGATTTGACAATTCTTTATCATGTTGGTTTTTAAGGCTATTTTGCAAGTTAGTGAGCAGTACAGCCAAACTAATTTCCCTATTTAAAAATAAAGTCCAACAAGGGAACAAAAAATAAAAGAAAAAAAGAATGACAGACTATTTTGTTCCATGACAATTACAATGCTGCCTTAGTAGGTTGATCGCTAGGTTTTGGAAAAGAGCTAGTTTGTATGTAGGCCTATATATGTCCATACTGACCTGTAGTATCTGACAGCGCTCCGAGGTGCAGTCGATGTTTTCGCAGGGCTGGTACATTCCAAGAGTGACGCAGTTCAGCAGTATCACCATGATACTGATCCGCTCGAACCATGTGAGGAAGTATATGTTAAGGCTAATTTTTTATCAGCAGACACATAAATGCAGTAATACACAAAAATAGACTTTTCCATTTTCTGAAAAGGGTGCTTACCTGAGGGAAAATTGCTATGAAGATGCTAGGATGTACAGTACTGTTAAAAAGTTTGGAGTCAGTAATATTTTTGTAAAGAAATTAATATTTAATAAGCAAAAATGCATTAAATTGATCAAAAGTGAAAATAAAGACAAAATTTTTCTATTTCAAATAAATGCTGTTCTTTTGAACATTCTATTTATCAAAGAAAATGTATCATGGTTTCCATAAAAACATCACACTGAGGACTGGAGTACTCTTTAAAAAAAAAAAAATTAATGGTAGTGAAGCAATGTAGTTTTGCTAGCAGAATGAGTTCCATGCTGAAATGTAATGTTTAGGGTTTTGGATTTATTTATGTGACAGGTGAGTATTTAATGTTCCCTATTCAAATTGCAGATTTATCTACCATTATAAGCAGTGTTTGGGGGTTGATTAATGCCTTAGCAAACACCACTAATAATGATAAATCCGAAAAGCAAATCTTGTTGTAAATATTCACCAGTCAACATGAGATATAACATCATGTGGATTTTGGATGTATATTAGTTTACGTGAATGGTGCGGTTTATTCGTGCCAACGTAACCTCATTAAATTAATAAACATTACAATGTATGAATTGGACAACTCAATTAATACAACCTTCACAGAGAGTAGAAGCACATCATAAAGAAACACAAAAACAAATTGAAACCTCCCTCCTCCCTCAGGCCTGTTAGCTGGAGTGAAATCTTCAGGCCTCTCCACTAAATCTCTACAAGCCTCATCTCTTCACCTTTATGGACCATTTCTTTTTCAATTTACTCTACTCCGTCTTTTCCTCCGGCTTGGTCAACCTTTTAGCGAGCTATTTTTTTCTGTTTGCACATACCGTCTGCCCCTCCTCGTTTAACTTCCTCATTCACTCCATCATGTTTCTCTCATTCTCCCTCCATCTTGCCTCTAATCTTCAACACTTGCCTTTTATTTCCTGTTTTCATGAAACATTTTCTAGTGTTTGAACTATGTTAGCCACAGGGCAAAAGGGCTGCTGATTTTGCTTTGTGCTGGATCTAACAGCGCTATACATTCCTCAATTAATTAGGACAGACAAAAATGCACTGCGCCGGAAATAGGCTTCTGGCACTCAGTAAAATGTGATTTATGGGCAATTTTTAATTTTTTTTTTTTTTTGCCCTTCAACCTCATCCAAACTTCCAATGAGAAAAAAAAAAGTACATTTCAATATGCATGTGCTATTAGACTAAGGGATTTGCCACAGTGTTGGCCACACTTTGAACTTGTGTGTGTAATATTGTAAAAAGCCTTGCAGGCTTGTGTTCCTGCTTTAATCATTAGAATGGAGACCGCAACCCCCATAGGGGTAAAGCAAGCATCCGCATCATGCAGCAAAGCGTTCGCTATGGTTACTACAGGAAATTGCTCCTTTCTTTTTTATATTATTGTTGATACCTCATCAGGTTCTGAGGCGGGCTTTTGGCAGAGGGAAAAAGCACCCACAGAAACACTTAAATGACATTAAAGGGACAGGAGCACAGAATCAATCTCACAGAACACATCAGAAAGAGAGAGGGAGAGAGAAAGAAGGAGTGAGACAAAGCCGATAGGTTGACAGAAACATGGCCTGTTTATTTAAGGAAAGATGGAAGGAAGGCTGAAGGAGTGTGAAATGAGACAATCACATGCACAGAGGGAAAACATTTCAATCAAAAATGTTATTGGGAAAAAAGGTAGATAGACACAGTGGGATCATTGAGGATGAGGAATTGCACTTGATTTTGCATCTGGACCTGATATCAAGTGGCAAACAAACAGTTTCAACACTGTCTATTATTCAAGTTATTATTAATATTACCATGAACTGCATAGGCCCAAGATATGCAAAATCAAATAAATATAAAATTAAAGAAAATTAAAGAAAAAAAAAAAACTAAACTAAAATGTAAAAAATGAAAGAATGAAATGGAAAATCACTGGTACAAAAATTAAAGGATAACTTTGCCAATTTTCAACCAGCTTCCAATTGTTACAATGTCGGTAGAATATGTAAACGTATAATGTGTTTTCTTTCTCTGTTACCTGTGCTCAATACAAACAATACAAAGCTGGTTGAAAATCTGTGAAGTTGTCTTTTAAATCGAAATAAATATTCAAAATTGTATAGTTTCAGAGATACAAAGGCTAGCTTATCTTGTAAATACACACTGTCAATGGGGCAGTACCCTTTCAAAAGATACTAATACAATTTAGGTACTAATATAACTTTACCGTAGGTACTAATGTGTACCTTTAAGGAACTAAAATGCACCCTTTAGAGGTAAATCAGGTACAAGCTTTTGTAAGGGTACAGCCCCAGTGACAGCTTTTGTAAGTTTTTCGCTGAGATCGTAGGGTATTTTATTGTATGTGGAATTGTGGATAGATATATAGTTCACAGGGACACAGTTATTTGTTTTAAAATGTCCTTGTTATGCTTTTTCAGATATTACCTGTCATGTAGTTTGTAATATAGCTGCTTGTGAATACAAAAGGTCTTCAATGTTTTAAAGATCAAAGTGCATGATAAATTGAGTTATTGTCTCCCAAAAAAGAACCAATTTTGAACTGCCTGAAAGGAGTCATCAATAATCTTTGATGACTCCTTTACTCTAATACAGTCTTACTTCCTGTACAAACCTACGTAGATTTGTAACAAATATGCACAATACTAGCCTAAGGTCTTCATCGTCTGTCTGCAAACAATGTCTACTTTGAACCACCCTCAAACACTGTAGTTGTACCTGAGGGCTGGAAGAATTTGGTTCATGTTGTCGACATTTTGAGAAGATGCTGTTTTCTATGCTGCGATAGCAAGTCTACTTTTTATGCATTTCCAAAGGACTCGCAATCGAATTGACAC
Source organism: Megalobrama amblycephala (assembly GCF_018812025.1). Taxonomy (NCBI): domain Eukaryota; kingdom Metazoa; phylum Chordata; class Actinopteri; order Cypriniformes; family Xenocyprididae; genus Megalobrama; species Megalobrama amblycephala. Next base: position 57,217,862 of record NC_063044.1, on the reverse strand, counting down.
TGTAAAACTGACACCATTGTTACTGTTCGTATCACTGTATATACAAATACTGAGGAAGCTTCCGGAGCTGAAATTCAAATATCGTAATGGCCATTTCTTTTCCGTCACATGCCGTAAGTGGTAGACCAATCACAACAGACTGAGCCATCTGATCAATCAGAGCAGAGAAGTTTCTCGGAAAGGAGGTGTTTAGAGAGACAGAATCCTTTATTGAACCGTTTTAGACACTGAGAAAGTGCAATGTATGAGAAAATTCAAGGGTGTGTGATAAGTGTGATTAGCGATGAAACAAGTTCATTTTGAGAGCAGCTCCATCAGTTGCAAGTGCTAGCTGATTAAGACAGACCCAGCTTATGTTTAAGTCAACATAATACAGAGACAACAGAGGTGGAGGAGGAAGGGGCTTGCTGTAATTGGCACCCTGAAGGGAAAGAAACCAGAAGCACTGTAACATTGTTGGATTTGGCATTAAGATGGACAGGACACTAGTGGATCGAGGGGTGAGACACACTGAAGCAGGATTAGAGGGAAGAACAGGTGTAGACAGCTCATTTTGTAGTGTAAGTGAACCTTTGGCCTGAAGGGCTAAAGGGTATATATATATATATATATATATATATATATATATATATATATATATATATATATAAAACAAATGACAAAAACATTATATATATATATATATATATATATATATATATATATATATATATATATATATATATATATATATACACAATATGATAATAAATGTATAAAGCAGTAACCCTCCCCGTCCCAATTAACACAGTTTGACACTAGGGCAGATAAAGTCTAATTTCTCCTCTTTTGTAATGATGTGTGTGAATGACGGTGAAATGAAAGGTGAGGGTTGGGGGGTTACTGTCAGTCCGAGGGTTGGAGACAGTGAGCAAAGGGAATGAGAGGCAGTTGATGAGGAGAAAGGGACCTATTTTGGGATATTCTGCTCCCCCGGAGACTTTAATAATGAGGCCAGGACTATAGGTCCCACAGATGACACAATATTTATCTCACAATGCTGAACAAATTCAGATTTAAATGACCCACCGTGCTCTGCAGAAGCATACCAAACAGATTTGACGAATAAAGTAGTGTGATGTAAGTCAACGGTGAAAGCACATGTAAATGTTTTCTCACACAAAAACAGGCTGCAGGTGTGACATCTGGTCCTGTGCATGAGCTAATTCATCTACAATAACAGTTCTGTCCATCTCATTTTCTCTCTAAAATTGCAATTTTAAGTCATTGTACCTGATATAAAGACTGCTTAAAAACATACAGTGGATAATTTAATTCACATTCCTCCTAAGATGTCTAATTTTGATGAAAGGCCCCTTGCACCCATGCCACCAGCACCCGGTGGCTTTAGGAGAACAGAGCACGGTGGGCAATAGGGGTGTGACGAGATCTCGTGTCACGAGATCTCGCGAGACTAAACTGTGACGAGATTTCTCGTCGAGGCGAAAAGTAGTCTCGTGATGTTGCCATGACAGAGTGGTTAGGATGATTAGGAAAGAATGCCACCGCTACGTTTACATTACGCATCCACTATCGTTTTGCTTTGTATTTAAATAAAAAACATTTAATTCAGTTGGATAACGGTCGCCGGCGCTCCATATTCACAGAGTTACGCGCGGTCGCTGAAAGTGAAAGTAAACACAAGCGCGTATTCAATACGATTTTAATACCCCGCATTTTGAAAGCGGCTCACTGATGAATACAGATATCTCTCAATATGAAAGCTATTTTAGACTGGGCAGTGTAGTTGTAACCATCTCTTAGCTCTGTATCAAAGAAAAATGTTGGTCTTATTTGCACTTTGAATATTGAGAGAGTGCGATTATGGTTGCACTTATTGTAAAGTGTTAGCATAAAAATGAATAACAGTTTTCTCTTAATCTTATTAAGCACAAACAATAAGGTTTCATTTGTTAACTTTAGTTAATGCACTGTGAACTATCATGAACTAACAACGAATGACTATTTTTATTAACTAACATTAACAAAGATTAATAAATACTGTAGCAAAGATATTGCTCATTGTTAGTTGATGTTGGTTAATACATTAATGTTAATAAATGAGACCTTATTGTAAAAGTGTTAACATTTTTATTTATACTGTTTTTATTTCTATGATCAGTTTGTGGAAAGGAGTTCAGTTAGGAGGTCAAAAGCTGTAGAAGCTCATAAATCATGTACAGTAAGGTCTGAAGAGACTGAAATCATACAAAAGAGAAGTCAGTCAGTTGAGTTTGTGGCAAAACCTTTTACAGTACTTGAGTATTGTTGTCTTTTACTGCATATGATAATTCATACTCAGAAAGTAGAACTGAAATTACATTGATTACAAGATGATTAGTTAAAACATTTCAAATACACCTGCAGAATATTTTTTCTAGTCATGTATTTCGCCGTCCCGTCTCGTCTCGTGAACTCAATCTCGAGTCTCGTCTCGTCTCGTGAGATACTTGTCTCGTCACACCCCTAGTGGGCAATATGCATTTAAGTATATAAATATAGGAGGACTATGTCAGTCGTTTGTATTTGCCACAATTCCTGCTACCAGCTGGTGGCGATACGACTATAACTACATTTTGGCATGTAGATGTCTTCAGGCCAGGACTCTTATCAAACATGTGAAGTTTGGGGCAGATTGGACATTGTATGCCTGAGTTACAACAGCTTCCTATTTCATGGCACGCCCTTCAGCGAAAACCACAACCAATTCTGAAACCCATATCAGATGTAAATTTTCACCACTTCTGACGTGTGTGCAAAGTTTCATGAGTTTTCGAGCATGTTTAGGCTATCAAAAATGTGATTCATTTAGGAGAAGAAGAATAATAGATCGGGCAATTACAACAGGGTCCTCACACCATCGGTGCTCGGGCCCTAATAATGCATTAATTAGAAAATACTTTTACCCAATAAAGCAATGAGAGTTTGAAAGTGTCCAAAACCTCTCTAAAATCAGCAAACTAGCTTTTCTAGGCTGGATTAAGTCTCTTTTTTTTCAGCAGTGCAGCTCACTGAGCTTTATAAGAACATCTTCAGCAGCCTTGAGGGGAGAAGTGTCCTATTTCTTAACAATGAATGACTGATTCATTGAATCACTTTTTTTTTTCTTCTTTTTTCTCAATCACTTTGAATCAGCAAATCGAAACTGGGAACAGGGTATTACAGATTCTCTCACAAACTGTCATCATATGTCTTCTTTCAGTCATTCTCTCTCTGATGCAGGCTTCTGAGGCAGGTTTGAACATTATCCAATGATCACTCACGCTAAGCAGAACCTCTTTTGCCTCGGACAACCTACAGCCCCACAGAGCTGTTCAAATAATGCAGCCATCGCTCAGCTGACTGCTTCGGCGTTCCGCTTCAACCACGTAACTCTCAGTGGAAAAGGGAACAAATTCCAGAAGCACTCCCACCACCCTCCGTGCATTAGCATTAAGTGTGCGTATGCAAAGAGCTCGCGGGCAGTGTGTTTTGAAGTGTGTGCAACACATGCTCTGGTTATTGGTGTTAAGAGATGTTAAGAGGAGGATTAATAACGGCAGTTAACTAAAACCTTTCACCGTTATCTCGCCATAAAAGCGAGTATGCGTGTCCCTTGAGTACTCTACAGCTCTGTAAAGTGAAACAGTGTGGATTTCCCTTGTGTACAATCGACAGAGCACCTCTGAACTCTGCCTGCAACATTGTCCTTAATTGTGTGGGTTTGTACGTGCAGTTTGAACTTTGCCTGCTCTTCTGGTACACTGGGTGTGTGTGCGAGTGATTGCGTGCTGCACTCTCGTTAGAGGAACGTGTGGTGTGAAATGTGAGTGTCCGTGTGAAACTCTGTCGACGAAGGCCGTGGTGACTCATAGCTGCCTGTGGGAGCAGACTCATTTTCCAGTAAAATTAAAAATTCACTCCAGTCCTCTAATCCAAGATTAACTCTCCAAACCTATCTAACTAATATTAACCATGATCAGCAGAACAGTAGGAACTGATATCCGAGCAGTAGACTCTTTATCGACTGAAGATCGGATACATGGGAATGAGAAGAGCAGGTCACATGACTTGATTTTCTAAGAACATAGTAACTGAAAGGTACTGAGGGGTGCATTTAAAGGGATGGTTCACCCTAAAAAGTCTGTCATCAATGTCGTTCCAAACTCATAAGACTTTTCATTTTTCAAAAACATTGAACAGCAAACATACATATAGAGCACTCAAATATGGTAAATAGAAGCTCAACAACCATACTTGCTTGATATGAGAGAATAAATTCATTGGTTCTCACACATCAAGCAAACATGTTTGAGCTCTACCAAACTTGAGTATTCTATGTACATTCGCTGATCTATGTTTATACGTGAAAAAAGCTTAAATTAATCTGTGCATCATACAAAGTAATTGTGTCTCTTCAGAATACTTGGATTAAACTGCTTGATTCAAATGGATTTATTTTAAAATCTTTTTACCAACATTTTAAAGTAGGTAAAAAATATTGATTTCTAGTTTTTAATCGATTCTCATTTTTACGAACCGATATCGATTCTTAAATCCCAAGAATCGATTAGTCTAGTCTGTTTTCAGTTGATGAATGAATAGAATATGTAGCGCCTCCCATCCATTAAAATCGCAATGATCTTTTGCTTTGTTACTTTTGATATGAAGCAAAGTCTCAGATTTCAAATGTCATCCATCTTATTATGAGATTCAAAAAATTGGCGCTGATTAAATGTGGCGTGACAGATCGCTGTAGCGCCTCAGTTAAAGAGAAGCGGCAGCACGGAGCGCATGTGAACATCCTCTCCTCCGCTTTAATACCAGTTACAGCGTGAAATAAACATGACTAAACTTCTGAAGGTGTGTTAAAATATACAGTACAACTTACTGAAATCCCTATCATGTCTCGTGTAATAGCTCAATCAGTGTTTCAACCTCGGAAAGACGTCAATAAAACAGCTTGTAGGCTAAACAATGTCACGTAACGTTAAATTTACCTCAGAAAAAACATATTCAGTGACATAAACTCATTAGTCAGCTAGAAAAGTGTACTCTAGAAAGCAACATTCTGATAAATATAGCTATGCACTGTTACATATTCATTATAATTTTTTATGTTCTTCAATATTTAATGCATGTTTGAATAAATCAGTTATGACAGCCGTGATTTAAATGTTTATATTAAAAAAAAAAACGAATTGGAGTAGAAATATGATTATGTAATTCTAAACTTTATTTATAATAAAAACATCATTGAGTGTAATTTAAGTGTTTGTATATAAGTTAATTTAACCTTCAATATTATAGTAAAGTAGTACCAACTGACTCCCATGTGTAGTTTACAGCATTATTAGTTGAGAGATTTTTTCCTCTAGAAAGTTTGCCATGTACTGTAACTGAAATACTACATCCAAAATAATCGATATTGAATCAAATCGAAATCGTAATCGAATCAAATCGAAAGCATGTGAATAGTAATTGAATCGGATCATGAAAATTGTGTCAATACCCAGCCCTATTTTGAAGCATCAAAGTTCTGAGTTAATAGACTTTCAGTAGAGGGACAGAAATCTCTCAGATTTAATTAAAAATATCTTAATTTGTGTGAACAAAAGCCTTATGGGTTTGGAACGACATGAGAGTTAGTAATTGATGAAAGATTTTTAATTTCTAGGGGTAAACTAACCCTTTAAGCCCTATTCACACCAACACAAATGATCAGCACAGATTTTGCCACCAATTTGTCTATTCAGAATAACACGAAAAAGCAGCAGACAGGTTGAATAAAAATGCATATTCATTCTCTGACAGTAGAAATCAGAAATACCCAAGTACACAAAGTTGAAATTTAAAGCTTTTGCAACATTACAAATGTCTATACTGTCACTTTTGATCAATTTAATGCATCCTTGCTGAATAAAAGTATTTTATTTCCAAAAAAAATTACTGACCCAAAACTTTTGGACGGTAGTGATGTTACACAAGTTTTCTATTTCAGATAAATGCTGTTCTTTTGAACATTCTATTCATCAAATAATCCTGAAAAAAAAAATGTACACAACTGCTTTCAACATTGATAATAATAAGAAATGTTTCTTTAGCAGCAAATCATCATATTAGAATGATTTCTGAAGGATCATGTGACACTGAAGACTGGAGTAACGATGCTGAAAATTCAGCTTTGACATGACAGAAATAAATTGCATTTTAAAATACATTCAATAGAAAACAGTTATTTTAAATTGTAAAAATATTTCACAATATCACTGTTTAGCTGTATTTTGGATCAAATAAATGAAGCCTTGGTGAGCAGAAGAGACTTCTTTTAAAAAACATTAAAAAATCTTACCTACAATAGAGGGCATTCACACAGGACATGTTCTTGTTTGTTAAAAACAAAAACTAGACATGACTAACACAACAGAAAGTAACAAAAGATGTCTCAACTATGTGCATTTTGTGTACTTGGATATTTCTGATTTCTATTGTCAGAGAATGAATCACTTGTGTTGGTGTGAATAGGGCTTAAAGGGTTGGTTTACCCCTAAAAATTTGCTATATTTTGGATCAAATAATTGAAGCCTTGGTGAGCAGAAGAGACTTCTTTTAAAAACATTTAAAAATCTTACTGTTCAAACACTTTTGACCGGTAGTGTATACATTCACTCGAGTTGTACTCCAGCAGCACTGTATCATGGGTACTGAAGTCTCCAAAATTGTCAGCCCAATCCAGTCTGTACTTTCACATTCTGCTAAATCACTTCAGGTCTTTCCATCATTTCTCTCTTCGTACATTTCCTCATCTTTTTTTTTTCTGCTGGATTAATTACAGTGCACATGCTGGTCAAGAGCGCAGTGTGTTGAGCCTGCAGATAAAGTAGGCAGACACTGGCTGTATGTCACTACTCAAAGTGAGACATGCACACACAGAGTACACACTTCACTAAAACCATTGACCTCCTCAACAGCCTCATCATGTTAAGACAGAAACTCTCAGCTGAACACACTGCAATATTCATGCAAACATCAGCAGCTGGAGACTACGGAGTACAAATCTCACATATCTCAAAATCACAACTGAATCTTGCAAATGTGAGTACAGTGCTAAGAAAACAATAGGCTAGCCCTCATCCCTGTTAAAAAAAAATTACATTTATAAAGCACATATTAATTCAATATGAATTCTCTCCCAGCTGACATTAGGGAAGCACAATTGGTACGTACTATTAAATCTCATCTTAAAACATTTTATTTCAGGATAGCTTTTACATGACTACTGTTTTATTTATATATCCTATCCTTGTATATCACAACTGACTGTTCAACTACTGAAAATTAATGCACATCCCAAAATGGTATTGTAGCCATTACACTGGGGTTGTAAATTAATTTTCAATAATTCAACAACCCAAAGCTAATATTCTTCTACCGCAGGGGTGCCCAATCCTGTTCCTAGAGATTTGCCTACCTGCAGAGTTCAGATCCAACCCTGATCCAACATACTTGTCTTTATTCATCAAGTGTTCCTGAAGATTTTATTTAGGCCTTGTACACACTAATATGTTTTCATCTGAAAACGCATCTTTTTCTCTCTCTGTTTTGCCTTCCATCCACACTGAAATGGTGATTTTTTTCCTGCGAAATTTGAAAACGCTCTCCCAAGTGGATACATTTGAAAACGCTGTCTTCACGTTGTAGTGTGGACTGTGAAAATTTAGAGTTTACTGATGTTTCTGTGTGGATAACAAACATTTGGAAAACACTAGTGTGGATGGAGAGCATTTTGAAACGAAAACGCCGTTTTCACATGTACCTGGATTAATGTAGACATAGCCTTAGCTGGTTCAGTTGTGTTTGATCAGGGTTGGAGCTGAACATTCAGGAAGGTAGATCTCCAGAAACAGGATTGGGCACCCCTACAGGTTTTACCACATATACCATACACATTTCAAACAATAAAATCAAAATGCTACCTTAAATAACACATGAGTGCTTTTGAAAATGTGTTGTCTGCACTACCGCCCAATTAGTTGAAACATGAATACCAGCCCATATTACATACTTCATAGTCATCTGGTCACCTTAATCAGATGACGACTAAAAAAATAACTAAAAGCCACATGCATTTGCATAATATACTAAAAATAATCAATATTAGCATTAACGTTGAGTGAGGCTTTCCTTTATCTTGTCATGCCCACACAACCTACGTATAGGCCTTTCAGCACTGTTCTGCAAGTCCATGAGCATCACACTCAAGCCCAGCTGTGTTTAGCTGGTTCTGCGACAACTGTTTTCTTCCATCTACATTTTAAATAGTTGAAACTTCATTGTAATTTTATGAGGAGCCTAGAGCAATAATAAACAGCTTCTTCTTCAAACAAAGAGCAAAGTGTGTTTAAGTTGTTTTCATTTAAAACTTTATGCATTTCTATGCATTTGTAGAGGCCAGTAGAGGACATCGTGCAGCACAGTGCACTTACAAAAAGAACAGACTGCAGTGGAACTGAACACCTTGTATCCACTGTCACACTGAGACGTGAATATTGAATGTGATGCTTCCTACATTACCCATAAAAAAAAACACTTAAAAATACAGACGGTACATACAGACAAAAAATATAGACTCTATTTTTAGCATAGCATTTAGACTGGGACTAAATATTAAGATATTAAAGGATTAGTTCACTTTCAAATAAAAATTAGCGCAAGCTTTACTTACCCTCAAGCCATCCTAGTTGTATATGACTTTCTTCTTTCTGATGAACACAATCGGAGAAATATTAATAAATATCCTGACACATCCGAGCTTTATAATGGCAGTGAACGGGGTTCACGAGTATGAGCTGAATAAAGTGTCTCCATCCACATCTATCCATCATAAACATATTCCACACGGCTCCGGTGGGTTAATAAAGGCCTTCTGAGGCTAAGCGATGCATTTGTGTAAAAAAATATCCATATTTAACAAGTTATGAGGTAAAATATCAAGCTTCCGCCAGACAGCCTTTCCATATTCAACGTACGAAGAAAGTGTAAAACTCTTGCAGTTCAAAAAGCTTACGCTACGTCCTACGCCTTCCCTATTCAACTTACGGAAAAAGCTTAACTGATGCGACGCCAGTTTACACTTTCTTAGTAACTTGAATACGGAAGGCGATCTGGCAGAAGCTAAATATTTTACTTCATAACTTGTTAAATATGGATATTTTATTACACAAATGCAAGGACTTCATTAACCGGAGCCATGTGGAGTACACGTTTATGATGGATGGATGTGGATGGATGCACTTTCTTCAGCTCATACTCGTGAACCCTGTTCACTGCCATTATAAAGCTCGGATGCGTCAGGATATTTATTAAAATATCTCTGATTGTGTTCATCAGAAAGAAGAAAGTCATATACACCTATGGGATGGCTTGAGGGTGAGTAAAGCTCGGACTAATTTTCATTTGAAAGTGATCTAATAAGACTTGTTTTCAGATGTTATATCTAAGTTTATTTTTCTTACCCCACTGGCACATTGCTTCTTTTTCTTTTTTTCCCCCTTTGGTATAAACCTCACAAAAACATTATTACATTTGTTTAAATCAACAAAAACATCAGCCAAAGGGGTAAGAAAAATGTTTAATTCAAGATAAGTTTTCTGAAAACAAATCTTAATTTATTACACAATTTTGCTTCAAACTAATTTACCTTGTTTATATATTTTTAGTGGAAAACAAGATGTCCTCAACACTTTGTTTAAACAGGAATAAAGAGACATGCAAGACGTGTTCAAAATCATCTAGACGGAGCACAACAATCATGAATGTCACAGTTGTGACGTAGTTACACATCTGCACACAAATAACACAAGTCTTAAGGGTGTAAGAGTGGGCGAGAACAGAGTGAAGGAGAGGAAGGGAGTGTGTCTATCTCCCAGATGTTAAGTTGCACTGGACCCTGACAGTAGCCCGAGACAAGCCGGGCCCTGTTGCCACAGCAACAGGATCAGATGAGGTGCCTCCTTAGATACTGAGCTAAACAGAGTGTCTCTCCTGCGAGGGGAATCAAAATGGGAGATGCAAAGAGTGCACGGGTGCTTTGATTAAGCGTTCATGCCGCTCATGTGTCAGAAGAACTGAAGATCACACCGCAGATTGATGGAGAGACAGACTGAGCTTGTATGGACCCCATTTCCATAGCAATGACATGACAATGAGGATGATAATGAGGTTATGATGTCATAAATACCAGGATGTGATGCATTCTAGAAAAAGAGACATTCGGGATGCTCCCTTTCTGCTTTCATCACACGTTAACACACACACACACACTCTCACCAGCTGGGTGCTAATTGATCCTCCAGTGTCCCAGAAGGCTTTGATCTACTGATCATGGCGGTGTTTTATCTGTGTGTATCAGAACGCTTAGGAAGGTTTGATCTTGGCCCGTTTCATGTTGGGAGTGTGCGTTTACGTGTGCAACCTCTCTGCTCAAGCTCTCCTGTGACCTCAAATGGCTGCTCTTCTGTACTTAAGTGGCTTGTACGGGCCAGCAAAAGTTTTCTAGAACTTTAAAAGACATGCTAGATTTATACTAGGGGTTTACCGGTATAAATAAAATATGACAGTAACTAGGATATTTTGAAAATGAAATATTGATAAAATGTTAAAACTACACATAACAATATCATAAATTATAGACCTTATTAACAGCAGTGCCATCTTTGAATTTTAAAGGAAATGAAAGCGAAGCTGTGAGGGATGACATACATCTCTTCAGTGGGTACTGTTATTTAATGTTTTGGATTTTTCTGCTGACGACAAACATTTTAAGAAAATTCATATTTTTTTCCAAGAAATTTCAGTAGACAAAAAAACCAGACAACATGAGCTGTGGAAAATTCTAAGTAATCTAGGAGCTTTATACAGCTTTTTACAGTGGACGCCAATGAAAACACCGTACATTTATCCCTCACAGCCTTACTTTCATAACTGTCATGGTGCTGCTCTGAATAATGTCTATTCAGCCCCTCTCTATCTGTTTGACACTCTAACATAGTAGGTGGTATTGCACCTTAACTCTGGTTGCCGCCCCCGTCATAAAACGCAAAAAAAAAAAAAAAAGGGTTAACATGACGCAGTGTGTAGCTACTACAGCCACTCAAAATCATATTGGAGGAGATGACAAGCAAAAACAAGACACTCTACCAGTAAAACATATGGGGTGTTAGACACCTCATTCTGGATTCTAACTGTGCTGATCAGCAAGTAAATTCTTTTTTGTATGCTTTTGTACAGTTATGGTTTCAAACTCTCTATCCATATTGAGTTTTGATCTCTCTCTTATTCATATACGAAACAATTGACTATACTGTTATAATTTGTCTTGGACTTCTACGTATTTATCTGAAAACACTTCAAAAGCTACATGACACCCAACCTCACTAGTCAGAAAGTGTCTGAGATAAGAATATATGAGAGTGACTGATGAGGACGGAAAAGTGATTGAGAGCAAGTGACAGGTAGACACAGAGTATAAACAACCAGAGAGAGAGTAAAAGTGACAAAGGAAAAGGACTTCTATATGACGACACGCAGGACTACAACAACACCAGCCTCCCTTCGGCCATCTGTCACTCGTTCCCTCCTTCTCCGTTTCTCCCTGTCTTCAAATATTTCCCCATGTTTCCCTCATCGCATCACTTTTGACCTTTCCTTTCACATTGTTTGCTCCTGGCACTGAGAGCGGAAGAGAAAACTGCGATGAAGGGAACCCATGCGAATGTAAAAGAAAGATCTTCCCTTAACAAGCTTCCTGCTCACTCTATACTGGAATTAAGAGAGGAAAAGCTAGCCAGTTCTTAACACTTTTGAGGTGAAGTATGGCATCAAATAGAACTGCAGAAATGATTGTTTTCAAACAGAACTTTTCTTTCAAAGATTTGATAGCTCTAATCTAACTCACGTCACTGGTTGAGCCAGTAGTTGGCATGCCAGGCCATTTAAACAAACAGAGCAATGTTTTCTCTGACTATAATGTATATGATAAGAACAACAGCCAATGGACAAGCTTACTTATGGCTAATACACTCGCACAAGTTAATTATAAGTATATATCCAACACTCTAACCCAAACATAAAACAAACACACTGTAGCAAACATTTGGAAGTAGTTCCCATTTCTGCATAATTTGAAAATGTGATATGGAGTAATTATATCTCACGTTTCTTTTTCTTGCTGACTAGTGTAATGAAATAATAGAGCTGGACAGCAGCAGAGCTTGAATTTACAGTGGGGTAAAATGTAAAAGCAAGAGGAAACTGTCTGATAGTTTTGATGCTAGGTGGTGAAGTACATGGCAGTTAAGTGATTCTGAGAGCCCCGGAGCTCAAGACCTTCATTCATATTTCACACAGATCTAATGCAGAGACATGATCCATTTTACATAGAGTGTCCAAAGCCAGATCAGATGACCTGAGTGCAGCAAAGCATAACAAGCCTGGGACTAAAGACGGTCTCTTGCTTTCTCCTGCTGTCACTCAGAGTGTCAGATCATTATCCGTCACTTTGACGGACTGGGAAAGTTTTCCATCACGCTCTATTTTTATCCATCGCTGTTTTCATTGTCCAAAATATTATATAGACTTAGTCTTGATGTACCCAATGTTAATATACTCAATAATTCAAAATAACAATTCACAGTAATAATGCACTGATATTACATTTCTGGCCAATGCCAATAACCCGGTTATCATAGGTAATCAAAATGTAAAAACAGGGGAAATTAGCATGAACAATTAAAGGGTTAGTTCACCCAAAAATGAAAATTACCCCATTGACTTACTCACCCTCAAGCCATCCTAGGTGTATATGACTTTCATCTATCAGGCAAATACAATCAGAGCTATATTAAATAATGTCCTGGCTCTCCTAAGCTTTATAATGGCAGTAAATAGAGGATGAGATTTTGAAGCCCAAAAAAGTGCAACCATCCATCATAAAAGATAACCAAGTGGCTCTGGGGGGTTAATAAGGCCTTCTGAAGCAAAGCGATGTGTTTGTGTAAGAAAAATATCCATATATACAGTGGGTACGGAAAGTATTCAGACCCCCTTAAATTTTTCACTCTTTGTTATATTGCAGCCATTTGCTAAAATCATTTAAGTTCATTTTTTTTTCATCATTAATGTACACACAGCACCCCATATTGACAGAAAAACACAGAATTGTTGACATTTTTGCAGATTTATTAAAAAAGAAAAACTGAAATATCACATGGTCCTAAGTATTCAGACCCTTTGCTGTGACACTCATATATTTAACTCAGGTGCTGTCCATTTCTTCTGATCATCCTTGAGATGGTTCTACACCTTCATTTGAGTCCAGCTGTGTTTGATTATATTGATTGGACTTGATTAGGAAAGCCACACACCTGTCTATATAAGACCTTACAGCTCACAGTGCATGTCAGAGCAAATGAGAATCATGAGGTCAAAGGAACTGCCTGAAGAGCTCAGAGACAGAATTGTGGCAAGGCACAGATCTGGCCAAGGTTACAAAAAAATTTCTGCTGCACTTAAGGTTCCTAAAAGCATAGTGGCCTCCATAATCCTTAAATGGAAGACGTTTGTGACGACCAGAACCCTTCTTAGAGCTGGCCATCCGGCCAAACTGAGCTATCGGGGGAGAAGGACCTTGGTGAGAGAGGTAAAGAAGAACCCAAATATCACTGTGGCTGAGCTCCAGAGATGCAGTCGGGAGATGGGAGAAAGTTGTAGAAAGTCAACCATCACTGCAGCCCTCAACCAGTCGGGGCTTTATGGCAGAGTGGCCCGACGGAAGCCTCTCCTCAGTGCAAGACATATGAAAGCCTGCATGGAGTTTGCTAAAAAACACCTGAAGGACTCCAAGATGGTGAGAAATAAGATTCTCTGGTCTGATGAGACCAAGATAGAACTTTTTGGCCTTAATTCTAAGCAGTATGTGTGGAGAAAACCAGGCACTGTTCATCACCTGTCCAATACAGTCCCAACAGTGAAGCATGGTGGTGGCAGCATCATGCTGTGGGGGTGTTTTTCAGCTGCAGAGACAGGACGACTGGTTGCAATCGAGGGAAAGATGAATGCGGCCAAGTACAGGGATATCCTGGACGAAAACCTTCTCTAGAGTGCTCAGGACCTCAGACTGGGCTGAAGGTTTACCTTCCAACAAGACAATGACCCAAAGCACACAGCTAAAATAACGAAGGAGTGGCTTCACAACAACTCTGTGACTGTTCTTGAATGGCCCAGCCAGAGCCCTGACTTAAACCCAATTGAGCATCTCTGGAGAGACCTAAAAATGTCTGTCCACCAACATTTACCATTCAACCTGACCGAACTGGAGAGGATCTGCAAGGAGGAATGGCAGAGGATCCCCAAATCCAGGTGTGAAAAACTTGTTGCATCTTTCCCAAAAAGACTCATGGCTGTATTAGATCAAAAGGGTGCTTCTACTGAATACTGAGCAAAGGGTCTGAATACTTAGGACCATGTGATATTTCAGTGTTTCTTTTTTAATAAATCTGCAAAAATGTCAACAATTCTGTGTTTTTCTGTCAATATGGGGTGCTGTGTGTACATTAATGAGGACAAAAAATGAACTTAAATGATTTTAGCAAATGGCTGCAATATAACAAAGAGTGAAAACTTTAAGGGGGTCTGAATACTTTCCGTACCCACTGTATATATATATATATATGTGTGTGTGACCAGTCACGGAAAGTAGGGACACAAGTCAGTTCTGGGGCATTTTGAGTTATTCACAGATTCTGAAAGTGCAGTCTCCAAGCTTTCCAACGATGTGTGACACATGGAAATCTGATAATATTTGGAGAAGTTGTGGCCATTTGAAGGTAGGCACTCAAGAAAGCTCTATAGGGAGAAAAACGCCTCTAAAGTTGCAGTTCTCGCCTGTTCTCACCTGCTGGGAGTGACAATAGGGCTCATTTACATCTCATTTAGATAAGCCATACCCCCTGTAAAGCTGCATGGACCGCATACTATTAATAATAAAGGTTAATGTGCATTGTAAATGTCAGTAATTGATCTTTTTTGACTTTTATAAAAATGATTTAGAGGCTGAAATATGTGACTTTTTTGTCAAAACTCTATTTGAACTTGTGCATTGTAGATAACATGTTGCAAGACACTCCTTTAAAATCTGCCCATCATTTTTAATGTTATTATTTTAATGTTAAATGTAAAGAAAAAGTACATATTGATGCTAATTTTATTTTTTATTTGCTGGTTTTCCACATAAAACTTGGTGAATTAACTTTTTGAACAGGATTCTGTGATAACTGTGATCATTTTGGTCACTATAATCATGAAATGAAATGTTCTCACCTGAGAAGCCTGTTAAAGAAGAATCAATAGGCAATCCAGGAAATAACTGGACTAACAGAGGCCAGAGATCGCTAACTATGGCTATTCAAAACACTTTTCAAGACAATAAATACACGATTGAGACGATGAATGCATGTATTGCCTCTGAATTTGCGTCTGAATAGCGCTGACTCCGTGGGCGTGGCCACATTAGCGGATAATGAGCTGAATCACGGACTTCTGACATGGCTCTCTTTTCATACGGATTACATAAACACAGACGGTTTGTTTTCGATTTGACTTACACGTTTTAAAACTTGACATTTCAACATTTTTTCAGACATAAGTATAATTTTTTATGATTAGTATTCACTAAGTTACAGTTCATTTTCGGAGAACTATCAGATTGGACTTCGTTCAGAGGGAGACGAGAGATCACGCATCATGTTAGTTTTCTTTATTTTACAAAAAGCACAACATTTTGTTTTTACTCTGAGTGTACACAAATAAAAGAAGACATTCTATAGTTTCAATTGATACATTACTTATGTCTCTATGACAAAAAAATGACGGAGTATTTTAAGTCTGTTTTGCTGCAATGTGAAAAAAATCCTGCAAAATGCGCCGGCGCGTTACCCGACTCCAGAGAGGTAATGTCTTATTATGCCGCTTTCATCGTCGTTCAGAATCAGTGAGCGCTTGTTCATAAGCATCCGTCTTGTCGAAGAAGTACTTCAAAACATTTTCGGTGTAACGGCCACGGTTCTTCATTGAATTTTGATATCAGCTAGAGCCGGCCAGAGCGCTGCATAGTAAGTAGCCACGCTTCCCAGTATGGAAATACACACAGACATGACACGCCCCTACTGCGTGCTAGAATCTCCGAAAAACAAGCCGATTTCAACCTCAAAATGTACGCTTTTAAATATACCAATACTGCTATCTCAAACACGGAAAGGCTTCTTCATGATCTCAACTAACAGATTCTGCAAAAAAACGAAAATCACCAATTTTGAAAAAAAATGCTTCTTTCTCATTTTGCTCAAGAGTTGTGCTGCCGACTTGTGTCCCTGGTTTCCGTGATGGGTCACATATATATATATATATATATATATATATATATATATATATATAGACATAAAAAAGTTGTCTGGTCAATAATGTTTTTAAATCAATTAAGTAAATTTTCAGTTAACCTCTGCCTTTTTCAGGATATGAAAAAGAAGTTGAATGATCAGTTAAAGAAGACAAAAGATGGAAAAGCAGTGGAAGACTGGACAACAAAGAGAAAGAATTATAGAGTGCGAGAAAGAGGAAGGACAACATGAGGAAAAGGCAAGACTAGAGGAGAAGCGGTTCTCATCTTGACGTGGCTTGGCTCATTTGCTCATCATTATGTTTAATGAATGCCACTACAAGTGGGGTATAAATAACACCTCTAACATGCCTCTTCGTCACTGATAATCAGACCCCGCGCCACTGCATTCATTAGATGAAACTCAATCAAAACTCAATTCAGGCAACAAATTTATTGACTATTCATCTGAGTTTGAGCATCACCAAAAATACAAGCTATTTCAACATCCACGGCAGTATGTTCAGAGCGTTGCGAGACAGTCATGACGAAGCGCGAGCAACTAGCGCAGGTGTCAATGGAGAAGAAACAAACGTGCCGAAGGCCTCAAAGGCCACACAAAGTAGCTGGCGGGCAGGAGAAAAGGGAGCTAATTGCATTATTAATAGGTAGAGTCTGGGGCATTTTGTGATGGTAATTTGCAGAGCGGAAGGCGGGGGTCTGTCACTCTTTGGGTGAATACCGGCGGTGGATGTGAAGAGCTGAATAGCTGCCGCTAATGAGCTGGCCACGCGGAACACGCAGCTCTGGCGTGACGGCCCATCAGCGGCACAGGGATCTGTTGGTCTATATTTCATATGCCAGGATGAAAGAGCCTGATTAACAGGCCATCACATCCAATGATATTATAATGAGAGTACAGTAATAATGGCAATTTAAGCGCTATACAATAGGTAGCAAACTTTGCTTGAATCTAGGACTATGTATACAGATTCCACAGATGCAGGAAAGCCAATAATGCAGTGCTGCAATATTTCATTAATGAAGATATGTCTAGATCAGTGCTTCTCAACCTTTTTGAGACCAAGGCCCCCCATTGTCCACAACAATATGCAAAGGCCAGACGCTCCTAGATTCTGTTAATTAAAACACAGGATTCCCAGAAGAACTGAATGTTCTGAATGTACTTTTCCAGTTGTTCATGATTTAATGGATATAGATTAAGGACAATGGTTTTAAAGATTTTCTTTTTTACTAATAACTTCTACCCAATAAAATATTTCAAAGCTGTCATAACTACAAAAAATGCATATTTATTTGAAAATGACATAGATATGAAGTTAGAAATTGACTTGACATTAGAAATCACAGTTTTAAAATGAGGCTACCTCATATACCCATGTTTTTCCAAGACTGTGGGAGCACTGGTTCTTCAAATGAAAAAAAAAAGTTCAGGGGGTGAATTAGTTTTTTGGTTTTTTTTACTTTTTATGCTTGTTTTTGTCTTATCTTAAACCATTTTACGTCAAAATGAGGCACCGATAGAAGCTTTCCCTGGCCCCTTAAGAATCACTGGTTTAGATGAAACTTTTTGAACTTGATACTAGACAAAGAAAGGTAGGGCAGCTGTAGATGGCAAAAACAAGAAACAGGATGTGAGAGCGAGAGTGACTCAACTAAAAATCTAGAAACCTGCTGCACACCTGCAGAGCATAAACATGGTGATAGTTAAACAGACCGCTAAAAAAATATGCTAAAAATTATTTAACTGATTATACAGAGAAGATAAAATGTGTAATTTCTTTGCCACTAGCTGCACAAAACTCAACTGCAAAAGTGTTGCTTGCCTGTCCAAATCTCCACCACAATGCCAAGGAGTTGTGGGTGTTTGCTAAGGTATTCTGGGTGTTTTTAGCATGCTGCTCTTCATTTACAACAGTATTCTGCATAGTAGATAGGTGGTTGGTTCAAGTCAAAAGTGTTCACCGCTCCACCGCTTCAAAGTCCAAAGTCCCTTTAAGATAAGTCATTTCACTCGGCAGCCATCTTTGAAGGCTGGATCAAGCTAATGCGCAGTCCTAAATGCGCGTCTCTTGTGTCTCATTTCAGAGGCGCGCATCTGACTGTTTCTATAGGAACCGGAGCTACCAACATTCTCCCACCAACCGGAGCACTTTCTCCCATTCAAAACAATACGAGTGACGCATCTTGTGTTATTCTATAGTCTTTGCTAAGTCTCTGTGATATTCTGGACTTTACTGTAGATAAGACTCGGTAATTCTTTGAATGGAAGTCTATGGGATTTTGCCTCTTACACCGTGTCCAGCGACGAGCAATTTGCCTGTCCACACTAGACGTGACTCAACAATGAGAAGCAATAAAATCAATCAAAACCACATCCAATCAGAAGAGAGTGTGGGCAGGCTCTCTCAGCAAGAGCACAACAAACACAATAAAATGGGCAAGTACATAGTAAAATTCATAAACATTATATCATTTAAACATTATTTAAAGTACATATGGAGTGACTGAACCAATCTTTGTCATAGAATATGCTTGTTTGTGCACATTGAGTTGACAGTTTTTGTGCCCATTCTTGTGACGGTCTTGTGCCCATTTATTTATTTTCAAGATCTGAGGTGAATTAGCCAGCATTGTTTTCATTACAGCTAAAAAGCTGGGAACACAGAATGATATTCAAACTCACGTTAGACACTTTTAATATCAAATAAAGCACATAAACAGTACCTGATATTATCATTGC
Organism: Megalobrama amblycephala; assembly: GCF_018812025.1. Lineage (NCBI taxonomy): Eukaryota > Metazoa > Chordata > Actinopteri > Cypriniformes > Xenocyprididae > Megalobrama > Megalobrama amblycephala. The sequence goes on along the minus strand of NC_063044.1, from coordinate 57,198,648 downwards.
CATACTTTGTGTTGCTATTTCAGCCGCGACGTCGTGGAGAAATAGAAACCATTTCTAAACTAGAATATTCGCATGTCGCTGTCGCAAAAACTCAGATTAACATAGAAAAGATACCTTTTATCATGTGTCGTGGCATTGCGTCGCGTCTGGTTAGGACATGGTGTTACGGTGTACCAGGTGGAAATCTAAGTCCAACCCGGCTCAGAAAAGTAATAAAATCTCTCCTCAAGATGCATTTGAGATATTATTTGATGTTCATAACACAAATAGTTCTAGGCAGATCATGTGCTAAAGATCAGTTGTCTAGGCACATTAAACTGGAGGTGTTTTTACATAAAAATACACACCTCACCTTTAAATTTCCCTTGAAATTAATTAGATTCTCATTTGAGATGTTCTACTAAAGATGTCATACCCATGAGAGGCAAGACTACTGTTATCCTGTTCTCCATGAGATTGATGTGAGCAAGGCTCATTTAAGAGCGGCCTCAATAAAATAAGATTAAAGGATGGCTTGTTGAGATGCAACATTTGACCCAACAATAAGTGTTTACTGAGGCAGCAGCAATCTCAATACTTGTATTACTTCCATTTTGCCTAGTAGGCCTATTAAAGGCATTTTTTCCTCATGAATCCAGATATGCCCATGTTCCATTGTTTCAAAGTTCCTGCATAATAAATTAGCACAGCTAAACACATTCTGTGATTGGTCAGACACGTGTGATGCAGCAATGCATAAATGTAGTAGACACACCCACCTCATCAGATTGACATTAATGTTTTAGTTTTGTTGTTGTGGTGGTTCTTGCCTTTCAAGTTTGGTCCTTTAAATTCAGTCAGAATTTAGTGAAATTATTAGTTTTACTCTGACTGAAATATAATTTTAGATGATGAAAATACAATTTTAGTTGACTATGAAAAGTATTTATTAATTTAAACAAATAAATCAAACATAAAACCTTTATTAACAATCAAAATCCTAGTTGTGAAAACGTGAGTCACCTAAAGTATAGGCAACTTTTTAAAAGTGAACTTTTCATGCTTTAGACTACTTAATTTTCTGTTTCCATTCTTTATTTCTACTTTACGTGTAGCATTTTACAACAACCAATTACAGTTACAGCAGTAACTTTACAAAAATATGTCTTGAAAATGAATGAAGCCTCAATGAACCACTGGTTTTATCTGTATCCTGTTCGGTCTATTTTGGAGTTCTGCTTTGCTGGCTCAAACACACACTCAAAGTCAATCCATAAAACTACATCTCTCTTTCCATTGACCTTTCTCATCTTTCCTTCACCAATCCATTGTTTTCCTCTCTCTGGGAAGGAATCCATCCCTTCTACCTACTATCATCTCACATATCCACCGCATTACCCTCCTTACGATAAATATTTGTCACGTTCATGTTCCTCCTGGAATGTGCTACTTTAATCCCCCGTCTCCTGTTTTGTCTCTATCCCTGTTGCTAATTTAGTGGCTGTAAGGAGAGCAGGGAGGCAGAGAGCTTACTTCACTAATGGCAGCATTCTACCAGTCACGTCAAGCCCAGCTGGAGAGCCAATGTTCCTGTCTTTTTTAATTACCATCTAACTGACTTTCAACAGTGTGATCCTTCAGTCCTTCTTTCTTATCTTTCTCTCTCTCTCACTCACACACACACTGATCTTTATTCCTCCACTATGCAGTCAACCTCATGTGAACTTTGTTGAGGACTAAATACACATCACCAACAGGGTCGAAAAAATGGGGAGGTACACAATTATACAACTTGCTAGCTTGCTCATAAATATTAATTGTTCTGTCATTTCATTAATATTCAATAAGCCCTGTAGTCTTACCTAATTTACAACTGTAAACACTTAAAGCAATAAGCCTAGAGAGGCCAGGCATGACAGTGAATTTACCATGCTTAAAGGCGAATTCTTACGCATGGCATGATGAAATGTGATGAAAAGCATCAAATGTTCAGGTCTCCTTCCATTCTTTGGTATTACAGAAGGATATTGCTGGAGATAGGCGGTCTACCATTTTGTCATTAGAGGGTAAAATAATGTTACAGTGGGAGCAGTAAATAACCATGTACAGTAAAACACTCCAAGCAGCGATGGAAAACTCTTGACTCTTAACTGGATTTGTATTCTCAGAATGTTGGTCTCACTCCTTTTAACATTACATGCCCATTCAGCTCTCAGCAATCACTTCTTTCATTACGACCATTACAGCAGCCCAGCAGTTAATTTAATGTGCTCGTTAATATCTCTAATGCATTTAATTCCTACATCAGCGTCACAGTAGTGCAGTCAGAGCAAAAAAAAAATGGCAGTGCTCTTTCAGAGGAAATTCTCTTCTTGAAACCATGTGTAACAAAATAATTTTGATTTTGTCATTTTAATTTTATTGATTTTTTCTTGTTTGTTTGTTTTCACATGCATAGTTTTATTGATAAGTTATTTAAAGGAACTATGCAAATCGGGCAACAACACAAATCACAGCTGGTTGTTGATTGGATTAAGGAAGACCTGAATGTGAGCTAAGTTTAAGCAGACTAAATGATTGGAGATTCCATTTGTCATTTCACTGTAAAATCTCATTTATATTTTGATTCAAAATTATGTCCAACAAATAAATAAATAAAACATGCATGGATGAATTGTTCACAAATAAGATCAATAGCTTGTATTTTGAAAATAGACAGGATGAATTTCCATTTCATGCAGACTTTAAAATGCTGCCAGTGTAGAACTTCCAAATCAGTTACTCATGAGAATCTAGGATGGTTAAGTTTCTGTCTTAAAAGGCAGCTGCCTATGTGGATGGTGATGTAGCACACTAGGTCTTAGATCAGAGCTACTGTAGGATGTTGGAACAGGTCTGTCATTATTGCTAATCACTAACTGTTGCTTAGATTACATGCTGATCTAGACAATAGCTTTGAGTAAATGTTGACTTCATTACAATGAAACCACCAAACGCTTGACAAAGAGCTTGACAATAACAACTTCTTTACTCTCTCCCCTCCCTCCATCTGTTCCTGTGTACAATCTGAAATCTCAAACACGAGACTCTCTCCACTTCCCACTGTTTCAGCCTCGCCTCTCTATTGGTTGAACTTGTTTGCAACGCTGCGATGTTGAGAGCAAATCCAGGTCCTGTGTCAGAATAGATGACAGCGGACAAGCTGAAGTCTGAGCCCGGGGGACAGCAGCAGTCTGGAGGCAAAGGTGTGACAATTTGACAAGACGTTTTTGTCACACTAAGTCAGTCGGTGACTCAGGGCCAAGACCATCTCCACAAGGAACCATCTCCTCACACAACGCTGTTCAGGAAGAGTTCGACCCCAGCGTCCCATTAGAGCACCTGCTGTCTGATTCACCAGAGGTTTGAGCCATCTAAAAGCATGTGTTTTTGCATTACATTTGTTCGGGATCACTAGATAGCCTGTTTTCTTTCTGGGCTTTTTTGAAGCAGTTTAAAACATCACTGTCACATGTGGTTACACAATCAGACAGCTCATCAGATAGTACAGTCCTGAAACAAGAAATCCTTAGCGAGTGAACAAACACACAGACTTTTAGTTGCCTCATTGTTTTTATCTAGTGCTAATGATAACTTCTATCACCTAACCATACATATACATACAGACAGACAGGTAGATACATATACATACATACATACATCAATGAGCCTAAACATAATGACCACTTGCCAAATATGGTGTTGGTCCTCCAGTTCCAACCCATCGAGGATTGTACTCTACAGGGGTCATCATGGGCACTTTGATGCGTCAGGGTGCAATGCACTGTGTGTTGTGACACATTCCTCCCATAACCATCATTAACATTTTGTGCTACAGAAGGCCTTCTCTAAGTTTGGTCCAGGCTGGATAGCCTTTATTGCAGTTGCACAGTGAGAAGCCTTGGGAGCCCAATGCCCTGTTACTGGTTTCTGGTTTGTCCCTCCTCAGACCACTGTCTTTAACAATTTGTCCTTGTTAAAGTTGCTCAGGTCTTTACTCCAGCCCATTTCTCATGTATCCAACATGTTTTCTACAAGAAATGATCTAATCTACCCAGACACGTCACCTTGTTAGGAGGTAATCAACAAAATTTGCTTTACCTATGAGTGGTCATAAGGTTTTATCTTGTCAGTGTACACATAATTGCTTTAAAAAATATTTATTTATGAAGTTGGCTTGGTCTGCGTGTGACTGGCCATTCAAAGCCTCCCTCCCAGGTGCTCACCTATGTTTCCCCTTCATCCTGGTTTGCACACATTAGCATGGCGCTGCTGAAGCTCGCTGGCGGCGCATTACTTCAGCTCTAGGCACCCAGTGGGCTGCCCACACTGACGCTGATGGGTATTGGCAGCCCCTGGCCACTGAGAGAGGTGCTGCGGTCCAACCGCCAGCAGGGGGTGGTGTGTAGAGCGTGCAATCACACTTACACAGAAAGATACACACAAGCAGATGTACAAACACACCTGGGTCTGCCAGATGCTCAGCTTAACCCTCTGCCATTATTCAATTTGCTACAGACCTCTATTGGCTGAGCTCTGAAGGCCGTAATGCCAGAGGGGAGAGAGACATGGTGAAATTAGCTTCTCTGAAAACGTATAATCCATTCCCACTGAAAAAAGTAACACTTGGTCAAGCTATAATAACAACATTTGTGATAAACAACACAACAGTCCTCAGCTGCCATCATTTGGTTGGCCCTTCTCCTCTCCTGTTTGTGACGGTCTCTTGAATGCTTTTAAGACATTTAGAACAATTCTTTCATTCCAATTCACATGCTATCCATACTACATAGTACTGTGTGCCAGATTAGAATGAAAGTGTCCCAAATCATCACTGAAAATTCACCAGAAAAGAGGTATTATTAGTGCGCCCTGGGCATAGTATTTTGAAAGTGTGCATCCATACTAATCCAGCCATGGCTAATATTGCTCATAACTACTTCCACAATAAAAGAGGAGGAAATTGTGATGGTTCTCTTGGCTATTTGAGCTGAGTTGTGGAATGCAAGGCTTAAGCTGTCACCAGTGTTGGGAAATACATTAATTTAATTTTTCTCACTGTCAGCAGACTCCTCCAGAGTAGAAGCACTTTTCTAGGCTAGCAGCCATTTTTTACATTGGAATTGCCATTTTAAGCTATGGACATTACATGAATTCTATAAAAACGAAACAATGGGTTTGTTCCAAAAACTAGTGCACCACCTCGCTGCCTACATTACCAGCTGCCATCTAATGTAGTATTCTAAGATTGACAGATTTTGAACACTTTACATACAAACTCCCATTAGGCATGCAAACAGACCTCACAGGCGACTTCACTCACAATTGATTCAAATAGAGTGCAACAGCCGTGTTCCGGAAGTAGGAATCCCGTTCATTTTCTCCACAGCGAAATTACGATAACGTACAAACCTTTAAAGACAGAGCTGCTGTGAGCTATGAGGTTGTTAATTGATGGTATACTTTTGTTGAAACCATTAGCCTGCATTATTTCAGCTTATTTAAATAATTGTGTTTAACAGCTGAATTACTGGTGGAACAGCTACATTACCCATGAATCTATAAAAATCTCCACCAATCAGAGAATTGAAAGAAGCAATGCAAAAAGTACTCTTAAGCACCCACCCACTCCAATAAAGCACTGAGAATTACGTAATCGAGTCAATCTACCTACATTCTCAAACTACTTAAACATTTGTATATATGCATATTTTGCAACAAATTAAATATATTGTTTCTGAATTCATAATCAACAGTTTTACATTCATCCATTGTTATAATTTTGATTGTCATTCATTCGCAATGCAAATGTTTTTTCCCTTATTAAAAGGTGTTAAAGGATTAGTTCACTTTCAAAAAAAAAATTCCTGATCATTTACTCACCCCCCATGTCATCCAAGATGTTCATGTCTTTCTTTCGTCAGTGGAAAAGAAATGAAGGTTTTTGATGAAAACATTCCAGGATTATTCTCCTTATAGTGGACTTCAATGGCCTCTAAACAGTTGAAGGTCAAAATTACAGTTTCAGTGCAGCTTCAAAGGGCTTTAAACGATACCAGATGATGAATAAGAGTCTTATCTAGCAAAACGATCGGCCATTTTCGAAAAAAATACAACTGTATATGCTTTATATAAACAAATGATCACACTTTCGTATGCTTCAAAAAGCTTACACTGTATGTCCTACGCCTTCCCTATTCTACTTACAGAGCGAACGCGGTGCCAGTTCTGTTTTTTCCCATAAATAGAATAGGGAAAGCATAGGACAGATAATGCACGGTGATAATTTGCGTTTATAAAGCATATGCAGTTGTATTTTTTCCGAAAATGACATCGTTTCGCTAGATAAGACCCTTATTCCTCGTCTGGTATCGTTTAAAGCCCTTTGAAGCTGCACTCAAACTGTAATTTTGACCTTCAAGAGTTCTATTGGCTAAATAGAACTAGATTTAACTATTTCCTATTAATTATTTTCGGCATTGAATGAATTATAAATGGACAGTTCTTGCACATCATATGCCATCTCGAATTCTGCTTCATAAGGCAACAATACATTTTTGCCTACATTTAAGCCTACATTTTTGGGACTGCCTTCACATCAGGAGCTCACTGATGATTCTTTAAAATGCTGTTATAAAATGCTAAAATGTTCAACCAAAAGAAAATAAGGTTTGATTGTGACGACAATGGCCAACTGACAAACGGACAATGGTTGCACAAGCCAGAGCAAATCCTGATTATATTACACATTTTACTTGTAACATATTGCACCAACATTGAGTGGCAAAGCAGTTTTTATAAATATGTGAACTTAAAAGTTATGTGATAAATTAAGTAATAAAGTACATAGACTTTAACATTCTGCTAATGGTGTTGGTTGTGACAAAAAAATACATCCACAACCAGGAACAAGAGGAGATCTGCCAGTGAGCCGCTGGAGCTGCACATCTGCAGTCTATCACTTAGACATGACAGACTCAAATAAGCCAGTCATGAGCGCACCACCCCCACATCTGTCCTCCACAGCCCCACAGATGGCTATATTACAGCCTACAAAACAAATATGGCCCAAAAAATGTGAAAAATCAATTATATTGAGGTATATAGGCTTTTAGGAATAAGACACCCATGAGGGCCCATCTATTTGTCTGATTTGTGAGCCTATAAGAGTTATTGGATAACTTCTGAGTAATAGCATTCAATTTTCTCCATTATGTTACCTAATAATCAGAACGGTGTTAACATCAATTTTCCTTAGTGCTTATGGCTACTGGCCGTTTAGGTAATATCTTTAAGAGAGTCTTATTTAAATTGGCTGAAATAGACCAGTTTCATACACGCCATTAACAGAGGCAGACATAGCCCACAGCAGCCCTGCTGAGAGTTAGACAGACTTAGACACATTAACGGAACAAAAGGACATCATTTAGTCTGACGGCTAACCCAGCACGAGATAATTGTACACTGTGAAAGAGAGATCTGGGAGGGTCAGTTCTCAGAGGCCACTGATACATGTTTTGTACAATAAGCCAATACAATGTTGAATTACCCCAATCTTGCTACTTCCTCACTTCTAACATCGTCTGGAGGACTCTTCTGCCAAACCTCAGCGCCAATACTGTAGCTACCATAAGAGCAGATACTCCAGAAAGAAACCGATACGTATGAGTTAATAAGTAAAATGCACACCGAGACAGATCTACTGCAATCACGCACACACAAAAAAAAAAAACCCTCTTGCCTGTCAAAAAACTGTACTGTGCATTTTGCATAATTTTGCTGCTTTTAATTAAATACCAAAAAAATAAAAAAATAAAAACACACTACAAAAGAATTCAGGATAACTATAGCAAAATTTAATAAATAAATATATTATAATGAATTATTAGGGGCCAAGCCCCGAAGGGGCTGTAGCCCCTATTGTAATTGTACGTTTTCCCTTTTATTATTATTATTCTTCCTCCCGAATGGGAGTCTATGGCAGCCTTATCAACGGAACATGAGAAAATGATGAAATTTGGCACAGTTGTAGAGATGCTCATGAATAGTGATTGGACCAAATTTGGAGTCTCTAGAACCAACTCTATAGCGCCACCACCAGTTCAAAATTTCAACATTCTAACGGTTTTAACATTTGAACTGTTTGTCATAGAAAAATTTAATTTAGTTCATCTGATTCGTCTCTTCATGCTGATGCTATTCAACTTCTTACATTAAGTCTCCACCCATTACAGTAGCGGCCATTTTGAAAAGTACAGTATTTGTTTTTTTCGCTTCTCCTCCTTCAAAATTTGTCCAATTTTGTCCAATCTTTGATCAGATTATCTTTGGACTGAGCCGCACAGAAATGACTGAACAGATTTTTTTTATTCATCTTTGTTCAAAGGTTATGATGTCACGAAGTTAACGAGGTCGACCCGAAATTAGTATAGAGGCTGTATCTCGGCCAAACTTTGAGCAATCGAAACAAAAATTGGTACGCTTCATCAGAACCATGGTCTGAGGGTCTATGCCAAACTTGGGAACAGCGCCACCTACAGGTCATGAGATATGAAAAATGGCTATTTTGGCCAATAACTTTTGAACAGTTTGTCAGAAAATCAAGATCTTGGTGTCTATGGATTCCTTGGATCATGCCGAATCCGACGATACCGATTCTGTCACTATTGGATGAATCACGTGTCCGCCATTTTGAATTTTGTCATAAATTGCGATATCTTTTAAACAATTTGACATATCTTCACAAAAATTGGTATGTATGACCTTTAGAAGGTCGTGAAGGTACCTGAGAAGTTTCAGCACAGCGCCACCTACTGTTCCACAGATGTAATGATTATTTCAAAAACGCTTATAACTTTTGAAAACACTTTCCAAAATGTGTATGCTTCATGTCATTTTATTCCCTGGCTTATGCCGATTCCGACAATGTATCATTTGTCATTTTCCTTAAATGTACCGGTCTGCCATATTGAAGTAAATGAAAAACAGTTTTTTCGCTACTCCTCCTACAAATTTTGGTCAATTTTGTCCAAAATCAGCTCAGATGATCTTTGGACCGAGCCGCACAGAAATGACTGAACAGATTTTTGATATTCGCTACCATTTCCGAGATATTCATCTCTGAATGTGACCTTGCTTGTGTTTGTTGTCTTATGCTAGTTAGCTTAGCACAGTAATTGCTTAGCATGCTAAACTATTGCTATTCTTTCTAATGTGGTCTTCAGTCAACAGGTTAACCAAAACTTAGTTGGCATTAAATAACTTTGCATACTAATATGGTTAACATGCTATGAAGCTTTTTTTTTTGTGAACTCTTTCTCACACTGAAACCTCTGCTTAGCATACTGATGAACTTGCATGGCTGATTAGCTCAATGTGTTACGCCACGGATCCCGAATGCTCTGCATCGTGGGTTCGAAACTCAGTGTGATACATGCCCAGACCACATGAGGTACTGTGGCAGGAAAAGATGCAGAACTTGTGTCTGTTCTAGGCATTCTGCCTAAAACTGGTCTAATCTGAAGCTATCACATGCAATTCCTTTATGTCCAAATTCGTAGTTATTCTTCTTCCCCCTGTATGGTAATCAATGAACCATAAGAAGGAAAATTATCAAATTTGGCATGCTTGTAGTGATAGTAATTAAAAGTAATTTGACCAACTTTGGAGTATCTAGGACTAAGTCTATAGCGCCACCACCAGTTCAAATATTCACTTTTGTAAAGGTTATAACTTTTGAACCCTTTGTTCCAGAAAAATGAATGTCAATACAACTGATTCCTCTCTTCATACTGATCACATTCAATATCTTACATTAAGTCTCCACCCAGTACAGTAGTGGCCATTTTGAAAAGTACAGTATTCCGTTTTTTCGCTACTCCTCCTTCAAAATTTGTCCAATTTTGTCCAAACTTTGATCAGGTGATCTTTGGTCTGAGCCGCACAGAAATGACTGAACAGATTTTTTTTATTCATCTTTGTTCAAAAGTTATGATGTCACGAAGTTAACGAGGTTGACCCAAAATTGCTATAGAGGCTGTATCTCGGCCAAACTTTGAGCAATCAAAACTAAAATTGGTACACTTGATCAAGACCATGATCTGAGGTTCCATGCCAAATTTGGGAACAGCGCCACCTACAGGTCATGAGATCTGAAAAATGGCTATTTTGGCCAATAACTTTTGAACACTTTATTAGAAAATCAAGATCTTGGTGTCTATGGATTCCCTGTGCCATGCCGAATCCGAGGATATCAAATTCGTCAACATCGGATGAACCACGTGTCCGCCATTTTGAATTTTGTCATAAATTGCAATAACTTTTAAACAATTTGACATATCATCACAAAATTTGGTACATATGACCATCAGAGTGTCCTGAAGGTACATGAGAAGTTTCAGCACAGCGCCACCTAGTGTTCCACAGATATAATGATTTTTGCAAAATTGCTTATAACTTTTGAAAACATTATCCAAAATTTGTCTGCTTTATGTCATTTTATTCCCTGGTTTATGCCGATTCCGACAATGTGTCATTTGTCATTTTCCTTAAATGTACCTGTCTGCCATATTGAATTAAATCAAAAACAGTTTTTTCGCTACTCCTCCTACAAATTTTGGTCAATTTTGTCCAAAATCAGCTCAGATGATCTTTGGACCGAGCCGCACAGAAATGACTGAACGGATTTTTGATATTCGCTACCATTCCCGAGATATTCATCTCTGAATGTGACCTTGCTTGTGTTTGTTGTCTTATACTAGTTAGCTTAGCACAGTAATTGCTTAGCATGCTAAACTATTGCTATTCTTTCTAATGTGGTCTTCAGTCAACAGGTTAACCAAAACTTAGTTGGCATTAAATAACTTTGCATACTAATATGGTTAACATGCTATGAAGCTTTTTTTTTTGTGAACTCTTTCTCACACTGAAACCTCTGCTTAGCATACTGATGAACTTGCATGGCTGATTAGCTCAATGTGTTACGCCACGGATCCCGAATGCTCTGCATCGTGGGTTCGAAACTCAGTGTGACACATGCCCAGACCGCATGAGGTACTGTGGCAGGAAAAGATGCAGAACTTGTGTCTGTTCTAGGCATTCTGCCTAAAACTGGTCTAATCTGAAGCTATCACATGCAATTCCTTTATGTCCAAATTCGTAGTTATTCTTCTTCCCCCTGTATGGTAATCAATGAACCATAAGAAGGAAAATTATCAAATTTGGCATGCTTGTAGTGATAGTAATTAAAAGTAATTTGACCAACTTTGGAGTATCTAGGACTAAGTCTATAGCGCCACCACCAGTTCAAATATTCACTTTTGTAAAGGTTATAACTTTTGAACCCTTTGTTCCAGAAAAATGAATGTCAATACAACTGATTCCTCTCTTCATACTGATCACATTCAATATCTTACATTAAGACTCCACCCAGTACAGTAGTGGCCATTTTGAAAAGTACAGTATTCCATTTTTTCACTACTCCTCCTACAATTTTTGTCCAATTTTGTCCAAAATCAGCTCAGGTGATCTTTGGACCGAGCCGCACAGAAATGACTGAACGGATTTTTGATATTCGCTACCATTCCCAAGATATTCATCTCTGAATGTGACCTTGCTTGTGTTTGTTGTCTTATGCTAGTTAGCTTAGCATGCTAATTGCTTAGCATGCTAACCAGTTGTCATTCTCTTTAATGTGGCTCTTCAGCTATCAAGTTAACCATGAGCTTCATTAGCATTAAGTTAGCTTAGCATGCTAATATGGTTAGCATGCTAAGTAATGCTTTTTTGTAAATTCTTTCTTACACTAAAAGTTCTCTTCCACAGATTGTTGAATGTGCATCCTCAAGTAGCTCAATGTGTAAAGCCAGTTACCTGATGAGCTCTGCACCCCAAGATAGTGGGTTCGAATCCCAGGTGGAGCGGTTTTATGAAATAGTGTGTTTTGATTCCTTTACTGCCTCTTGGATTAGAAATAAATGCTTTTTGTTTCATGCTGTGTTCATTTTCATCTAAGCTTATGTACATTCTGAGTTCATTTTCGCCCGTAATTCTGAACCAGCTGTTTCATGTTTGTTCATTTTCTGCTGTTTTTCCTCTTCCTGCTCTGTATTGCGCTACAGCATGATGAGCTGCAGAATGATCTAAAGTAGTTATTAAATATAACATTCAGTGCAGTTTTATAAAAATTCTTCATTTTGAGTTCATTTTCACATGAACTAATGAACTTCGGCAGGTGTGCCAACATTCACCTGCACAGTGGTGCAATGAGATGAGAAATGGACACTGGACTCGGAGGTCGTGGGTTCGAATCCCGTGTGGGGTTCCTTTATACAATTGTGTGTAATGAGTCATTTTGATACCTTTTTTATCCAAATAAGCATTGTACTAATCTTTATTCCTCTTGAATGAGATACAAGTGTTTTTAGTTCATTCCCTGTTCATTCTCTGAACTTCTATTGATTTTCATTTCATTTCCACCTGTCCTTCTGAACCAGCTGTTTTGCATGTACATTCAATTTCTGCTGTTTTTGCTCTTCCTGCTCCGTATTGCGCTACTGCCCCTTCTGGGGCTTGGCCCCGAATTGCTGCTTGCAGCTATATTATTACATTTAGAATTGTCAAAAGTACCGACTTCGGTACCACGTCGGTGCTGAAATTTTAAAATCGTGATGCTTTGAGCACTGTTGAGCGGATTCGTATGAATGGCCATTGTGACGCGCTCATCGGATAAGTCTGTGATTTGCTTCAATGGTCAATGCTTCAAAAACGTTGTAAAATGTTACACACAGAAGGGGACGGAGACACAGGTAATAGTTAAGATGTGTTTATTAAACAACCAGAGGATAAATGGCAGAATGCAGGTGAATAAATGGCAGGATAAGTTCGTGACTGGAGCGGTGACTGGATCTGATGATGTTTCTTATCTTTTCCCAGGGAATGTGGATGCAAGCAGACGTGGAGAAGACAGGACACGATGACACTCACTGGAGACACGGAGACACAATGGGCCCTATTTTAACGATCTAAACGCAAAGTGTAAAGCGCATGGCGCAGGTGCACTTAGGGCGTGTCCAAATCCACTTTTGCTATTTTAACGACGGAAAAACCGTCCATGCGCATTTTTGAAATGGGTTGTCCCTATTCTCTTAAAGAGTAATGGGCGTAACGTTCAATAAACCAATCAGAGTGTCATCTCCCATTCCCTTTAAGAGCGAGATGCGCTCGCGCCATGGCGGATTGCTATTTACATGGCGGAATTTGTTGTCGGAAAAGCTGAACGCTTTTATATTTATGTAGCCTACACAATAATATTCTTTTACACTGTAATCCTTTTGTTTTTAATATTTGGCATGTTTGTGTGATGCGCATCCCTGTGTGTAATAAGCAAAGTCAACGCGCACTGTGGACGCGCCCAGAGGCGCAGTTTCTACCAACACGCTCTAACAAAAAAATATTGCGCCATTGACTTTAGACTTTAGACCAGGTTTGAGTTGGTCTATGGTGCAGTCTATTTTCAGCTCCTTAAAATAGCAATGCGCCGGCAATGCGCCTGAACACACCTCTTTTTTAGACCAGCACACCCATGGGCGCACTAACTGGTGCAAATGCATTTACTAATTTAAGGACGTGGCGCTGAACGGGAAAATGCTAGCAAACACTTGCGCTGCGCCTTGCGTCGCATTGCGCCGGGTGTATTATAGGGCCCTAGGAGTCACGGAGAACACTGGACACAGGTAAGCAGGCGTTAAAGGAGTCCTTAAGGTAAGCATAACAGGTAGGTATGCGTTAACGAGACCGGACAATGACTGAGTGATCTGGAGTGTCTTATGTAGTGCTGCTGATGGTGACTGCGATGAGTGTCAGGTGGAGCTTGTTAATACTCAGGGGAGGGAGTGCGTTGTGATTGGGTGAGTGAAGAGCCTGGCGTGTCTGTGACATAAATAGTCACCAATGACACTCTTCACCGAGCGCTTACACAGATACACACGGGAGAGTTTGAAAGCAGGCGTCTATCGGGGACCAGATAGACGCCTGCTTTTAAACGCTCCTGCTCCCGCTTTCAAAACGCTTTCAAATTCTATTTAAATTAAGAACATTTTTCAGTACCACATAGAAAATACTGAAATATAAGTAGTATAATAAAACAAAAAAAGAATATAGTTTACCTGTAAGAGCATATAGAGTAGTACTCAAGTACGTTTACACCTGAATGGAGTATGTCCTCATTTCAAAAAGCCCAATAATTAAAAAAAAAAAATAATAATACTTTAAAAAAATTATTAAAAAAAAGAAAATAAAATAAATTAAGTAATTAAGAAATGTAAGTAAGTACACTGAACAAAATTATAAAAGCAGTGGTCCGGGGTGGTCCGAAAACCAGTCAGTATCTGGTGTGACCACCACTTGCCTCACGCAGTGCAAAACATCTCCTTTGCATAGAGTTGATCAGAGAAAAAATGGGGGCAAAAACAAAAGTGTTGCATTTCTAATTTTGTTTAGTGTAAATAAATAAATTTTCTTTTTTGGCCAAAAAATTCAGTAATGAATCTGGCAGTGTTTCATTTCTTTCTCATATATTGAACAGTACTGTACATTCTTAATACATTCTCATTTTGAGATAGCTAATGGAAATGGGTACTACACACGCACAAAAACACAACCAGTAAGGTGTGTTACAGTTGAAGTGTTTGCAATGGTGGCTGAGAGTGATTTCAGTGACAGGAAAGCAGGTGTGTGTGTGTGTGTGTGTATTTATGGGCAGAGGCATGGGGTTCTGATTCTGATGTCAGGTGAGCTGAGCGTGAGGACAGCCAGCTATGAGTCACACTCACAGCAGGGTCAAAAACAGACAAGTATGTGCGTATGCGTGTGTGAGACAGATAGAGAAAGTTTTTAATGCGCCTGACTCTGAAAACTAAAATTCTGTCACAGGTTTATCAGGAAACAAACATAAACAGCATTTCGGCGATTACTGCTACCTGGAGAGAAAATGTAATTCTGCACTGATTTTAGAAAAAATAATCTGCAGGATTTTGTGGAATTGTACATGGTAGATTGTGTTGAATGGAGCTTAAAGTCAAATAAAATCAAATTATTATTATTATTAAAAATATCTTTTAACTGTTATATATATTTTTAAATTATTTTAATGTTCCTTGAGGTTCACTTATGTTAATAAAGTTTTGGCACAAAAATAAATAAATAAATAAATAAAATAAAAAAATATGAAACTTGCAGGATGTTTTAATGGTACAAAGACCTCTTACTGTAGGCCTATATATCAAAAGATCAAAGCAAATATGATTTCTCATGTCATGACCCATTTAACAAATGTAAAAAAATAAATAAATAAAATGCATTAATCTGATGTCCATGTAGATATTAAAATAAATATTAAAGTTTGTTAATAGGTTATGATAAAAGGTATTTCATATCTAATTAAAATCATGCAAACATGGATTGAACTATAAAAAAAATCCCTCAGATCTAAAGAGGAGACTTTGACTCCTCATTTCACAAGCCCACCGCACGCCACTGATCTGTGTACCAAAGTAAACTGAATGAACGTCTGGTATTTGTTTAAAAAAGGTAAAACGGATTGAGGTCTGTGAGAAGCTGTTGTTGTGGGCTGTGATAACATCGTCTAAACTGTGCTCGGATCTCTATGGACTTCTGTCTGCTTCCTTAATTTGCCTGGGAAATTGGCCAAAAGGAATCATCCTGATGAACTGGAGCTCTGTGGCACTTCATGCTTTAAAAGTAAATTGAAGCGAATTGCACCGTCAATTCGCATTTGGAGAAAAAGCAAGAACAGTATCTAGTCAAAAACAACTTTAAATGCGAGTATGGTCAATGCTTCGAGTAATTTCATAATTATATAAATCATGTAACTACAGTATGTTTGTTCCTTTGGTCAAAGTAATGGCAAGGGAAGAACAACAGATGCACAAGCATATCTCCATGACTTCTAAGCCATGTGTTCGAGTGTGTAAGTGTGAAAGTGCCTAGATAGCATGTATGTATGTAACCACAGACGCACGTTCTGTTCAGATTCAATTTGCATGAACTGATCACCTTCTATAACCCATTACCCCTTATGGAAATAAAAATATATTTCCCTATATATGAATGATCAATATATTACATGATTTAACAGTATATTTGAAAATATTCAGAAAAATATATTGCATAAATATATCACAATATATTGAATGAGGAAATACATAAGGAATTGCCACTTTTCATATATTGAAAAATATGTTATAATATATTTACTAATATATCATAATGTATGTAATTTTATATTCAGTAATATACTTCATAATATATAGATTTATATGTGATCAGATATGGTACTGCATGCATAATATATTGCAGATATATTTACTCATGCAGTATAAACACATATATGGTAAAATATATTATGTAACACATTTCTTATATTTTATAATTATTTACATTTTAAATGTTTCATATTTTTAAGTAAGTTAACAAAATCACACTTTCATGTACTAAAGTTTCTACCAAAGAGATTATCACTGTGCTATAGCGTGCACAGCCGTTACTTTTTAAATAAAGTTATTATAGTCTTAACGGTGCTCAGCCAATCATAATCCTAAGCTCAGGCTCTACTCTTCAGCACAATGGTAACCCCAAAAGCTCACACATACCAAAAAACCTTTTAAATTTCAAAATAACACAACTTTAAACACTAACAGATCTCCCCAATATTAATATTGAGCAAAACACATGAAATAGCACTTCATTTTAACATTTACTCTCCTTTAACAGTCAGAAACAAAGCATGCTGGGAACTAGAAATCTGTTGTAACTAGGGATGTGTCATGAATATTCGATTAGTTGATTTAAACCGTTGCACCCCTAATATATATGTGTACAATACATTCGCATTTATATGGGAACCTGTATGTGCAATATATGTACACAATAAAGGATAAAAATGTATGAATGTAATGCTATTTTTGTATTTGTTTATAAATATTTTATATGTATCAATATATAGCCATACAGTTTTGAAATCGCCCATCACTAGATATTGTTTAATAAAGTCATTATTTTGTTTCTTTGTCGCACAAATAGTATTCTCGGGACTCGTCACTTCATAACATTAAGGTTGAACCACTGTAGTCACATGAACTGTTTTGAATTTGTCTTTAGTAGCTTTCTGGACATCTGAAAGTGTTAATTATCTTGCTGTCAATAGAGGTCTCACTGAGCCATCGGTTTTTATCAAAAATATCTTAATTTGTGTTCTGAAGATGAACGAAGGTCTTACGGGTGTGGAACGACATGAGGGTGAGTAATTAATGACAGAATTTTCATTTTTGGGTGAACTTACCCTTTAAGAATGAGAAACTATGATGTCTTCATGTTCTTTTTCCATGCAGTTACAAGCTTCAAAAAGGATGCAAAAGCACCATAAAAATATCACAAATGTACAACTTGTGCACTTTATTCTTGGAAATTTCTTGAGATAAGTGAAAAAAGAAAATCATAAAGGATGAGTAAATAATGGACAGAATGCTCAGTGAACTATCCTTTTACATTTCGGCTCTATCTCCCCCAGGTACCCAAAAAGCTGGATCCAAAGATGAACTATAAATCACCTCACCTGAGTTAATTCACTCAGCAAAATGTCTGCCCACAGTAATTTACATCATTATAAAAAACACAATTATATTGTAATGAACTGACAGCTTGAATGAACTCTTTTGAAACTGTTTGGACAAGGGCAGCATAATTGCTAGAGGAAATTTGTAATTACAAATCTTCATTGTTATTCAACAGACGCTTGTTATTTAAAGCACACTGCAGGACACCGACTGCAGGTACAGTCCCTTCGGAGCAACCTGGGGTTAAACGCCTTGCTCAAGAGCTACAGTATGTGGGGAGAGAACAGGAGTCAACAACCACTGTCCAAAGAACTGCAACGTCATCCAACAGAAGCCCAGGTAGAAACAAATTAGATTACGCTGAAACAAGACAAAGGTCATGACCTGGATTAGCATCTTCATGTGCTGGTGAGCAGAACACCAAATAAATCATCTCCTCCTCTACATTTCTCTCTCTCCACTTCATGCTGACAGCTCTGTGACATTAATCTGGACACTGTATAAATGTCTGAGGATTTTCTCCCTCTGATTAACTCTCTGACACCAAGAGAACTGGGTGTCACTGAGAACAGCAGGTCCACTGATCCAGGGTCAGTGGGAAAAAAATATCTTGACTACACTGTTCTCCACAGGCCTGAGACGACAGAAATGAGTATGAAAAGCTGTGGATTAGGAGACCATTACAATTTTTTCTGCTTGCTGCTTTTCAAGAAAAAGCCAGAAATGTGAGTTATACTTGATGTCCATCTAACAAGCCCTGCATCACCTGCCTAAAATTTCATTCACACTGATCCAGACCCTTAAGGACGCCCTATTATATGCCACACTGCACCATACCTGTCAACACTCTCGTTTTTCCCGGGAATCTCCCATATTTCACACCCATCTCCCGGGAAACTCCGGTAATTTGTATGGCCCAAACCTCGTTATATGAATAATCACATCAATATATTATTGCAAGATTGTCCAGCTGCCAGATCTTGAATGAAATGCAAAAAAAAGAAAAGAAAAAAAATCTTAATGGTCCAAAAGACAATTTCTTAACAGCAGATTGTTAGTGCATGCAGATATATGTCATAGTATATATACATAAATACTTGTATGAATAAATGCATAGCTGCATGTGTAGCTGCGCGTACTGTACATGCGCCCAGTGTGCTGTCAGCACCTTTACTGTGGCACAGGAGGAGGTCTGGTCCAGTCACTTTGACAGTGACAAAGCACTGCCATTTCAGCTAACTCCCATGGTTCACTGATTGTTCTCTTACTCCTTCTATCTCCCTCTATCTGTGTGTGATGAGCATATCGGTAGCTTGGCTCCACTAGAGGTGAAAGGTCACTGAGTAGGGCAAACACACAGACATTGTTCATCTCTCTTCATGCTTTTCTTCTGGGAGTAAATATGATCTTCTAACCCCTTCCCTACCCACAGCCTCTTCCCTTCCATTTGCCTTTGTCTGTTGTTCATTCTCCTGCTTCCTCTATTTGTCACTGCTTCATGCTGTTCTGGGCACAGCCTATAACAGCTCCTGCCAACAGCACAGTTTGAGACTCAGTGGTCCTCATACCTGTTTATTGACAGAGTCTTAACAGACAGCAGTCATGACCTCCTTTAGACAGACACACCGAGCAAAGCAGACTGCACACACATATGTCTCAAAAAACACATATTATCTGATTCCGAGGCAGGTCACAGTAAGTTTAATGGAAATGTTATTTGTTTTGAAAAAGCGAATGAGGACAAGGTAAATGGAAGCTGACCCGACCACTCTAATTTGAAACTAGAAAATAACATTAACTGCAAGAAACCTTTATATTTCTGCCATGTCACAGCTGGAACAAGAACATACTATGAAAATTATATTCTCAGGTAGTGTTAACGTTAAAAAGATTTAATGTGACTTTGAATATCAATTTGGGTGACTGTGATAGCGATACTGAAAGCAAAAAAAGAATTTTACCTCAGATCAGGAAAATAAAAGAAAGTTTATTTCATGTCAAAGATTGAATCAGACACTCAGTATGCATTTTAAATGTATTTTAATGATGTTAAAATGGTTTAATATTTACTAATTATTATGTACATATCCACTTCATTGTGAGTGCAGTTGGCTTGCAGAGAGAGAGCCCATCCAAACGCTCTTCTGATTGGCTGATTTTGTTGCATTTTGTAACTGTGTCATGCCTGGTGCTTGTCACTGGAATCTAATCACACTGCATCATTATACTTATTTTGTTTTGTTTTTCTTTGTCATTTTTGTCATTATACTATCTTATCTTTTGTCCTTATAAAGATATTTTTGACAGTTATTACTTTAATGTATAAAATAAACTAAGCATATTAAACTATACTTGATATATATAGAATATAAATTGCTTAGTTTTTTTTGCATTAAAATAATGATTATTACTAGAAAACTGTATTTTTATTAACTAACTTAAAGGGGTGATTCAGTGATTTTTCTAGGCTTGATTGTGTGTTTTGGGGCACAGTTTAACATGTCTTAATGCTTCATTTTCTTTGAAAATGCTGTATTTTTCATATATTTTACCTTTATTCTACACCTCTGTTTCCACTGTCATATGAACGGCTCGTTTGACTTTCTGGTTCTATTAAGCCACTCCCTCCGAAATACGCAATGTGCTCAGATTGGTTAGCAGGTAGCTGGCCCAGTGTATCGTGATTCGCTGAAGCGTCTGGAAACGCCACACCCCTTACCATTCGTTATTACTACCGCTTCAGTGGAAATGTAAATAATGGCGTGTATATATTGCTGTATCAAATTGAGCCCCAATCAGACCCAGATGAAGAGGGTCAAACAGAACCTCTGCAATCGCGGCTTTTAAAGGACGTTTATGAATGGTATTTCATTTTTTTTTATTTGTGTCAAAGTGTTTAGATATGCTGTCACTGCTGTTTGTTAGCTTTCAATATACAGTTTTATCCTGATTAAAGCTTTACTGTATAGCCAAATACATGACTGAGTAGTAGCATTTTTGTAAAGGTAGCGTTTAATTTATAGCATGAACAACTGTTTGTCTATGAACATAGACGTTTGTTGGAGAAGTATGCACTAGAATACAGCTAACTGGCTAACGAAGCAAAAACGAGTTGCTCTTTGTCTAAGTCCTTGATGCAACCAAAAATAGCAACAGAACTATACGTTTAAAAGACATGTACTTACAGTTTGAAGCCAATAAACAGCAGCTTCTGCTTTTAAAGTGGGAACTGCTTCTTTTAGTAAAAGCCTTTGTGCAAATCCAGTATTGAACTTGTGTAGATTCTGGAAGCGGTCTACAGCGTCGCATCCAGGGTAGAAAATGTCACAGATTATAATGGGTTCTATTATCTTTTGACACGGTGTACACAACTCTTCCGCTTCCATTATGCCGTGCCGCATGGCCTCGCCCGCTTTGTTGCGTGTTCCCGGGGGCAGTGTTTTGCAGGGTTTAAGATGTCACCAACCAGGGAAGAAGCTCGTTGTAGTCCAAACCGGTCGTTTTTGTAGGCAATAAACTGCCATAACTTTAAAAGACAATATCTCCGTTTGCATTGAACTTTCAGCGATGTAACTTTGCAGATACTGTTTATGCTCAAGCAGCAATATTAAACACTAACTAAAGTTAAAAAAGTGAAATCACATTGAACCACCCCTTTAAACAAAGTTCAACAAATACAGTAACAAATGTATTGCTTATTGTTAGTTCATGTTAGTTAATAACTAATGTTAACCAATGAAACTTACTGTAAAGTGTTACCACTTTGTCTAATTAAACATATGGATGAATATTTCACAAACAAAGGCAATTTTCCATCAAAATACTCTTGATACTAAAACCCCAAAAAGCCAAGATCCACTCCTGGCACGAACCTCTTGTGTCATCTTATGTTTAATCTTTAACTTGAACAAGTTCCAGTTCAGGTATTCAAATCACATATTTGCTTACACTCACGAATTCTTTGCCAAGATAAAATGTGGACAATCGGTTTCTGGAAAAAAAAAACCCTCATATAGGCAAGCTAGAAACCCCTGCTTAAAAAATAGCTTAGACCAACAAGAATTTCCGTGCTGGTTCAGGTTGGTCCAGTCACTTTGACAGAGACAGAGCATCAGCAGAGCATAAGCAGCACGTATTTTTTTCGGCACACATGTTAACAGTAGGGGTGTGACGAGACAGGTAGCTCACGAGACGAGACGAGACTCGAGATTGAGTTCACGAGAACGAGACGAGACAAGATTTTTACACACTATTTTTAAGAAATCTTCAATGGCGAAATACATGACTAGAAAAAATAGTCTGCAGGTGTATTTGAAATGTTTTAACTAATCATCTTGTAATCAATGTCATTTCAGTTCTACTTTCTGAGACTGAATTATCATATGCAGTAAAAGACAACAATACTCAAGCACTGTAAAAGTTTTTGCCACAAACTCAACTGACTGACTTCTCTTCTGTATGATTTCAGTCTCTTCAGACCTTGCTGTACATGATTTATGAGCTTCTACAACTTTTGACCTCCTAACTGAACTCCTTTCCCCAAACTGATCATAGAAATAAAACAGTATAAATAAAAATGGTAACACTTTACAATAAGGTCTCATTTATTAACATTAATGTATTAACCAACCAGCAACTAACAATGAGCAATATATGTGCTACAGTATTTATTAATCTTTGTTTATGATAGTTAATAAAAAATAGTCATTCATTGTTAGTTCATGATAGTTCACAGTGCATTAACTAAAGTTAACAAATGAAACCTTATTGTTTGTGCTTAATAAGATTAAGAGAAAACTGTACACGTACTCTGTAAATATGGAGTGGCGGCGACCGTTATCCAACTGAATTAAATGTTTTTTATTTGAATACAAAGCAAAACGACAGTGGATGCGTAATGTAAACACAGCGGTGGCATATTCTTTCCTAATCATCCTAACACTCTGTCATGGCAATATCACGAGACTACTTTTCGCCTCGACAAGAAATCTCGTCACATATTAGTCTCACGAGATCTCGTGTCACGAGATCTCATCACACCTCTAGTTAACAGATTAGAGCATTCACACCGCACGCAGAGGCTGCGTGGCATCGCGTAGCAGGAGCAGAGCAGAAGCAGCAGTGCCGCGATAATTTCGGCGCTGGGTCTATTTTTGCTGCGCTGCTAACGCTCAATTAAAGTGAAAGTACACTTTTGATGGACAAAATAAATATGATTTCACACAAAAAGTGCTCAAAATGCACAGAATAAGCATGTCTAGTGTGTTTTAACAAGAATTAGAGAATGTCAGAAAAGAAAATTATTATAGAAGATATAAATGTTTTTAGTTATTCAGTTTGGGTGAAAGTATGGTGTATTATAAAATAACTAAAGTAAACTAGCCAGAAAATATGATATATAAACTTTTTTTTTTTTGTTATTACAGTGACAAGTAGGCTATATAGGCAGCAATACCCAAATCAAACCAGAGTTTGTGGTCTTTTTCCGCAGAGTTGGCTGTCTTGTAAACATGTACATGCGGCAGATGATGTAAACACAAAGCTTACCTCATTCATGTGCAGCAATATGACACAAGGCTTCTTGTTTGCTCGTTTGTTTATTTGTTATTTACGTTTACATGAGAATGTTGTACACCTCCCCATGTTAACAAACTTTCAAGACTATCAAGTTTATAAATAACCAACTTATAAAATCTAATTTATAGTTGTCTTTGTAAAGAAATGCATACTTATATGAAGCTTGGATCCGCTGCTGTGATGCTGTACAAACGCTTCCGGTGCGAATACTCGCGCATCTCTGCAGCTGCAGTTCACACTGTAGTTACGCTCTCGTGCTGCTCACACGCCGCTGCAAGCAAGCTTTGCTCAAGTTTGTCGACTATGGACTATGGTTATCTGGTTGGGATAACAGCATACTAGAATGTTGGTCCCAACAAAATGCTGGTGATCAGCCATGCTAAAACTAAACTTAATTTCTCTGACAAATGTCTTAAATCCTAATACCTAGCCTGCAGGAACATCCTGTTTTAAACGGAGACAAGCACGTACAAATAAAGGAATTTTTTTTAAAAGACTAGCAATGGTATCGTATCGGCTATTTTTTTTAATTATTGATATTGGTTATTTAATTGTGCATGCTCATCCCCCCCCCCCCCCCTTTTTAGACTACCTTTTTGCCATCTAATGCTAACTTAAAGTTCATTTTTAAAATCACTTATAATTTAATAACACTGTTAAATGTAACCTTTAGCAAAAATCAAAATGAATTTCCATTTTTCATACTGTACATTATAATGCTGTGACGTGATATAATGTACAGTTCATCAAGTATCATTTAGACAAAATAGTCAAAATTTTTCATCAGTTACTGTTACTTTCTACATGAAAATAATTTTCAGCTTATCCTAATCAACCAGAATTTAAATATCTTTTAATATGCATCCTTATAGAAACACACAAGGCACACAAGATATGACAAGACGGGCCTACTAAACGCTTGATATCCATTTATGCCATTCACCCTATAAGGCAGGGTGTGGAAACACGCTGATGGGGAGAGAACCATTTAAGTCTGATGGAATCTCTGATACCCACCCAGCATGACAAATAAACACACATCTCAGGCTAGGAATTCAAGAACATCAGTTTTGCTCTGACCCGAGACAATGACACCGAGCCGTATTGTGCCGATACGGTCAGGAGAGAGAGGCACTGTGAAACTTCTGATGCCAATAATCCATGAAATTATACCCACATAAGGCAAGTGTGAGTGTGTCTGAGAAAGAGACAGGAAGTGTGTGCAGGCATTTAGAGGTGCTGTTTGAAAGCAAAACAATCTGTTCAAACGGCTGTTCAACACAGAGCCCTGAGACCACAGACCACAAAGACTTAAAAGCAGTTACAGATGGACCAGAAGACTAATCTACTACAACTACAGTGTGTGTAAGTTTGTGTTGAAGACAAATCCAGTTTCAGAAAGTATGATCTGTGGGTCAGTGTCAACAGCACAAAAGACATCTGTTAGCAAAAACCTCAATTTGAGCTAAGGAAAGAGGACAGATTGCACTTCCCATCACCAGCCAGAAACAAGAGCAGAAAGTGTTTTCTAGCTTCAACGCCAACAGCGAACACCTGAAAAACAAAATTTCACTTCAAACAGTCCAATAAATGGCTGTAAAATTAAAAATATACACCTAAATCTCAAGCATTGAGATCTCATTTGTTGCTGTGTTTCACATACATCACCCACATGACGGTTACTCCAACAAACCTCAGTTGGCTGTCACCTTTACTGTATCAAATAAAACTTTACAACACCATCTGTTTCTCAGAGGGAAGACGAATATGAGCAACAGCATTTTACTGACATTGATGAAGATAAAGCACTCTTTTTTTTTTTTTATCCAATCCAAAACTTGAGATGAGATTTAGCATATTTGCCTGAAAGCAGCGTAATTTATAAAAAAGCTCACTTTAAAAGGTCAAAGCACCTCTACGTTGAATGGATATTTCACACAAAAATTAAGATTTTCATGGCTACTGTTTTCCGCATAATTGCAATAAATAGGGTCACAGACACCATAAAAATAAACTGTATTGCCAAAAGTATTGGGACACCCCTCCAAATAATTGAATTCAGGTGTTCCAATCACTTCCATGGCCACAGGTGTATAAAATCAAGCACCTAGGCATGCAGACTGCTTCTACAAACATTTGTGAAAGAATGGGTCGCTCTCAGGAGCTCAGTGAATTCAAGCGTGGTATCATGATAGGTTGCCATCTGTGCAATAAGTCCATTCGTGAGATTTCCTCACTACTAATATTCCACGGTCAGCTGGTAGTGGTATCATAACAAAGTGGAAGCAATTGGGAACAACAGCAGCTCAGCCATGAAGTGGTAGGCCACGTAAAATCACAGAGCAGGATCAGCGCATGCTGAGGCACACAGTGCGCAGAAGTCGCCAACTTTCTGCAGAGTCAATAGCTACAGACCTCCAAACTTCGTGTGGCCTTCAGATTAGCTCAAGAACAGTGCGTAGAGAGCTTCATGGAATGGGTTTCCATGGCTGAGCAGCTGCATCCAAGCCTTACATCACCAAGCGTCAGATGCAGTGGTGTAAAGCATGCCGCCACTGGACTCTAGAGCAGTGGAGACATGTTCTCTGGAGTGACGAATCTCGCTTCTCTGTCTGGCAATCCGTTAGACGAGTCTGGGTTTGGCAGTTGCCAGGAGAACGGTTCTTACCTGACTGCATTGTGTCAAGTGTAAAGTTTGGTGGAGGGGGGATTATGGTGTGGGGTTGTTTTTCAGGGGTTGGGCTTGGCCCCTTAGTTCCAGTGAAAGGAACTCTCTTTCGCTTCAGCATACCAACACATTTTTGACAATTTCATGCTCCCATCTTTGTGGGAACAGTTTGGGGATGGCCCCTTCCTGTTCCAACATGACTGCGCACCAGTGCACAAAGCAAGGTCCAT
The DNA here is from genome assembly GCF_018812025.1 of Megalobrama amblycephala. Taxonomy (NCBI): domain Eukaryota; kingdom Metazoa; phylum Chordata; class Actinopteri; order Cypriniformes; family Xenocyprididae; genus Megalobrama; species Megalobrama amblycephala. Next base: position 57,172,522 of record NC_063044.1, on the reverse strand, counting down.
AAAGACATGGATGAGCAAGTTTGGTGTGGAGGAACTTGACTGGCCTTCACAGAGTCCTGACCTCAACCCGATAGAACACCTTTGGGATGAATTAGATTGGAGACTGTGAGGCAGATCTTCTCGCCAACATTACTGCCTGACCTCACAAATGCGCTTCTAGAAAAATGGTCAAAAATTCCCATAAACACACTCCTAAACCTTGTGGAAAGCCTTCCCAGAAGTGTTGAAGCTGTTATAGCTGCAAAGGGTTGGCCAACTCCATATTAAACCCTACAGATTAAGAATGGGATGTCATTAAAGTTCATGTGCACATAAAGGAAGGCGTCCCAAAACTTTTGGCAATATACTGTATCTTAAACATGGTCTGACTCTTAAATTTCACTCTACTATCATAATCTTCACCCTATACTATCATACAAAACTTCATAAGAGTTGAAAAATATCTCACAAGTTGTATGGACTACTTTTATGGTCCTTTTTGAAGCTTGAAAGCTTTTTTTCCATTCACTGCAACAATTTATATATATATATATATATATATATATATATATATATATATATATATATATATATATATATATTTATATATCTTTTGTGTTCCACAAAGGAAATAAAGTCATTCAAAGTCAACAACATGCATTCTTGGTTGAACTATTTCTCTGATATAGTAGGTTCACTGTTCTGCTGGATTTCTTAAAGTGTGCTCAGTTCAGAAGTACAAACACAACCGTTCCACCCAAAGTCCATCTGATCTGAAATTTGAGTGCCGTACCATTACTCAGGATCTACTGACTATAACGCTAGTACTCTGGACTCAACTGCGGTCTGCCTGAATTTACTGCACAGTGTCAGATTCACACACGCAAATTGTGTTGAAACAGAGGGAGGGGAAGAGAGCGATAGACAGCGAGAGATGGTAGTCCTCAGTAATTACTTTAACATGCTGTGACATAAATCACACACCAGAGAGTTCGTATTGAGTGCCTGGTGAGGAAAGAGACAGAGGTGATGGAGGGAGGGAAAAAGATAAAAAGAAAGGTCTAGACAGACAGAAAGAAGCTGACTGATCTTAAAGGGACAGTTCACCAAAAAAAAATGAAAACTTTATGTCATTCCAAACCTGTATGACTTACGGAGAAGACAAAAGTAGAATTTTTTAAATAATTATACTACCGTTCAAAAGTTAAGTCAGTGAGACTTTAAAAAAAAAGAAGAAATTAATCATTTAAGTAAAGACATTCTTACAAAACATTTCCATTACAAATAATGCTGTTATTTTGAACTTTACATTTATTAAAGTATCATGAAAAAGTGTATTACAGTTTCCAGAAAAATATTAAGCCATATACAAGGTTTGAAATTGTGACCATTTTGGTCAAATATGCTCCCGAAGTTTAGTCTGTGTGACCTCAAAATATATTTGGGAGCATTTGTGTGAATAATTTTTGTGTTGCGACCTGTTTTCTAGATATGCAGAGGCCAGTTCCGATTTCCGGTTTTTAGTTTTATTTTGGTTTACAAACCACCACTTGAAGTGGTTTGAGTGATCAGATTTAAATCCGGTTTGAAAGCACTTTGGAGGGCATTTACACCTGGTCTTTTCACAATTGGATAGCTATCCAATCAGAGAAAACGCATGAAGTGACCAGGTGTAAACAGGCCCAAAGATATCTATTTTGAACTGGTTTGGAACATCAAAAGGCTCAACAAAGACAGAATTTTCATTATTGGCGTGTACTATTGCTTTAAGATCCTTCAGCCCCTGAGAAGCATATGGGAAGAGAGAAAGGGTTAAAAGGAGGATTCAGAAACATGAGAGATGCAGGCAGAGGCAGGTTGAGAAGGTGAGCGAGCATCAGTCTTGCCTGTGTGATGAGCTGTCATAGCAACACAGACCGGTCAGGACTGGAGATTAGTATTAACCTCGTGTTCCCAAGATCTCTTCAGGACACACGGGGGCTGAATTAGACAGTCTGGCACAGACAAAGTGATGTGTGAGGAGGGATTGAGGTCTATTAGCTACACCTTTATTACGGAGAGAGAGAAATCAAGGCTCTTGGCAATTCAGAGAGAGACATCCTGAAGCAATCAAGCCACTGTTCAAATACTACATATTAAACTAAGAATGACAATTATTTCACCATCCTATCATACTATCAAGAGGCAAGACCTTTTATATAAAGAACAAAGATGAAACACATACAGGCATTTGAGTCCATAGATAAAAAGGCCTATGAAAAGAGAAAAAGACTAAAAGAAGGAACAAGGATATGAACTGAAAACCGATACTAAATGATTTCAGAAGTGTTGACAGATTCTAATTTTCCCTCTCGTATTGGGAGTCAAAGGTTTGGAATATCATTATTTCATTAGGGCACTGTGATGACGGGCGTTGTCATACTTGGTGTGCTCTGGGGAGGGGATTGCTGTCTAGGGAGCATTGCAATGAGCCAACTGAATGTGGCTGTTTTGTTCTAGATTTGTGTGACTCTCCAGGATTTAGACAGAATGTGTGGTCTAACACTGACAAATTATATATATATATATTAAAGTAAAAATTAAAGTAAATGCAGACACACATTGGTAACCATTTGCAAAATGGGCAGTTTTTAACCCAACGGGTGATCGATCTTTTTCCGATTTTGCTTTTCCATTGAAATTCTACTGACATTTTCCAAATAGTTCACCCAAATTAATGAAAACAATTTTTTAACCCTTATGCTAAATGTTATTATTGAGTTCCACAGAGAATTTTTTTTTTATGAAATTGTGTGAGTGAAGTGAAGGAAAGAAAAAAAAAAATGGTGAACTATTTCTTTTACATCTAAACTTTCATATTGCTAGTTCATAGTTGAAGTGCTAGCAGATAAAATCCAAATTAAAATGGATCAAAAGTTCTGATGTAAAAGGGTTCAGTTTTCTATACATTTCACTGTAGGCACACTGAATGTAAATCCGAAAGTAATTGACTGTAAGAAGCCCCGCAGTTAAACTGTACCTCAAATGCAAACAAAGTGATAGCAAACACTCAGGGACCTCATATCTAAACCACTAAATCACCAATTAAAGTGTTTTGACAAGGGCAACAATATGCACAAACTATTAAAAAGATAATGATTCATTTTGCCAACATATTAAATATGCAGGGAAAAGAGAAGGGAGATAATTTCCTCTCTTTCCTCCCTTATCTAATCTCTCTTATTACTAAATAATTAGCAAATTGCCCCTTGGGCTTGATAAAGAGTACTCCACTTTAATTTCAATATTTCTGAAATGTAAACCATACAATATCAATAAGCCTCTAGTTTCCCAGAAGTGTGAAATGCGTTTCTGCCTCTACATCATTGCAAATTCACAGCTTGAATGTCCTCCGTTATTTAAAGCATGTAAAATTAATCTCAGCACACTTTTGACCATAAATAAAGTCATCAAAGGATCTTTTCATCCTTCACTCTCTCCCCCTCCCTTGCTACCTACATGTAATAAAATCATAACAAGTTACTGAGACATCCCATTAAGGCATTGAAATAAATTTGGCATGCTGTGTAGACGTGTGTGAGTGCTAATGTCTTCTCAGAAAGTGCCTCTGTTTGCAGATTTCCAGCTACCGCTCACTAGCCGGCTAGCAGCTGGAGACAACGGAGTTTGAGCGTGCTTGTCTTTGTGGTAACAGCGAGCGGTGCTGATTAGCGCCCTGTGGCTGTTCAAGCAATGGGAGATATGGGCCTCTGTGGGGAAAAGAAGACCTGTGCCCATCGTGTATAAAAGGCTTTCATTGAGATCAGCCAAATGAGAGTGTCAGCCAAACCAACGCAGAGACGTGAAATTCGATTTAAGACACTTTCCAAAGAAGTCTGAGTCCCCAAGGCAGCCACGGCTAGCTGGCAGAAATGCACAAAAAGGAAAGAAAAATCAACTTTCAAACTTCAAACGACAGAGAAAACTCAGCCCTGCTTTGCGAACCGCGGCAAGAATACATTATCGATGCACTTTAAACCCTTACCTATGTAATTCAAGTCATTCATTAATATTTCAACTTGATAATTCATTATTTAACTGCACAATTCATACTGTATGTTTCTTGACTTTCCAGTTGCATTTTCACATGTTGACACTGTAACTCAATGTCACTGTCACTGGCGACAACTCTGAAAGTCTCAGCGTTGACAACGACATGCACGACGCCAAGCCGCTTGCTTCAAGCTGTCACTCGTAGCGTGTTTAGATCAGCTTGTCGCTGAGATCTCGCAGCACTTAATCACTGCCTTGCTGACTAAACAGCAGTAGGAAGCTGGATTAAGTCGACTGGCTATTGTCAATTAGATACCTTTCCTCCAAGTCAACCCATGTGTGAAAGCCATTGTTAGAAATCACACTCTACTCACGACCTGTGAGCGCCAGCTAATAAAGGATATGGACTCAACACCATTCGAATGCACCAGCTGCGTGGGCAGGTTGTCTGCTTGAGGCAGAAGAAAACCACTGGCGCCAAATCGGGAAACGGCACGACCAAAGTGCTGATGTCACTGCCCGCATCATCGCATGGCCCCACCTCCTCAATGATGTCATCAACCTGAGAGGGGCCGAAGTCCTCACACAGCCCCGCCCCCACCTGGCTCACGCCAAGCGGCACGGGACACTCCTCGGTCGTCATGGCGACGGAGCGTCAGCCTGTGGAAGGATAAGAAAAACAGACATCAATGTTCCGAAAACTGAAGGTTTTTTTCCTCAATACAGATAATACTAATACTCCTAATACTAATAACAGAAGCTGATACTCTGAAATGTAAGGGTTGTAGTGGGGGGAAAAAATGTGTACATATTGAATGTCACTGCTTGCTGGAGTCACACAACAAGGTCACTGCTTATTGCTACCATTGCTAATACTTCTGGAACAAAGTTGGTCATTTTCAAAGCAAGTGAATTTTTTATTTTTCTAAAAGGGTTAGTTCACCCAAAAATAAAATTTCTGTCATTAATTACACTCATGTCGTTCCACACCTGCAAGACTTTCGTTCATCTTCCGAACACACATGAAGATCTTTTTGATGAAATCCAATGGGTATCTGATCCACACATAGGCAGCAACGACATTGCACCTTTTGGCATCCAGAAAATGTAAACATGGCTAATATAGTCAACATGACTACGGTGAGTTCACTACGTATGACAACGGTTCAAATTGTTGAATAAAGTCGTTATTTTTGTTTTGTTTTTGCGCACAAAAAGTATTCTCATTGCTTCATAACATTAAGGTTGAACCACTGTAGTCACGTTGACTATTTTAACCATGTTTTTAACTACCTTTCTGGACCTCAAAAGGTGCAGTGTCGTTGCTGCCTATGTGTGGATCAGATAACCTCGGATTTCATCAAAAATATCTTAATTTGTGTTCCGAAGATGAACAAAGGTCTTACAGGTGTGGAACGACATGAGGGTGAGTAATTAATGACAGAAATTTCATTTTTGGGTGGACTAACCCTTTAATTATTAATTTCAACTGATTCAGTTGTAGTTATGGTTAGGTCTGGGTGATAAATCAATGTTTATCGAAAAAAAATAACAACAATATCACTAACTTTTGCACAATTTTCAATATTTAGCCTGTTCATAGTAAACAGTACACACAGAGCTGTACACAAGTCTGTAGTCGAAGACTGCTAGAAGTAGCAGTATATAAATTATAGCAAAAATTTTTTTTCTTTTTTTTATATCTTTGTAATTAAAAAAAATATTGTAAGAAATTATAAAATTAAAAAAAACTAGATACATCACCACTGTCAATGCTTGGATGTCCGAGGGTAAACATACATAGGGATAGTCGCTATTTAACCCATTTTATGCTAAATGAAGTTGAAACTGTACTTGGCTTGTGACATCTGCAGAAGCAATCTCAAAGCGTCTCTCATAAAAGTTTCATATTATTGCTAAAAACATGTTTCTCTGGAGAAAATTGGAATTTTTTTACTTCTAAAACCCTACTGATGTGATCTATATGCCAGGATAGTCTGAAATACAAGCTACAAGGAAACAGATAACTTTCGATTTGCTCATATTGTGCTGGTGTCACGTTCATGCGCCAGCGCTGAGCCACTCTGTCATCTGCTCCGCTTTCATGAGAACTGGAATAAAAACAACTCCAAATCCGTAATGAATGCAGCAACATATTGCGCTACATCCCCGTTCATTCACTCACTGCAAGCAGTGACTCATAAAGCAGGAGAAGCAAGCGTGGATGAGTTTCTGCAGCATCAGACGCATCCCTCACCTGACTGCGATTCTCACTGAAGTCCAGTACTCCATGAGTTTCCATTAGCCCTGCTCACTTCAATTAAATATAACAAGCCACTTTCCTTTTGTCCTGGAACACAAAATCTACCTACAGTTCTGTCAGTGTTGCTGTGGTGATGAGCTGAATCTAATTTGCAGTTTCTCCCTTTTTTCCCCTCTCCCCGAGTAGATGCTGAGGTGCCAACATCTAAAAAGCCTCTATTTGCAGCCATTATGACTGCAAATGCAAATAAAAAGGAGAAGTTAAAATGCAGCTAATGAGAGAAAAGAGAAAGGATATGAGCCGATAACAACAGGACTACAGTGTACTATTTTTACGGTTTCAAAATCATCTATCTCGCATTAATTCTTACTGTCATCTGGCACTTCATGAAACTTTTAAGATGATGAGAAACTCAAAATGAAGCAAATTAGCAGCATCTTAATCTCTTCGCTCTCCTGCTCTTGCCTCCCTCTTGTCTCACTCTTGCAGGGAGAGCGCTGTGGTAAGCCTCTCTCTTGTGTGTTAACGCTAAAACACATTAGCACTCCTAATGGGAGAATAGACACTCTCACATTCAACACTAAAAGCTGCAGGAAGCCCTTGAGAGCTCGTGTTGATGCTTCTGTTTGAATCAGCTGCACGCTAAAACACCTTTAGCTTAAGCACACACTTACCTTACAGTTAAATATTTACAAACTCAATACTCTCGTGTGAATAAAATATTACTCTGCAATATTTTTAACCAAAAAAAGAAGAAAAAAAAAAGAATAGAACAGATACACAAATAGACATTCTGACTGATACTATTTACTAATTGCAATAAATATTTTCATGCTAAGGCTATTACTGTATCATTTTCTGTTAAAAAATAAATAAATAATGGGACTTAAAAAAACGACCACATCTGTTCAACGTTCTGACATTTTTTCCATTTAAACCAAATTTTAAGAGATTTTAAAAACAAAAAAATGTACTATAAAAAAAATTTACTATATAAAAAATATACTATATATCAATGTATTCTATCCTATTTATCCCTTTTGAAACCTGATATATATATTCATTTATTTTATATACTTTGCACATTTATTAAATGCTAATATATGTATAAATATTTTGAACAATTATAAATATTAATTAAAACATTTAAATAGTTTATTTAATCTACAAATTCAAGGTACACACACACACACACACACACACACACAGTATATAGAAATTATATATTCTATTTACTCATACGGTCTTCTTATATCTTGCATCCCAATTGAATAGTAGTCTATATCTTAAAGATGCCCTGAAACTCATAAAACATATAGATGTTTTTGTATGCTGTATCGATACACGACAGGTTTGGCCAAGGTCAGTGCCAAGACACCACAAGTTAAACAGGAAAAGGTGAGAAAGAAAGAGAGAGAGCAGACTATTCTTGAGTTCCAGTCACTCCATGAAAATGACAAATTTAAAATCTTACCAGAAGGACCTACTTCCTCTTTAGTAGAACATCATAATTATAAATGCCACAAACTAAGAGGTACTGAGTAAACACATCCACATTAGCAGTACAATTAATATGCTTACAGATGTATTTTAAGTATGTTTTTGTTTGTTTTTGTTTTGCTTTGTGCAAAGATTTGTCAATATGTACCTAAGTATGTCATGCCAATAAAGCAATATGAATTGAATTTAATTAAATTGAGAGAGAAAGTAAAAGCTGTAGCTCGAGTGAAATGGCCAAACACATTAAAGCCTTTTGATATTTTCACTAGACAAACTCACACATACTAAAAGCTCTTTAAATCCCTTTAGACCATGGTACATGTGCCTTTTTTCACTGCTCTCCAAGGACAGTACTTACATAGCAAAAGCTACAACAAGGCCGCAGCGTCTGACTGGCTTTCTCTACCTTTTTATTTGCTTCTCATGTCTGAATTTCTCTCCTGTTTAACACCAACAGATTCTATCAACATGTGAACTGTCCTTGAGTTCCAAGTACTGTTTTGTTCTTTCAAACATATGCAAAGGAGTGAAACTAAGAGGCATTTAAAAGACTGAAACACAGCTAAGAGCAGATATGAATAAGGCGTATATGGATTCACAACAGGTGTATCGGATTCACAACAGTTGCATACAAACAAATTTGTTCTCACCTTTTTCTCATGTTGATAAAGACTACAGTTAATCATTAACACAATACAAGCCTAAACCATCTTTTATATATATATATATATATATATATATATACACAGTACAGTCCAAAAGTTTGGAACCACTAAGATTTTTAATGTTTTTAAAAGAAGTTTCGTCTGCTCACCAAGGCTACATTTATTTAATTAAAAATACAGTAAAAAACAGTAATATTGTGAAATATTATTACAATTTAAAAATAACTGTACTATTTAAATATATTTGACAAAGTAATTTATTCCTGTGATGCAAAGCTGAATTTTCAGCATCGTTACTCCAGTCTTCAGTGTCACATGATCCTTCAGAAATCATTCTAATATGCTGATCTGCTGCTCAAGAAACATTTATGATTATTTTCAATGTTGAAAACAGTTGTGTTTTTTTTTCAGGATTCCTTGATGAATAGAAAGTTCAAAAGAACAGCATTTATCTGAAATACAAAGCTTCTGTAGCATTATACACTACCGTTCAAAAGTTTGGGGTCAGTAAGAATTTTTATTTATTTTTTTTTAAAAGAAATTAAAGAAATGAATACTTTTATTCAGCAAGGATGCATTAAATCAATCAAAAGTGGCAGTAAAGACATGTATAATGTTACAAAAGATTAGATTTCAGATAAACACTGTTCTTTTGAACTTTCTATTCATCAAATAATCCTGAAAAAAAATATTGTACACAAATATTTTGTACAATTGTACACATTAAATGTTTCTTGAGCAGCAGATCAGCATATTAGAATGATTTCTGAAGGATCATGTGACACTGAAGACTGGAGTAATGATGCTGAAAATTCAGCTTTGCCATCACAGGAATAAATTACTTTGTGAAATATATTCAAATAGAAAACAGTTATTTTAAATTGTAATAATATTTCACAATATTACTGTTTTTACTGTATTTTTAATTAAATAAATGTAGCCTTGGTGAGCAGATGAAACTTCTTTTAAAAACATTAAAAATCTTAGTGGTTCCAAACTTTTGGACTGTACTGTATATATATATATATATGCCTCCACAAACCTCTGCTGTACAGTCATTTGGTACTTTCTACAAACACATCTTGTCACCTGAGAGCACATGCCGCAAGATCAAGTAAAGCCAAGTATATTAATAATAATAATAATAATAATAAATAGTATGCTATAAATAAATTTAAATATAATTCTTACAGAAAAAATTGAATCATCATTAATTATTAATATTAATTATTATAACACACACACACACACATATACCCATATATACATCCATACACACAACTGTTGTAATAATTTATCACAAATTCTGCATTTAAAATGGTTTTATGCACATAGAGGTGTTTGTGTGGTAATGAGACCAAGAAACCATTGTAATTGTGTTATAATTACATGGATATCACATAACAATACCTAAACTATGCTAAACAATACAAGCAGTTTGCAAGACCCTGCACACTAGTCTCCTCGGACAATAGCAAGGTGTGTAAAATGATAAAATAATGTGTATTCTCCGAAATGTAATGCTGCTTTACTTTGATTAAGACATTTGTCAGTACCTGACTGTGCTGACAGCTACGTTTGGACAGTCTTGGGCTTTCACATGCTCAAAACAGCCATTGTGAGGTTGTTGGCTGCCTTACAATTCAATTTGGAGCTTCAAAAGTTGCATCGCAATAAGACTTCTCTGTCATTTTGTCTATGGCCGTGTGCTAAGCAGATTAAATTGGCCGGCATCATATGTTAACTGTCATTTTCAGCATTTTTGTAAGGATAACCACTACTCCACAAAGCATCACACGTTTTTATCAAAACACTTAATGTCACTGAGAGACTGAAAGTGAAAGAAATTGGAAGAAATCAAATAATTTACTTCAATAGTTAATGTTACATAAGTTTATGGACCCCAGTAATTAATAATGAAGAAATAATGAGTGAAATGGAAATGCAGAGCTAACTGTTGGAGCGTGAGTAAGTTTTGGTTCTGGTCATCTTGTCATTGTGCTTTAGACTAACATTACACTCTCTGCTTAGTGTGCTTGCAGAAATAACAAGCATTCTCTATAATTGAGCACTAAACATTGCAGGCTCTTGATTAACAATGCATGAATGCAGCAGAGAAGTTAGTGTCTTTACAGGGTGCCAGAAAAGTCTGTCGGAATTTCTTGGTAGAATTACAGTGTGACATCAATTTATGTTTATATTCTCCGTCTGTAGTTAGGGCCCAGTAGGGAGCCGAGCCCTCAGCACAAACACAGGCATGCTAAGCTTTCTTCAACCCTGATAATTACAAAGTCAGTCATATTTCAACAAAACCGAACACATGCAGTCACAGGCCATCATCAGCAAATATTGACTTATTAGGCCATATTTCATGAAAAAAATACGCCTAAAATAGGGCTACACAATGTATTGAAATAAAATCAAAATCAAAATATGGCTTAGTGTGATTGTCTACTGTTTTAGAGTGAAGTGTGGCATTATATACACACATGTAGTTCATGATACAGTGTTTCCACGGCACTTCATTCTGAAACCAGTTATGCCATATTTTTATTTGCCAGCAACCTGTCAAAATGAAAGCATGATGATTTACTATTTGAAAATGAAATAATAGTATTTAGGGCTATGTTCGATACAACGATACAACAATGTATCGTCACATAATACTTGTTGATATGAGTATCGACACAAGTATCGATACAGCTGGTTCTGACGTTTAAAAGGAAAAGTGCTGAAATTAATGAATAAAATATAATATAGGCTACAACAAGGCTTAATCTGGCCCACAGAGGAACATAACTGGGGTTGCCTGATTTCAAAAGACCCCAAATCAGAGCTTCACACTCGCATATCTATAAGTGTTTTACTTATTCTTCTCAACCTGGCAACCATACGCATGGGCTCTGTCTCCGCTGTGGATGAAAGCGTTGGCTTTCTGAAAACACCGGTAAGCTTGCAGTTTAGTGATCTCTAGTTTGATATTCTATTCGCATAAAAGTGGAATACATCAAGTCTGTGTTCGTTCACGGGCCTGAGAGAGAGAGATTGTGCATGTATGAATTACCTCAGTCTGTGCAGTGTTTCTCTATTAACAGTAAAGTGGTGAGTTTAACTGCTTCAAAAACACTAATGTTACCAACTCCTTGGTGAGAATGATAATGCAGCTCTTCAGTCGTGAAGCTATTTTATTGATAAAAATAGCAGGGCAGCATTGAGAAGTTTCTTTGCTGCTGAATGTTTGAGTGACTGTCTGAATATGTGTGCGTGAGCTACAGTGAAGAAAGTGCATTCATCTAGAATGCTTCTAATTTTTAAATATTTTTTCTTACATGTACAGAGTGTATTATTTGTGCAATACTAACCTACCAGCAATGCAAAGATGATTTTATTAATATATTAGAATGAGTACATTAATATATGTGTGTATATATATATATATATATATATATATATATATATATATATATATATATATATATATATATATATATATATATATATAAAAATGACTACATTATTATTTATGTGCTTAAAACAAGAAATCAATCAGAATATTGTACCTGGTGGCGAGTGCCCAATGTTAACACGTACCCTACACCATTACCTTTATTGTTATACAGTATTACAGTACTGTATAACAATATAGTGTTTAATAAACAGCTGTTTTACTAAATTCTGGTGAGGTGTAATTTAGTGGAGACCCGTATCATGATATATATCGCATTGCGGCCTCTGTATTAACAGTTATGCTTACTGAAAGAGGTTTGAGTTGGTTCTTGTAAAAAGTAAACCCAAGTATGTTCAGCCCTACAAGGATTTCACACTCAAAAAAGTCCTCAAAGTAAAAAAAAAAAAATTTCAGCTTTTTATTATTATTATTATTATTTTATGCAGCACTCTCTATAAAAAAATATCTCCCCACTCACTCTAGAATGATTTATTCTTTCCAAAGCTATTCAAGTCATTTGGTAAAAATTCCTGTATCTTTTCATACCACAATATATTGCAGAAAAACTAAATATCGCAAAGTTATATTTTTTTCCTCGATATTGTGCAGCCCAAGCATAAACATCAAAGATGCCTACGGTTCTCAAGCATCTCTCAAGCACCTGATCATGTGTCTGACTGTTCTACACCTCTAATCCTGTCCTTTCTCACAGCATGCACGAATTGCACTAGACCCCTCTCAAGCAGTCTCTTACCATTCCTGTCCTCTTCCTCCCCATTTCCTAAGAGATGGCCCCTGTAATGAGCTAAGTCACGTCTGGGCTCCAGAGAGTGGATGCCAGTGGATTAGCGATTTGTTATTGCAATCTGTTTCGCAGCATTAGTCATATCAGTTGCATTGCTGCGCCAGGCTTGCACAACGTTGTTTAGGGGGCATTAGCATCAGAGAGCTTGCCATTCAGAGATTTCGAGTTGAAACTAAGTCCAGGAGTGTTAATGTGAATTTATTAGATAATACTAAAAGAGACAGGCTCATTTAAATGGGAACCAGTGGAGGCACGGCTCATTCAATTCAGTGGACTGCCATGAAATGACTGCAGCTTAAATAACAGACCTCATTTAAGCACACACGTCAAAAAGAAACAAAACATCTCAGTAATGCTTTCAGCCTGATTTAAACCTTTGCTCAAAGCAGCTCTGCTGGCAGCCAGTTCAAAAGCTTCAAAACATTTACTTATACAAAAAATATCTATTTTAAATTCTAAAACACATTAATAATTACAGCCAAAAAATAACAACACTGTTGTTACACTGCACTGTTCTAGTTTTCATAACATTATGCAGTCTTACTTTATGACATGAATTTAAAAAAATAAAGGTTAAAAACGTTTTTAAATTCAAACCAAAAGCCGTTTTTCAACCGTCGGGCCGAACGGTTCTTAGAATGGTATGAAACGGTTCCAGTTGCGTTTCCACATGAGCCTGGTACGCACGGCACGATTACAAACCGCTCTCGGCCTGGAATTCTCGGCACGGTTGTCTAACCATGCTGAATCGTGCTGGTAGAATCCATGAAGTGATGTCACCACACATGATTGGCCATTTGTCTGTTGCCTGGCTACCAGTTTCTCTGTAGCTGGCTAAGCACTCTATTTGAGAGACGTAAACAAATTAATAATAAAATTTAAAGAAACACCTATTCATCCTCCATAACACGGTCATTATTTACATCTCATATCATCAGTAAACTGTTGCGTTACCAAGGCAAAAGCTGATGCTTTTGCATTACTTTCCAAAGAGCAGCTGTTATCAGACCACAGTGGAAAACGAAAAGTAACGATACCAGCTAGCCCGGATCGGCACGGAATGGAACGGTTACGCAATGAGAACCGTTCGGCCCGACAGTGAAAATGTGGCTAAAGAAACCACCAAGATCAACCCAGCAACCTTCTGATAAACTGCATGTCCTTCCTTAAAACCTTCCAACTTCAACCTATTTAAACTACATGGTTAACATTTTAGTCTATTTATTTTATTAGCAGGTAGGCAGCCAATAAGCATGACAAAATGTACAGTCAAACAGAAAAAAATAGCTGACCGCACACTGAATCCAAAAAAGAGGTCTAGAAAGTACAACATTTATTTTATAAATTGTATTTTATATAAATTGCATTTTATAAATTTTATATAAATGTATTTTATAAAATGTACAGTCAACAAAATCGTTATTCTGTCTATATCAAGATTCTTAAGCAAGCCTATATTATCTGGCCATTATTGCAAAATAAACCTCTTTCAAGATGATACAAGTCCTATCTTCTTCGAGTTGGGGTCCTGATCACACTGTCAGGTTTATTTTGAGATAATGAGCAGATTGTATGGTGAGAAGCTTAAAGGTTTAGTTCACCCAAAAATGAAAATCTTGTCATTAATTACTCACCCTCACGTTGTTCCACACCCGTAAGACCTTCATTCATCTTCAGAACACAAATTAAGATATTTTTGATAATCCAATGGCTCAGTGAGGCCTGCACTGCCAGCAAGATAATTAACACTTTCAATGCCAAGAAAGGTAGTAAAGACGTATTTAAATCAGTTCATGTGACTACAGTAGTACAACCTTAATGTTATAAAGCAATGAGAATACTTTTTGTGCACCAAAAAAAAACAAAATAACGACTTTATATCTAGTGTTGGGTGATTTCAAATCACTGCTTCATGAAGCTTCGAAGTTTTACAAATTATTTGTTTTTTTTTGAGAGACCACTGATTCAGAAAAAAAAAAATTCGTAAAGCTTCAAAGCTTAATGAAGCAGTGTTTTGAATCACTAGATATTGTGGAATTAAGTCGTTATTTTGGGTTTTTTTGGCACACAAAAATTATTCTTGTCACTTCATAACATCAAGGTTGAACCACTGTAGTCACATGAACAGTTTTAAATATGTCTTTAGTAGCTTTCTGGGCATCTGAAAGTGTTAATTGTCTTGGTGGCAATGGAGGCCTCACTGAGCCATCAGATTTTATGAAAAATATCTTAATTTGTGTTTTGAAGACGAACGAAGGTCTTACGGGTGTGGAACGACATGGGGGTGAGTAATAAATGACAGAATTTTCATTTTTCGGTGAACTAACCCTTTAATGTTGACAAAAACCAAAGAATAGTTTTTTTTGTCTTTTTTATCTAATTAAATTAATTTACTTCAGGGGTTGTTTAATTAACACTATGACGTTTTTACTTTGTAAGTGATCTTAGTTTTAAATACCTCACTTTAACTCAAACGCCAAAAATATACTTTATACTATTTCAGTATGTGAGTAATGAAGATATTATGCCTCCAGAGTACAGATAGGAATTCTCTTCAAATGTCCTAATATGACTCATTCATTGACACATTATTCAATAGGAGCTATTTTAAATTTCCACCCTGGTTTGTATCTCAAAGGCCCTGCAGTCATGTAAGAGTGGTATGAGTGAGTGTATTCAAATGTCTGTAATGCTGATTCTAGTACTATGATGGTTAAAATTGCCACACCTGGCTGTCAGGATAATGTCGTTTTTATACCTGTCAGTATATGTACACTAATCCTGCCCCTAAGAGGCCTGTCGGCATGGCACTTGGTGTGATTGACAAATGGCTGGCAACGAGGTTGGTTCAAGCAGCTTTAGCCAGGTTTCAGATAAAGAATATACCAGCCTCCATAATGTACAGGAGATGTACAGAAAAGATCTGACAAAACGGCAAACGTTTTTGTTTGCAGATTAAAATGAAACGCTATACATGAGAAACTCAACTGTATTTTTTCATTTTTGTACACTCTTAAAATTAAAGTATGTGTATTTTCTAGAATCTCCAAAAACAGAACTGCAAAAAATGATTGTTTTCAAAGCAGTTTTCCCTCCCAAACATCCCACATCTACATTGCTCAGACAAAACTTATACCATTGGTTAAGCTGGTCAGGATGAAAGCAAAAACAGAGCAATATTCTGATAGTTTCAAAGGAATCATCAGAAAAAGCAAAAAAACATTTTAACTTACACAAGGGGTGAATTTAAGCGGAAAAGTAATTGGAGAAGTTCAGTATACATCACCAGGGACAGGTCTGTTGTTTCACTGGAAATGTTTTCAACAAATAGAAAATAGAAAGCAGATATAGAAATGGATTTAGCAAAGAAACTATCAGCAAAACTCATGCCATCTTCTCCAAGTACAATGTGAAAAGATAATGGTGAGAGTGTCATGACTGATGCCAGCCTCATATTCAACAAAGACTGCATGCGTGTCATCAATCTGCTATGAAAAAAAAACCTGATGCAAAATGTATAGACAACATAATATGTGCACATTTGCATACTTCTATTGGGTTTAGTGTGTTATATGTCGAGACAGCCAGAGTATGCTTTTATGCCTCCGCACTAGCATGTGTGCATCAGTTCTTATGTGTGAAAAAAGAAGCAGAGAGAAGACAACATGCAAATGAGAGGGAAAGAATCAGAGGATGGAAAATGAGCTTTAAAATTGACTCATTTCAATAGACTGTCTAGGCTTTTGAGACAGAAAGAACAAGGAACGTAGGAAAAGAAGAGAAAAGTGAGAGGGTGGAAGATGGTATAAAGGAGTTGCAAATCTCTTTTAGCTGCAGCGAACACAATGTACCAGAGTTCTCTCTCAGTACAAAAACCCAAACAGTCCAGATCACAAAGCAGCTGAATGTCAGAGTCAGGAACTGCCAGAGTAATCGAGTGACAAACTCACAAACACTGAAATAGACTGTTTAGAATGTGAACAAATTTGTGTTTTTGAACAAATATTTTAAGACAACGTGACATTTTCTTTGACTTTCATTCAATAACTTATATCTGACTCTTTGGCACATTGAAGCTTCACACTTTGTTGCTACATCTTTATGGCAGAAATAGAGAGAGTAGTCTGAATTCAGCCTTTGTGAATTAATGACTGAATGAACCCCTAGTCTCCAGCCACTGGCTTAAAAATGTAACCTACTGAACGAACGAGTGTTTGAATCTGAACGGATCTTTTAAGTGAATAGAGACTAAAGATTTGTGTCACTGGAATCATAAACTCCAGCACACTGAATCAGAGATGTAGAGTGTGATGCAGCAGGTTAGTACAGCAGTGTTTAAACTTCCTACAACACTGAAAAAGGAGAAAATGATTTCCTTCCCTCATCTTCCATCTGCCCCTACACCAGAAGAACACGCTGCATCTTCCTAATGACCTGATTTACATATACATGCATATAATCGGGAAGCAAGAGAAGAGGATGTGCGTGTATTTAACAGGAAGGGGGGTGACTGCGGCAGATACGCTCACACGTTCTGTTAGGGTGCGGGAGAGAGTCTTCTCTGCTTGTGTGATTCAGTTGTGGCACTCTACATTTTCTCTACCTTCTTCCCACCTCTAACTGCTCTTTTCCTTTCTCCTTCCCTTTCCTCTCATTGTCAATTAACCATCCTGCCACATTCAGGGCAAAATCAATCCATTCTGGCTTGGCTTCCCTGTCTGTTCTCCTCCAACCTGCTCAGAATCTTGCTACCACAGTCTGTCAGCAGTGCAGAGAGGGGAGCAGAGCTGCATTATCTTGCCTTATAGTAAAGTGTTACCAAAAGTTTTATGAAGATTAAATATGAAAATCATTGCCAGTGTGGAATTTAAAAAATGTGCTGAGGAAAACATGCTAACATAATTTCACTTGTGTGTTCCACAGAAGAAAAGTCATAAAGGTTTGGAATAACATGAAGGTTAGAAATGGAAGAATTTTCATGTTCGGCTGATCTTCATCATAAAAAACTATGCAAATTTGGTCTGAAGCAGATGAGTTGGCTTTCTTTCACCTGTGAGTGTGGAGCAAGCGAGCAGCAGGAAATGGAAAACCCGGGTGAAATCTGGAGCGTAGGGATTGCTGACTTCTTTGTGCAAGGAGGGGAAATTGCTGTCGCTCTACTCACATAGTCTGCTTCCCAACTCTAATCTCTTATATTAATATTTACATCCACATCATTATCTTCTTCTCCTCAACCTGACTCTGCACACTCTCCCTATCCATACTTTCCTCTCCTTCCTTCTTCTCTTCCTGTCATCCCTCTATTGCTGTGCTGTGTCAGCGGTTTGCTCCTTTCCTCCAGTGCTGTGAAATTGGCTTTGAATAAGGATTTGGAAACGAAGCATTCTCTCATGAAAAGGACAGGACAGAAAGATGAAGGATGGTGTCATGCAGAAAAGACAAGCACACATGCAGAGGGGGAGATGAAAGGAAGGTCTAGAGAAGAAAACAAGATTTTCTCTCATCCCTCTCTATTCTATAAATGAAACGCTGTTGACTGGCCACGTTTATGTGGTTCTTCAGCTACTGGTACTTTGACGTCAATGTACAGATTTTTGTTTAATGAAGTTATCATTTATTTTTAAAGGCCTTTAAAATTAGATTTGTATTGTTTAAGAGTGCTTTCACACTGGCAGTTAAAAATTGCTAATGTGAAAGCTGTCTTGCAGACCTGGGTGCACACCGGGGTACCGAACCGGAGACTACCTGAAAGAGAACTGTGGCGCAATTCACGTGAATGTGAAAGCAACACGGACTCAGGTGTGCACTTGTTCTGGAAGAAAAGTAACCTGCACGTGCAGGTTTTAACCGATGACTATGTATTTAGTTCAATAAAACACATGTAAGGGATGATAGTGTTGATGATTTTCCTTGGATATGAGCGAGAGTGAGCCTGCAGTGTAATCGTGCATAGCGAGTGCAATCAGGGTGGCAATTGAATGGCAATCCACACATACAGTAAACCCAAGTGTCGTTTACTCTGCTGCGCATAATAGCATCAAATTAATAAAAAAAACACAATTTATTGTTCTGTGTTTTATCTTGCGGTGTGCATGTTTATGATGACATAAGATGAACACAAGTGTACCAGGGTTCGATAGAATCAATTTGAGTGTGAATCCAGACCAACGCTGTGGGGAGCATGGGAAAAATCGCGCTCAGACTCAGACCGCAGCAAACGTGCCCAGTGTGAAAGCCCCCTTTCCCAGACCGAGATTTTCAATCTTACAATCTTTTTTTTCCATAAAAAAAAAGTAATTTTTGATGATCTGAAGTAAGACTAAAAATAGTCAAAAAAAAAAAAATAATTATAAAAAAAAAAAATAAGACTGAAAAGTACTAATTCAATAAATAATGTGTGAAATGTATTTGGTATAAAGACATCATTACAAACAAACTGAAGACTGAAATAAACCATTTTCAACATGATATCATAAAAATCATCTTATATCATCTTATATCATCTTAAAATGATCTGAAATAATTAAATATATTTAAAAATAAAAAATAAATATTTTAGGCCCTGTTTACACTAGTGCATTTTCGTTCTGAGAAAAGCCTAAAACTTTTGCTATGATTATGCCTGTCGTTTACACTACGCCGGCGTTTTCAACCCTCGAAAATGGTGACTTTCAAAAACGCTGTTTGAACCCGTTTTAGTTCGAAAAAGCCAGGGTTGCATTTCAGTATAAACGGACCAATACGGAGACTTTTGAAAACGATGGCGTGGCTGCCCACGTTCACTCTGCGTATCCTTGATGACCATGTAAACAATAAAATGGAGACTGAACTGCAATCTTTGTCATTTTAGCAGCCATTGTGAACTTAAACTCATTTTTTTAATACTGCAGCTGCCTACATGCACAAGAGGCGACTGTTTACACTTCTACACGCATGCCCAGGGTGTATGAATGGTCATGTGACATGCGTTTTCAGTCATGTAGTGTAGACGAGGATCGTTTTTATTTTTAAAATGCTGTTTTAAAACGAAAACGCACTGTAAACGGGGCCTAAAAGCCCCTAAAAGCTGAAATAAACCATTTCAACATTTATTGTGTGAAAATTATCTGAAATAAGACCAAATAAAATAAAATGAAAATAAAATCTAAGACTGAAATAAACCATATCAATATATATTTTGTCACCCAGCTGTCACACCATTTCCACAACAATCAACCTTTTTGACAATAATAAAGTTATCAAACATTAGTGCATTGGTTACAAAGGAGACAACAGTCTCAGTAAAGAACATGCTTAAGACGAAATGAGACGTGGCTTGTGAAGAAACTAATGAAAGAAGTTAATTATCACTTGAGAACAGAATATGCAAAAAGTGTGAAAATGTTATTCATCAGTGTGTAGTATGGTTACATACAAAAAATCTAACTCTAGCCGCTTTTCCACCGTCGGGCCGAACGGTTCTTAGAATGGTATGGAACGGTTCCAGTTGTGTTTCCACTGGACACTGGTACGGCACAGCACGATTACAAACCGTTCTCGGAATTCTCGGCCACGGTTGTCTAACTGTGCTGAATCGTGCTGGTAGAATCCGTGAAGTGAAGTCGACACTCAGGATTGGTCATTTGTCTGTTGCCTGGCTACCAGTTTCTCCATAGCTGGCTAAGTGCTCTATTTGAGCGATGTAAACACAAATTAATAATAAAATTAAAAGAAATATCTAATCATCTGCCATAACACGGTCGTTATTACATCTCATATCATAAGTAAACCATTGCGTTACCAAGGCAACAACTGACGCTTTATCAGTTATCAGCCCTACAGTGGAAAATGGAACCGGAACCGTACCAGCTGGTCCGGATCGGCACGGAATGGAATGGTTACGCAATGAGAACCGTTCAGCCCAATGGTGGAAAAGCAGCTTTTGTTAGAACAGTATTTGAAAGCAAGCAAATGATATAAACCAACAAGTTTGAAAAGTGTGCTTTTAGGGAATTTCTAAAACTCTAAGTCAAAAGTGCCCATAGTAGAAGAAGAATAAATATGCACAAATATGAAAGAAGCACAAATATGTTCACTAAGTTCTACTTTAACATGCACATGTGCTGGCAGACTCTCAGGTGAAAAGCTGAATGAAATAAAACAGCGAACAAGCTCAGCGCTCGTGACTCCTGACACCGCTGCTCGAGAGCACAATGGCCTCTGCAGAGGAAAGAGAGAGGGTGCTAAAGACAGAAAGGGAAAGAAGGAGGGGGAGAAAGCGAGAGGGTGGGAAAGGGACACAAAGACCTTCTTTGTTCCCTTCTCATGCTCTCTTTTGTGGAGGCAAAGAATGGCTGCATTCCACTGGGTGCTGTCAGTCCCTTAAGCTCTCCGGATAAAGAGAGAGAGAGATGACAAGAAAGCCATTCCTTCACACATCACCCAATAAACACACATCTATTGACACTTAAATATGAACACACCACTGGAAGATCATTCCTGACTTTTAGGAAAGCTGATTCCTCAGAGGTAATAAAAAGAAAGAAGTACCGCAACAGCAATCACACTGTGTCCAGCCCAGTCAACCAATTAGGAGGGTGTTGCCGTGGCAACCAGGTGTTGGTGCTGCCCATGGGAGGAAACCTGCAGGTGATCGGAATAGACTGCAGGACAAGATCCCAAGACCAGCAAACTCACAGCGGGAAATGGTGCAGTTATGTATTGTTAGGTTTACGGTTGCGGCAGCTGGTTTAATATGGACTGGGACTATTTAGGGGATGGTCAATATCAGTAGGATATGATTTAATGAAACAGCTCTTTGTGGTGACATTGTTTGTGTGGTCTGAAATTTTGCTTTGATTTATTTTGGTCTAGTAGTCCACTGGGTATATCTGTGCAGTAGATCCATTCGGAATGGGCAGCTATTTCAGGAGGAAAGCGCAAGATATTGTTAAGAAGATCTTACAGGGAATCATCCGAGGAGTAAGAGAGAAAGAATAGGCTGTTTGCAATCACGTGGTTCTGGTGACGCGTGAAATTCCGGTGGAGGGCAAGCAGTGAAAATTAGAATGGAAGAGATGGGGAAAAGTCCTTTCTTTGCTGGTTTAGAAAGGTATAAACAGAAAATCACAACATATGTTGGACGCGATCCTTATGTTATGAAGAGGAGAGACTTTTCCGCTGAATTAAAAGACTTTCCTATCATCGAGGAGGTAGATATAGAGGATGTGAAGCTGCCGTCACGCCGTGTTCAGTTCTAGTCTGGGTTTGTTTATGTCGTGCTGCCTTTCTGCTAGTGAAGTTAGAGCAGTATTTTGATTTTCTGTCGTAATTGTGAAAAATGTCGCCATTGTTGGTCATTTATGTTGAATCGAGAATTGTAACAGGAACTCACGATATGGTTCGTGGAAAAAAACTGGACGGTAATACAATTTTTGCCTTGGTTGAGAAGGTGAGGAAAGACGACTAGCAAATGTAATAATGTCACTAAATAAACCCACTGCCTTTCACTCAAAATAATCACATACTTAGCTGAGTTTTGTATGTTTTTTGTGAAATAATTAACATTATGTTTTAGAGTATGATCACTCGGCTTGTGAATGATTATAACTTGCACACAGCCACTTCAAAACTGTTCACGAGCTTCTATGGGTTTGATTTTGGTTGTCATTTGTTGAAATAAATACAAAAATACAGCGTGTTCGTGGCCTGAACGTGACCATCCGATTCTCCTCTGTGGTCATATGGGAAAGTGAATATTTACAAAAACAACATTAAAACTAGTTACATTTACACGCTTCCAACAAATAAATGGATCGACTTCTGTCAGCTTGTTGAACACATTTATTTTATTTGGACATTTTCTACCATATGACGGCTGAAGCAGCAGCGCGTGTTCTCATGGTAACCAGATCAACATTGTGAATGGAATACTACAAAACTGAAGTGAAAACACCAAATTATAATTAAATAGGATAAAATATCTTCTCCTCCCTGCAAACGATACCATGAAGAATGTGGATATTTAACCAAGTCAAAAACAAATAAGGTAAGCAGGTATCCATATTCATTTAAGTATCAGCAGATGCAAAACGCTATAAAAGGCGACAACTTTTTAAGTTAAAAAACGAAATAAGTTATAAAAAACGGTATAAGTTATGTAAACGATATAAACACCTTCTAGGTTCTCGATTTTATTGATTTGAGCAACCATAAATGAAGCAAAACATGCGAATTTTGAGTTTTTGGTAGGATTCCTATATAGAAACATCACTCCCTGCCCTCCAGACTCATTCGCGCTGCTGCTGTGACGTCATGTGCAAACAACCTATTGCATTTTGTTTTAATGAATGTACTGACATGTTTTTTGTGCAGACAAGAAGATGCATTGCATCAGTTTGCAGGGGAAGACAAAATCATAGTGGTATGATGTAGCTCTAAGTAGCTCAGATGTAAAGATAAAGGAAAAGGGACAATAAACAGATCCGCTGACAGGTACATTCCTGGATGCAGCGGTGAGAGAAAAGACCACAGGCAGCATTTTCCAGTCACGCAATTGTATAACAAAATTAATAATGCGAGCGTTTCCTGGCTTGCACGTGAATAAATCAGACTCACAAATCTCATTCTATCCACATGCATAATACTGAAAACAGAGCTCTACAGCAAGAACAGACATAGAGTGTTCACAGGACCAGTTTCCTATAACCTTGATATTTGTTCCTTTACGAATGACTGATTTCAGTAGGTCAGACAGATCAAATTTATAAGCTCATTTTATTACAAAGTCATCCTGAAACCACTTCATATTAATTACCTTTGAATTAGTATGACAGCGCTACACATTTATACGCCTTCCTCATTCCTTAAAGGCGAAGTGTGTAATTTCTGCACCATTAGCAGCACCGAATGAAATTGCAAAAATAATGACTGTTTTCAAACTACTTTACCAAACACTTTTCCCATCTGCAATCGTTCAGTTCAAAACAGGTAGTCCTGCTGCAAACTTACACTCAAGGTTCAAAGTTCCACACTTGTCCACACTTTTAACTGACAATAAATATTTCATATCAGCCATTTACTTTTGTTGCTCATAGCTGGTGCTTGGTGAGTGTTATTTTTGGGCTCTGCTTACACTATTGGTTCAGTCAGGCTTTGGGACTTATGACTGCTCAAACAAGCAATGTTTGGAAATTCTTAAGTCAGTCTACAAATTAATTAAACCCCCTTCATACTGACAGTGATTAAATTGCCAGAGGTTGCTGAGGCGCTGTGCTGTTGGTTGCACAATAATTATATATCTGAACCCTATCGGCCATCAGCTGATATTGTATATTTAAATGTGATGCTCATTTCAAAATTTTTACATTTAAGGCTGGAATACACTTCACGACTTTTGCCCTGATCTGCTGGATGAGTCAACGCGAGTTTCAAAAAGTCATAACCAATCTGCAGATTTTGGACCGCCAGAGTTGAAAATCACGTAGTGTATGATCGGCACAGACTCCGAAATTTCTAGGCTCAGACTATGATTCCATCCAGTTAGAGGATATCAAATGCTTGTGTAGCATGTAGTGCGCAAAATAACTGACGTGCTACACCTAGTAATGATGTTCAGTATGGGCCCATTAAATCAGAAGTAAGAAACGTCTACTGGACGGGGGGAAATGATGCAACTGGTGAGTGAATGGTCCAAAACCAATCCTGTTTCTGTTTCTTTCACATTGAGCAAAGTAGTTTACAATAATAAAACCTTCAACAAAATATTACATTCAATAACACAAATGTACAAAAAGAAATATAATTGGATGTTCAATTTGACCCAAAACACAGAATGTGATTCAGAATTTCTTGCAATAAACCACTTTTCCTTCAAAAAATAAATAGTACATTCAACAGTATGAATTGGAAATGCATAAAACAATGAATTCAATAGAACAAAGTTCACGAATCAAACAACTCAGTTGATCAAAGTTTGTGAATCAAATGATTCAGTTCAAATAGTTGTAAAGTCTCTTTCGTGCAGTTCAAGTTCAAAAGATAAAGTCTCTCCTTTTTGAAAGCCAAAAAATCGAACCAATTCCACGAATCAAAGTCTTATGTGTCCAAAAAACAGGAAAAATTGGAATTCTCCAACCAGTTGACGATTTCAAAGCACAGTTCAAACTGGAAACAGGTCCGTGGGCAGCTCACCATTTTTGCACATTTAATCGCGTCCAATACACAGACAATTCCTCTCCAAAGGATTATATTTGGCACAAAATAGGAAACTCTTGCAGGAGATCACGTTCACATAGAAAGAAAGACAGGGGAAAAAACCCAACCAAAGCAAAATAGAATCATATATTCACACAAGGAAGATTATTCACAGAGCTTCAACACTCTGGGATCCGCTCCGTCTCTTACTTACTTCCCTTCGTCTGATCGATTTTTGAAGGCAGCATAGATGTGTCCTTCGCTGCCTTTGATATCCCACAATCCTGTGCTTTTCATTCTGTGAAAGTTGAGCTAGAAAAATAAAGATGGCGTCTGAAAGTTGCGTTTTCTGGTCAGTTTGTTTAAATGTACTTTTTTGACCAACATTTTCCACTTTTGATGAAATTACTACTGTAGTAATTAAATATTTGTATAGTTCTCACCAAAGTACGCTGCCTACGCTGTACTCTGTCTGAATGAAATCAGTTTCGTGAGGTCCCACAAATACTGCCTTGCGCAAACACTGCCTTACAAGACATTGCCTGATAGGGCGGCGAGGCAACGAGTCAGCTGCCTAGGTTTTCGGATACAGCCTCTCTCTCATCTGCTGCTCATGCTGAAAGCGGCGCCGGCACGACCAGTGGGCAGCACTAATGAATGCGCTGCTACTATTGGCTCTTAGGGGTGTCTCTCACTACAGCACAATCAGTGATTGGATGAATAACACTTTTTTCTTTCCTTTTCCTAGCAACGAGGCACATGTTTGTTGCATGCGGAAGAACTTTAAAGTCTGGTAGTTTGTAATCCTCGTTTAGTGTCTAATGTCCAGTTTTTCCTCTGTGACCATTTACAAAGCCAACAAGTTTATGATGCCTAGTGTTTTAAAATCTGTTCATATTGTAAAAGTTGTGTAGTGAATTTCAACTTTTAGAATACATTTCCCTTCATCTAACGCATACTTAAAGTTAAAGGTGCAGAAAGCAATTTCTGAGAAACACTGTTGAAAATTTAACACCTAAACAAACAATTTTTTGTTTTTTAATATTTGCTAGATGTCTGTTCTGTGTGTGCTGGGGGAAAAATATGTTTAGTCCTGGCTGTGTAAATAGGAGAAAAACAAAGTGTATCAGACCAATCAGAGAAGCACCAAAACATTCTTATAGCCACTCAGCAATAGGGGGTGTATCCCAGATGAGGGAGGAGAGAGATTGAGTAAACAGGATATTTAAAAGAGACTGTAAAAAGAGAGATGGCTGATATTCCCAAAGAGGAAAAGGATAACGATCGAGCAACAGCTAGGACCCCACGGTAATACTGGAAAAGATTTCCAGCACTGGAGAGACGTTAGAGAGCGGGAAGGCCTGAACACAAATGCTAAGTGTGCTTTGTTTTCAGCTCGATATGTGAGTAAGGTGAGGTTTTTGCTGTTTCACAGAACCAAGATATGCTGTTGTTGAATCACAACTGATTCATCCATACTTCCATACTTGAGTGATCAGACTTATGTGGCAGCTGTTGGTGGTTGCCTGTGTTGCATAGCGTGTTCGTTACTTTTTGTGCAGATCAATGAAGGGAGGGATCTGCTCGTTTGGGTGTCAATTTCAAATATCAAAAGTGTTTCTCAGAAATCGCTTACTGCACCTTTAACTTTTAAAAGAACAAATTTAATAACACCATTGAATGCAATCTTTAGAAAATCTCAAAATGCTAAAAAATTTCATACTGTGCATTGCAATGTGGTGCCTCAATTCATTTGTAGAATTAAAAACGATTGACTTTAGCTTCTAGTGTAGTGGTGGCTAACGTCGGCCCTGGAGAGCCACAGTCCTGCAGAGCTCAGCTCCATCCCTAATCAGAAGGGGCTTTCGCACCGGAGGAACCTTTTCATAGTTCCTAGAACTATTGGCTGAAGTACCTGGATTTTGTCGTGTTTGCACCGCAGGAACTAGGAACAATTTTAGTTCCCAGGGAACTATCCTAGTGGCTAGTTCCTAGAACTGAGTTCCAAGAACTATTCAGTGCGAAAGCCCCTAAACACACCTGAACAAGCTAATCAAGGTCTGAAGGGTTGCTAGCGAGCTATTGACATGTGAGTTTTTATCAGGATGGGAGCTAAACTCTGCAGGAATGTGACTCTCCAGGACCTGAGTTCGCCACCCCTGTTCTAGTGTGTTAATTTATTTAGACAAAACAGTATATAGAATTTCAACATGATAATAATTAACAACTTATCATATCAGTTAGAAATTAGCTCTGCTAAACTTTGTTGTCAGGAATTGCAGATTCTCACTGAAAAGGAATGATATTTGGTCGCTTGTCAGTGTGAACGCCCATTACTTACAGCTGTCTCTGCAAATTAAGCTGGGAAAGGGGAAAGTATTTTAATACTGATAAAAATCATACTAAATTAATAGTCTCTCTCCATCTCAGCAATAAGCTAGAACCTCAGCATTGCTGCATAGGCCGGGATGAGAAGAGGAGTCATGTTTGGCACTGCAGTAAGCCTTTCAGCTGTCCAGACAATTAGGCTACAAACAGCGAGCAGATTAATGAAGGAACATTGCAGGACGGCTTTGGCTGATGGCCGCCTCTCCCTGAAACTTGTCTGAGTCAGGAGCCTGGAGATGGGAGGCTAGCGAAGATGCCAGGCTAAAGCTGTATTTGTCAGCATTTACATCCCTGCCTGAGGATCTGACTAATCTCTCTTTCTTCTACCCAGCCACTTCCTCTGTCTTGCAGAAGCCAACAGTTAAACTGTTGCCTAAATGGGCATTATTCAGCAGTTCGCACTGATCTATAGACCCCACAATAGTCTTTTGTTGAAAATATTCTCCCTCGCCCGCTCTCACATCTATTTTCTCTTCCTCAACAGTATCAGCAATCCTTTTTGGAGTTTAAATGCTTGGATCTTCTCATTTGAAGGTCAGAGAGCGGCGGAACGCCATCATCAGTCCACTCTCAATGATCCTGGAAACGTTCTGTCACTAAAGGCATGGGTTTCTGTCAAATGTTTTTCCAGTCTTCTCAGATAACTCCATGACAAATGCCCACACACACACTGATTCATGCAATCACCCTACACCTACACAATAGAAAGAGTAAGAGAGAGAGAATGACGCTGGATCTAAAAAACTGCTTGTGGCAAATACGCATCGACTCGCATTTAAGTATTTTACAATGCAGTAAACCCTTAAAGTCCTTTGGGACTCTGCAAAGTGTGCTGGTTCAGATCCTCAATGACATTATCCAACATGTTTATCTGCCTTTGAGGCATCGTAAAAGCACACACACTCACCACAACAGGTGATGCAGCAGGGAAATGAGGAAGTGTTTTAATCTAAAGGATGCGATGTGAACTAGCAAATCACATGCAGTCTGTGAGGTTGCTGTAGTTCAGCAGTCTGTGTGTGAACGGTGGCTGTTTATTCAGTGATACATCAATATCTCACACCGCTCTTGGCAGGACTGTGCACTGGCCTTCTGCCTACTATGCAAATCTCAGATATTGATTTGTGTCAACCAAAAGTACTCCAATACAGGACATCATCTGTGAGTTTTATACGTGGATTAAATTCATGTATTGAAATTTGTCTGTACCACACTACATAGTAGGGCTGCACGATATATCGCATGAGATTGTCACGCGCATTTCGTCAGTAAAGCCGGTTCCCTGATTACCGCTAAATCGCCATCACCTGCTTTCAAATGGAGCGGCATTTAATAGACAGAACCGTAGATCACTGAAAAGCCACGCAATATCACGTTCATTATCGAAGGCGATTCATCTGCGATATGAACGCGATATTGCGTGGCTTTTCAGTGATCTACGGTTCTGTCTATTAAATGCCGCTCCATTTGAAAGCAGGTAATGGTGATTTAGCGGTAATCAGGGAACCGGCTTTACTGACGAAATGCGCGTGACAATCTCATGCGATATATCGTGCAGCCCTACTACATAGCACAAAACACCAAGTGCAAGGCAAATGTCAGGTTATAGGAATAGTTCATCCCAAAATGAAAAAAAAAGTCAACATTTACTCACCCTTATGTCATTCCAAACCAGTACGACTGTATTCGTGAAACACAAAAACAAGAAATGTAGAAGATTGCTCTTATGAAACTGAATGTGGATAAGTAGGGTTAAGAAGAGTAATGTTAAATGGGTTGAGAGCAATAAGCCATGGAAAAGAACTCAATGCAGTAGGCAATTTGCTCTTAACTGTAAAGCAAAACTACAGCCACCATATTAAGCTTAATTTATTTCATTCAAAGAAATATGGAAGGACTGTCTCATCTAAAGCTATTTGAAAGATTTGTGCGAGAAACAGACCACAGCTCTCAATTCTTATTCATATATATTCAAATACAGCACATAAAGATGCATTGTGGCAGATTTTAAGTCAATGATGTCAAAAGCATAGGTTATGTCTGATCTCATAACCATGTCAAGTTTGAAGTCAAGATTTTGATCAATTAGTGACTACCATATCAATTTGAGCACAAGTCTGACGATGAAACGTCTGAAGTAGTCTATCAACCAGAAACTGATTCGCAATCACGACTGGAATACGACGTTTCTATATGCTAAGTGTCACCTTATTTGTTTATAAGACGTGATAGCAGCGTCACTGTTATACTTTATGTAGGTGCACCTGTGGGAACTGTATCAGAATGCCAAGCGAAGCTGAAAACCTCTAACATAAGATAAACATTTAGGCCAGATGTGTACAGACTTTTTCATCACACCTATTAACAAAGAGAAATGGCTAACGTTATATCATTACAGTGGGTGTTTACTGTTTACAGAGAGAATACTTCAACTAGTTAGCGTGGACTAGCATCTTAACATCCTATTACAATACAGATAGAGCTCCATACTACTGTAATAATAAAAACGCAGAGGAAAATAGCTGATAATGCATTACACTTTGTAAACAAAAGTCATGCTCCATCCTTGATCATTACTTCAAGTAATAAGACAGACAAGCTGCATTAATCGACACATTTTTAGACAATATTGGACCCACATCTGAATAGCAGAACTACAGAAACGTGAGTTAGCCGGTTAGCAGGAGACATACAGACTAGGGTGTACATAACATACAAAACTACGAATCTTGAACGATAGCTAGAAAATATAAACATCAATTATTAATCATACTTACAGATTGAGATTGAGATGAGCAAGCTGGTCCAAATAAACTGGTCATTGATGCATATTTTAAGACCAAGCGTTTTGTGAATCCTACGTTAAACTAGCAATATGTGGGCGGGCAATATGCTAATGTTTCATTGTGACGTCACAATGAAACGACTTGGGATTCATTTTACAAACGACTCGTTTAATTGACTCAGAGTTGACTCTTACTTTTGAGAGAAAATAACTTTATATATGGTGCACTTTCAGATTTAAAACTTTGCAGGATGTTTTCATTCACTTAGAGCAGTTGTTCCCAAACCTGTCCTGGAGGACCCCCAGCCTTGCACATTTTGTATCTTTGCCTGATATATCACACCTGATTCAACTCATGTGCTCATTAGTAGAGACTGCAAGACCTGAAATGGGTGTGTCAGAAATAGGGAGACAAAATGTGCAGGGCTAGGGGCATTCATTCTCTTTCACTTTATTGTCTGGAAAAGAGCAGTGTAACCATTATGCTTTCTTGTTTCACATTTGGAACATGAGGGATTCAAATATTATTTCTGGGATCAACTAAACCACCCTTAAATATCCTTTAAACAAGTACACACCAACACAAACATGAACTTACCAATTTACAGAGACACAGACAGACAAAGACTCTCAGTCAAGTCATCTTTGGCTTTCATACAGTACATGAGAAATGCCAGAGCCCAGGGGGGTTAGCAACACGTAATGACTAACATGAAACAAATGACTTCATGTCTGGGCATAAATCACAGGCCAAACAATAATGTGCATATTAAACTGAAAAACTGTCAGGAAAAAAATGACATCATTAAAATTTAGCAGCAGTATTGAACATGTTTGCCTGAATGAAATCTTTCCACCTCATGATTAGAGGGGGGCTTCAATACTTGAACATTAACAGACACTATTCTATTTGCAATGCTTTCATTGCTTTGTGTGTACCACCACCGAAGGACCAAATGGATTCTCATATCTTCTCTCCTCACTTCCATTCTTTTCTCCTCCCATATTTATTTCACTCCATTTTACGTCTTCCTTCTCTACTCCACCCCTCGTTTCTCCATCCTCCTTGTCCTGGAATCATCTCTGCCGTTCCCTCAAGAGACTCCTTTCCCTACAGGCACAATGAAATATCACAAAGCTCTCTCCTTCCCTCGTGCACATGCACCCGTGAGAGATGCATCCGGAACATATCCGCATACACACGGGCATGGGGTATGACCTGAGGTTCCACCAATAAATCATCATTACAGGGCCTTTAGCTAAAGCCTAGAGTCACAGACAGCTCTCTGTCTACAGACAGGCGTGATGTGAATTAAAAGGAGCAGCTACATGTATCAAAGGCAAAAGCCCACCTGCTCATCTTCAAAGCCTCTCTCTTTTACCCCATCCCTCCCTCGCTCTGTTACATCCTAAACAGTTTCCATAGTTTCCTTATAAACCTCATGTCTCCCTCTTGTGTTCTCTCAACCTCTAAATGTTTTATTTTTTTAATTTCCTTTGTTTTCTGCTTGTCTGCTTTACCTGGATGACATCTTAAAGTAGGAATGTCATGATATCATATCATATCATGTCAGTAGTCAAAACCAATACCAGTAACTTTTAAAGTTAAATTTAAAAGAAAATGTAAAATATAAATGTAATATTAAATCAAAATCAATTAAAAATATGTATGAAATATGCACAATTAAAAAAAATATATGAATATTAAATTAAGCTATAAATTAAATAAAAAATACAAATTTAAAAATGTAAAATAACTAAAAATATAAAAAATATTAAATTAAAATTAAATAAATAAAAAATTCTCAAGCTTTTTAAGTAATTGTATAGATTTACTATTGAGTTATCTAAAAGCATAAAACTAACAGGGGTGTATGCCTCCCTATGAAGCAGAACAAGCGACTCAAAGCTGAGACACCACCTCCCAGTCTCCTGACTATGGCATGACTCATGCTCTTCTTTATCTCTCCATAACATCTCTGATTTTCCCTTTCTAGTAAGCAAAAGACTACAGGCCTCACAAAACAACAATCTGATAAGAATTGGTGTAAAAATAGACTTGCTCATTGGAGTGTGTTCATTATTCTATAGTGTATGCACCCTTTAATTTTCTCATTCAGCACTGACAAGTGACACCATCAGCAGCACGAGTCACTGAATGTCTAATCGAAAGGCTTAGAGATGCTGCCAGCCTATTGTGAAGAATGAAAATGCAGCCAAACCGCTTCAAAACTCATAAAACTTTCAAACAGCGTTGAATACTTCATTCGGATTGGTCAGTCATGGCATTCTGCTGTCAAATATTTTGTATAATGGCCACTGTATTTTTCACAGTTGTTCCTTGCAACCAATTTCCTACATAGCCGTGCTAGTGTTGTCTCTCACTACTCTCTTTTTTTCTCACATATTAAAATGAACCCAACTTAAATCAATATTTAATGTCCAAGTCTCTACAGAAATGTTGGTTCATCATTGTGCAAAGCCCACACAAGCAGATTAGCTGTAGCTCTGGTCCTGTTCGGTCTCAGGGAACATTAGTCTGCGATTTGTCCAAGCAAACTCTCGAATTCTCTAAAGATCCGTTTATCAGCCTGCAAAGCTATAAAGTGTTGGAAAAATAAGCGACGGTTGGGAACAATTTCTCATGCATAACTGAGAGAGCGAGAAACAGGATGACACCTCAAATACTAAACAAAAACGGAAATTAAATTAATGAAATTGGACAGATTAGCTTGATGAACAATAAATCTTTACAAATGTAACTTTTATATGTTCTGTCCCTTTAACATATTCACGTTAATCACATTAATATTTTGATTTATCAAATTAATAGGAAGTTCATCATTTACTCATCCACATGTTTTTCAGGTTTGTATGAGTCATTAAAATTGTGTAATATTTGGTCTCTTAGCCCAAGGTGTGTAGGGGTTATTTGCGTAGCTTAAAGTTCAGTTAGAACAGTGTCTTTAAGGCTTTTCCTGTGCATAATTCACTTTTCAAACCAATTCCAGATTAACCTAACACACAGTCCAAACATGACTGTTATAGCTTGATAGGTAAGTTTGTATACATTGTTGTGTAAAACTTTTCCCACACGTTCTGTTTGCCTGCTGTCCACTACAAAAGTGTTTAGTGACCATGGCCTGTCAAACAAAGAATTTCAGCAATTAACAACTTAAATTTAGTGGCTTTGTATGGCTTCAGAAAGCTTAGAATAAATTGTACAAACCATAGGGTCTTTTGAAAAAGGCACCATTTGCTTCAAGTAAAAAAAATAAATAAATAAATAAATATATATATATATATATATATATATATATATATATATATATATATATATATATATATATATGAAGAGTTTATTTGCAAAAACAGTTAACTCCATTTTTATTAATTCTCAGAAATCATGTTTTTTTATTGTGCATTCCAAGTAATATCAATCAAACTGCAGTTGGGTTGTTTTGATTAAGTAATAATAACTCTAAAAAATACAGGTAAATTAAAAAATTAAAGTTCATTGAAAGTATGTTTTTTATATATATTAAAAGTTTGTTTTTTAGCAAAAGCAGATAACTCCAACAGTCGTTTTTTGGCAACAGCAGATAACTCCACATTTCATGTTTCAGAGTTAAACAGATAAACAGATCGGCACACAAGTACACTCTCTCTCTCTCACACACACACACACACACACACGCATCCACGCACGTACGCGCACACACACACACGCAAAAGAACAACCAAGGTTTAAGCATGTAAGTCGTGTATGGTGTACAACTTTTCTGACAAAATGGATTTAGGGTACAGAACGTGCTATATATGGAGAATAATGCACAGCACTTAGTTCATTTTTTAAAAAAATGGCGTTTATCGGTTTTTGCAAATGAACTCTTCATATATATATATATATAGTGACACCATCAGCAGCACGAATGTCTAATCGAAAGGCTTAGAGATGCTGCCAGCCTATTGTGTAGAATGAAAATGCAGGAAAGAGCAGCTTAAACATTCTTCAAAACTTTTCTTTTCATGTTCCATGGGAAAACAAGTTTGTATGGTTTTGGATGACATGAGGATGAGTAAATGCCAACAGAATTGATCTATCAGTGGGCACACTACCCCTTTAATACGAGTTTTATAGTGTTAATTAAGCTTACAAATGAAATGAAAGTTCTGCTTGTTTTATAGCTATCAAATGTTTAAATGAGATTGAAATGCGTCATGCTTATTGAAGTGAGGTGATTCATTCATCTTCATGCAGCATTTCATGATGCAGTTCAGATGAACAGGTGCTGTGTTGTCTCTGATGAATCGATTTAGATTGAGCTTTGAAGATGGATTGATCTAACCCTCTGATCTCTTGCATCAGGCCTCTTGTGTACAAACACCCTTAAACACTAAAGAAATGCATAGTTATATCTGTCAGCACAAAATCCAAGAGCCCTCTTGGGAAAGAGGGGAATGTGGAAGAGAAAGAGACAGAATAGAAGTTGTGGGTGCCTGTATCTCAGCTCAAAACCAACTTTAGGACGAAGTGGGCGTAGCATATTAACAAAGCAGAGGTACATCCACCTCTTCAAGGTGATCTCATTGTTTTTTACAGTGGCCTCTCAGCCGGCACCGATGCTTTAACATCCCACTGAGTTTTAAGCACACCCCTCTCCCAGCGCATTTGGTATAGTCCAGACACCCACACAGCACTGAGGCTCTCCAGTGGGACTGGGCTGTTGTTGAGTGATACGGGGGGGTGAAGCCAGAGGGGGGGGGTCTAGTCTTCTCCTCAGTAAATATTGACGCTGAAAACTGATGTAAGAGCAGAGCTGTGTGAAAGAGGGGAATGACAGAGGAGAACACACACTGGGGACTACAATTGTTACGACAGTGTTATGTTCAGTTAAGTCACAATACAACAGTGTTAAGTTGCCTTACATCACGAGGAGGTGTTGACAAAGGACACGGTGTTGCGTTAAAAACAGCACAATATAATAAAACACAGGTCACCAAGACATGGTGTAGTGCAGCTGCACAATTAGTTCAAGATTATGATTACAACTGTCATTTTTTGCAGTTTAAACTATTTTAACCAAAAATATAAATGTAGTGTCACAATGGTGAATGTCAATTTCAGTGTATCAACAAAATATCCAGTACACTGCAAATGCGCTACGCGACAAAACTACGACATTCCCATTATAGCACTGATGTTTAAAACAGTGTAATGAGAAAAAAGTGTGCAATGTAAAAAAGTGTAATGAGATGTATAAAATTAAATTGTAAAGTAATTCAGAAACCAATCTCAACTTGTTCTGGTTGTAAAACAAATAATATTACATGCACTTGTCTTACACAAAATATTAACTGAATGCAAGTTATTAACAACTGAATATTTGAAATTCAAGCTACATCTAGATGAATTTCAATTTCATTTAATAAGTTAAATTTATATAGATGTAAATATATTATACAAATATATTTATTCGGTTACGCTTTAGGCATAATCGGAAGCTGTTCGCATTTAGGTGCCGTCCTAGGTTCTGGTGTTGTGTCTGTGTTCGTCTTTTTGTGTTTGCAGTAGTGGTTAAATGGATCGTTGTTGATGCGTGATCTGTACGGACCAAGCCCCACGGTTCGGCATGCATGTGATTCACGGATCAATTGCAAATTTAACTGCAATAGAGTGAAAGATTATTATTTGCACGTGTTTTGTATTGCTAGTTTACACATTAAATAGATATAAAACCATTCCAGCGCTAGAAGAGGCAAAAGAGGATTTCAGTATCGCACCCCGTGCTCTTATCGGTGCGCACATACATACATACATACATACAAGGCTTGCGTGCACGCACAGAGAGAGGTGCGTTTCAGATAGCTCGCGGAATCCAAATTAAATTAGTCCTCAATGCACTTGGATGGACACATACACGCTTTATGTCAGTCAAAATACCACTCTCGGCAAGTATTCTCGTAAATACATTTGGTTATGTCTTAATTGAACGAGGTGAGAATTCGGATGTGTATCTATCAGATGTGTGCGTGCATGGGGTCTTACTCTTAAAGTGACAGCAACCTATAAATACCTGCTGTTATCTGTCATGTAAATCAAACAACAAAACACAGTTTTAACAAAGATTAATCTATTTTAATTTATACAGTGAACAGAGTCATTTTACATTTAATTATTACATTTCTGTACACGAAAAGTAATACTACAGTTAGACCTTATATTTTATTTAAATTTATGTTGTATTTATATGCTTGTAATTGGTGTACAGTATTTGTTCTTTTTACAGTCTGTTCACTTGCCTTTAATAATGTATTAGTTAGGGTAGTAGTTCCTGCTGTGGTATCGGAGTAGTTAAAGAGGGCTAAGTAATAAATGCAAAGTTACCCCCCAATTTTTTTTTCCGATTTTCTGATCCGAAAAATGATCCAATCCATGAATTAATAACCGTGATATGATCCGAACCGTGAGTTTTGTGATCCGTTTAACCACTAGTTTGCAGGGTGGAGTCAGGCGGCAGGTGCAGGTGTTGCCTATGATGAGTGGACTGATTAAAGGATCTGTCTTTCCAGAGGGCTTTGGATCTGTGTTTGGGTTCCTGTTTTCACTTGAGCTTGACCTCTCTCCAGCACCAGTTTCTGTGTCGTTGTTATTTTGTTTGTTAGTTTATCATGTATTAAAAAAATGTGTGTTTTGTGTTAACTTGAGCGTGGCCTCCCCGTTTTTGTTACGCTGCCCTGAGCCAGGTAGTATGTAACAATTCATATGAAATTAATTAAAAGAAAATAAATCATTAACATTACGTTTAAGCATAATCATGCAGCCCTACTGCACATTTATATCAAAAAACAAGTAAAAAGCAGCACAGAGGAATGCAAGAGCACGTCCTGTCTAAACGGTCCCTATTACTGCGTGACCAAGGGAACTAG
Organism: Megalobrama amblycephala; assembly: GCF_018812025.1. Lineage (NCBI taxonomy): Eukaryota > Metazoa > Chordata > Actinopteri > Cypriniformes > Xenocyprididae > Megalobrama > Megalobrama amblycephala. The sequence continues at coordinate 57,135,553 of NC_063044.1, read as the reverse complement.
AGAGAGAGTAACTGAGACAAAGAAATGAGGTGGAAAGAGGCGGGGTGAATGTTTCCCTTGTATTCATGGGTGCCTCATCCCTAAGGGGACTGTAAAAATAGCAATACTTAACATGGTCTATTTAACCATGAATGCCCTGAGATGAAGGCATATTAAACAGTTTCCCTAATCACTTGTGGCGATTCACACGACTAACTGCACCCTGTGGGTCTCTCTTCGCTCACAAAGAAAAGAGGAGGTGGATGAACTCTGTATTGTTTCTTCTCAAGACCCCTCTGGATCTTGCCGGGGATGCTGTTAGATGCTGACGTTAGTCCAAGATAAAAACCTGCTTTCGTGTTGACTCTGAGAGCCACTGGCATCTCATTAGAGTAAATTCTTTGGGAGAATGGGTTATGATAAAGTTCTCGTCGCTTAGACAGAATGTTCTTCTTAAAATGAAAAAGTGCAATTTACATCCAGATTCCCACGGTTGGCAGACTGTACAGCCACAGATTTGCTAAGTTATATCTGGCACAATATCAAGATGACAAATTAGGAACATTAGAGACCACAAAGGCCTCTGCATAAGATACAAAGTCTCACAGCAATTGAAGACGCTGGGTGAACATTAGAAAAAGAGTAAAAAGCAATAAGAAGTATTTCTTATAAACAAATCCACCACACACACACGCACACACATTGTTTTACTTTCCCTCTCTCCCTCTCAGGACAGCTGAGCTGGATGCTCCCCAGCAGAGTGGGGACAGATGGTAAGTGTTGGCAGGGAGTGTTAGACACTGAGAAACTGAAGGAGTTGAGGCAGAATGGGGTAAACCGTATCCCTCAATAATAAACCTTCAACATGCACACATTTCATACCCTGATCTCTGCGAGAGACAGATGACCTAATCATTTCAGAGCTGTCGCAATGTTTTCAAATAACTGTGTGGACAGATCGGGGTTTTTTTTTCACCAAACAAGACAAACATATGTGACCCGCTCTGGCGTAATGAGTCGGAAGTCGCAACGTTCTATTTTAAGATATGGGCCGATAATGTGGAAAAACAATGAAAATAATTGATTTTTTTTTTTTTTAAGCTAATTTCAAAGAACAGACTTTCAAAAATAATCTCCCAAAGTTTCGTAGTCCAGATAATTGAGTAAAGGTATTTAAATGGCTATTAAATTTGACATGGTTTTACTAAATTAGCTGGAAATTAACTTCTCAACTCCTCTCCTCACTTATGAGCATTTCCCGGTATCCCCTGAAACGTCACTATCTCTGCTCTCCAAATATGGTGTTACACGTTGTATAGAACCAATCAAAAAGCTTAGCAATGTAAACACACTGACATAAATGCTGATTTTTATAAATGGGAAGCCCCGTTTCGACTGACAGACACGCGATTGGTCCAGCCATCCTCCTGTCAGACTAGCGCGCGCTGGTATCTCCGTTATGAATTTGTTAAGGGGCTTGCACACCGGACGTGAAGCTCAGCGCCGCGCCACGTCTTTAAAATTCGAACGCATTGTTTTCTTGCATTGTTTGGCGCCCAGAAAACAATAAAAAACAATGCGTTCGAATTTTAAGACGTGTCGCGGCACTGCGCTGAGCTTCACGTCCGGTGTGCGAGCCCCTTTACACTGTTATTGTCAACTAGCCTACACAAAGATATGATTGCATAGGCTAGCAACCTGGTCTCATGGGAGAGACGTACCCATGGGCACGTTTTCGCGAGACACAAAATTACATACCGGCACGTACGTCTGGCTGCAGTTTCTGACAGAAACGAACGCTAGAGGCCGGTAAAATGTCAATGAGCGCTTTGGCTCGTTTTCACACACGGTTTCGACGACGGCCGGGGCCGCGCAATATCATGTCACGACTTCAAAACGCTTCTTACCGGAGTGCCTGATTTGTAAACGAATGTACTTTGGACTTTCCGGCTCTATGAGTTTCGCTTTTTTTGGCCGCAACCAAGCTTGCTCGGTAGCTCAGCCAATACAGAGTTGAACTTACGACTAGTGATCGACCGATATTGATTTTTTATAACCGATACCGATACCGATTATTTGCATGTTTATGTACCTGATAACCGATATGCAGAACCGATATTTATTTACTGTTATACTTCTGTTTTTGACAATTATTACAACACAAATGAGCTGAACAAACCATTTTATTTATAACAATCACTCCCTCCTTGCATACAAAAAAAAAACTTTATATTTATACACAAATAAATAGAGGGGTCTGAGTCCAAAAAATTAAAGTGCACTGTTACTAAGTGTCTTTGTTTTAAAATAAAAGCTTTGAGGTAAAAAAAAATAAAGCACAAAAATGATTATAACATATTGGTGGATGCCAACTGACAAAGTGCTGTTTGACTATAACTTAATCAACCGCAATCGCGCATGGAGATAATAAATAATTAATTTCCACAAAGCGGTAGGCTATATTTTATATGTGTATTAGCGAAATAATTGTTATGTAGTAAATGATAATATAATCTAGGGTGTTTAAACAAGATAATCTTGTCAAAAGTTTCATTCAGTGGCCGTGCTTAAGCCTCCTGATCATCCGTCAGTTGCTAAGCAATATGAACGAACTTTTTCTTCTAGACTAATGGTGAGCAAATACAACAGATAGAGAATTAAATTCAGCGCTTTTATTTTCAACATGCACTCATTCATGTCTGTTTTATTTAATTCATGTAAAGTTATGTCTTTATTGGGGCAGGACATGGCGAATTACACTACGTGACTCAATGAGTTTGTCTCAATTGTTTAGAAACAAGCTGCATAAATTAACTATATCAGGAATTTATGTCTCAGATCTCATTTGTGCATGTCTGTTATGTTAAATAAAGTTGATTAATTAAAGCAAACCAAGTAGAACATATACTTTACCTGTGCACTGAGTTGTTGTTGACTGATCTCCTCAGACGCCCGGGCTGCAATGGCGGAAATCTCAAAACGGCCACAAGATGGCGCCATAAATTGGCGAATCTGATATTACAAAACCGATACCCGATTATGGAAAAATGCTTAAATATCGGGAAAAATATCGGTAAACAGATACATTGGTCGATCACTTACGACGAGGAGTCGACTCCCCCTGCCTGGGTATGAATCCCGTAAAAGGCGACTGACGGTAACAAGAGAGCTCAAAGAGAGATCTAAACGAGCTGTAAAACGGTACGATCGCAGATGCTTCTTACGTCACGTTTGGTTTTGTTAACACTATCGGGTAGGTTTAGGCGTAGTGTCAGTGTGAAGTTATTTTAAAACGCAACGGAGCGCAAATGTCAAATCAAGAACCACGGCGATTCGTCTAAAAAGCAACGTCATAAAAACATACCGCATTCACCCTATTATCTGCTCCGGCAGAAAAAAATGCTTTTAGTGCCGCTCAGTGGACATTTCGCATCGAAACTGCAGCAATATGTACTCATTGGTACGTATTTCGCGACTCGCGAAATTTGTTCTCTCTTTGCTTGTCTCTCTGCCTCTCTCACTCTCTCTCACACACACACACACACGCACACGCACACACACACACACACACTCTCTCTCAAGCAAAAATGTAGCACCTCTGTTCAATCTTTCTGATTTTAGTAAATCTTTGTAAAAGTGCCTTATAAAATATTAATTCAAATAAATACACTGATACCAAAATCTCATTTTGAAATTTGGGTCACTGTGACTCATTTTGCTGGATCAGGTCACATATAACAAAAGTGGGATCTAACTGAAATCACTAAGATTAGAAAAGGAAAATACCAGAACAAAATGACTCATTTATGGTTATTGCATTTGCATTCTTCTGCTGATACGGATGGAACACTGTACAAAATTAATTTGTTTATTATACACGACCAGTGTAGTATGATTCTCAAACAAATTAGTCTTAATAATTTTGTTCTTTTTGGTAAATTAAACACATACAGATTGCAAGTTACTGCATTATGTTGTGAATAGGCATGGGTCGGTTACCGGTTTCAAGGTCAAAACGTGTAAATGTAACATTATTATGAATGGATTACAAAAAATCTTTTTTTACATTTTTACAGTACAAGTGTATATTATTGCAATAGTGCAAATATGTCGGTAACACTTTACAATAAGGTTCATTAGTTAACATTAGTTAACTACATTAGTTAACATGAACTAATAATGAACTGCACTTATCCATACATTTATTAATCTTTGTTAATGTTAATTTCAACATATACTAATACATTATTAAAATCTTGTTAACATTAGTTAATGCACTGTGAACTACTGTACAACTGTATTTTCATTAACTATGTATTAGTTCATGTTAGTTAATACATTAACTAATGTTTAACTAATGAACCTTATTGTAAAGTGTTACCGATATGTCTTTATTAGCTTGATAAAAAAAAAAATTAATAATAATTATAGGGGGGGGGGGCATTAGGTATATTCTGGTTTTCCTTCTTTTTTGTCTTTAGTTGATCACATGCTTGGCTCACTTAAGCCGAGTTCAGACTGCACGATTTTAGACCCAATTTTGGCTCGCCGACAGGTTTTGAGAAATCGCGACAAATGCCTGAAATCACAGGCATATCGGTACTCGTTCACGCGAGTGACAATCATGCAGAGTGAATGAGCAAAGACGCAATCTGAGAGAATCACCGACGAGTCGCCGACGCCCGTGAGATATTTGGCATGCTAAATATCTGGACCTGTCGGCGATTCAAAATCCTGCTGTGTGAAAAGTGTTCTGACTGAAAACTACATCAGTGATGACTGACAGCCAATGAAAGAGCAAGATACAGAGCAGCGGGGAGATCGGGGAGGTTGAGTTATAGACCACTCTCGTTGCAGAACACACAATCCTTGTTCCTCGCGTCTCCCCAACCATTTCCTCCTCCATATTCTTCTTTTCTTTTTCTTGTTTTCGCTGCAAATCAGTGCACAGGCAATTCGTATTGCAACCTTCTTGCGGGCTACCATTTTTAATAATAATCCCAGTCTCACGTGAGAACTATGGTCTTGCAAGCGTGATATCGCGTTGTTTCCTTGTCACATCTCCTGTGTGTTTGGTTGTGAAACGTAGTTTGTTGTCGGCGATTCTTTCTATTGTAAAGTCATGCAGTGTGAAACCTTCTGTCGCCCATCCATCGTGCAGTGTGCACACAGCAGCGACTGAATTCTGGCCAAGATAGTCATGAAGTGTGAAAAGAACAGCGACCCGACTACTTTGAAAATCGTGCAGTCTGAACTCGGCTTTAAGTGACTGCATTTTTTTATTTAGAGGTTTTGTTGTTGTTGCTTGTTTGTTTGTTTTTACAGAAAATAATTCAAGCATTTTTCTAATAATTGCACGTTTAGGCAGCATTTATTTAAATTTAATTAAGAATAATTAAATTATTTAATTTATTTAATTATTTAATGCAGCAATATATAAACAACATTTTTCACCGCTAGATGTCGCATATTCAAAACAAAGGCGTAGCTTGATGACGGAGATGTTGGGAGATGACGTCTTCACCTCACAGCCTGTAGAAAAGAATAGGGATGGGACTCGAGCAGAAATCATGTTCATGGATGAGATTATTAATGTTACTGTAGTATGAAGCAGAGCGGGGCTGAACGAGGCCGCTGGAGCAATTGCTAATGAGAAACGAACGCGACACATGCCTCCCAGGAGCGGAACTTTTATTATGCCGCTTCTGCTTCTTCCGGTCATGGGTATGAGGTAACGCAGCTCTGTTTATCAAATTAGATACATCTGACTGTGTTAAAAAATTATGTTATAACTTTACTCTTTGCGTTTGCTTGGTGGCTGCTGTGAGACACTTGTTGCACACTGCTGTAATGGCTTGTGTTGATAAATGGCATGCAATTAATTTTAATAATAATAATAATAATGATGATGTGCATGGATAGATTATTTATAATAAATACTGCTATATTCCATTATCCAATATTGCCACAGCCACAACAAATAAATAAATATATATTTTTTTTTTTGGCTAAAATATTTTGGAGAGCTGAATTCATTAACCAGTGAAATCAAATTAGCGCTTCTCTGATGATGTGTTTTGATTGCTTCAGCATCTTTTTCATGCACACAATGTGGATAAGCTACAACAAGTAAACATGTCAGTAGCTAGGACACACTTTAAGTGGCACTTTGCCAAAGAACTGGTTTAAATTTATCACCTGAGAATACAATAACTGGAACAATATAAATTACCTAATTAAATCACTATTAAAACACAATTCTCATCCCTAGACACCACTGTATCGGTTATGAAGTAGAATGCACATTTATTTACCTGATCTGTAACTAGGGTAAATACTCCAGAATCATAATGTAAATCAAGCATTCTCAATTTGCCATGACAGATATAAACTACTTAATACAAGTATTTAATATGAAGTATTAAAATATTTCATTATGTCATGCATAAAACATTTGATTAGCCAGGAGTATGTTTTCTGTATACAACCTCATTTCCAGAAAAGTTGGGACATTTTGTAAAATTCATTAAAATCAAGAATCTGTGCTTTGTAATGTTTTCAATGACCAACTTAATTGTATTTTGTACATATGAACTAATGATATTGATTAGGGCTGCACGATATATCGCATTGTCACGCGCATTTCGTCAGTAAAGCCGGTTCCCTGATTACCGCTAAATCGCCATCACCTGCTTTCAAATGGAGCGGCATTTAATAGACAGAACCGTAGATCACTGAAAAGCCACACAATATCACGTTCATTATCGAAGGCGATTCATCTGCGATATGAACGCAATATTGCGTGGCTTTTCAGTGATCTACGGTTCTGTCTATTAAATGCCACTCCATTTGAAAGCAGGTGATGGCGATTTAGCGGTAATCAGGGAACCGGCTTTACTGGTGAAATGCGCGTGACAATCTCATGCGATATATCGTGCAGCCCTAATATTGATGACTGCAACACACTATAAAAAAAGTTGGGACAGAGGCAAAATAAAAGTGAAAAGATTATAGAATATCCGTTGTTTTTAAACAGTCCACAATAAGCAATTAAATTGATAATACGTGAGGGTACCATGATTGGATATAAAAGGACCAGACACCAAAGGCTTGGTCTTTGCAAGCAAGATGGGTCATGGTTCACCACTTTGTGCCATACTTAATGAGAGAATTGTCAAACAATTCAAAAATCAAATTTCTCAATGCAAGATTGCAAAAAAACATTGTCGCTTAACACAGTCTACCGATGCATCAAGAAATATGCAACTTAAATCTCTGTCAAGCAGGGAGAAAGCTATAATCAATTCTATGCAGAGATGCCACCAAGTTCTCTCACCCCAAGCTCATCTCAGATGGTTAAAATGACAGTGGAAATGTATGCTATGGTCAGATGAGTCCATATTTCAGCTTGTTTTTGGGAAAAACGGACACAGAGACGAAAGGGACCATCCAGACTTTCATCTGCAACAGGTGCAAAAGCAAACATCTGTCATGGTACAGGGGGACATCAGTGCAAACAGCATGGGTGACTTGCATTTGTGTGAAGGTACCATGGGCGTGGAAGCATGTATCGGGATTGTACACAGACATAAACTGCCATCACCACTGTACCACTGTATCTGTATCAGGACAGCTTTCCTGGGAAGCAAGACAACACCAGCCCTCATTCTACACCTCTACACCATGGAGTGGATGTGCTTGACTGGCCTGCCTGCAGTCCAGATCAATCTCCTATTGAAAATGTTTGGCACATTATGAAAAGGAGAATAAGACAATAGGACTTTTCACACTGCGCTTAACCCCAGGTTGTCATCGTTCTAAACACCGTTTTCAACCCCGGGTAAAGGAGCGTTTCACTCTTGTAATTTAAATGCGGGGTTAGCATCGGTTTTTATCCAGGGTTATGAAACCCTGTTCCGGAGCAGGGTTAGCACCACTTTTGTGGTGCCAAACTAACAACGGTTTGAAATGATGCGGTGTTAGAATGTTACAATTAGATGCTTAGCAACCGACAACCAACCGCATACCTTAAGGCCAATTCACACCGCACCGACAACAGCCAACAAACGCCAACAAACTCGTCTGTTGGAGTTTGTTGGATCGGTGTGATACCCCTGTTGGCGTCTGTTGGCGTTTGTTGGCGTTGGTTGAAGTCAGTTTTCAACCGACTGAACATGTTTAATCGGCGTTTGTCAGGTCGTGGAATGTCTGCGCAGTGTGAACAGTTTTCCAACAAACGGCAACAAACTCTGACGTAATCTGACCTGGCTACGAACGGTTGCCATGACGATGAGGCAAGTCCCCTGCAAAGACAGCTGTCTCACGCACACACAACAAAGCACTGGAAACGTGACATCGCAGCTTGTTCGTTATAAAAAATAAAATACAGTTAAAAAAAAATAAAAAAATTAAATATACAAAAGGTACAATAGTCCATAGTGCAATCCGTGCCTTTCAGCAAGAGCAGCTGCTCCACTTCACCGAAAGAGAGAGGTAACGTTATAACCACCATGAGAGCAGCGCAGGTTTACCTTCAGTTTCGTTTTTTAATAATTCGTTTTGGCTTGTTTAGCTGCATGGTTGTATATGCTTATGGGTCTCGTTAATAAAAAGGGTCGCGCTAAAAAAAAAGTTTAAAAACTGGTGTATAGCTACCAACCGCAACATAAGCTACAGCGCTTCGGATTTCAAGTTAGTATTTTTGTTTTGCCTCAATACTTTAATACAATGAAAATATATATGATACTATATTATTAATATAATAAACTTGTCTGACAATATTGTTAACAATTTTATTTGGTTACACGTATAGACCTTATGTAGCCCCGTCTCTTTTCAGCGCTGCGCTCGTTGTCTTTTGACTTCTGGCTTGTATTTCCACAGCCATCTTATATATTTATGAATGAACTGCTCATTTTAAAATCTTCCCGGTCTACTGACATTTGTTAAGACATCTGCTTTAAACATAACAATGCTCATGATAACTTTCATTAACTCTACAACACGTAAATCCACTTCACCAGCTAATTATTCTTCAACAGCGATGCCATAGAAATATACAGGGCTACCGCAAAAACGGAAGTTCAAAGACAATATTCTAAAGATGGCGGCGCGCATGTTTCTCTGGAAAATAAGGTCTATAGTTGTGGAATTTTCCCAGTCAGACGTCACTCGTTGGTCGGTGTTTGTTGGGGCGGTGTGAACATGACAGTTTTTTCTCATAGAATTCTAAATCCAACGGCCAACTTGTTCGTTGGCGTTTGTTGGCGTTTGTCGGTGCGGTGTGAATTGGCCTTTATATTCACGTGCTTTGGGCAGTCATGGAAATGGCATGCAATGTACCGTATATAAACAGTCGATTCTGCGTGTCATAAGAAAAATGTCAAACAGCGATAAAAAAACGTGACAATTGGACTCAAGAAGAGACCGTCATTCTTACCTTTATAGTTCGAAAAGTTAATTCAGAAAAAAAATGTGATATTACAGTCAGAAATGAGGATGCCACAAATATGCAGAAGGACTTTAACCTGGGGTTTAGGAATGTGCAGTGTGAAACTGCAGCATATGAATACCAAGGATTAACTGTTAACCCCGGGTATAGTATGAACAGTTTGAAATGTGAATAAAGATAACCCAGGACTCCATTTACCTGGGGTTTAGAATGACCCAGGGTTAACTATTTCAAGTGTGAAAAGCCCTAATGACAACCATGGACTGTTGAGCAACTGTCTTTTATCAGGCGAGACTGGGCAAAAATTCCACTTGCAAAACTACAACTAAAACGATAAAAAGTGTATAAAGCAAAGGTGATGTGACACAGTGGTAATCATGTCTCCGTCCCAACTTTTTTGGAGTGTGTTGCAGCCATCAAAATCAAAAGGTATACGAAATACAATCAAATTATATACGAATCAAAATATATACCAAATACAATTAAGTTGGTCAAATCTTTTCTTTGTACTTTTGTCAATTAAATAAAGATAAGAGAGAAATAACAAAATCAAAAATTCTTGATTTTATTAGTTTACAAAATGTCCCAACTTTTCAGGAAATGGGGTTGTACAGTATGTTCACAAGTGTGTTCAGGTTCAAAACTACAACTTTTCAGTTATATACTTTTCATTGATTTAATATGTTTAACAAAAACTGTTTTTTTTCCATAATGTTCAAAATTTATGGGCTTTCAAACCTTAATATAAAAGGGCTTAACATGATCAATAAGAGTTTTCTAGACATAGTGTGTGGTTTAGATTCACCAATAGCTCTTAGAATTTTAGAATTAGGAGTTTTTACAATAGTTTTGTTTCATAAAGATATAGAAGAGATAAAACAGCAAAAACAGAACTTTTTGGTTTTTTGATCATTTTGCAAGTGATCCAACATGCCCCCATCTCTCGGTCGACTGCACTAATGCCTGCATGCATTAAGAGGTTATGCCTTATCGACCAGAAGACATAGGACATAACTGAATTAAAGAGAGAGAGAGGAGAAAACAAAAGGGGGTGAAAGAGTGAAAAGAGAGGTTATGTGCAGAGAGATGTTTTGAAAGCACTATACTTTTTTATTTTTTGATTCACTTCATAAATATCACATGCATTCCTACAGTCTCTTGCTCTTAAACCCATTGAAATGATACATAGGAGAAAAATTCCTCTAGGTGAATGTCTGTGAGTCTACAGAGTACAATAAAGCATAATTTCTTTACATTTATCACACCCTCTGTTGATGCCACAGGGGAAACGCAGAACTCCTTCTTGCGTACTGCGCGAAACCGAAGCCACCAAAACAAACAGCCATGGAAAACAAACAAATGCCCTCCTAATCCTTCCCACCCATACACATGTGTGCACACACGCTCAGAGCCCCTCTACGCATCACCGTCTCCACACGTGCCTCTAATTGAATCTGGATTACAATAGCTGAGATTGATTTGGAAACCAGAGCATGAAGATGCCAGCCACAATTAAATTACCGATGCATAGAGTGAGGTCGCTGCGCCGACCATAATCAACATGAACAGACCTGTTGGACTCATAGAGCAGGTGAGAAGGAGGCCGGGCGTTTTCTCCCCCCTCAGAGGCCCATTAACAGGGTGAAATTAAAGAGGGGGATCTAATTAACCCCAGCCAGGAGGGATTACAGCTGCCGGTCAGCAAGTTCAGCAGACTGGATCACTCAGAGCACTTCACATTTCTGTCCTGTTCCTGTCAGTGTTCTGGGTATTCGGCTCTGCCTTCCTATAAAGCTGAGATTTTCTCTGCACAGAGACAGCAATAAGAGCTTATAGCACTAAGGGCCAGGGGAAGAGAGAAAAGACGAAAGATTGACAACAGCCAGGGGTGTCAAATTGTTATAAAAAAAGGGACATGAAATGGTGACGGCATTCTTAGGGTTGTCACAAATTCACAATATCAGATTTTCACTACACAATATGTGGCCAAAATAATTCACAATAATGGTATTATTGCAAACTAGCAAGTAATCAACAAATAAATAAAGTCAAATTCATCTTTGTTTATTTTGCGTTTTCTTTTATTGGCTAATGAATCACACTCAAAATATGAGCCAGAGAGAGTTTGTGACCAAGACTGTACAAAAGTATACAAAAAAAGAAGTGTTGATCAGCAAACTGGCGTGTCTAACACCCCATCTTTTTTACACAATCTAAAACACACTGGTGAGCAATTTTTTTTTGGTGCAGGTTCATCTGTCATCTCGCCAACATGATTTTGTGAGGCTATATTAGCTACACATTATCTTGTTCTTCTTTTTCCATTTTATGTCAGGTTGTTGTAGGGCTGCACGATTAATCGCAATTAACATGAAATCGCACTTAACCCAATTTGGCTTAGTGCGATTATGAAATTGCAAAGGCTGCGATTATTTTTTATGCGTAGCTTGTCAGTGAAGCACGGCTCTGTGATCAGTAGTAAATGCAACTTATACATTTGAAAGCAAAACACGTTAAACATCTTTCCAAACATGAGAAGCATTTATGAATCTCTTGTCCAACAAAAGACAACTTTTAATAGCATGTTTTTATTCCAAACTCACTTCATAACATCAGCTGAGTGTTTGAAAACATCCTTCTGTGAGATGATGTGGCTTCTTAAACAGAATAAGGCACACATCATATTTCATAGTATTCTATACAGTGATAAAGGCTATGTTGATGAATAATAAATATGAAGAATAAATATACTTTATTATCATGAAAATACCCAGGAAGGCTTGAAGAACTCAGATATATTGTCATAGTTGTCTGTTTATTAATCATGTTTAAACAATAAAAGTGTTTCAATCTTGTGTTTATTTAGCTACCGCGATAGTATGATGCCCACGGGTATTTCCTGGAATGGCATGCGTTATCGTACTTCTGCAGGCATATATGAAGTTTCTGCGTGAGAACACCCTCTGGCTTTCAGATGGAGCAGTGTTTACTACTGATCACAGAGCCATGCTGCACTGACAAGCTGCGCATAAAAAAAAAAGAATCACAGCTTTTGCCCAATCACGTGCAGTTTCATTTCGATTAGTCGTGCAGCCCTAAGTTGTATATTGTGACACCCCAATGTGTACTTATTGCATCGGACATATCTAAATTTCAAAAATTCATTCCTACCTCTTCAACTGTCGGTCACAGAATTTTTGTAAAATCAGTCAACCATTCAGGGATTTTTCCTACATTGAAATTTTTTTGGCGGCCACCAAAACAAATTTTTGCTCCACCAAAGACTTATTTGATCAGTTATTAAGAGTTGTTTATTAGTGATGCAGATGACTGCTGCACTGACGGACAGAACGAGCAGAGAGCTCCTCCCTCGTCCGCACAAACTTTCTCTGTCTTCAAAGCAAGCACCATCTTTGCTCTCTCATAATAATCTAAATCAACTGACACAATGCTAAAAGTTCAAAAGACCAAATTCATGTTTCACCTGCCACATTCGGAGAATGTTTTTCCTGAATAACCACTGGGTGTGAATAGTGCTCAAAAGAACATCCCCTCATCTTCTCTGACAGGAGTCCTGCACATGCAGCTGACATAAACCACATTTTCAGTAAACAAAAAGAAAATCCTATCCAGTGATGAAATGTTTTCTGTGTTGACAAATCTTTTGCGATGTCCTAATAACAGTCGCGATTCACAACAACACGTCAACATCCACTAATGTCTGATTCGCGACCAATGACTCATTTGAAGAGATTTATTTTAATGTATCATGAAAACAACTGATCTGTCCACACGGTCTATAATGAATCAATTACTCTGACAACTCTGAAATGAGAACATAAGTGTGCTTACCCCATTTAGCAAGAGTGTTTAGTAAAATTATAGCCTTAATAATCCACAGTATTTTCAGGTTATTTAAATGACAATGTGTAGTAAATTAGGCCTACCTATAAAATCAGTTTAGACTGGAATGAGATGAAACCAGAACAAAGCAAGTTATTGTTAGCTAGGTACATTCAATTGTATATGGTACAAAATTATATTATTAGTTAATGTAACTTTTAATGCTACTATTTAATACTGATTATTAATTATTATTATTATTATTATTATACATACCAAAATAATTTTCAGGTCTAGCAAAGAAGCATCTTCTCTTACAAAGCTATGAAATCACAGATTTTTTGGCAAAGAGGGCAAGAAAAAATTACAGTGAGAGTGACGGGTACTTTATTTTCAGTACTGGGCTTGCAGATCATGTTGGTAGGGCACTTTTTACTGTTTGTGTGGATGACCATGTCTGTCACCACAGAAGACCATTTTTGACCCAGGAAAAACCCTGCCATTTAGGGTTCCCACAGAAAAGCATCAGAGCTGTTTCTGAGGGTGCTTTCACATTAGCACTTTTGGTGCGCACCCGGGTTCGATTGACGTCAGAGTTCGGTACGTTTGGATGATGTGAACACTGTCTTCTGAACTCGGGTGCGGACTCGGGTACGGTTCGCGGGTGCGCACCCTTAAAAAGGGTGGTCTGGGGTGCAGTTCGCTGGGGTGTTGGTATGGTTCGCTGCTGATATGAATGCATACATACCAAATTGCGGAAGTGAACCGCTATTAATGCCGTATTATTTGATAAAAATGTTTGTTTGTGCGTGTGTTTCACTCACTTTCCCAACGAGCGTGACTGACGTGCTGCAAGCAGAGAGCTGTAGTGTAGCCTTTCTTATTTCTGCTCACCTTCAGCGTACTGCAGTCGCGGCAGATAGAGGCAAGTGTCGTTATGAACAAAACCAACGGTTCAAAAACAAAAATATGAAAGTGAGGAGAGCAACGTTATGCATTTTGCCGCCTTCTCCTGCGTCGTCAGTACTAAGCAACGGAGTAAACAGCTGCTGGTTTGATGACGCAAACAAACCGCGGGTCGGACCCAAATAATATAATGTAAACACAGTCCAGTGGGGGCAGGGGGAGGGGGGAGCAATCGAACTCGGGTTCGGTCCAGGCAATCGAACCAAGTGTGAAAGCACCCTGAGAGAAAACTGGTGCTTTTGCTTTCCCATTTTTAGGACAATCACAATGACCACTCTGAAAAACATCCATTTCTATTTTCACATACAAGGCTTAAGTATAGTCCCAGACAAAAGTGCATGTTTGAGCTGTCTAAACTGAAAGCAACTTGCACTGACATATCTTAAAATATGTCAGTGCTGTTGTTTTGTCTCAAAATGCACATCAGTAATTTTTTTTTCTAAGCCACATTTATAAATGCTACTTAAATGTCCTAATTGCACTAAGGCCCACTCCTGGCTTAATGAAACCAGGCCAACAAATAACAGATTTGGATCACTGCTCATTATTAAACACACAAACAAAATGAGCTCTAGCATGACAAGTGGGGATGCTTCCACTATTACATGCATTCCTGTCACAAGCTACTGTATTTTATAAAAGTGGTGGTGGACACAGATATCCATGGCAAAAAAATGGTGGAGAAAAAAAAAATGGTAAATGACCTTTATGATAAGAATGCATTGCTGGTAAAAAATAAGATCTAATGTTATTTTTATTTCTTGCTGATAAAAATTAGCATTCTGCTAAAGAAATATTTTGTATATAAATTACAACTGTGAACAGAACAGTGACTGATTATCAACATATTAATCAAAGTCATTTATAATGCCGACAACACAAGTTTCCACAAAACACTTTTTTTAAAAAACAAAAAACACTGCTGGTCACAACATCACATCACTGCTCATTTGCATAACTTTGTCACACAGAAAAACTCCACCTACAAGCACGCTCACTCATGCCACCTGTCAACCCTAATCGAAAATTCTTTTTGACACTGTCACTGTGAATATTTTTCATTTTGTAAACCTGTTGTAACAAGCTTAGCTCTCTCACAAAACACATTATGTGGAGCTGCAATGTCCAATTTAAGTTTCCCCAAAATAATTTGCAAAGAAAAATAAAAGAAGTCTGGTGGACTCGATTCGCTCGAGGGCAGGTAGAGATCTTATGCCCTCTACAGTTGGATGCAGGAAGAAAATATGTCAGTGTTCTCACTGAGGTCCTCTAGCAGCACCTGCAGCTGCTCTGTATGCAGAGTGTGCTTCTTTCTTTCCAGAGTAAACAGCTGGTGGCCATGAGGAATATTTCACATTCGCTACCTCCTAACTCGATCAATTAGGAGCAGTTAAGAAAGAGTAGAGTGTGATTTGGTTCACAGATTCTGAAGCTAAACTCAGCACTAATCCCGTACCATCACAGCAGAGAGATGAGAAGAGAGAGTAAGATTGCTTTCTAGACTACATTCTTCAGAGCTTTACAATAAAAACGTACAATTTCATTATTTTTGAGAAGCAAGTTAACGACTACAAAAAGATAAAGGTGGCAGTTTTTATATATCTGATACCTTGTCTACAATAAAAAATAGGGGTGTAACGATATATCGCAGTACGATATTTCGCGATGCAAAAATGTTACGATATGTATGGTAGAGTGATGTCGATACTTTTATGATATGACGGCAGTCTAATCTTATTGGTTGAGCTGCCGACGTGATCTCCTCTGCAACATGGAGGTGGCAGTGAGAGAAGCCGGGTTGTCACCACATATTAAGGGTGTGTCTCAATCAGCTCTCTAGTTCAGTAAGTGTTTAAACTTTTAAAGGTTTAAAACGTTTCTCGCGTCAGTCTCTTGCTTGGTCGCGTGAGAAAAGTCGTGGCGTTCTTTCACCGCAGTGCCACGGCAACAGCTGTGCTCACAGAAAAGCAAAAGATGCTTGCGATGCTTTGCTTTAAGAAGTTCTGTGGGGCCGTTCGTTCACATATTGCGTCTTTTCTGAGTGTAAGTCAGTGATGAAAAATTCCAACTTTTCAGAATGCTGGAAGCGCACCGCAGGTCATGTGACAAGAACCAACCGATCAACTTCGGCCTTTCCATAACAAAACATCAAAATCAAAAGGGTGAGGGAAGTTTTTATATCTTATCTGCATAAATATATCTAGTAGAAAATGTAATGCAAGGGCTAGAAATCAATTTATCCTTTGTTTAAACTTCCTATTCCCATAGCGCAGTTCATGGTTGCATAGCAATGACCGACGCCACAGGAGCGCAAGCGCTTTGGAAGGAATGAGAAGCGGTGCGGCCGTGCCTTCCACACGTTTTTAGACGTGATATGTGAACGGTCCCTTAGGATTCTTAATTCTAAGTTCATATTAAATTTAACATTTTTAAATAACAAATAACATTTTTTTCAGTGACAGACAGACCTATTCAGCTGTTAATTTGTACAACAAGGAAAATTATTGAAATTTGTTAATGTTTTTAAATAAATCTTATTTGAATTTCAGTTTCATTTTGTTCAAAATATCGTGATACGTATCGTATCGTGAACTCGGTATTGAGATAAATACCGTATCGTGACCTGAGCGTATCGTTACACCCGATAAAAAAATCTATATCCACCACTGCATTTGATCAAAAATACAGTAAAAACAGTAATATTGTAAAATATTACAATTCAAAATACCATTTTCTATTTGAATATATTTTAAAATGTAATTTATTCTTATGATGGCAAAGCTGAATTTTTAGCATTACTCCAGTCTTCAGTGTCACATAATCCTTCAGAAATCATTATAATATGATGATTTGCTGCTCAAGAAACATTTATTATCAATGTTGAAAACAGTTGTGCTGCTTAAATTTGTTACATTTTTTAGGATTCTTTGATGAATAGAAAATTCAGTAGAACAGCATCTCTCTAAAATGGAAATCTTCTGTAACATTATAAATGTACTAATGTCTTGATGTTGAACTAAATGTTCTTTATAACATTGTTTAAACCTAATCATACCATCACTCTATAAGCAATTATTTAAAGGCCCACTGAAGTGTCTTGGAACCTGCACCATTATTCAATGTGTTGACATAATTTTAACTGAAACAGGAAGACAGGGCAGGATATATCTAACAGCTCGGCTCCTTTTTTAAAATAGCAAATAGCTTTTTGTTTATATCACAGCTCGGCCAGGGCTGCTGAGCTCGATAAAGCTTTGGTTTCCTTCTAATCTCGAACTATTTCTCCTCCTAATCTCCTCTATATCGCTTTAAAATACAGCATTCTGTGCAGAATTCAAATGGGTTCAATATGTTTTATGGTCTGCGACGACTCGCCAATATGATCCGCTATGTGCTCTCATGTCTCTGAACCGGAGCAGGCTGTGCTCACGCTGTGGCAGTTCACGTGACACTAACGTGAAAACGGAGCTCAATTCGGTCAGTGGAAAGCATATTTACACTGTCTGAATCGTTCCCTATCCTTTATACAGTGCACTATGTGCCATTCACCATGTAGAAACTAGTAGTACATGTGTGAACAAATGACATTTCAGCCGCAGCTTCAGCATCTGTTTATAGTGTAGGAGGGGGCGGGACTTCAGATTCTAGAGAGCATTTGATTGGACAGAAGATTTGATGAGAAGCTGAAGTTCGTGGTGATGTCATGAAAATCTGTGATCCATTTTAGCGGAAGTGAGAGACTCAGTTTTGAATTTTTATATTTCCTAAATGTGAATTTTGTCATTGTTTTGGAGCACACCAGCTTATTCATAACCTTAAGGCTAACATATTCATACTAAAAGCTAAAAAACTTAAATTTTGATTTTAGGGGAACTTTAACTTTAGTGCTTCAGTAACGCAAATGACACACTCTTTTTCCACTGCTTTCATAATCCTTAAAAATACACAACCACACACTCACCCAAAGGCAGTGCTGAGTTTTCAGCAGGTGTGAGTGCAGTCAGACAGCAGCACTGAAAGTGTGGCCACGCTGGGGGACGCATACCCACATCCTGACAACTCAACAACAAGAACAACCAGCTTTACCAGACTGAACTTCAATGTGTTCAAAGCCATGGAACATCTATGAGTTTTAAAGACCTTTGGGAATTACACTCAGTTATTAAGACCCTCAGCAACAACACAACGTGGAGCAGGAGCAGTGCTGAAACAGTTCTTTTATGAATTTATAGTCACTGAGGAATTCAGACACCAATGTATCAGGTGCAGCAGCCCACTGATCAGTACTGTGGTCAACGAATCCATCTTAAGCACTAGACATCTCTTCCAGGTAATATGGAATGTGTTTTGTGTAATAATAACATGCACAAGAACTACACAAATCACAAAGGAATTCTGCAGTGTTGCTTGATTTGGGCAGGAGATCAAGGATGGTTGGACTCTGGAGTAGTGATTTTGTCCTGAGTTATTTTCTCTTAGAGAGCTGAAGAGCACCTGACTAAAGTAAAAGACCCCGCAGTGAGCGTACAGGTGTGCGTGTGTGTGCAGTGAGGGCAGACTGAAGAGCACTCAAGCAGGTCCTCCTCATTCCCTCCCTCTCGTCTTGCCACTGCCAGTCCTTATTGGTTATTAGATTACCACACGCTCTTTTGTTCCATCTTATATTGTATCAGCAGACTTAACAACAACCCTTTTCACCACCCGCCTTCCTCACTGTCTCTCATGATGCATAAATCATATAACCTAACATATGGCATATATTTAAAGGGGTACTTCACTAGCAAAATGGGCTTTCAATTAAACTTGGCATGCCTATGTAGTAAAAAGGTGAAAAAAAAACTGAAATCAGTGATGCCTGACTAGAGAAAACAGAGAAAAAAGGCCACTTCCACTGGTCCACATTGGATAGGCTTATCAGAGTCAAATATTGGCTTGCTTTAGTAGGAAATACTTCTTAGCAAACTTTTAGTTATATTGGTGTTGACTTGTATTAAACATTTAATGTTTATTTTTGGTTTCCAGTAAAGGATCCAGCGCTTTGTAAGCTGCAAAGAATCGTAATTATGGAGTAAACGCTGTGATAGACAATCTGAAAAACCGCTGACTATGAACACAAGTGTTTTTGGCCAAACGGAGGGGAAAAAACTAAAAGAAACTGCTGTTCCGTACAACCTCCTAAGGCAAAACGCTGTCAGGTATGAAAGCTGTTGCCATAGTGTTCCATTTTTACCATAATGCTGTTCAAAGAGTAGACAAAGTATGATAAAAATTTCAGAGATGAACCCACTCTTACAATAACTGTTAATAACCCTGTGTCGATTCGACTGTCCGTGGGCGGGAATACAAAAAATCTGTAGTTTTCACAAAAGCCCTGGAGGTGTCAAAAACTTTTGCTGACAAATAAACATGAATTTCTTGGTCCAGGTAACACGGAGAATGTATAAACATTGTTCATTTACATATACTACCAACATTGCAATACAATACAAAGTGGGTTGAAAATCTGCAAAATTACACTTTAATATCAGTACTAAAATGTAAATTTGTACGTTTAAATTGTATGGAGTAAAATGTAATTCCAGGACTCTGAATACTGGGGGTGAAGCCTTTTTAATGGCTAATCTGGCTGTATGTGTATAACTATATAAATGTAAAGCTGCTTTGACGCAATTTACATTGTAAAAAGCGCTATATAAATAAAGGTGACTTGACTTGACTTGACTAACTAAATCTCTCTGAGCTATGATTTTATACATAAATCAGTACAGGTGTTACAATGGAAGGGCCACATGACAACTCAAAACTACATAAAAATTGGCATCTCCAGCAACTGTGCAGTGATCCTTAAAGGGTTAGTTCACCCCAAAATGAAATTTCTGCCATTAATTACTCACCCTCATATCGTTCCACACCTGCAAGACCTTCGTTCATCTTCAGAACACAAATTAAGATATTTTGATGAAATCTGAAAGGTATATGACTTGTCCATGGACTTGTCCAACCACTTTCAAGGTCCAGAAAAGTACTAAAGACATTGTTAAAATGTCAATGTGACTGTTTACTGTTTACGTTTCTGTGTCATTCTCATATGCCGTTTACATTCAGTGCTTCCAGGTTCTACGTCAGAACACCGACTCATTATTGGCCGGCTCCTGCATCGGCATCACACGAATGCGTAGTGCTGCTCACGTGAACAGCCTTGGACAATACTGAGCCGCCGTTCTGACGTAGAACCTAGAAGCGCTGGACGTAAACAGCATGTGAGAATGACACAGAAGAGAAGATATTGTTGAATAAAGTCATTTTTTTTGTTTTGTTTTTGCTCACAAAAAGTATTCTTGTCACTTCATAAAATTAAGGTTGAACCACTGCAGTCACGTCGACTATTTTAATGATGTCTTTAGTGCCTTTCTGGACCTTGATAGTGGTTGCAAATTGCTGTCTACGGACGAGTCATATACCTCTCGGATTTCATCAAAAATATCTTAATTTGTGTTCCAAAGATGAACGAAGGTCTTACAGGTATGGAACAACATGAGGGTGAGTAATTAATAATAGAATTTTGATTGTTGGGTGAACAGACCCTTAAATAATGTTATAAGCAATAAAATAAACATGCAACATACATAATTGTGACAAAAATATTAAACTGCAAGTAACCTTACCCTTTTGTAAGGTATGTATTTTTACTGTTAAAAAAGTGAAAAGTATAAATTACTTTACTTACTTTAAATATGAAAATGTTTGCAGTACAGCATATTTGTGACAACGCAGAAAATGAAATAGCTAACGTCCCAAAAGTTGAGATGTCAATGTCACTAGATGATGTAGCTTGGTAAATGTTTTGTCTCTAAGCTGATCATATTTGCTGCCATGGTCCTGGAACGTTTATTAACAAGCAGATTCATGACAAAGCCAAATAATATTCAGCTTTAGTCTGGCAGGTGGCCTATAGGTCAGTGATGGGCACGACCTGAGCCAAAACATTTCTCGTGTTAGATCATCTACAAAAATATTCAGAACACTCCTGCTGTTACATTTGCGTCAACAATACAAACCGGAGTCTCCGCAGTCACCTCCCAAAGCTAATCTAACTTGTGAAATTAGCACAGCGTGAGATTTTTTCCCTATTCTAACTGTTGCACTGAAAATGTGTGACTGTCCGTCTTATAATGCAGCTCAGCCACACAACGTAGATAATTAACCGCCAGTATCTTACGGTATTGTTAGCTGGTTTGAGCAGGTACTTTTTTATCTTCTAAGTTTCTGTGAGGTCATAGAACAGCATGTCTACAAACATACAATTGTCTTCGCGTCGTATTTTTGACTTTAATTTATTTCGAAATATGTTTTCTGCGCGTTTAGTTTATCTTTCAAACGCGACACAGAATTTTTGTATCGTTCTAATTAGAAGCGTTACTTCTGCAACGGAACTGGAGACAAAATGTGCCGTCCATAAAATAGGATTTTTAAAAAACTCAAAAGACAAAACAGTATTTCAACCCAAAAACTAACGTCAGGGTGTTTTGAGCAGTGCCAGAGATATTAAATAGGAGTAAAAGACATTGTGTGGTTATAATAAAGGGATAAAGACTAAACATTAACTGCAATAAGGAGTTGCCTTACCTCCTCTGACATCAAAATTGCGTGCCGCAGGGCACTAAAAAAAGAGCGACGTTGATTTCCAAAAAAAGATCCTATACGAAAACAGCGTCTAATCAAATTGAGGCAAAATTCCAGCTTGCAGCTCTGTGACAAGGAATTGTCATTCTCAGTTCTTGCATTACATAACCTCTGCTTTAACCGTCCACAAAATGACTTGTCTTCAGCCAATTACATTACGAGCCAAAACTCAGTGATAATTCTGAGTCTTTTTCGTATTTTCCCAATCGATTTGTTCATTTAGACCAACAAAATTAAATCTGTACTCCCATAACTAGAAAATCCAAATGATCGCTGTTATCCGTTGATGTTCTTTCCATTTTTTTCGACGGTGTCTACTCCTTAAGTTTGCCACGAGAATGCAACCGATTTGTCTGGAAGGGAAATCGCATTCAGTAGTCTGACCGTGTGTACTGCCTCCGTCTGCTGTTTTAACTTACTGGTCCTTCCTATTTCTAAACGAAACTGGATTTGTTTCCCAAAGGTACGCAAATCTTCCCAAATCCTTTTCCACACTGCGTATACATTCCCAAAGAAAAAAGAAAAACCTGTTTCGTCTCGAGGTTTGGTGGAAGGGAGCGAGTTGCATCGCTTTCCTTCAGTGTTCTTGCTTCAGGTGCTCGGGGATGTTTCTAATTTATCTGCACTCTCAATCCACACAAAAAGTCCGTAATTCCAAATATTATGTGGTGAAAACCATATTTCATAAACCAAATACCAACTTCGGTTCCCCCGCAGTGTGATCACAGTGCTCCAGCAGGTGAAATCGCATTGCCTCACGCTCGCTGAACTGCGGAGAAGAACTCCAACTGAGCGACGCGGATGTGAGCGCGCACTGACGCGCCTGACGCTGGCGAGTTCAGAGTCCCTTTCACCTGCGTCTCACGAGATGGAGCATGTTGCACACACATGAATGATTTGCTCTCGAGATGTGTGTACCGGCAACTCCCCTTTTCTCCAGTGCCATGTCTAAAAGAACCTACGAGAGACGGTAAGAGAAAAAAGGAGCAGAAAAAATACAATTACCACAAAACTGTGACGGCGTGCGGGGGATACGCGTTTGACGAATATAAAAACACGCAGTGAAGTGCTGTGGCATGTCGTTGTGGCATACTTGCGCGTGAGAAGACAATCCTGCTAATGTAGTGCTGAGCGCAGGTAGCTCATAAAATGGGTTTATATCCAACATGAGGAAACTGTGCCATTCCATAGGCAATGTTTGCGCTTTTGCGTTTGGGAAGACAGAATTGCGCAAATTTACTAAAAAAAAAATCAACCGGAGGAAACGGTCAACAGTAATATAATATCCGTTTTGAGGAACATTATTTGGCTATTATGGATTAAGTCAGACTGATATGTTATGCGGTTCACAAACACGTGGATGTATTTTATTGTGAAGGCGTCTGTACACTACAAAGCCACGCAAATGCTGCATCTGAAAATGAGCTCTTACAAAAACCGTTTAATGCTAAATAAAAGCATTTACACATGAATTACAGCAAAATATACGTGTCATAAAATTAATATTTTAAATATGAAACGAGCAAAGATACATGAAATGGACTGAAAATGTCTCAAATCTATGTCTATCTTGTAAACAAAGTTTAAGGCTGCTATGATGCTGCCTATTCAACTTCAAACTGCCATTTTATAATCCTCTCTATAAGTTTAATCAGAGAATGAGTGTAGCAGGATAGGATAGGATAGGATAGATTTGCCTACTTTGCACAAGCTGTTGCGTACTACTTCAGCACAACGGACAGGGAACGAGTTTCGCTGTCCGTGGTGCTGCACGCATGCAACACATTTCTGACGCGTGAGCGCGCGTGATAAACCGCTAGCAGCTGATAATGTGGTTGGAAGCTCTCGGCTGTATCTTAACTGCAGTGAAATCATGTTAAGCGTTCACATCAAAGCGATGTCTAATTGAGCATGCAATCCCTATCCTCCTTGCAGTAAATAAATCATGCTTTTTGATACAAAAATACATGTCTGGTGTGCAAAATTAAAAATGAGGTTAGCTCCTGATTCTCTGCAAGCACAATAGATTGAGCCGATCCTTTAAAAATTCGAGAGCTGCCTTTCTTTATAAATACATTTCAGAATGACCACACAAGCAAGGAATATCAACAGGAATTCCAGTGGCAAGCGTTGCAGACTAATTCAAGCAACAAGGCAAGCTCTCTCTAGACACCCTTACCTTTGGGACACTAGAAGAAATTTCTGTTAAATCTTGAAAAACGTAATCAACCATGACCTGGAGGTGCACGCTTGAATTCACACACACCAAAAAGAGCTTATGGATCTTCAAAAAGAACAAAGCATGACCAGGCCTCAGTAGATTCAGAGCTGTATACACAGGACACCAAAGCTCACGTACTGGGCAAGCTATTAGTGTACAAAGGCTCCATATAATGCACATGTAGTCTGTAACTTCTGTACATTAGCGACAAAAAACAGAACTGTAAAAAAAAATTAAAAATATCCAAACTGGTACACTCTAAAAAAAAAGATGGTTCTTTAAAGGTTATTTACACATAGTAACAGTTCTATTTAGAACCACATCATCTTGAAGAACTCTTTTATATGCTGAAATGGTTCTTTGTGTTAGAGTTTAGGGTTCTTTTTTCCCGCCTTTGTAACTGTCAAAGCCACCTCATTACTGATTTTCTGGAGCTCAGCAGCCATCCAATTGCACAGACTGTCAACACACACTTAACAAGTAAATTATTTCTTTCTTAAAATGTCTATACATTTTAACTTTCAAGTTAGTTTACTACTAGTCATGTCCTTTTCTCTTTTTAGTTTAACAGAACATATAAGTGTGAGCAGCTCTATTCAGTTAAGTATACTTATCTTCTCTTCTTCCACTAAGTAAGAGAGATATTGAATTTATGATCCATATATTGTTAGATTTTTTTAATTAGTACATTATATATCACTTTTTCCTTTTAACATTGTAAAAGGCTCACATGCAGCCCATTTTTGCTATTTTGGCCTTGATAAACATAATTGTTTTACATAAACAAATAGAAGAGACACACTGTAACTGTAAATATACTAATATTAAATAAACTATAATAAAAAGGTTATTTATAACACAATTGATGACCTATATAGCACTTTCAAAGAATGGTTCTTTATGGAACCTTATAAAAATGATTTTATTTAGCACAAAAAAGGGTTCTGCTATTGTTACAAGCCCAAGAACCCTAATTTGGTACTGTTTAGAACCATTTTTCTTAGGAGTGTAGACAGGAGAAATATTAAACATGCACAATTTATAGATTATACTTTCACCTTGTCCTACACAATAATCAAAGGCCCTCCTGTCTAAGCTGATATGTAATAAACACAGATCAAGTTTAATGTTGTACACATTTTTAGTGTGGGTTTTTTTTTTTTTTTTTTTTTTTTTTTTTTTAGGATTTTAATTAGGACTGGTAGCATAACTAAATTTAAATAATTTTAAGACTTATTAAGGGTCCCTTGGAAGTTTACAGAGGCCCCCTAGTGGGCCCCTGAGAACAACTGCCTTAAAGTATAAATATAAAGAACAGTTAAAGAATTCTGATGGATTTAAATAATGGGAAATATGGTCCATTAAGATCTTTTGGGGGGGAAATAAAGATTAAATTAAGCTGGATTTGACTGTGGATTTGGTATTATTATTGGCTTATTTCAAGAAAAAAAAAATAAGCAACTACTTTCTTTAGTAGTTCCTTCTATGGCTTTCCAAAAGCCACTTTCAAGGTTCAATGGACTTGCAATTCTCTGAAATAGTAAAACAGGTAAAAATAAGTAAAAAGGCTCTGCAGGGTTCTTGTCATTGGCTAGGCAACCCCCTCCACTAAACAGGGTACCAGCACTAGAGCCAAGCCATAAGCCTTCATAAAATATTCACAGCAAAGGGGCGTCTACAGCTGTTCTCTTTTTGTTGGGAGAATAAAGCAAACAATGCGCCTATTTTTGGGTTCTATTCTCACTCTCTGTACTGTCTTTAAACGTCCATCATCAGAGAGAGTAAACCAGAGCTCACACATCTACAGACACACAATCAAATAGTGCTACCTAGCATCTCTGCCAAAAGTGCATGTTCAAATGCCACAGTCAGCTGATCCTCATCACCCTAATGCAAAAGAAGAGAAACCATAGTGTGACGCTGTTGCCAAAAAGAGACTAAAGCACTCCTACATCCTTCCTGCTAAAAACGGGGAGTAAATCACATTACACAACTGTTCCATGCATATAATGCTAGGTGTTATTCAATACACTGTCACAAATAATGTTAATACTTTACAACAAAGTTGTTATTCATTATCATCATTATTATTGGATAATGCAATAGCTAACATGAAATAATGAAAAATACTTTTACAGCATTTATTACTTTTGGTTAATGTTGATTTCTATGTAACATATACATTTATAACATTTTAAAGTTGTATAAATGTACATTAAATGGTTATGTTCATTACATAATGAACAATAGTATCACTATCATTCAAAATTTGGGGTCAATAAGATTTTTTTAATGTTTCTGAAAAAAGAAGAATCATCAGCCATTACATTACATTATAAAAAGTAATGCTCCATATAATGCATTATATGGTCTCATAAATCATTGTAACAACAGTTATAATACATTATAAAACACTTATCTATTTTATCCATTTTAACACGTTTAGAAAGTATAATGCATTAAAACACATGACAAACAACAATTTCAGATGTAACAAGGAATCTGCAAATATTACAATGCATTTTATGCATTATCCTTATACATAAAGGCTTAAAGTAAAGTGCTACCAAACATAATGCATTTCATTTAGGACTTAAAATTCAGCACAAAAACAACTGCTATGTGTGCTTGTGTGAGTGTTTGTGAGTGTGTATTCCTGGCACATAGGGTTTAGTCACTAGCTATGTTGTATTCCACCTATTTTAAGTCAATTATCACAAAAATAAAATAAAATAAAATAAAATAAAATAAAATAAAATAAAATAAAATAAAATAAAATAAAATAAAATGCTGGATGGGAACTCCAAGATGTGCATAAATTGTAAAAATGTGCACAAAAATGTATACTCAATTTAGGCGGATAATGTTTTTATTTGATAAGAAGACATAAACACATAAACTACGATGGAAACACATTTAACACATAAATCCATAGATGTGCAACAAAAACTCTTCCTTAAGGATGTGGTAGATAACTGGACACATTGGAATCATCATAAGGGGTTGGTTGTAACATTTTCAATGGACTGTTAACTATCCCCACCCCAAAAAGCCAAACATAGCTAACAGTTTTAGCATGTGGATTTGAAGTTAGTATGAATGCACAGCATCAAATTAAACTAGAGAAATGGCTACTTTAGGATATGCAAGTCAAATTATTGTATCTATAATACAATGATTGCTAGGAAAAAAATAATCTCGATTAAAAAAAAAATTGTACTTTCTTCCCTGAAAATGCTTCTTTCTTTTTTTGTCAGAAAATCTACAATGATGCTGACAGTCACATGTCACTTCAACTGTGAGCTCAAAAAGGAGATTGGACTGTCTGACATTACTGACATCTACTGACCCCGTGTTACAACACTCCCCTGTGTCCCTTAAGTTTCTTTAAAAAAAAGTTACACAACTAGAACAAAAGCCTGAATGTCAGATTCATATAAATGTATTCAATATATACAAATGACCTCTAATCTATTCATGTGACAATAGTGTCTGAACAAAAAAAGTCCTAAATACATGCTTATGTAGCCTACTTCATAGATATATAAAATATTTTATAAGATATTTTTAATCTAAAATTTAGGGGCATTCTCAATTCTTGCAAGTGAATAAGCAAATTAATAAATGAATGCATTCCACATGTGAATGAATCTTTGGAAACATGTCTGCCTTACTAAAATCTGGCTATAATCCAGACCCATTATAAAATGGACCTTACAGCCTGTTGCAGCCTGTGAAAAGGTATTAAAAATGGTTCAGCTATTTTCAAAATCACTAATAATAAGTTAATTATGAAATCAACATGGCATTCATTTTACTGACATGCTCACCAATGCATGATATTAATCGTCCAATCAGAGTCACTCAAAACTCCATTCAGATGATGAATGGCCTCTTCCAGCTCATGACAGACAGACACAAACAAATCCCTAACGTGGAATCTGGCAAGCCACCAACACCACTATTTGTAAACTTTCCTACTTCACACAAGTCGAACTAACTCAGCTTGTGTTGCTCCCCCTGCAGAGATATTGAGGCGAGTTCTGATTGGTGCTCATTCCTCTAAAGAGCCCTGCATCTTCCCACCTGCTGTCATACTGCTCCCTTCTCCATACACATCCCATCAGGGTCAGAGGGAAAGTAAACAGAGAGTAGTTTGTTCTTCAGTAATTCTATTATGGCTATTTGCCGTATTGATTCTCCAGTAGAGTAGAGAGAAACAAGTCACCCAGGATGTACAGGAGGGCCACCGAAAAGAGGTGGAATAAAAAGTCAACCGTCGCTAACCCCAAGTGACACAAATTACTCTGAGTGACATGAGCATTCTCTAAACTCAGTGGGGAACGATGATGTGGCATTGATTAGAATTATTCAAATGTCACTCCTGTCTTCTGAAGGGTAGAATGTGAGATGGCAATGCGATTTTTCACAGCACTTCATCTTATTGAAGATGAGACAACAAAATTAGCAGCACTCTTCTTTTCCTGTCCAAACCTGTCCTGTAGTCACAGAGTGCTTTAGGGAAATACAGCAAGATGCCAACTTTTTCACTTTCATCCTGGTTGTTACTAAAACTTGTTTTACAATCAGAATTAAAATGACAAAGTGGCAGTTGCAGAGCCACTGCCTTGGGTAGTACAACAAAGTAGGCAGAGAAAGATTGTATTACACCTTCAGGAAAGGACAGAAAGGTTGTGAGACAGCACCACCTCGGACTGAAGCTGATAAAAACCTGAAAACGAAAAACTTTAGAGAGTTACAAACACACAGATAATACAAAGACTCTCACATGCACATACACACATTTACACTTTAAAGAGACTTTACAGCACCTGGGTGGCCTGACAGAGATGACAAGGTGCTTATCAGCTCGAACCCGGTGAGTCAAATGGGACCAGAGTGAGAAAGTGACAAGATGAGAGAAAAAGAAAGGGAGAGAGAGAGTTAGCAGTAGAAAGTGAGAGACACTGTGTGATAGACAGAGAGGGTGTGTGTGAAAAAAAAGGGAAAATCTGGAGTTACCCACCACTGCTCTCAAGGGCGAGAGTTCCCTCATGCACACAACTGATAAAATGAAACCTTGACAACAGAGAGTGCAGATACATTTGGTGTAAAATACGGTTTTGAAATGTGCCGATTTCAAACATGAAGAGATACTGAAGTTTCCAGTAAAACTGTGTGTGGACTGTAAACAGCGCTGGAAGGTAAATGACTGCAAATACTGGCAATATACTGAGTAAGAAATGTAAATAGATGGTTTTGAGCTCTATATTTAACCCAAGCAGAATCATATTTTTGCAATTTGCAACAAGTCTGTTCTGATAAAGTCAAGGAGAGAAGACAAAAACTGCTAAATGCAAATAAAAAAACTGCAACTAACGATGTACAGGTGCAGGTCATATAATTAGAATATCGTGAAAAAGTTCATTTTTTTATTGTAAATTATTTTTTAAAATGAAACTTTCATATATTCTAGATTCCCTACATGTAAAGTAAAACATTTCAGGTTTTTTTTTTTTTTTTTTTAATTTTGATGATTAGAGCGTACAGCTCATGAAAGTCCAAAATCCAGTATCTCAAAATATTAGAATATTTCCTAAGATCAATCAAAAAATGGATTTTCAAAACAGAAAAGTTCAAGTTCTTTAAAGTATGTTCATTTGTACACTCAATACTTGGTCGGCAGCACATATTACAGCAAATGACTTGCTCTAGCACAAATTACAGCATCAGTGAAGTGTGGCATGGAAGTGATCAGCCTGTGGCACTGCTGAGGCACTATTGAGCCTTCAGATCATCTGTATATTGTTGGATCGACTGTTTCTCATCTTTCTCTTGAAAATATCCCATAGATTCAGGGGTCAGGCATGTTGGCTGGCCAATAAAACACAGTAATATCATGGTCAGCAAACCACTTGGAAGTGGTTTTTGCACTGTGGGCAGGTGCTAAAGTCCTGCTGGAAAAGGAAAACAGCATCTCCATAAAGCTTGTCAGCAGATGGAGCATAAAGTGCTCCAAAATCTCCTGCAAGATGGCTGCATTGACTTTGCACTTGATAAAACACAATGGACCAACACCAGCAGATGTCACGGCCCCCCAAATCATTACTAACTTCAGAAACTTCCCACTAGACTTCAAGCAGCTTGGATTCTGTGCCTCTCCAGTCTTCCTTCAGACTCTGGGACCATGATTTCAACATGAAATGCAAAATTTACTTTTATCTGAAAAGAGGACTTTCGACCACTGTTCACTGTCCAGTTCTTTTTCTCCTTAGCACAGGTAAGATTCTTCTGACGTTGTTTCTGTTTCAGAAGTGGCTTGGTAGTCCTTTTCCTGAAGATGTCTGAGTGTGGTAACTCTTGATGCGCTGACTCTGGCTTCATTTGACTCATTGTAAAGCTCTCCCAAGTGTTTGAATCGGCTTTACTTGACAGTATTCTCAAGCTTGTGGTCATCCCTGTTGCTTGTGCACCTTTGCCTACCCAATTTCTTCCTTCTAGTCAACTTTGCATTTAATATGCTTTGATACATCACTCTGTAAACAGCCACCACATTCAGTAATGACCATCTGTGACTTAATCTCTTTGTGGAGGGTGTCAATGATTGTCTCCTGGACTATTGCCAAGTCAGCAGTCTTCCCCATTAGTGTGGTTTCAAAGAACAAGAGATACTCGGAATTTATACTGTAGTGATGGTCATTTAATGAAACTCAAATGTAAATATTCTAATATTTTGAGATACTGGATTATGGACTTTCATGAGCTGTACGCTCTAATCAACAAATTAAAAAAAAAAAACTTTTGAAATGTTTTACTTTACATGTAGGGAATCTAGTATAAATAAAAGTTTCATTTTTTAAAATAATTTACAATAAAAAAAATGAACTTTCACGATATTCTAATTATATGACCAGCACCTGTAATTAGTAAATGAATAGACTTATTAGTCTTAAAGGGGATATATCATGAAAATCTGACTTTTCCCTTGTTTAAGTGCTATAATCGGGTCTCCGGTGCATCTACCAACACAGAAAACGTGAAAAAGGATAACCTAGTAATTTTGTTTTGGTAAGCCTTTCTCTGCAAGCATGTGGAAAATTGGGCCTGATTCTGATTTCGCTCCCCTTGTGACGTAGGAAGGGGATCTTATTATAATATTACCGCCTCCTGAATCTGTATGTTTCCACCCACGGCACCGCCAATGTTTTCGTAAGCGACAACGGTGTACCACTAACACTGGTTCTGGAATGCAGCTGTTCTGCACAGTTTAGCTTCAACCCTGATCAAACACACTTGAATGACTTCAGGATTACTAAAGCTATGTGAAGCAAGGTGAGTTGTGTCGGAGCAAAACTCTGTAGGACAGCAGCACTCAAGAACGACCATTCCTGAGCTTCTGATATCTCAGCTATGTAAACATGTAAACATTATCACTGATCTGTTAACGACTATAATAGTAAACATAGTAAACAGTCTCCATAAACTCCTGGCATCTGAGCCACAAAGGACGCAGTGGTGTCATTTTATTTATGAAGGGAATGTGTCTAGCTAAATTTATATACCAGTATGTGTGAGGTATTTTACACCATTGCTTGCACAGGAGGGTCAGTAAAACACAAGATTTGCACAGAAGTTGATTCTCAAAGATGGATCGATACCAACTGTTCATGATCCAATTTCATATATATTTCATGATCGTCTTTCTGAATGTGTTTTGTTAGCACGTTGCTAATGTACTGTTAAATGTGGCTAAAGTTACCATTGTTTCTTACTGTATTCATGGAGACCAAAGCCATGTCGTTATTTTCATCTTTAACCTGAAAACGCTTGCAGTCTGTATAATTCATAAATGCATCATTCTTATTGAGTCTCTCCAACAGTGTGTAGCTTTAGCCATGTTAGCCGTGCAGCACACTATAAAACTCATCCAGAATCGAATGTTAGCAAACATCCACAAAATATACTGTATGCCATACCTACAGTCATGCTCAAAATTATTCATACCCTTGGTAAATATGACCAAAGAAGCCAAAGAATACTTTTGATCTTTTATTTAAAAAATCTACAAAAATCCAACCTTTCATTCATTATAAGAGAAATGTTTTTTCTCTAATACACACTGCTCACACTGCCATGGACATCCCAGTCCTCTGACCTGAACCCTAAAGAAAATGAGTGGAGTGAACTGAAGAGAAGAAGCACCAACATGGAGCTGGAATCTGAATGATCTGGAGAGATTCTGTATGAAGGAATGGTCTCTGATGTCTTGTCAGGTGTTCTCCAAACTCAGCAGGCATTATAGGTGAAGACTCAGAGCTGTTATCTTGGGAAAAGGAGGTTGCAAAAAGTATTGAATAAAAGGGTATGATTAATTGTGAGCAGTGTGTATTAGAGAAAAACATTTCTCTCATAATGAGTTTTTCCCCCCATTTAAAATTATTATTCTCCAATGAAAGGTTGGATTTTTTGTAGATTTTTTTAAATAAAAGATCAAAAGTATTAACAATGCAGATTTATTTTCACAGCCTTCTTTGGTCATATTTACCAAGGGTATGAATAATTTTGAGCACGACTGTATGTTATATGCAGCATCACGAACAGTTTGTAATGATCCATTTTGTGAGTTAGTGAGTTTCTGTATTATGTTTGCCTCAGTGTATTGGAATGACGAGCGAGCCCTACTTGGCGAGCTTGGGGCGGGGAGCACAAGATTATTTGCATTTAAAGTCAGACTCCTTGACATGCCCTCATCTTCAAATACCAAGCAAAATAAATTATGTAAGACAAAAGCAAATATGGACAAGACTGTTATAGACAAGTTCACTAGCAATAAGGATAAATTTGCTTTGTGTCGACCAGAATTTGTCTTAGGCAGTGAATCACTGGCTGAGAGCATGAAATTATTTAAGAAGATTTAAAAATCAAAGATTGTTGTTTTTCCTATTCAGCATATGTCATGGTAATAATTCAGAATATCATCAGATAAAGTTCAATAATTAAATGTAAGGATATTTTTGTTTACTTTGCAACAAACAACTTTGGGACTATATTTGACCATCACTTAATGCCCGAAGGAAAGCCAGCTGAGAACCACAGATATGGAATAAACAATGAGATCCATATCTGTGGTTAATCCATAACCATAATCAAGCAGAATCACAAGAATATGACTCTCTATTACAGCCTTTGGATATTTAGCAACAAACTACATATGATTGATTCCTATTCTAACTTTCAGTATTTCCAGTCCTCAACAGGGAAATGTTAAATTTATGAAAACAATATGAAACAGTTTAAGCTGCTTGTGTAAATATTTTTGTATTACTGTCTTATCTTAAAGCCAATAAATAACTCGATACCAACACTGGGTTCCATGTAAACATTGCCATTGTGCTTGGATGTGGTTGCAGACTCAGCCACATGCAGGTATTCTCATGAATTGCTCTGCCTTCAGGCAGCTCTCTCTCTCTAAAGCACAAAGCTATATAAACAGACTTTCATTACCTTTCATTATCTGTCTGGGTCAATGAGCAGCTGAGGTCTGATGCACTGGTACCCAATAAAAACTGGTACTGAACGAGACCACCAAGACCTCTCTAACTGACTCATGCTGAAATATTGTTACATACTGTGTAGCCCCCCGAATAATTCACTATAAATAGAAATTAAAACTAATATTTAATGCCAGATTAAGAGAATTCATTGCTGTTGTACAAAGATTTACAAACTACGTTGTGCATTAGATACTGAATTAGAGTATTTGTGTAGTATATCCGGTATCTGATGGCCTTACCAGAGGAAGCATTTATTCAGTCAGTGTAAGGTACTTGAGTGCAAGCATAAAGAGCTTTAAAATTAAAAGAGATTCAGCTTTAAAAAGACATCCATTATACAATATAAAGCTTTGTTGCATTGGCATGCTCATTTTAACTCACCAGCACTCAATTTGGACTGTAATGGATTAGTTGGAATGCCAGCAGGAGACATTAAACGAGCTTTAGTTGTTGTAGGTCTAATCTCATTGCATATTAATATTAAAGGCTACTGGGATCCTTGGCCAAGCATCCTATAGAGAGGAAATGATTTAATCACAGTCTGCTGTTCTACATGGAGTCTCACACTGTGCGTATATGAGTGTGACATTGAAAGGGAGAGCAGAAGGGGAATAGTAAGGGCTAGTTTGAGAGAGCTGAAGGTCACATTAGAACAGGGGCTCCATGCACAGCTGCAGGAGTGATCTCACTGAGAGTGAGAGTGGCAGCAGCAGGGAGCACGTCTTTACACATTTAACACCACCTCAATGGCACCATTAGGGATGAAGGTCAGTGTGGTCAAAAATGCATAAACATGTACATAGAAATGGAACAGACACACAAAAAAGTACTTAGAAGACATGTTAGGGTTCTTTAGAGATGTAATGTTCCAGCAAGTCTGCTTAATCAATTACCAAAGAAGCATGTCAAAATTATTCAGGAAAATAAGATTTTCTTATCAAGGTGATAAAATGTTGTGTAGCAAAAATGAGTACACCCTCCCAAAAGTTACTAAATAAAACAAAATAAAAAAATTTCTGGTGTAAGTTTAAGGCAATGTTTGATCAGCAGGTAAGTATGTTGAACCAAAAAATTTAAAGAGAAGTAATTTCTTGACAATGCCCCTGAAATAATCAGGCCTTCATTTTTAAGCTTTCATTTAGTGATGAGGGATTTAGACAAAGAGCAGGAGAAATACCAAGCAAGTGTATCAGAGCCAGCAAAAGCTATGAAAAGAGTGATTGTTTATCTCACAGAGTAAGATACAGCCTGCAGAAATTACATTCATGGTTGTTGTTCTCACTGGAACTACCTACTGTAGCCAAAGCACAATAAAGTCAGTTAGCCATTTCCAAAGCCCATATTTACAAAATATAGATTCTGAGAATCAATACTCCAATCATTTTGGATCTAACAGCATCCAAAATGTTCTGGTGTTACTAGAGGAGGAGTACAGTGAGAAGTGCCTGGTTCCCACAGTAAAGTTCAGTGGTAGTAAAGCTCTTATATAAGGATGTATGAGTGCTGAAGGTGTGAGGGAGTTGTGCTTTATCAATGCTGTCATGAATTCCCACAACACTGTGTAATTTAATACACAAACTTGAATAAGAAGATGTTACCCTTTCCTCATTCCCTGCATTGTTGGGCATTTTTCAACATGACAATGAGGATATGCATTCTCTCAAGGTGAAAAACTTTCTATGGACATGTATTGCACTCAGTCTTAACACTCTTGAGCGCCTGTGGGGGATTCTGTAGAGATGAGTTGAGCAACACTCCCCATTAAAGATCAGGGCATTTAAGGAGCTCATCATCCAGGAGTTAAACAGGACAGATGTGACAATTATGTGACAATTATGCGAGCATACTAAGTACTAGAATATTATACATTTGTTGAATTAAATCTAGGGTGTACTCATTTCTGCAATCCTTAATTTAAACAAAATTGGCAAATATACTTATTTTATGGCTATTAATGACATATATTTCTCAGTTTTTATTATGTATATGTTTAATATATTTTAGTTTTGCCATCTTTCCATGAATTGGATTAGTTATCATAAAGAAAATACATCTTTTGTATTAGTTCAGAGGGGGTGTACTCATTTATGCTGTGCACTGTATGTATATATAAGGATGAGCCAAAACATTATAACTACCTGTCTGATATGCAGTTGGTCCTGCCAAAAGAGTGCCTAAAACAGCACCAAACAGCAGATTCTACAAGACCCCTGAAGGAGTCCTGTGGTATCTGGCACCAAAAACATTAGCAGCAGATCTTTCAAGTCCTGTAGGTTGTGAGGTGGAGCATCTGTGGATCAAACTTGTTGGTATAACACATCCCACATATGCTTAACTGGATTGAGGTCTGTGGAATCTAGCGGCCAGGGCAACACCTTAAAATCTTCATTATGTTCCTCTGACCATTCCTGAACAATGTGTGCAGTATGGCAGGGTGAATTATCCTGCTGAAAGAGGCCACTTCCATTGTCATGAAGGGGTGTAGCTGGTCTGCAATAATGTTTAGGTAGGTGGCACCTGTCAAATTTACATCCACATGAATGGCCGGACCCAAGGTTTGCCAGCAGAACATTGCCCAGAGCTTCACACTCCCTCCACCAGCTTGTCGTCCTACCACAGTGCATCCAGGTGCCATCTCTTCCCCAGCTAAACATCCACGTGATGTAAAAAAAAAAAAACCTCTCAGGTTACGTATGTAACCCTGGTTCCCTGAGTAGGGAACGAGACGAGAATTTTCCAGCACAGGTCCCTGGGACAGGAACCAGGGATTTTTCCACATGACCAGAGCACGAAGGCATCGCCGCGTGACTTTGATCATGCAAAAAGGATTTCCCCTCGGAGAAAACCCCCTGGTCCTGAGCCACCACTGTAAGGGTCTCATGTGCAGAAGGCCAAAAGGTATCACGTTGGACACAGCTGCCATCAGATCCAACAGTTTCTGTTGGAAAGAAAGCTTCTCTATGAAGCTTTCTTGGTGATAATAACGGTCCTCAGATCCGTTTTACCCCTCGAAGGCTTCGCCTGTGCTGACCGCCCTGATCCCCAGGCTTTCTGCCGGGGAGTGCGGGTGGCCACACTGAGTTTTTTGTTGCGCTCTGCACGCTGAGGAGCTCGTGGACGGCCGAGGCTGCTCCCGCTCAGCAGCCTCGGGGGATGTACGGTGCGGCGGGGAAGAAATCTTTGGAATGCCGCAGATTGCTTTTTCATCTCCTGGAACCTCTCGACGACCAATGTTACGGCGTCGCCGAAGAGACCCGCAGGAGAGAGCGGCGAATCCATGAGAGCAGTTTTGTCTCCGTCTCTCAGATCAGAAAGATTTAACCACAAATGCCTCTCCGTGGCCACCAGGGCTGCCATAGAACGGCCTATTGACTTGGCTGTCTCCTTGGTGGCCCGGAGAGCTAGATCAGTTGCCTTCCTAATCTCCTGAATATATTCAAATGTGGCTTCCCCGCTCTCATCTATCTCCCCCAGCAGGTCAGCTTGATATGCCTGGAGGATCGACATGGTATGGAGACATGCCGCCACCTGACCTGCCGCCGCATAAGCTTTGCCCACCAAACCTGATGTTGTCTTTAGGGGCTTGGTGGGCAGTGTCGGGGTTTTTAGGAATGAGGCAGACTAGAGCGAGAGATAGCTCGCAAGCGTCTCCTCGACCCGAGGCATCGCCCCATATCCATGCTGTTTCAGTGGATGTCTGGGGGCTGAAAACTCAATACTGCACTGGTCTTTTCCACAAACTCGACACCTCTGTGTGGAGATCGGGAAAGAAAGGCAGATCCCAACGCTTGAGGTAGTGACCGTGCAGGGAGAAAGCACTCGTCTAATTTGCTTTTTGGTTTTGTTTCTCCCCTCTCTGCTGGCCAGTCAATTTTTAATTTATCCACAGCCCTGGTCACTACCTCCAAGAGCTCCTCATATACTGGAGATGAGGATGGTGGGTCCTCATCCCCAGTCTCGACGCTCATCACAACAACCTCCTCGGAGGAAGATAGATGAAGCGCCGGTGTCTCTCTCCGAGGGGAAGAAACTGCAGCGCGTGCTTCAGCCACCAGAGGAGAGACGCTGGATCTGGCAGGTGAGGGCTGAGATAAGGCTGGGCCCATCTCAAACCCCTCCACCAGATCCATCTGTGAACCCCACGAATCGAGCCGCCGCTGTGCCTCGGCAGATCGGGACTTTGAATAAAGCAGACAAATAACACCAAATAAGACACACGAGATAACATCTTCAGCGCTTGCTGAAGACAACAGAAGCTGGCGTTCTCTGAATCCCGGTATGCTTTATAGTTTCCTGGTCCGTGACGTCACCCGCCTCTGAC
The DNA here is from genome assembly GCF_018812025.1 of Megalobrama amblycephala. Lineage (NCBI taxonomy): Eukaryota > Metazoa > Chordata > Actinopteri > Cypriniformes > Xenocyprididae > Megalobrama > Megalobrama amblycephala. The sequence goes on along the minus strand of NC_063044.1, from coordinate 57,097,535 downwards.
GTCTCGCTACACGACTGGTTAGATACAAGAGTGCTTCAATGACGTAATCACGCAGAAGGTTCCCAATGCGTCATGACGCAGCGTCGACAGTTCCCACGAAAGGGAAACAGGATTCATCGGACCAGGTGACCTTCTTCCATTACTCCAAGTAATGTTGGGTTATATGCTTCCACGTCATATGTCATGTGACATCAGCATGTGAGATTGCGATACACAATATTATCGCACTTAGGGGCTTATTTATTTACCTAATTATTTACTTCATCTTATTAGCATGGGAATCTTTTTTTAGAATTTTACAAGCAAAGATGGAGTTGATGATGTAGAAAAATGTCACATTGCATAGAAATATTTCACTCAAAAGGCGAGCCCCTGGATATCACACATGCAATTTGCATACTTTGCACAAGAGTTATGCCTGTGAAGGATTTTCATACCACAGTCAATTATTCCATGATGCTGCATGGTGCATTAATTCTCTCAGACGCAACAAAAGTTGAATCTACCTCGATGCTGATAATGGTATAACAACTATCTTATCTTCTATCTGTGTTTGAAGCTGTTTTTGATTTTTATCAATGATTGATTGTTGTGCTGTGCTCCGACCTAAAGACTGTTATTAGGCCTATATAATTTTAGTAGTAATATTATTGTTATTATTAATAAGGATTTGCAGTCTGAGAGATTACATCACCTGTGATTACACTGATTATCTTTGATATGAGAACATCAACAACTTCTATTCTTCTAAAAAAAAATGATAACTGGTATACTGAATCATAAAACATCACAGTTACATCCTGATCAGGTCAGAAATGTGTATGGATTCTCTATTTTCTCTCCCTTGAGTATGCTAAATTTGTGGAATTTCAGCAAAAAACAAACAAACTCAAAAACACATTCGCATTTTGTGCACTCACGAACAGATGTTGCGCTACAAATAACCATTATCCATCATTTTGATGGAGTGGGTTGTAAATTTTCCTTCATGCTGCACTTTTATCTGTCAGTAAAATATTGTAATGCTTGCTATTTGAGTGTCATCTCATCACCACAAGAACTGCTGTGGCAAGAGCTCTTTTAGTCTTACCCAGTGCTGTGTTGTGAGTTTCATAACTTTATAATAGACAAGACACCTTCTTTGTTTTATCACTGGGAAAACATTAGTAATTAACAGAAGAAGAATAAAAAAGCTACAGTACAAACCTGTTAATGACATATACTACTGCTCAGAATTTTTTCTGAAAAAGAATTTTCTGAAGGTCATTTTTAAATGCAACAGAAGATTTTTATTATTATTATTATTATTATTATTATTATTCAATTATTCATTTATTCAATAACAATTATTCATTATTATCATTATTGACATTCTTTTGAGCTTTCCATTCAAAGAATCCTTCAAAAGGATCACGGTTATAAAAAAAAAAATGGTAACACTTTACAATAAGGTTTCATTAACAATAGTTAACTTCAGTTAAGATGAACTAATAATGAACTGCACTTCTACAGCATTTATTAATTTTAGTTAATGTTAATTTCCACATTTACTAATGCATTACTAAAATCAAAAGTTGTATTTGTTAACATTAGTTAATACAATGTGAGCAATGGCTGTATCAGAGATGTTCACGAGTCTTTTATCTGGAGTCCAAGTCAAGTCTGAAGTCTTTAAGCTGGAGTCTGACTCAAATCTGGAGTCTTTATCACTGGAGTCTGAGTCAAGTCTGGAGTCAATAAAAAAAAAAAAAATTCTCATAATCAAACCCTAGTTTATCCTAGTTGTATTATATAGAAAAAATATATGATCTTTCTATAATCTGTTTTATTTGAAATTAAGGTCCTATGATGTAAGGGATAATGTACATCCAGTTTGTTACTTTAAAATCCATTACAATGTACAAAACAGTCGTCCTGACAACACGAGTATTCATTTTCAATACAGTCGCTAAACGGACACAAGATGGCGCCAGTGAGTTTGTTATACAGCTGTTTGTTATACAGCTTCGTTGTTATTGACGACAGTCATTATCAGAAAATATCAAACTTCGGAATGTTTAAGAATGTCAATATAAAACTCTACACATGCTGATTGTGATATGTTAAAATATGAGCTTTAAGTAATAAATGGATTAACATCTCTTTCTATCTCTCTCTCTTATGGACACACATTAAGAAATAGAAAAGCTGCATATAATACGAAGATTGATAAAAACGTAGTGCTAGGTTTAAAGTTTGTGGATGCGATGTCTCATAAAATTTGATGATGTTATTCCGGTGTCTTTAATTGTTTTCCCACATTCTGTGCGTCTAGCTGATCTGACGTGATAATAAACCCAAACGAAAGAACATATGGCACAGTGGCTCCCGTCATGTCATAATGAGAGTCCCATGCAACATTTCGGAGTTTATGCGCACGGACATACGTAATCAAATAGAGTCCAATCTACCACAAAACGTAAGGAAATATATGTGATGCAGATATTATAAAACCATTTAAACACAACACAGATTCTTTCTTTATTATATCAGTAGTTAAGGGTAAAAGACTTGAGTCGTTTTTAAAATATTCCGAGTCTTTTGTGCCGAGTCAAGTCTGAAGTCATTTCATGTCGAGTCCGAGTCTGAAGTCTGTTAAAATGCGACTCGAGTCCGAATCTCTGGCTGCGTCCGAAAACCTAGGTAGCTGTCTTGCTGCCTCGCTGTCTTATAAGAGAATGACTTGTACGGCAGTGTTTGTACATGAAGGTACGTCACGAAACTGATTTCGGACAGACATCTGAGGCAGCATAACAGTTTAATGATCTACAGCAATATAGCGCGAGCTTTGGTTAGAACTAAACAAATATTTAATTATTACAGTAGTAATTTCTCGATAGAAATGATATCAAAATTGAAAAATGTTGGTCAAAATCGTACATTTATACACAAACTGAGCAGCAAACGCAACTGTCGGACGCCATCTTTATTTTTCTAGCTCAACTGTCACAGAATGGAAAGCACAGGATTGTGGGATATCAAAGGCAGCTAAGGATACATCTATGCTTCCTTGAAAAATCGATCAGATGAAGGTATCTCATGAAACAGGAAGTGAAGCTAACATTGGATTCGGACGTGCCTTGATGCCTTCCTACCTTCAAATGTGTCCTCAGAAGGCAGCATTTTACAGTTTTCGGACGCAGCCATCAACTCGAGTGCCCATCTCTGGGCTGTATTTTTATTAACTAATATTAACAAAGATGAATAAATACTGTAACAAATGTATTGCTCATTGTTAGTTCATGTTAGTTAATACATTAAAGGTCCCGTTCTTCGTGATCCCATGTTTCAAACTTTAGTTAGTGTGTAATGTTGTTGTTAGAGTATAAATAAAATCTGTAAAATTTTAAAGCTCAAAGTTCAATGCCAAGCGAGATACTTTATTTAACAGAAGTCGCCTACATCGAATGGCCAGTTTGGACTACATCCCTCTACTTCCTTCTTTAATGACGTCACTAAAACAGTTTTTTGACTAACCTCCGCCCACAGGAATTCACAAGAGTTGTGTTTGTTGAGTGTATTTGTCGCCATGTCGTCGAAACGCTGTTATTTTCATCCCGCAGTCCAATCACCGGGTCTGATTCCGGCTCAAATTGATAGGGTAAAATTAAAGACATGTTTACAATAACACTGAGCGTGTGCATCTCCACGTTATGGTAAGAGGCGTGACCTTTCCGGGCAAGGTTCGCTAAGCTGCTGTCGAATCACAACACAGGAACCGCTGGCACAATCAGAACTCGTTACGTATTTCTGAAGGAGGGACTTCATAGAACAAGGAAGTCATCAGCCCGTTTTTATGACAGTGGAAACAGTGGTATACAGATAAGTAAATTATGTGAAAAATACTGTGTTTTTTTACACGTGAAACATGAACACATGTTATATTGCACACTATAAACACAATCAAATCTTCAAAAAAAACACGAAAAACGGGACCTTTAACTAATGTTAACAAATTAACTTTATTGTAAAGTGTTACCCAAATAATATTAAGCAGCACACCTGGTTTCAACTTTTGTTCTTCTTTGGAAGACAAATTAAGATATTTTTGAAGATAGAATGCTGTCAGATGTCCTTCCATAGACTGCCTTTGCAACAACCACTTTGACGCTTCAAAAACGATGTGTTACGCAGCACGTTTGAGCTTCCAGAAGAGGTTTACTTGATTTATTTGATTGGCTTGGTTGAGCATCTGCTTACGTTGGCTGATTAATGTTTGCATGTGAGTAAAAGCCTAAATTAAATCTGTTTGTCATGATAAGCGATCGATTCACTTCAGAAAATTTGGACTAAACCACTCAATTCATATGGATTAGTTTTCCAATCTCTTTATGAACTTTTTGAAGCGTCAAAAGTGGTAGTTGCAAAGGCAGTCAATGGAAGGAAATCTGACAGCATTCTGTTATCAAAAATGTCTTAAAGGTGCTAAAGAGGATGTTTTGTTTTATACATTTTTGCAATATTACTTGAAACTGTCTTTACTAACTGATAAAAGACTATTTATTGGGTGCACTGAAAGTAATAATATTAATATACATCATCTGTGCACGAGGTAGGGCCTTAAAAACATCAGCCAATCGTTTACGCGATCATTGCGTAAACAATTGGCCCTCTGGCTTGTCAATCACTGCCGTGACGTTCCTTGTGAGAGACACGTGGCTGCGCGCTCCAGTAACTTTCTACACTCCACAGCGCCGCATGCAATGTTTTTGTCAGGAGACAGAAGTAACAATTGCAGATTATGAGTTACCTGCGGTGAGTCCGACATAATGAATCCACAGCTTTAAGTCGCGCACACATTTAACGATTGTAAGGCCGATTATGAATGTAAATTGATACTTATGACTGATCGCGCTCAAACGCGTCCAGTCAGAGCCAGTTGCGATCAGTCTGCGATTACAGTCGGTGTTCAAATTCCATGTGAAAGAATATAAATCTGCTTCAGGATCAGGAAACAATCGCTGTATGTTGAGCATAGTCAGAATGTTTTAGCTAGTCGTTAAATGTGTGCCCGGCTTAATAACACAGCGAATGCCGGTGGTAAACACTCGTGTTCCGATACTCGTGCACAAGTTTTGGGAGGCGTTCCCTCTAAATGAGCTGTGAAGGAGGGGGGTTGTTCTTACCCATGCGCTCATTTCAAAAACTCAGTCGACAAAAAGAACCTCTTTAGCACCTTTAATTGGTCTTCCGAAGACAAACGAAAGTCTTACGGGTGTGGAATGACATGAGGGTGAGTAATTAATAACAGAATTTTCATTTTGAGGTGAACTAACCCTGTACATTTTATATAAATGCTACCCCATGTCAAAATGGCAAAAAGCAGTTTGAAATATCTGTCATTGTTTTTAAAGCCAGTGTGATACAAGTGTGATACAAACTTCACCGGGCGCCACAGCAAAATGGCTGCCCATTGCTCCGGGTGTGTGTTGTCCACGGTTTGCAGTGTGTGTGTTCAATACTCGCTACTCCTAATGCGTACTAGAGCGGGGCAAAAAAAAAGAAGATTTTTCAATTTATCATTTTTTAAAATGTTGTCGATACGAGCTGTGCACCTCAGACAGCATGCAAATAATAAAATCAATTCTCTTTCACCTCCCCTTCTGCCTAAACGAACAAATTCACACAAATTTATCTCAAAATCCCCGCCTTTGCGAGTATCTAGGTAAACATAGTCAGTTACGGTTATGGTAAGCAGCAGAGAAAGAACGCATGTGTATCATTATTGTATGTGCATTAGTTTTAAAGTGAGAACAACCGAATATTCCTGCAACTGTCTGTGTTTTAATGTTAATCAAACAAAAGAGAAAATCACTCCCTGTTCTTCATTGAATAACGATTAACCTTTATTTAATTTGTACAGTGAAGATTTTTTCTGCAGTGTTATTTTACATTTGATTATTCAGTTTATGTACCTGAAAACTACTGTTAGATCTACCTGAAAAACCTTAAAAGCACTGATTATTTAATTTGTATTTTTGTTCTATTGTATTTATTTATTTGTGCTATTGCTTGTAGTTTAATTATTTGTTCTTTTTTATTAATGACTGTTTACTTGTCTTTAATAATCTTTGAATTTATATTAGTAGTTTTAGCTGTGGTCAAGAATTGTCAAGAATTGTTAAATTTCACTTGTATCTAAAATCTTGTGTGTCATAACCTTATTTATTACAATATAGGTATACATGGGTCAAAAACAACAAAAACAATAACTATTTTATTCATTCATTCATTCATTCATTCATTTATTTATTTATTTATTTATTTATTTATTTATTTATTGTGGTGGGGCCAGTGAAAATGTATTGATAAAAATCAAGACTCGAATCTGAAAATCGAATCGAGAATCAAAATGGAAAATCAAAATCGAATCAGATTTAGACATTGAGAATCGAAATCGAATCGAATTGGGACATCTGAATCGATACCCAGCCCTAATGCGTACACTAACTTGCATGGGTTAAATGCAGAGAACAAATTTCGAGTAAGGGTTACCATGCTTGGCCTTCACATGCCACTTTCACTTTACACACCAGTCTAAGCTACACTATGCTCCTAATCAAAACAAGCTCACAATCAGCCGACAGCAGCAGCAGTCTGATAAACACCAACAAAGCACTGAGCTTCACCAGCCTGATAAATACTAACATTCAGTATTATATAGAAGCTCAACAGACTCATACACAGCAACACACAGCAAAGCAGCAGTCCAATACATATTTATCTACAACAAAGCACCATATAGCCTGATACAGCCAGGCAGAAGCATTCCGACTGCAGTTTGTGCATGAGGAACACTGAAGCCCACACGCATATCAATGTGGTCGATCACTCTGGTGCAGAAATCTGAAGTCACGCTGTCTAAATATAGAGCTAGGGTTTATGTAAGTCTAGGTGAATAACTCCTTTCCACAGATTCCTTCACACACACCCGCCCTCTCTTTCTCTCTCTGTACCTCGAATCACATCTCAATAACCTACGGCTGTTAAAAATACAATCAAACAGCCCTGCAAAGAAAGTACGAAATAGATTTCAGTCATATCTGAATAGTACGCAAATGCATACACAAGTACACAACATATAAACAGGAAGTTTTACATCTTCGTTTCTAGCTCTTACAGCACACAAACATTCACTAGCATGCTCACTCCTGTGCTGTGTAATCTCCTCTAAATTCAGCGATGTGGGAAATTGCTCTTAGTAAGGGTGGGTGTAATATCTATAATGACATACTGTGGCAGCACTGCTGTCAAACATATTAACCTGATTACACTCACACTAGCCCCATCAAACAGGAATGGCAAAATCTTTGCCATCTGTTGAATGATAAGGCAGGAGCACATACCGTTGAAGGGAAGTACAAGTGCTGCTTGAATATATGAAATATTCAGACTTCATTACCCCCTTAAATATACCTGTTCATGTGAGATAATAACAATGACTCTCAGCTAATGTTAAAGGGATACTTCACCCAAAAAATGAAAATTATACTATGATTTACTCACCCTCAAGCCATCCTAGGTGTATGACTATCTTCTATCAGATGAACACAGTCAGAGTTATATTAAAAAATATCCTGGCTCTTCAAAGCTTTATAATGGTAGTGAACGGGGCACTGTGTTTGGAAGCCCAAAAAAGTGCATCCATGATCCTTCATAAAAGTAATCCAGGGGGTTAATAAAGGCCTTCTGATGTGAAGCGATGGGTTTTGTAAGAAAATAAATCCATATAAAACTTTATAAAATATAATAACTAGCTTCTGGCAAACAGCCGTATGCATCGAATTACGGTGGAAGAGTGACCTCTGATGATTGTGTTCGTCTGAAAGAAGATCATACACCTAGAATGGCTTGAGGGTGAGTAAATCATGGGATAATTTTCATTTTTGGGTGAATCCCTTTAAACCAATTTACATTTCTGTGTCCTCTGCTACTTTGTGAAAATGTGTTTATTTTCCTCAGTCAGACTCGGAATCTATCCAATTAGATTTCAGATTCTGAAAGTTCTGTTTATATGAAGCCTAAATGTTGCACTCAGCTTCACATATTTGTTAATACATGCATTAAAAGTATTGCATTATAAGTATTGTTGAACAAAACTTCAGCACATGCGTAGTGGCCAGTCGGCATGTTCAGAACCAGAAAAAGCCACCACAATGTCACCAGAGCTACCGTCATTGGTGGCATGTCTAAAATGTAAGCTGCTTACATTTTATGTCAGCTCTTCTGACATTCATAATGTAAGAAGAGCATTTTATCAAATATTTAGTAAACATTCAGTCTCCTCCACTGACCAGATTATAAGACAAAAATAAACACAAGCACATTTGTAAGAAGTAAAATATGTAAACATACACATCACAGCATTTTTGAATCCGATTGAGAAAATAGTCTGATTCAAGCATTTACATGCTTAATTTTTTCCTGCTGATTAAATTATTTCAGGTTTACAACACCCTTTTCAATCTGATCGAAATTTCATTTGGATCAAGCTCAATCCAGATCAACTGTGGTGTATATATAAATGCTTTTCAGTGTACTTGAGCCATCAACCCGATTATAAATGTAGCTTATGAAAGCGTTTGAGTGGTCAGCTTTTAAGAGGTCCAGCTGATGAGAATAATCATGTCTTAATGAGAACGATTCGGAAGGTGGGCTTTTCCAAACAAAATGCTATGCTGGAAACAACTGCTCCAACTGATGAATTCAATCATCACTCACTCTTATTGTCACTCTCTTGCTGTCACTCACGACATACACACAAATACGTAGATAAACACATATCAGAGTGGGGTAGGGGAGGGTTGAGGACAGGCCCGAGGAAGAGAGGAGAAATGCGAAGGAAGAGAGAGGTCTCGAGACAGGGATAAAAATATCTGGTTGCTGAACTCAATGCTTTCGCGCTTTCATGGAGTTCACACACACACATAGACACAAAATGTCTATTTTGTCTAATGTCTAATGTCTATCTAAAGTTAAAAAAAAAGTCGTCTGGTCTGAAATTTCTGTCTAAGACATGTATAAAACAAGGTTACAAACATCATCTCACTGATGCAACAAACACACACACCCACACAATCTCTATACTAGCATGTACCATACACCTGCACAGAGCTGAACAGAGGAATTTAGCATGGTAATATGCACTAAGTGAACCATGGAAGAGAAAAAAATATAGATATGCACATCTTGAAAGAAATAACAGAGCTTTGCAAAGCAGCAATATAAATGTGTTAAAGATGCCTTTAAGTTTTAGCTTTAGTTATGGAAATATTGCCTGTCTTGTTTTCGGTCACCTGCACAGAAGAATCAAGACAAGCAGTCACTGCACAGTGTAAAGTCAAATTGAAACTTAAATATATAAAAAAGGGCAATGCTAATCAAAAATTCAGTATTAAAAGAGACATAAGAAAGACCAAATCGCAATTCAGTACCCAAATATAACAATAAAGTCATCACTATCGGCTAATCTGAAGATACTCTGAATATTCTATATTGTTAAATTACTATCAGTCTCATATTAATATTCAGAGTATTTTACGTTATGACATTTTAAGTATTTTACATATTTTAAGATGACATTTTAAATAAAAATTAGTAGTATGTATACAAGGATGAATTGTTCACAGTAAGACCAATAACATCCATTTAGAAAAAGGGTGAATTTTTATTTTATGTTGACTAAGTTTTCAAAAATAGATAGCTCTCCTCACTTTGTCCAAACCATGTGTGTTTTTAAGTTTCCAGTAACACAATAACAACCAAATAAAACATATCTAATACTTTATGTTAAAATGGAATGTGATTTTAGACCCTTAAGAGGACATGGTGGTTGAAAAAAATTAGATCATGGGAGGAACATGCTTTTGCTTTCTCGCAAATATTTGCGTTCCTCCGAGAAACTGCGTTCCCCCACAAAAACGTTTGTGCTCCCGCAAGAACGACAAAAGTCCTATCGATTGTTGCAGGTGGTTAGAAAAAAAAAATGAAACTACTTAGAAATAACTCTTATTGCTTGTCGCTTTGCTGCATGGCGTCTAGTTATGACACAGTGTAAAGGTGTGGGCACATTTACAGTTGTTTGACAAATTTTCACGGGTAAAATAAAGTCATTTAAATAGGAATCCATGAGACCAGGAATTTAGCCTACGAATTCTACAAGTTCAAGAAAGCTGCTTGGTTTGAAAGTGACTTCTGTGTGAGCTACACTACTCACTACACCACTGATCTTTTTTTGCCTAAACCTTAAACTATCCACAAAAAGACATTTGATACACAGGGTTAGGGGATTTTTTTGTTTGTTTATTTTTACTAATTTTCCTAACCATGTTTCTCTAGGCCAAGCTAAATTTCCACAAGCAAAAGACAAAGGTGATGGGAGATGAATGGGAGAAACAGGAAGAGATTCATAGTCAGAGAGAGAGAGAGCGAGAAAGCAGTGACATGGGTGGCAGTAACCTGGTCACCATGGTATCCAAAACCCTGCACTTCTCCAGGGAGATGACCTCTAACCCTAGTGAGCTGATTGCCATGCACACACCTGAGACACATAAAAACAAAAACTCAGATAAAGAGAAAGAACATGTCCTCCATTCACACACACACACACACACACACACCATCTGTCTGTCTCCATCACACTGTTTCTCATGAGTAATCATACATATACACAACACAAAGTAACAGACAGCAGTCTCTCTGTGTATGTGTGTAGCATCTCTTGAGTTATGAGAAGAGACTGCTGGGACAGAATTTCAAGCTGGAGAACCAAAAATCGCATTTATTGCATGCTGGGGACCAGCATCTCAAACACAACATGGCTGCACTTCATCTGGTGCTTTCAGCAGGGTCATGTCAGGAAAAATAGCGGACATACAGCTCACTGAATAAATTCTTAATGCCGTTCAATTCTCAACCAAGATATACTGTAGACCTGGTAGAAGCCTGTGTACGTCGTTGTCAAACTAGTCAGGATTTAATATAAAGCCCAAAAAAGCATCTTGTATTTGCTTTGTTGCAAATGAGTCCTGTTTGTCTGCCCATCCTCTCATTTGTTAGCCATAATCCAAGGACTTTCAAGAGATTGCATTATCTTACATCAGATTACATGATTAGGAGCCAGATACAAGCATACAGTACATTGGTGATACTGCAGTAAATTACAGCCACCGAGGTCTAGTGACACAAGAGTAAGAGGATCTGACGAGGCCAAGTCAAGTGCAGCGGGACGTGAAAGATGGACTGCGATAGGGAGATGCAGAGAGGAAAGAGGATGGAACTGAGGCACAAAAAAAAAGCACTGAAAAAAGATAGTTTGATCCCGAAAAGGTGGAATAGTAAAGTGATTCAGGAGCACACAAAAAGGTTGATGATAACATGAGGAGAGAGGAGAGAACCAGAAAGGCCAGCAGCTCTTAATCACTATGGACACAACCCCCCGTATCACTGAAACAAGCAGCTCTTTTTATCAGCCAGCAAAAGCAACACATCATGCTAGGAGCCTAAGGCAGCGCCACCCAGGAAAAAAATTCTTCTCTCCATCCCACTGCTGCAGCCTGAGCATCCAGCGGCTGCAACCACCATGTCAGGTCACGGACTTGCTTCTTTCTGCCTCCCAGCTTTGCACTGAATAAATGAGTCAATTACAGGCTTTTGATCAGAGCCAAGGGCAACAAGGGACTCCCGCTCTGCATACGCTGTAACATGAGACAGGCGTCTGGATGACTCCTCAGAGTCTGACCACTGCTTAAAATAACAGACATCTCTATTATGGGTTTTAACATGGATAAACAGGACAGAACTTGAGTATGTTGAGAAATGCATTTTTAGATATCAAAAGGATTTAAAGGGTTAGTTCACCCAAAAATGAAAATTATATCATCACTTACTCACTCTCATTTCATTCCAAAGCCATAAGACTTTTGTTCACTTTTGACTTTTGTTCGCTGATCAATGTTTATATGAGAGTAAAAGCCTAAATTAAATATGTTTATCATTGTAAGATGATTGTGTCGCTTCAGAAGACTTGAACTGAACCACTCGATTGATATGAATTTGTTTTATGATCTATTTATGAATGTTTTAAAGCGTCAGAGTGAACAGACTGATTCACTCTGTTCCACTGATGAACGAAGTTTTATGGGTTTGGGCCGACAAGAGGGTGAGTAATTGAGAGAATTTTCATTTTTGGGTGAACTAACCCTCTAAACACAGCCCTCGCCTTGATAAAGGCGCACTCTTCTCCAATAGACTTGGCTGAGAGGGTCTGTGTAGGACTCAGACCTCCGAGCTTCAATGGGGTTTGAACACACAGTCATCCATCTCACTTAGACTCAGCCCAGCACCCATGCACCGACGTAACGGATGGGTCCCATTATCGCCTTACTCTCTCACTGCCACTAAACACATTTCTCTGCGCTGGTTACTTATTCCATTTGTTTTTCCTGTCAGGATTCTGACACTGTCACTCCATCCGTTTAAACGGATAATGCATATGCAGTCTGTTTGCGTGACTGTGGAAGAGAAAAAGAAAAAGGCAGACAAAGAGAAAAGAGCAAGTCATACAATTTGATATTTATAAAATAAGACTCAGTTTTCATATTATGTTGTGTGCTGCGTGACATGATTGACACAGTGATGATGAGACAAGGCATGAGAAAGAAAATGTGATTGTACACAGCACAGACCTTTGCAAAGGGTATGACCATATTTAATTTTTCCAGGAATGAAAGGAGGCAGTGAGGAGGGATAGAAGTACATTGAGTTCAATGGATTGTACGGTCAACGTCAATAATGAAACATTTTTCTAAAAAACATTTGTGACCCTGGACCACAAAACTAGTCATAAGTCGCACAGGTATATTTGCAGCAATAGCCAACAATACATTATATGGGTCAAAATTATCGATTTTTCTTTTATGCCAAAAATCAGTTAAGTAAAGATCATGTTACATGAAGATATTTTGTAAATTTCCTACCATAAATATATCAAAAATATATTTTCGTGAGTGGATATGCATTGCTAAGAACTTCATTTGGACAACTTTAAAGGCGATTTTGTCAATTTTTTTTTTTTCTTTTACCCTCAGATTTTAGATTTTCGAATAGTTGTATCTCAGCCAAATATTGTCCTATCCTAACAAACCATACATCAATGGAAAGCTTATTTATTCAGATTTCAGATATGACTGGTTCTGTGTCACATTTAGTAGACAAAAACTCCATAAAACAGTTTTGAAAGTTGTGAGTTTTGAAAATTACATGTAATCTAGAACATTTCAAAAATTCATGCCATCGAAAACCCTCATCCTTCACAGCCTGATTTTCAGCAGAGTAAAATTCAGTATGGCATACCTGACTAAGGCTTAAGACGCTGTACAATAGGTACAGCCTGAGACAGAACGTCACACCATGTACATACAAATGGCCAAAAGCAAAAGAAAGACCATTGATGCCAATATTGTTACTTGTTCTTGGTTTCCTAGTGGCATATAGTGGTTTTTTTCGAAACCGTATTTTGTGTCAGAGAGGTACAATTTTTAATGTAAAGCTTTAAACGATCTTGTTCTGCATAGGCAATAGAAAAAATGGAACTGGTGAGGATAGAAAATTCCACTTGTTACAGTATGGCATATAAGAGAAATGTATATAACTTCTGCAATAAATCAACTAAAATAAAATAAATTGTAAGTACTAAGGCCACCCCATTCCTCAAGCTGGCTGCCATCTGATTCATCACAGTAGTTAAAAGACCGTAAAATGAAGAAATCATTGCACTGATTGCCCCATTAACTGATTTTCCGCTCCTTAATTATAGTAATTAGTATAATCTTATATATGCTTTGATCAACTGGTCAAAATCATATAGTTCATTTAAGAATACACTCCATTGTTAAGACTTAAAAAATAACTATTTAAAAGAGTTATTTAGTTCCACAACAAAGATGTTCATTCTTCAAGCATTGCACGTCACAGTATCTCTTTCACAAGAGTGAGTATTATTTCATTTATGTGATAACACAGTCAGACAGCTAATCACTTGTCTTGCCCCTTGCCTGTACTGCTGTGGCTGGCATTGCAGATGATGATTTAGGCTAAATGCCACAGTCTGACCTCTGTGAATGTTAAAACATGCTAATAACCACTGCACTTCTCTGCGCACATGCCCAGTACAGACCGTCCTTCCCGATTATGCAGGTCCACTCTCAACACTCAGAATGTCAGCTCTCCATGGAAACCAGACCCCTTAAAAGCGCCCAGTCAATGACAGAAGACATTCCATGGCAATGAATTAACATCCAATAGAACAACAAAGTGATCAAAGGAAATGCAAAAACAGAGACAGAGGAGCCCAGCATTTGTGAGTTTGCTATTATGATACTGTGACAGAATGAACACTTTTGTAAAGCGGAAATGTAAGCTATTCACTGTGCAGAGAAACACACATTCCAGAAATTAGTCATTTAAAAAAAAAAAGTGACATTATTATAATCATAGGGTCAGTTATTCAAATAAAAATGACTCTTTCTTCTCCTTTACATGCACAGTTTGTAAATTAAAGATGTTCTAAGTTTCCTATGGTACAAAAATCCAGATAGGCAGGGAAAGTGAGTGAAATCATTAGAAATAATATGAGTACGCCAAAGTACGAGTATAAATATATGACACTGTGACAACAGCAAAAGGTAATCATAGCATTTCCATTCAACGTGATCATGTTATTTATAACCAACAAGGGTTAGCCTATATATTATTTATAACCAACAAGGGTTATATTGTTGCTTCCTGTTGTTCAACTGGTAGAGCATGGCGCTAACAATGTCAAGATATGATACTGAAGCTGTGCACTTACCTCTGTTGAGGAATATGTAAAACAGCAGAGAACTCTTCTGTCGTAGTTCAGCAGTGCTAAAAACAAAAACAATGTATAGTGATACTGTAATGATTACGAAAGCTGCATCTGAACAAAACAAAGCATAACAGTGTATGAAGGCCTATTTGCAGCTCATGTAGGCTACATGAAACTAAAAGAATCCAAAACATCTTGTACTTTATTAACATTAACAGCCAGAATTAGTAATTATTAACCTATTATATATTGTCTGCATTGTAAATAACAATACTTAGCCTATTCTAGAAAACTGTTTGGCTGTAAAGGTACTTTCTCAGACAGTCAATTAAATGTGTGTGGGTTTTAATCTGTTTCCCAGTCAAAATAGTTTAACCCTCTATAGTACGCAATATGATATCAATGAGGAAAAAATTATTTGTGTTGTTTTTCCTGCTTAAAATTGGATACTTTAACAATATCAATAAACATTTTCATACATTTTTAATTTATTTATTTTTTATAAGTTTGTTGCCTCGAGGCAACATTGTACCACAATGGAAAAATCTAAACATTTGGCATTTTCATGTAGAAAAAAGAAATGTATTTATTGAAAACATCAGTTTCTTTAACTAGACACTTGAACAAACAAATTTATCTAGTTTTTAATGTATTAAAAGTTTCATATTTAATAAAAAGTAACATTTTATATCCAGCTGTTGCCCTCAGGCAACATTGTACCATAGTGGAACACAAGTATTACCAAACCATCATATTATTATGTTATTATATCAAGTTATCATATTCATCTTCATCCTCATCTCCATCTTCTCTCTCACCCTCTCTCTCTCCCTGACGGATTGTCACTATGATTTTATCTTCCTCATCACAGTGTGACCCCTCATCCTCACCCTTATCAACTGCCAGTGATACCTGTGTTTTATACCTTTTTGAAGTGCTATAGAAAATGTGCAGATCATTATATATGCAGATACAGTATGTGAATTACTATTATTATAAGTGCATTACAAAATCATGTGAACATCCAAATATATTTAGATAATTCTCGCTCTTTTCCTTACAAATATGACACATTTGTATTCAAACCTATTATGACAGTATGGCCTTATGCGATTCCGTTATGGTACAATGTTGCCTTGAGGCAACACACAGTTTTTTGTTATTGTCTCTAAAACATTTGATGATATATAATGTAAAGTTCTTAAAAATACTTCTTTACTTGCCAGTGAAGGTGACTCATATTTTTTGTGGGTGATTAAATGGTTACAAACAAGTGAAAAAAGCACTTTTCATTGGAGAAAACATGGAGTCATGTGACGTGCTGAAACAGGACACAAAATGGACCCCCGTTGGTCATGTTTTGGTCTTTTTTTGCACTTTTATTTATTAGTATTTGAGTTATTCTGTCCTGAGATACGTTTGATCAATCAATTGGTGCCTTATTTTATTAAAAACAAACTAAAATAGACCATGTTGCCTGGAGGCAACACCGTACCATAGAGAGTTAATGCCTTTCATACAAAAGCGACTAGATTAAGCTAATATTAGCTAGAAAAATTCTTACCACTACAACATCTCTGCTTCTTCTCCATTTTCTAGTTGTCAATAAACAAATCCATCTTATTCATATTTCCTTTCAATAACATCCTCTTTAGTGAGAGTTACAGAAACGCAAAAACAAATTGTGTACAAAACTGTGTGCTGTCCTTTAACTTCAGCCAGAGCCGTTGGAAAACGTCAGCGACTAGTGGGTATCTTGATGTTTATATTTGAATTGTACGATATAACGGCTCCGTACGCGCATATTTCTAGAGGTCAAGGTGCTGTCGTGTTCGCTCGAGCCGTTACCGTGTCTACACCGGACGCGACCGTTGTCGCTCGCGTCGCAAGAGCTAAAACATGTGTCCTCCGTGTCAGCAGGCCAACGTCATAAATAGAACGAGTTTACTGTCGGAGATTTGTCGCCCAAGTCGCGCCGCTTCAGGGTTGCCAGGTTTTCACAACAAAAACCGCCCTCAAAACTAGCCCAATCGCATTTCAGTGGGCTTCCCTGGTACAATTCGCGTTCCGGGGGCTATAATATCACGTTATTTTGGGTCGATTCAACCCGCGGACATGAAAAACCACCAGCGGCAACAGGGTAAAAGTAGCCCAATTCCTCTGGAAAACCGCGGACTTGGCAACACTGCGCCGCTTCCAGTGTAGACAACATCCCTGATTATAATGGGTTTGTCGCGCTACTCCCATCCGGTGTAGTAGACATGGTGTCATATCGTAGCCTACAGTTCAAACAATTTTATGTTGAACGATGTTGTGTCTGTTCCCAGCATCCATTGCAGCTTGAATATAAAGATCATTGATTTGCATTTTTTACTGGCTAAATTTATACTGCTGTTGTTGTCACTGTTATTTAGGTTCAGAGTTCATATTTTTACTGAATTAACATTTGTTGATCTCATCACCATGTTTAAGATTTGTGGTGTGTTGAGGTATATGTTCATCTCATTGCAACTTTTGTAGTTAATATAGGCCTTTTTATCAGGGTCAAATGTTTTCTTCTAGTTTAAATGTTTTCTTCTTGAGGCAAATATCATGTAATTAGTTTTGAAAATCAAACAGAATGAAAAAAGATGAAAGAACAAGGATTGGAGCCCCTTGTTGCTAAATGCAAAATAATCTAGTTGCCCATCTTTATTAATTAAAGAAACAGAAATTATAATGAAGGTACATTATAATGTACATTATAATTTCTGTTTCTTTAATTAATAAAAAAGATACAATTTGTATAATTGGGGCATTGAAAAAATAAAGTGAATTCTTGTAATAGTGCATGTTTATTTTTTATCACTGTATAACTACACTTTTAACTGCCAATACTACTTGAGCCTTACTTCAGTGTGTTTCTGTATGCAGTCTAAAATGCAAGTGAAAAAAAAAATACCAGTTGAAACCTCAAAGGTTAAAATCAAGGCACTGAGCAGTTTACCCTTGGCCAAGACTGAATTTGAGGCATACAGTATGTCCAATTTACATAAGAGATTCTGTGAAGGTATGCTGGGTATTCATCTCCCAAAGCCAAGAAGGTGTTGAGATCTGAAGTGTCTATTTTAAAAGATTTCTTTGGCAGTACAGGAAATATGCAGGGCATTGGCCTCTTCCTTTTGAAGAGACAGTAAGCAGTTTACAATTTCATTGTAACTGGATGTATCAGTTGAGTGTTCTCTCAATCTCTCCAAGTAGTTCAGGGTTTTTTTTTCTTTCTGAAGCCAGGACTAAAAAAAAAGACACATATGCAATTTAATTTATTGGCTCTATATGGTAAAAAAAAACAATTGAAACTTATGGAAATCATTGATATTCTTTCACAGATGGAAAAAAAAACATTTGAACTTACAGTATATGATGAACACATTGGAAGTTCATCATGTAATATTTTTATTTTACAATACAGTGCACTCATTAACTGCAGAGCTTGAACTGTCAGTCTAGTAATAGTACATTTTCAACCAATACTTAATCATACCATCAAAGTGATGGTATATATACACACATAAATAAATATATATATATATATATATATGTGTGTGTGTGTGTGTGTGTGTGTGTGTGTGTGTTCACTTGTTTTCATGATTTATGAGGGCACAAATTTGGATAACGACATGGGCATTACACTGGTATTACGACGTAAACATGAAACATGAGGACATTTCATGAGTCCTCATATTTAAAATAGCTTTAAAACATACTAAACAATGTTTTATTAAAAATGTAGAAATGCAGACAGCTTTTTGTGATGGGTAGGTTTAGGGGTAGGGGTAGTGTAGGGGGATAGAATGAACAGTTTGTACAGTATAAAAACAGTATAAAAACCTCACTTTGATAGCAAAACAAACCTGTGTGTGTGTGTGTTCAAACCTTTGAACTGTGCTTGTTATTTCTCATGCACTGAATATTGAATTCATGTCATGAATGACCTATTTTAAACTGGCAGTGGGACTTCCTATTTCTGACATGTTTGTATGATAAGCACCTGATGTAATTAAAGCTTTTGTTTCAATCTCAATCTTGTCCATCAGTTTGTTTATCCTCTTATATTGAAAACGAAGCATAACAAAACTTAAACATAACATGAAGAAAAGACATTTCTGCCTGAACACATTTAAACAGACAAAAAGACTAAGAGGCTTAGTTTATTGGAGAAAACAGGATTTTATTTTTATTTATATCTGCCAACAGCTATAGTTTGTGAACTTGCTTTAGTTATAAACCAGATTTAAGAACATGATGCTGTATTATAGAAAAGTAGTAGGAAAAATAAACTAGTTGGAAAATGTCAACCACCTCTGATATTGGTTTACATGTAGTCCTACCTCTAAAGCTCACAGCAATTTTTTGTAGTTGTGCTCCCTCTAGTGATTAAGATAGGCAGTGCCACAGCAAAATTATAATGCTGATTTGGAATACAAATGATAGGATTGTGATTGAGACACTCCATATTGAGTAAGTGAAAACTGTGGAAGAACAGAGCTGGATAAGTGACAAAATAAGGCAAAGAATCATTCAGCATTCAGGATACAACAGTGAGCCTTTTTTTTTATTATTTTGATTAGTCTACTTGATTTCAAATCCATAGATCTTGGCCTCGCCATCAAAGTGCATATACTTGTACTTCTCAGCACCTTGACGGTTAGGGAAGTGAAATTCAGAACCATCAGGAAGAGTCACCAGGAAATCCTCATTGGTGAATGTGATTTTTATCTAAAGGAAGAAAAGAAATAAGATAGCATGCTAGTTAAAGAGGACCTTCTTGATCTTGATCTTGTTTTTGGGCTCTACTAGAATAGGCTTTCATGCTTGTATGTTCAAAAAACACATTATTTTTCACATATTTGACATTGTTGCAGCACCTTTCTTTCCAGTCTGTCAGTATCGCTCTGTTTAGTTCCTGTCTCAATGAAGGACCTTACTCTGAATAGCACAATGTGCTCTGATTGGTTGGCTGGACCAGTGTGTTGTAATTGGTTAACCATTTCAAGTGTGTTATGGAAATGTCACAATCCTTACCATAACAGCGAATTTCAACACACTACTAATGCAACTCAACCAGCTCTCAAACCAAGCTTGAGTTTTTTTGCATATGCTTTGGTGGGAATTATTTAAATGAGAAATATTGTGATGTGTTCATTCCCAAAAGAAAACTCAAGACATCAAGTTTAGAAACAGAGCTTACTGATATAGACAATAACTCCCTTTGGAGTCACTTTGAGCTTTGTAACTTTGCAGACCTTTTTCATACTCAACCAGTAACACTACACACAAAATAAAGCTGAAAATGTAAAAAAGCATAATAGTTCCTTTTTAAAATCTTGATATAATGGCCATTATATTTCACCCACAGCTCATTTATTATTATTATCTTTAAGTTTATGCTTAAACAGCAGCTTCATTAAGATATATATGAAAGTCTTGTGTCTTGCCTGGTAATCCTCATTCAGATTAAATGGAAAGCTGCTCTCTCTCTGCTCCTCGCACCAGTTGCCACCATGGAATGAATTGCACACTATAGTGCGGTGGTCACCATGGGCGTCAAAACGAGGGTTCAAGTGTAGAGCGATGTCATCAGCGCTGTGACCAATGTTAATGGCAAAACTGCAATAGAGCAAATGAGAGATACAGTATAACTCTTGTTGCTGTTAACATCTTGAATTCAAAAAGTTACTTTGCAGAGGCTTACTTTGTAGAATCGGCCTTGGGGATTCCCGTAACAGTCAAAGTCTGTCCCACCTTGAAGGACATATTCTGCACAATCACACCCTGTTAGACAGAGTGAGAGCTCATGTTACACTTTATTCTATCTACAGTCATTTGATTGTTGTATATCTCACAGACTGATTTGTTTGGGATACACACTACTAGTATAAATAGCAGAACATGTGTATCCACTTAAATTTGACTTGTACAGCTGGGCACTGTGCCTGGTTTTCCCTAGAGACCAAAGAGAGATTGTAGCTGTAATGATGGAGTGCACAGAATCAGCCTCACAAAAGTCACATTTTCCTATGCATTGAAAGGAAAATCCTGGCCCAATGGTAAAAGGCAAAGAGCCAGACTTCAAAAAACTGCAGATGTGGCTTGGTTGCTCTATTGGAAAACCTCTGTGCTACAAGATGGATACAAGAAGAGCTATAGCATAAAGTCAGCATGAAATCAAAATGGACAATTCTTTTTTTTAATGGAATTTTGCAGTATTCATTAAAAAAAAAATTACCTGTACACATATTTTTTTTTCTATAAAATTAAAAATAACTAGATATCAAAATCACTTCCTCTCCCTTTTGCAGTGACATCTCTTCTCTTCTCTGGTGATGTGTTTACTGGTGCGAGAGTGGGACAACCTGTCCCTGACATGACATCACATCAATAGCAACCACAACCATCCAACAATCCAATCAATTGACCCTTCGAAAAGACCCACCCCCCTTAGTTACTGTTGCTTTGTCCGACAAGCCTGGTGCTGTCACGCCACACAGAGTGAAAAATACATTGCGGAGCAAAGAGGACACTGACAACACGTCGACAGAACAGGTTACTTATGATATTAAACAAAGGCCCAGCTTTCAAATTGTGTAATTTTTTAAGAAATTCTAACAATAAAAACCGTTTTGTGGCTCTTTAATGTGCCGTGACAGATCGCTGTAGCACCTCAGCTCAAGCGGCTCATGAACCGATCATCTCTTCTTATTAGTTCATTTATAGCATCAAATAAACATGAATGAACATGAGAAGGAATGTTGTTTCAAACACGGAAAGACGTATGTACACACCATTTTTCAAGTTCAAGTCCACCGAGGTTAATCTTCTAACTCCTGACTGCTTTGTCGGACAAAATGGCAGATTTGGCATTATGATTGGTTAGATCGTTTGTCAATGAAACTTCTGGCAAAGGGTCAATTCCCAATGGACAAAATTAAGTCTGTTCTTGTTCGAGGATCCGTTTCACTCAGATATCCCTACATCACAACAGGGAAGAAAAGACTATCGCAACTTCCGTTTCATGACGACTTAGTCATTCAATCTTGTAAAAACCAGTGGCCATGCCATCTCTGTGCAGATCTGGGGTAAGTTGAGAAGCCAAGTTGGGTCAGCAGCTGCAAAATCACAAGTTAAATTATACAAAGGCTCTTTTGTGATTCACAGCTGCCAAGGAAAGTAGATTTTACAGCTGTATTAAAGATGGCAAAAGAGATTGGCTACAGCTGGCTGAAAAAGTGGACAGAAAAGATGGTCAAAAGAGAGAATGGAGAAGACAAAGAAGGGAAAAGGCACTTAGATTGAGAATGTGAAAGAACAGGTGTGTAACAGAGGTGAATTCTTTCCACATTATTTGGTGTGTAGAACGACACTCTCAGAGCAGTGCGCTACGTCTCGCTCTTTTTTTCTCAACTTTTTTAAACTGCTTAATTTAACTGCAAAAGCGAAACTGGCTGGTGATACTTGTGAAGAAAGAATGAGTCACACTGCTTCCTCTGAGAAAGTGAAGAGAAGAGAGAAAGAGAGAGAAAGAAGAGAGAAAGTGAGCTAAAGGTCTCCTTTTCAATGCCCCTGGGTACTGGTTTTAGACCATAGTTGGGCTCAAATTGGCCAGTCTTGCTTCATCTGTAGAAATGCCAGAGGATTAAACATGTTAAAGTATGATAAATTACCCTAAAATTACCCTAAAGGGTTACAGACTACATGCATTGCAAACCCAATAACCTAAGCTATAAAACTAACCTCTGTCTTAAATGTACCATAATTCACTTTCTATTATTTGATTATGGCTGCATTGCTCCATGAAAAGGCTCACATATAAAACTAAACTCAATGACTCTAAATTGCAAAAAAAAAAAAAAAAAAAAAAAAAAAAGTCTTCCCTCCGGTCTTCAGTGTCACGTGATATTTCAAAAATCGCACTAATATACTGATTTGACGCTCAAATTTTTTTCTTATTATTATCACAGTTGTTCATATTTTTGTGGAAACAGTGTTACTTCTTTATATAACGTAAAAGTCTCTACTGTCACTTTTGGTCAATTTAATGCATCATTGCTGAATAAAAGTATTAATTTAGCCTACGTAAGAAAAATCTTTCGAACTATTTTGTTCCAATTTTCTACTCTTTCTATCTGAGGTAAAATATTTATTTATGAATTGCATTTCTTAATATTTACGAGGGGGGGAAACGTCACTGACCAGTACAACATTATGATAGAAAATGAATCTGATGACAGAACTAACAATTTAGCAGTATAACGGTTTAAGTGGGTCACCATGTTGGCAAAATCACGGCGACCGTTTAAGTGCAGTCAGATATGAGCAGGTCACACCCATGAGCAATGCATATCAGTAGACACGATTCTATCATAACTATACACCAAACACACAAACACACAAACAGTATCAACAGACATAAACACCTGACTCCAGCTGCTACGAGTACATACTGTAAGATATTAGCTAGGCTATTTGATGTAACTTATGATATGCAGAATACATTGTGACATATGCTCTCTCTAAACAACTCATATGCAGACCATTTGACATAAAAAGAAAGGAATAATGTATCGACGATGTTTTTTAAAATTACTCACGTTCATTTTGACTTCCTTTGAGCCCCACTGTGAAGTGAAATCAAGTGTCTGGGAGAAAAGTTGCGAGCTGTGGAGGGCTTCTTATGTCCACTGAGAGCTAGGAGTGTTCAGATCTTCAGATGACCGATCTTTATTTCACCCAATTGGATTTCTTTGTCTACTCAACCTCGACCAATCGTAAAAGAGTTATGTGGAGTTGCTGTATGGAGTCTATTTCTAGGCATACCCTGGTAATACGCTATAAATACATTTAACTAATTAAAACAAAGTTTTAACCACAGTTAATGCTGCTGTACGTTGCGAGCAGAACATAATTAATGTAGTTATACTCTTGTACCCCATAACTAATCTACTTATTATGGCTTTATTAAAATAATTGGCTTCAGTTTCCATGATAATTAAACACGTAATAAAATTGACAGGCTTATGAAGGTATTGAAAAATGTCACACGTTGTAAAATACATTGATCATTTAAGGAAAATTCGTAATGATGAGTTGTTGGTATCAGAGGTGATGTATTTGTGGTCTGAGTGCTGGAATACTTAGTAATATTGGAGCTGGTGACAAAAGGGTGTGGTACTGACCATTTGCGCTGCTTTGCGAAACTGACGAGCATTTTAACACGACTGTGTCGGTTAGGGTACTTATTTACCTGAACTGTACAACCAATTTCAGCACATAGGCTATAGCAACAGGTTTGTTTTGAAAGTAAGTTATTTATTAGTGTAACCGCAAAAAAATGTTTTTATAGGGCTCCAGAATGTGTCTTAAGAGTACTGACCGCAAACTGAGGATGCTTTAGAGAAGTGAGAGACCCCCAAATAAATAGCCTATCTGCAATATGTCATTCAGTAAATTTTTACAGTTTTATTGATTTTTAAACATTGTCATATACAAATAGTATATGACCCTTTTCTCACACAGAGCGAAAACACCGATTAATTAAAAAAATAATAATAATGTCCAACTGAGAAAATGAAAAATAATAACTCATCTCAGGATTTCTGTTTTGTCATCTGGTCAGTCAGAGAAAATATTTAGAAAGTATTTATACAGTTATGCACAGGCAATAAAATGTTTTGGCAGCAGCAACCTCAGATAGCAGCTGCATGCCCATCTTTATTATATCATCATCAAGATGCTCAGGAAGAGAAGAGTCTACTGTGCGTCCTGCACGTCCAAGCCACGCCCACGCAAAGCTACGCCAACACCAACCACGCCCGTCACATCTGCAAAGAACGCCTTCTACATAAATTGTATACTTAAAGCTGCAGGTCATATCTTTTTTTTTTTTTTTTGTTAAAATTATTCAAAATCTACGGGGAAAAAAAATGGGAAGGAAGGAAATTTTACTTGGTGGTGGAAACAAATTTGGGATGGGAGGAATTTTTTTTTTCAAATCTTTTACGTTCCCTCGCAAAGATGTTTTGCGTTCCCTAGCAAAGATGTTTTGCGTTCAAAGATTGCGTTCCCTCGCAAAGATGTTTTGCGTTCAAAGATTGCGTTCCCTCGCAAAGATGTTTTGCGTTCCCTCGCAAAGATGTTTTGCGTTCCCTCGCAAAGATATTTTGTGTTCCCTCGCAAAGATGTTTTGCGTTCCCTCGCAAAGATTGCGTTCCCTCGCAAAGATGTTTTGCGTTCCCTCGCAAAGATTGCGTTCCCTCGCAAAGATGTTTTACGTTCCCACGCAAAGATGTTTGCGTTCCCTCGCAAAGTTATAATCGTTCCCTTGCTGTGAGCTCGGACAAACACTTCCTCTTTAATGTCCCGCTGGCTGGCAGTAGTGTTTTAGTTAGTAACATACGTTAATAATGCACACAAATAATGCGCGGCTCATAGAGTTTGAACTTGTTGGACTCAAAAATGAAGAAATGCAGTCAGTGCTTATGTCAAGCAGTTCGGTTGGTAATATATTCACAGATTCGAGCTTCCCGGATTAATAACTCGTGAGCTAAACGTTGTTAAAACACAAATGCAGCTACTTCCAATCATAGTAGCCTAGACAACAAGCTACAACAACCCAATTTTCCTAAAATGTGTTTTATAATAAATTGGTCTCTATGAGCAAGCGGCGGAGATACACGCCTGAAGGGACCGTCTGAAAAGTGCAAAACCCGAAACCCTTTTGCTCATTTTATATTACGAAAAATACTCAATAACTTAACTGTAACACACTGTACTGGCACCAATTCAGTTCATACATCACTGCTCTCCTGCTGGTTATAGGTACTACAACACTTAGTTTGGCAAGTAGCACTTAAAGGCCTTCTTTACACAAATGATGTTGGTACACAGCTTACATGCAGCTTTTGCATGATAATGGCTTACTGGATTTGATGGCATTACAATTTATTTAATATTTTTACTAATAACAGTGAAGTTATTATTATATTATTTTATTTAATAATTAATAATCATAAACGTTATGCTTTTTTTTTTTTTAATCAAACTAAGTGTTGGTTTTGCACTTTTCAGACGGTCCCTTCAGGCGTGTATCTCCGCCGCCTGCTCATAGAGACCAATTTATTATAAAACACATTTGAGGAAAATTGGGTTGTTGTAGCTTGTTGTCTAGGTTACTATGATTGGAAGTAGCTTCATTTGTGTTTTTAACAACGTTTAGCTCACGAGTTACTAATCCGGGAAGCTCGAATCTGTGAATATATTACCAACCGAACTGCTTGACATAAGCACTGACGAGAGAGGGCTGGCGCAAAATGCGGCATCGGCATCTCGCAGCGGCACTTCCGGCGGCATCTCCAGCGGCCAGGGACTTCTTCGGCAGCTGTCGCTTGAGCGGCATCTCCAGCGGCCGCGGCATTGGCATCTCATAGCGGCACTTCCGGCGGCATCTCCAGCGGCCAGTGACTTCTTCGGCAGCTGTCGCTAGAGCGGCCGCGGCATCGGCATCTAGAGCAGCCAGGGACTTTATTCGGCAGCACCTGCCGCTGACCATTATAATTCAATGTTGTTTTTTGTTTTATTTTAAAAACTACATTTAATCAAAATAACATAATATAACAGAAGACTATCATTTGTAAGCATTTATCACAAATTTTGTTAATAACGTTCTGATGCTCCACTACATAAGAGAAAGTAAATCACATGTTTTGATAAAATAAAACTGCAGTGTTATCCATTGCTTTGAAATGCACATGAATATAAACTGATATTTTGTTAATACAGAAATTAATTTCTGATAGACTATGCTGCACAAAGCTGAAATTGCGGCATCTCGTAGCGGCATTTCAGGTGGCATCTCCAGCAGCCACGGATATTCTTCTAATTTTAAAAGGCTACATTGCAACAAAATAGCATTATATATCACAGGACTGTCATTTGTAAGCATTTATCATTAATTTTGTTATGTAGGCCTTTTCTGATGCTGCAGTTGCTATCAGAGCACGCTGAAATTACTGCGTGTGTATATGACTTATGGAAGCTATATAATGTAATGACAGTCCTGTGTATATAGCAGCTTAATATTAATTTCTTCAAACGTAGTTTTAAAGTGAAAATATTACACCGAATTAGCGGCAGGTGCCACAAACAGCGACAGCTGCCAGAGAAAGTCCATGGCTGCAGATGCCGCAATTTCAGCAATTTCAGCTTTGTCCATTGGAATAGTAAAACAAGAAACAGATTTTTAAAATCTAATGTTTTCCTAATAATAGAAAAATGTCCCTTTTTTTGGAAACCATCAGTAGAAAGTCTGTCATTTCATATATATTTCTTATTTTTAGACTTTTAATCTTGAAATTGACCTTTTGACCTTTCAATGGCCTCATTGTTTGTACTTAAAAAATACAAATAAAGTTACATTTATCTGATCAGTCCACACAACAAGAACATCATTCAACGTTAATTTATGTAATATTTCATTTTCTTTCCAAAAACCTTTAACAAAATGACCCTGTAACGGGGTGGTAACTGATGTGACGGGGTGGAATGGACGAAGTGTTTCTCTATATGATCTGCTGGTTTTAAACTTTAAAAACTGGGGGAGGGGAGATACCTTCAAATTGAGTAAAAAGTGTGTGAGTGAGTGAGTGAATGAGTGAATTAATGAACCAAACATTGTTGCCAAGTCTGCATTTTTCCTGCGAAATTGGGCTAGGCTACTTTTACACTGTTGCCGTGGGTTGTTTTTCATGTCCGCGGGTTGAAGCGAGCCCAAATAACATGATATTTAGCCCTTGGAATGTAAATTTTACCAAAGGAAACCTGCCAAAAAAAAAAGTTTTACCCCCCCAGAATATGATTTTTATCAGGGGACATTTTGGGATGAAATTTACCACCACCGGGGTGGTAAGTTTAAGCTTGACGGGCCCTGCCTAACATGAAAAAGCAACAAATAAACAATGTAAAAAAAATGTGCATAGTTGCCTTCTTTTGTTCTTGGTGGCTATAAGGCTCAAATGATGTCACTTAGGCTTTGTGATGTCATTTAAAGGAACAGAGCATTATTTATAGATAAAACAAGTTAGTGTGACGGGGTGGTAAGTCAAACTGAGGGACGTGCACAAATCATAAAATATTTACCAAAAAAATAAGGTTTATTGTGAATAAATATATTTTGTGTAAACAGGGACACAAATATAATCCTGAAAATAGTATATGTTTGAAAAAAAATATATAACTTATTTGGTGATACTTTAGATGCAAGTGTCATGTTGGGTTAACACGGACATGTGAAATTGGCTATGTAATAATGAAAAATGATTAAAAATAGTATGCTAATCTTCAAAAAAAAAAAAAACATTTGATCATATATCATGTTAAAAAGAACACTTGAATTAATAACTTTAAGCTTTGGAAACAGACTTTGGGACATTTTTTGTGCCTTATGCATCTGATCAAACGTTGCTGACCCAAATAGCACCCGTTTCGTAGAATGACTCATATACACACGCAGTAATTTCAGCGTGCTCTGATAGCAACTGCAGCGTCAGAAAATGCCTATATATTAACAAAAATTAATGATAAATGACAGTCCTGTGATATATAATGCTATTTTGTTGCAATGTAGCTTTTTAAAATTAGAAGAATATCCGTGGCTGCTGGAGATGCCACCTGAAATGCCGCTACGAGATGCCGCAATTTCAGCTTTGTGCAGCATAGTCTATCAGAAATTAATTTCTGTATAAATATCAGTTTATATTCATGTGCATTTCAAAGCAATGGATAACATTGCAATTTTATTTTATCAAAGCATGTGATTTACTTTCTCTTATGTAGTGGAGCATCAGAACGTTATTAACAAAATTTGTGATAAATGCTTACAAATGATAGTCTTCTGGTATATTATGTTATTTTGATTAAATGTAGTTTTTAAAATAAAACAAAAAACAACATTGAATTAAAATGGCCAGCGGCAGGTGCTGCCGAATAAAGTCCCTGGCTGCTCTAGATGCCGATGCCGCGGCCGCTGGAGATGCCGCTCTAGCGACAGCTGCCGAAGAAGTCACTGGCCGCTGGAGATGCCGCCGGAAGTGCCGCTATGAGATGCCAATGCCGCGGCCGCTAGGAGATGCCGCTCAAGCGACAGCTGCCGAAGAAGTCACTGGCCGCTGGAGATGCCGCCGGAAGTGCCGCTATGAGATGCCGATGCCGCGGCCGCTGGAGATGCCGCTGTAGGGAGAGCTGCCGAAGAAGTCCCTGGCCGCTGGAGATGCCGCCGGAAGTGCCGCTGCGAGATGCCGATGCCGCGGCCGTTGGAGATGCCGCTCAAGCGACAGCTGCCGAAGAAGTCCCTGGCCGCTGGAGATGCCGCCGGAAGTGCCGCTGCGAGATGCCGATGCCGCATTTTGTGCCAGCAGGGGCTGACTGCATTTCTTCATTTTTGAGTCCAACAAGTTCAAACTCTATGAGCCGCGCATTATTTGTGTGCATTATTAACGTATGTTACTAACTGAAACACTACTGCCAGCCAGCGGGACATTAAAGAGGAAGTGTTTGTCCAAGCTCACAGCAAGGGAACGATTATAACTTTGCGATGGAACGCAAACATCTTTGCGAGGGAACGCAAAACATCTTTGCGAGGGAACACAAAAGATTTGAAAAAAAAAAATTCCTCCCATCCAAATTTTTTTCCACCACCACGTAAAATTTCCTTCCTTCCCATTTCTTTTTCTACCACCATGTCCCTTTAGGAGCTCCGTAAAAATCACATTTTGAGCAAGTACATAACCAGCCAGTGTTCAAAACGATCTCCCTACCTTAGCAGGATTCACAACGGTAAGCTTAAAATAATGTTTTATAATTTGGGTGGTACTGGTAGGTTTCCACGGCAAATTCGAGCATTCTGCCATTCGTCTTTGTGTCATTACGTCACGTCTGTAAACAGAAAGAAGAGTCCCAGCTAGTATGCTAAATCACATGTGAGGATGGCGGATCATTTCTCACAGCAGCTGCAATAATTAAAGGGTTAGTTCACCCAAAAATTAAAATTAATTCATTTATTACTCACCCTCATGTCGTTCTACACCCCTAAGACTTTCGTTCATCTTCAGAACACAAATTAAGATATTTATTTTGATTAAATCCGATGGCTCAGTGAGGCCTGCATTCAAAGCAATGACATTTCCTCTCTCAAGATCCATAATGGTACTAAATACATATTTAAATCGGTTCATGTGAGTACAGTGGTTCTATCTTAATATTATAAAGCGATGAGAATATCTTTTTGTGTAAAACTCAAAAGATTCATAATGCTCTGAAGCAGTGTTTTGAAATCGGCCATCACTAGATATTGTTAAAAATTCGTTTTTGAGTTTTATAATAATTAAGATAGAACCACTGTAGTCACATGAACTGTTTTAAATATGTTATTAGTACCTTTATGGATCTTGGGATAGGAAGTACCATTGCTGTCTATGGAGGCCTCGCTGAGCCAATGGATTTCATCAAAAATATCTTAATTTGTGTTCCGAAGATGAACGAAGGTCTTAAGGGTGTAGAACGACATGAGGGTGAGTAATAAATTACATTAGTTTCATTTTTGGGTTAACTAACCCTTTAAACTTATTTTGATGGCGGATTGTAATCCAGAAAGGTCCAAATGACAATCATCACAACCATATGATTTAAAGTTGATGCACAACCAACCCGGCAGGTGGCGCTGGAACCACAAAATATGTGGACTGAGACACACGAAGAAATTCACCATAGAGTTCACACATGCATCTTCCGCAGTCTCTAGTAGCAAGCATATTTGTGTGTTTTAAAGATATTAGTTCCAATGAAAGTTGAAGAGGAGGAAGGAATGGGCCATAAAACTAGAAAAGACGTTATACACACCTTTCAAGTGAACTTCTTCGCTATGGGTCATTTAAATGCATTTCCATGGGATGTAAGTAGCACATTTTACTTGCGACAATGTATTTTTTAGGTCATCTTTTGTTTCATTAATAACGCAATGTTTTTGTAGTTTTTAGACAAAGAACTTACAACTTCAGAAACTTCAGACATCATAATAGACATTCTTCAGAAGGTAAAGAAGCTACTGTGAAAGCGAATGAATGAGTTAAAGGCAGGGTAGGCAAAAAAATGTATAAAAAACTTTTTTTCAAAATTTGTTTAAACTTTATTTATATATCAATACATAATTAAAATGTAAGTACTCTGAAAAAGAAAGTATAAAAATCGAGTGTCTGTAGACCTCTCACGACTGTTTTAAAGACAGCTCATTATTTCCATTCACTCCACCCCCTCCCTTCTGGGCTCCTTCCAAAGCCACGCCCCCAAAACGCATGAACGTGTGACTCCGACCACTGAGCTGGAAGACGCATTATTTACCTGAGACGAGCGGAGAGGAAGGAGCACAGTGCATGTAGTGACATCATGTCAGAATCACATGTAATAAAAATAACTTTATAATTATGAAGATAAACAAGATGTATTTTAGTACTCACTATCAAGCTAGCATATTGATATTGGTAAAGTTTAAAATATATATTTTTTGAATCGCTAACGAGCTAGTTATCTATAAGGCAAAGCTAAAAACAGGTTGCATGATACACGTTTTTCCATTACCATCATTTACACTGTGATGAAGATGAATTTCGTGTAAGATTCATAACATATACGTTGTTCTACAGATCAACAGAGTAACATACACTCAAATATCAACTCACAACTGCATTGCAGACACAAAATAATAACACACACATACAACAAAGTGTGTACGACACACACAGATACAAGATAAAGACATCAGTAAACATAGGTAGAGAATATAAAAACAAAACAAAGGCGAAAAAAACGTGCAGGTAAACTTACAGGTGAACATGGTAAAAGACTTAGACAGAGGGTAAAATTATGCACAATTCAACACTATAGCTATCATTATTTATCGTCTCTACTACGGCTCGCTAAGTAATGTTATGTTAGCTATATTACGCAGCTACGTGTGCTAATGACACATGCTTCATGAAAAAATAAACAAAAAAATATGTATGATCAAAATACAAAAAGAAAGATTTACCTGTCCAGCAGAAATAAAGCCATCAAGGAGTCACTTTTCAGCCCCTTGAGTTCCCTCAGTTCTCGCCATCGCTGGAAAGCCACGCCGATATTAACTCGCGTTTTATTTCTTTGTTTATCCAAAGACTTTTTGTTCATTGCCTTTTCTTGTACTGTTACTGTCTTCCTTTTTTTGCCTGGTTTGCCTTCACTAACTGCATAGGCCGGTACTGTGAATTTAGCTTGCTGTTTCTCTGCCATTGTTTTGGTATTCCTAGGATCCATGCCTCTTGGATTCCCCAAATCAAACGTGTGCGCGCAAGTGGGCAGGTCATGTGTGGCAAAAGGGTGGTTGCCATGGTTGCGAGAGAGTGACAGCCGCCTAAGCCAATCCTATGTTTCGTCCCGGATGGAAATAATGAGCTGTGTTTAATACAGATTAAACGGTCTAGAGTCACTCGATTTTTATACTCTTTTTATCAGAGTTCTTACATTTTAATTATGCATGTATATATATAGAAAGTTTAAACAAATTTGGAACAAAATTTCTTACCTACCCTGCCTTTAATCAATAAAATTAAAGATTTTTTTTTTTTTCGCAGACATGTTTGCATCCCATTTGTCTCAAGAATCCCCCCTCTTTAAAGTACAGAAGACGCTTCCTAAGAGAATTGATAAAAAGGGTTGGCTTTGTTTCTTTACAATCATAAAACGTTTCACACATTTTCAACTGATTTTGGGATACTGTTTGTTTAGTTAAGTTTTTTTGTTGTTGTTTTGCAGCATGAGACGATAGCCGCTGAACCTTTGGATGTACTGTATGAAGCACTAGGAGAACTCATGTTTGCTCAGGAGGAGGACTTGTGCTACAAAACCTACTTACTGGTAAGTTAAATCACTTTAGCACTGTACCTTATTCCTTATAACAGAATTTAATATCAGAAATTGTTCAATCTCAAAAGCCAACAGGAGATGCAGTTAGTCTAGCAGAGAACGTGGCCCTCATCTCTCAGGGCACCACCGGTCTGGTTACCTGGGAGGCTGCCTTGTACCTGGCTGAATGGGCTCTGGAAAATACACACATCTTCAAAAGCAAGCAAGTCTGACACTTCATAACTCTCTGCTTGATTACATTTATTTCTTTATATTATATGATTTTATGAGATACAGTGGATACATCTCCAAAAATCTGAGACTGAAAATCTGGGATTACTGCCATTTAATGTTTAAGTAATATTTAGAATCTTTTTGGGGGGAAAAAAAGAGAAAAAAAAATGCAATTACAAATATTTAAGATGCTGCACTATTGCTCTGTCATTAACCAAGTAAGTACAAAAATAGCAATGATATAAAAAATCCACTTACATTATTTTATTGATAACATAATTAGTAATTTACAATTGTTTCTAATCATATATAGTATATATACATATATACTGTTCAAAGGTTTTGGGTCAGAATTTTTTTTTTTTTTTTTCAGAATTGATACATTAAATTTATCAAAAATAACTCTGACTTCTACATTGTGTAAGATAAAATGATGTGGACATTGAAGATCTTGAAGTTTATTGCAGTGTAGCAGTGACAAAGTACTTGGAGCACCTTGGGTTCATTGGAGTCGGAATGAACCCCTGAATATCAAAATCCCAAACCTTTTATCCTGTTACAGATTACCACTCCTCATGTATATAAAGTTGCTCCTGTCGTAACGGCTGTGGTCTGTATGTTAACGAAGTTGAGATTTCCCATTGTCTGAGATGGTTCTCGGTATCCCACACTTATTCCCATTCTACAATTGATGACCATTTGCTCAGGATGTGATCACCCCAAATGGTGCAGAAACAAGATAACTGATGACTTTCTAATTCTCTATGATAATTAAGCCATTTTGGGGATGAGCTCATTCTAATAGTTTGGAGTGGAATATGGGTTGAGGCAGACTACAATTTCTTACGATTACTAAAATAAATTGTATTTCCAATGAATGCTGTTCTTTTGAACTTTATATTAGTCAAAGAATCTTAAAAAAATTGGTTTCTATAAAAAATATTAGGCAGCACAACTGTTTTCAACCAATAATAAGAAAATCAAATCATATTAGATTGATTTCTGAAGGATCATGTAACACTGAAGACTGGAGTAATTATGCTGAAAATTCAGCTTTGCATCACAGGAATAAATTAAACTTTATATTATAAGTTTATATTAAACTATATTTAATCAGCTATTTTAATTTGTAATATTTTACAATATAATTTTTATTTTTGATCAAATAAAATGTATCCTTGGTGAGCATAAAATTTCTTTCAAAAACAGTAAAAAAAAAAAAAAATCTTACCGACCCCAAACATTTGAACAGTAGTGTATATATTATGTAATGTAGTATATAGTATGAGAAACAAGAACAGAGTGACTGAAGCTACTTATAAAGGAGTGATTGAAGTGACTTTGTTTAGTTAATTGTTTAAATTATTACATTTATGCTGCTATAACTTTACATTTGGGCTGTACATGCAGGACAGTGCTAGAGCTGGGCAGTGGAATTGGACTTACAGGCATTGTAGTATGTCGGTCATCCAGCCCAACCAAATACATCTTCAGCGACTGCCATCAAACTGTGCTTCAGAGGCTGAAGGACAATATCACAAACTGCTTAACTAACTCTGACAGCAACAGTGCGTCAGTGAGCGTGGAGGAACTGGACTGGGAAAATGTGTCTGACGAGCAGCTGCAAAGAATACAGGCCAACACCATCATTGCTGCAGGTGACACAAAACCCAGGGATATTTTCAAGATTACACACACATTTTCAAATGTGATTTATTCTCATTTAATGATTAGAAGTTCTCTGAATCATGCCTATTCAAATGAAAGTATAATGCTTGAGAAGTTTTCAGTAACATTGCTGTTTATTTGAACCAGATGTGGTGTACGATCCTGATGTAATTGCTTGTTTGGTGAAGCTGCTGAGCAGGCTTCTGAAAGACAAAGTTCAAGAAAACCATCCTGATGTTTACATTGCATCTGCTGTACGTAACCCACAGACGTATGACTGTTTCAAGAAAGAATTAGGTTGGTTTCATATTAATATTTTATTCCATTACACTATTGATTTAAAACATATTCATTATTCCCTTCATAATGAATGATTTGAATGATACATTTCTTTTATTTACAGAAAGAGCTGGACTGAGACATGTCATCTTGAAAGATTCTGTTACTCAAGTATTTCCATACAACCGAGCCTCTACTATAGAAATGACCAAAATATATGTATGACAGAAACAATCTCTTTGTAATAAAGTGTTTATTTACATATTATTTACAAGGAAAGTGTGCTTTTTATTCTCATATTCAAGTCTTTCCCAATGGCATTGCTGGAATGCTGATTGTCCCATTGTGGGGACTGTTAGCTTAAAAATATGTACCCTGTGCAAATACCTGACAGTAACTTTCCATAGAATGGGAGTCAAAGGATTTGAGAGGATGCTACATGAGCCCATCACCAAGATGTTCAGTCGCAGTGCTCTTTAATAAGCGGAAGAACGTTATGGTCCCAGTTCTCATCCCAGCGCTGCTGCCCACTTTCCCTTAGATTCTTCCTGAAGATGCCCAGTTTCCCCTGATCACCAGGGAAGTCTGAAAACAGAAGCTACAGAGATACTAGAATTAGCCATCAACATTTATCACAAGGGATTCAAGATGTTTAAGAAAAAGTCTTGATCTTGTATCTCACGCTGCTTTTTATTAACATAAGTCTTACCTTTAACTGTTCAGACAGCTCGCTGGAGTCTTTGAAAATGAGCCCGTTTTCCTCATGTTTCACCAACTCATGCAAGCTAACATGATACAGAATGAGCTGATGTAATTGTTTCCTGCATGACAACTAACATATGTTAGCATTACAGATCAATCTCACAATCTTACCACTGAAAGTGTATGGCACAGACTGGCAGGCAACATCCAAACATGTCAACCACTTTCATTGGAAGGTCAAGACCACTGGATGATTTGTGCAAGCATACCCCAAGATCAGCCGAACCTGCGTCGAAAACATCAAAGAACAGCACACTTGTGTAAATGCATGTATTTTAAGCCAATACAATCAGCAGTTAGCAAAAAATGAACACCTGACCCATTGCTGTTAATGAGTTCCTCTTACCAAGTAAAACTGGATAATCCTCTGCTTCCAGCCATGGAGTGCAAATCTTGACATGTTGAAATTCTTTAGAGTCAATCAGCTTCTTGTAATACTCCTTCTGAGGACCTTTACCTGTATTAAAACACAAACACAGGCATTGGTCCACGGATGACTTTATGGGCATTTATTCATACTAGACTCAGTGCTGTGTAGGGTTGGGAATCAAAAATCGATTCCAATTCTGGAATCAGAAAGTTATTATAAAATGAAATTTCGATTCCACTAATCGATTTCTGTATGGGCAATTTAATGTGGTTTTAAACCATTCAAGAACACAGAAAGAGAACTCAATTTGGCACTTGTGCACTGTTTTTTGGGCTGGGCACATCAGTGCGCACAAAAAGCCGCCTCTCATATAGTGTACTAATACTGAATTGAGTTCTCTTTCACGTCTTTTTGTACTTAAATGGACAAAACCACAAAAAATTATGTCAAAATATCCTTTTAAACATTTGGTTATGTCTTCAGTGTACATAAACAGTTGAGAAAGAAAACGCATGTTTAACTGTATTATGGATCCGTGCATTAGGTCTTAAAATGACATCTGTCATTACTTTTGAACAGTAACAAAAGAAAAAGGAAATCACTCATGGATCTTGACTGAATAATTTTTGTAATTTTAATAAGGATTAATCTATAATTCATAAAAAGAAAACTATGCAGTGTTATTTTACATTTGATTTCAATTTCTTAACTTTGTTCAGTTGTATTCATTTGTACTATTGCTAATTTATTCTTATTGTAATACTGACTGTATACTTTAAATTATATATATATATAATTTATATATATATATATATATATATATATATATATATATATATATATATATATATATATATATATATATATATATATATATATATAAATAAATTTTATATATATATATTAGTCTAGTTTATTAGTTATTTGTTCTTTAGGCTGCTGATTTTTGTTCATGGTATTCAGCTGCAAAAGAATGTCTTGCAAAAAGACAGAAATATGACATAAATAGACAAACATGTTTGACTTTTTTTTATCATATTGGAATTGAAACTGGGAATTGATAAGAATCGGAATTGAAATCACTAAAATTCAAATGATACCCAATTCTAGTGTTGTGTACCTGTAATCACGCAGACCAATGATGGAAGTTTGTCCTCTTCCTCAACAAACTTTTCATACTCTATTGGAGATCAAATGTTGGAGATTACATAGTGTAATAGGTTTGAATACATAAACTGTAGTGCAACTGTAAATTACAGAAAAGGTTGTGGTACACTATGGCCTGGTTTCACAGACAGGGCTAAAATTAAACCAGGATTAGGTTCAGGATTAGTTCAATTAGGACATTTCAGTAGCTTTTATAAATGTATCTTAGAAAAAGAAAAAGAAAAAAACATTATTGGTGTGCATCCTGAGACAAAACAATGGCAGGGACATATTTTAACATGTCAGTGCAAGTTGTTTTTAGGTAAAACAGCTCAAACATGCATTTTAGTCTGGGACTAGGCTAAACCTAGTCTGTGAAACCAGGCGTATAGTTCATAAGTCTGATGTCAGTAAGATTTCTTAAATATTTTTAAAAAGTTTATTCGAAAAAAAAAAATACAGTAAAAACAATAATATTGTAAATTATTATCATTTGGAAACTAATACTTTTTTGATTCAAAAGAACACCATTTATTTGTATTTTCTTTTTTTTTTTTGTAAAATATCCTTGCTGAATGGACGTATTCATTTAAAAAAAATCTTACTAACTTCAAACAGTACTGTATATGGAAAGATAAATAAATAAATAAAAATAATAACCTTCAAGGGCTTGTAAAAGAATTGAAAAGTCTTCATCCTCTGTTAGAGAACACAAATAATGAATGTTAGGACATTTCAATTAAACAAACAAAGGATAATATCCCTAGAGCTCAGTGTAAACGGCACTGACCAGTCCAGCTGGTGCTGCTGATAAGCAGAGCAGGTCGTCCAGCAGAGCGCGTCACAGCACCTGTTTGAGTGTTACGCTCTGTAAAGGCTGTCAGTTCCATGTGCTCTTTAGTGACATCACAACTAAGAAATCATAAAGTGGAATGTGTAAAATATTAATAAAATTAAAAAATCAAAATGACAACAGAGCTGAGTTGTATTAAATACTATTTGTGCGACTTAATGGAATGAGAGCAAATGGCTCTACATGAAAATACTTACCTAGGCCTAAATGGTGAATAAACACTGCCCATTCTGACAAACAGCTCATGTTGAAGTTTCAAAGGTGTTTCTCTAAATATCGAGGGTGGCTTGTCATATAATGTGGTTGCCCTACAATTGCAAGATTGATTAACTGCCTTGTCTTATAAAGAAATTAAAGTTTTATTGATTTAATAAAAAATAATAAAGATCCAAATATTATTTGATAAAAAAACATGTAATACAGCATACTCAATATTCCAGTTCTTCTGAAGATCTTCCCTCATTGCATTAGTGACACATAAGTTATGATCCGAGAAACATCCAAAGAGCTTCTCATACCTGCCAACAACA
The DNA here is from genome assembly GCF_018812025.1 of Megalobrama amblycephala. Lineage (NCBI taxonomy): Eukaryota > Metazoa > Chordata > Actinopteri > Cypriniformes > Xenocyprididae > Megalobrama > Megalobrama amblycephala. The sequence goes on along the minus strand of NC_063044.1, from coordinate 57,058,839 downwards.
CAAAGCACAGTTCAGACGATTCCCAAATACCGGTTAAAACACACTGTCCTTAAAGGAACACTCAACTTTTTTGGAAAATTGACTCATTTTCAAGTTCCCCTAGAGTTAAACAGTTTTTTTTTTTACTGTTTTTGAATCCATTCAGCCGATCTCCGGGTCTGGCGGTACCACTTTTAGCATAGCTTAGCATAGTTCATTGAATCTGATTAGACCGTTAGCATCTCGCTCAAAAATGACAAAAGAGTTTTGATATTTTTCCTATTTAAAACTTGACGCTTCTGTAGTTACATCGTGTACTGAGACTGACGGAAAATGAAAAGTTGCAATTTTCTAGGCCAGTATGGCTAGGAACTATACTCTCATCCCAGCGTAATAATCAAGGAACTTTGCTGCCGTACCATGAGTGCAGCAGGCGCAATGAAATCAGATTCAAATCAGATTCAATGAACTATGCTAAGCTATGCTAAAAGTGGTACTGCCAGACCTGGAGATCGGCTGAATGGATTCGAAAACGGTTAAAACTCAACTGTTTAACTCTAGGGGAGTTGGAAAATGAGCCTATTTTCAAAAAAAGTGGAGTGTTCCTTTAAGAGATATTTTCATGTGTTACTTACCATTTTGCCACCTTGACAATTAGATGATTCTCTCCATGAGTAAGAGCCATTATGGTGTATCCATAGTTGTGCCAGTCTATGATGAACTGGTTTCCCCTGAAACGACTCGCCACCCATGTCACTGCTATAGCTGGCAGTCCAGGAGGGTTCTGCAGAATGCACAAATGTGACTTAGAATGTCACTTTAAGAGATATAGAAATCAAATATAGAAATTACTTTGCTAAATACAAGAGACAGACACCTGCATAAGGATATAGCCTTGGTCCTCAATCTTCATCAACACATAGAACAGCTGGAAAGACTGGAGTATCACTTTTGAAATGTACCTGAAAATTTTTGGGCCAACTGAAAGAAAAATGCAGATCACATTCTTTATATCAGAATGACTGTGCATGTTCTGCTGTGCTTGCCAGTAATCTTTTTAAACATATTTTATATGTTTGTATTACCTCTAAGCCCCTTTAGTTCTGAAATTGGAAGTATGTCTATCCTGTCATCTTCAAGAATGTCTTGATGAGGTTTAGTACCTACGTGAGCAACATGCTAGTGTTAGAGGTGCTAAAAACTAGCACTGTGACCTGTATATGTAATGCATATTTACAGTTTATTAGCATGCCTTAAATTCAGACATGGGGGCTACATTTATGGGCATTTTGTATCATGCATAATAGCAAATAATGATGCAATGAGAAGTGCATGCGTTAAAATGTATATACCAAGAAAGCCAATTAAGGTGACACTGTATCCATGTCTGCTGAGAGAGAGCGCATGATACTGCATGCGAGGACTGCGCCCTATATCTCCCAGCACCAACACGCAAACGTTCAAATGTGCAAGTTCATCGCGTCCCCTTAATCCACTGGCTAGTACAAAAATAAGCACCACTACAGCGACTGGCAGAAGAGCCCACGACAAGCTTAACCCTGATAATAACCCTAAAACAACCAATGAAACTGTCACTACAGCTACTGCCGCATTGGCATCCGCCATTGTGTTTTCCTGAATATGACGTGGCTGAAAGTAGGACAGGAAATTTAAAGAGACACGAACCACAGGCGAATACGGCTAATTATAGTTGCATTAACATTCTTCAAGATCGCTAAAACCTATATAGCTACTACCAATAAATGAATTAAACATCATCACATAATTTCGGATGTCATAATAATTCTCTGTATTTCCATTCGCGCGCACTGGAGTGCAAGGAGATTTACGACACGAGAGACATATGTAGGCAGAAGCAAGTAAATATTAGGAATATTAGTTAGGAATATTAGCCTATGAAATTCCATATCCAAAGAAAAAAAATCTAATTAGAGCCTACTGGTCACGGGTAAAACATATCTACTGTAATATAATACATTATTAAAATATTACCAATATTTTTGCGCCTTGCTATTATTATTATTATTTCAGTTTTTGATTGTCAGATGATGTAGCTAAAATACAAAATAAAATTTCAGAGAACCTTTTTTAGAAAGAAAAAAAGAAAGAAAGAAAGAAAGAAAGAAAGAAAGAAAGAAAGAAAGAAAGAAAGAAAGAAATGGTTAAACTGTCTAAGAAATTAGGAGAAAGCCCAGCCAAAACGGAATATTTTCAGCAAAAGCAATAATATTCAAACTATGTGGCACCCCAGGGTCTCTACAGCCCTAAATCTGAGCCACGTGATGGGTTTGTTTTGTCAAACAGCTTCCTTCGCCTTTGAAATAAGAGGGGAAAAAGGCTACTGGATAGACTACTCGTCCAATAACGATTTCCCCGTTTGTTTTCTATTCTTAAAGCTCTTAAAATGTGGTTTCCTTTCCTTGTACTTATTTTTCTCTCGTCTACAATTGATTTATCAAAGCAGGATGTGATTGATAACATACTTATGAGTTTATCCAAGGGAATCACATACTTTGAGATGCAGGGCAGAAACATCAACCTGGACGGTGTTGTTGGATACATAATACTTCAAGGTAAGCCACTATGTTACAGGTTGAATAGGCTATGTTTTAAAAATCACTTTGTTTACTCGTTTGAGTGCCATAATTCAACTTTTTTTATTGATTAGCCTATAGCCTACGTTTGCAATGTGCAGAACAAAAAGCTCGATATCCCATGTTTTCTTTTCATCTTTTCTAGAGAGTCTTATTTTAATGGACCGATTTACTTGACATTGAACTCGGTTGTAAAATTAATTGAATACGGTTTGATTAAAGATTGTCAATTTCTAACTGAATTTCTGTCAGTAATTTGTTTTGTGGCGCAGGTTCTCCTCGCGCAATTAAAATCGTATTTTGGTGCCTCTTGCACTGTTAGCTAACCATCATTTATTTTAAAGACCTTTTAAACAAAACATTAAAGCTTTTTCATGGTTATATCTGTGATATGTAAATTTAATAAAGAAGATAACGACAGTTTTGTCTTTTTACCGTCCAGGAGCTCGAACAGTGTTGCTATGGTTACGTTACACCTTCAGGCGAACGCTACTGATTCTGTTCTGGTTTCTGTAACCTTTCTGCTTACTGACACATTGTCTGAAAATATTTATTATATATATATATATATATATATATATATATATATATATATATATATATATATTTAAAAAAGTTAACATTTTTAACTCCAATGTTTTATTTTGACCTCTTTTTGGAGGGTTCAGTGCTTATTAGGGGCCCAAACCCTCCATAATCTGATGGTCTGAAGTAAAAAATCCATCATTGGTTCACCATTAGGCGTATGTCTACTTATATAATTCAGAGCAGCTGCGGGAGGCAACACGAACTTGGCCGCATTCAGATTTTCTGAGTCTCTCTCAGCGCGCAGCTGCCGTTTCTATGCTGAAGAGACTGAACAAGAGCCTTTCTACTGCCGTCCACGCTCTTCAGGAGACAGACCACAATTACTTCAAAGGTAATACTCTTCGAACAGAAACACTATTCAGAATAGTCTAATAATGACAGAAAACCTGAAGTGTTTCCCCTGAACAGAGTTTGAGCCCATTTTGGACAGCTCCTTTTGGTCCCTGCCTGCAGAATGGAGCTCCACAGACTCCTCGCTGGTTTATACCTCAGTGAGGTCTATGGAGTGCTACGATGAGCACCTGAGTGACAAGTGCATGACTCTGCTTCTAGGAACATGGTGAGAAAATGGTTGACTAAAATAAAAAAAATATATAATCAAAAAATGATAAAATCAGTCAATATGGTAACTGTTATTTTATTGAAAGGAAAGACAATGGAACCCCATGTATTGTGACTAAGTCTTGTAGAGACACAATGACGCAGTTTGGATGTCCACACTATTCCCTGTCTCACCAGCTACTGTACTTCATGATAGGAACAATGGTAACCACTCTATTAATCTTTACTGAATATAAGCAAATGATTGTTTACCTTTAGTTAAAGGGTTAGTTCACCCAAAAATAGAAATTCTGTCATTAATTACTCACCCTCATGTCGTTCCACACCCGCAAGACCTTCGTTCATCTTCAGAACACAAATTAAGATATTTTTGATAAAATCCGATGGCTCTGTGAGGCCTTCATTGACAGCAAGATAATTAACACTTTCAGATGCCCAGAAAGCTACTAAAGATGTATTTAAAACAGTTCATGTGACTACAGTGGTTCAACCTCGTTTACTGAAATCATGTGACTTTGGCAGTTTGATACACGCTCCGAACCACTGATTCGAAACAAAAGATTCGTAAAGCTTTAAAACCTCATGAATCAGTGTTTTGAAATCACCCATCACTAGATATTGTTGAATAAAGTAATTATTTTGTTTTTTTTGGTGCACAAAAAGTATTCTCGTCGCTTCATAACATTAAGGTTGAACCACTGTAGTCACATGAACTGTTTTAAATATGTCTTTAGTAGCTTTCTGGGCATTGAAAGTGTTAATTATCTTGTTGTCAGTGGAGGCCTCACTGAGCCATTGGATTTGATCAAAAATATCTTAATTTGTGTTCTGAAGATGAACGAAGGTCTTACAGGTTTGGAATAACATGAGGGTGAGGAATGACAGAATTTTCATTTTTGGGTGAACTAACGCTTTAAAGGGATTGTTCACGCAAAAATGAAAATTTTGTCATTACTTACTCACCCTCAAGTTGTTCCAAACCTGTGTGAGTTTCTTTCTTATGCTGAACACAAAAGAAGATATTTTAAAGTTGGTAACCAGTTGACATTAGCCATTGACTTCCATGGTAGGAACAAAATACTATGGAAATCAATGGCTACCGACAAATGTTTGATTACCAGCATACTTTAAAATATCTTCTTTTGTGTTCAACAGAAGAAACTCAAACAGGTTTGTTAACAACATGAGGGTGAGTAAATGATGACAATTTTCATCATTTGTTTTGGGCGAACTATCCCTTTTAGAACAGAGAAAGAATAACATTTCTGGTGTACTCTGCCTGAAGTAAATCTGTGTGCCTTCAGTCTGACACTTGTGTCCTCAGAAAGGGTGCTCCAGAATGCTCAATGGGGACCTGAGATTGTCTCGTGTCAACATAACTGTGGAACATTATAAGAGAATCTTCTGCTCCAACATGATGAAAAGCAACCAGGATATTTTCAAGAATGGTCTTACTGGCCAAATGCAGGACATCTTTATAGAAAACAGTTAGTATACGCTATAGAGTGAACAAATGAATGGAGAAAAATTTGGTCATCTTATAACATAAGTGTATATAATATATAATATATTTTTTATTATATTATTTTACAGTTCTTTTATGTGGTTTAGTGGGATTCTCAGACTTCTATAAACTGGATTGGTTGCAGTCTATTCTAACATGGCAAGATCAAGAAGTGGGATGTTTTGGCAAAGAAGGTGAGTTATTGTAATCAGTAAAAATTATATTAATCATGTTAAATATACATTACAAAAAAAAAAAAAAACTCATCATAATGAACATAAATAATCTTTAAGCCAGAGGTGTAAATGACCTTTTAAGTTGTCAGTTGCAATATTGTATTTCCCCCTCAGAGGACATCTCCCAGGTCTTTGAGGAATTTTTGGATGCACCCCACAACCGGGTGAAAAGAAGGGAAAAAACACTGACAGGTCTTTGTTTGCTTTTAACAATGCAGTTGTTAATAAAAATGAAGAATTATTTAGTTAACCTCACACAGTGATACTGTCTGAAACTAACTCATATACGTTTCTTTTCATAGATGGCTGCTCAAGTCATATGACAGGAGTTGCAGTGAGCGCATTGGGAGGTTTTCTCAACTATTACCTTTCAGAGCAGGACATAACGAAGAGACCCTTAATTTAAGGGCCATGCTTAATGAGATCAGGCTTTAGATGAATTTGGTATTTGTTCTTTCCTCTATGATCACTTCTCTGTGAATGTGTGGTAGATTTAATGCTGTGTAGGTGAAAACAACATGATGCAAAAAAGGGCAAATAACCAGGAAAACAGGTTTTGATGATAAATTACAGGAACATTTAAATATATTTAAATAAAATCAAATAAAGAAAATGTATACTTGATAATTAATAAAGAAAATCTACAATTATGCATTTTTTTATTATGAGGGAAAATAACCAAGCCGGTACAATTTTAATGCCTTCTATGATAATGCATTGAGCATAAAAGGTTAAATAGAAGCATCATTTTAACATGACCACAGCTTAGATTAAATGAAAAACAAAAATGCCCTTCTTTGGTTAATATTTTCACTTTCATGTTTGGAGGGAGTGAACCCCTGTGGGCTCATTATTACAGAGAATGCATGCTTAAAAATGCATGTTTGACTCGAGTCCAGAAACAGCATGATCTCTCCAAAGCTGCTTAGAAAGTTGCCATGTTGAGATGTCTTATTACTCAAACCACAGTCCTTCTATGAAAATTGTGGTCTGTGATGAGTATTTGCCCAATATCTTGTTCTAATATAGACATTTGATGTTTAAGGATTACTCATTCCATCCTGTGACTTCATGGAAGAGAGCTTTTATCAGGCGTGATTCATATGTGACGGTGTTCTTGCCGATGTGCATGCGGTCCTCCTCCAGAGGCTGCTCTATGATGGCAGGCACATCTTTGCCGTACACTAGAAAGGAGGGTTACAAAAAAGTAATTAGTCCCATGGAGAATCTCAGGATTGAAAATTAATTAGTGTATCAACTTTCAAAAAACAGGATTTCATCCCCACTGAATTAAACAATCAAAACAACAGGAAATTCATAATCACTGGATTAGATTTTGATACTTTCCGTATTACAGGAGGATTATAGCTTTGCATTGACACAGTCCTGCTACATTAGTAACAGGATACAGCACCTGTTTTAGAGGTACTATCTGTGGGATCAGACCATTTCTTTAGAGGAAATACTTACATTCACAGTGCTCAAGGAACTGAATGCACTCTTGCACCACTGAATCCCTGAGCATAATCATGTGTTTGGCCATGTTTTCCAGTAATGAGAGAAAACATCTCTTAGCATAGAACCACGTGTCTGTTCCAAGCTGAAAACACAGGATGGCATTGTCATGCCAAGCTCAAAATTACTATATAATATCACATGGAAATCGCATCAGTAAAATCAGAACAACTTGAGACTAAAGACCTTGCCACCCTAGGAAATTCAGCATAGAAAGCATGTCTATATTTTGACATAGGCATGCTTTAATTGACTTTGATTTGATCTAATCAAACATAATTTTTTTGGGATTTAAATTTACATATTCAGTACAGACTCATCTAAATGTGTGACAGAAGACAAAAGGAATTGCAGTAGCAATCCAGTTCTGTACATCTGCTACAGTGTCATGAGAGCGAGAACTCCTTGAGTAACACTGTTTATGCAGCTGGATACAGTGAAGACCTCTTCAACATTTTTGTGAATACACAAAAATAACATGTTGAGGATGGTAACTGAGCTAGACTGAAAGAAATACAGCAAGCAAGGAATATGAAAGTTCATGCACTGTCTGAACATGGCTTTTATTAAAAACATTAAATGAAATATTGATTACCTTTTTGTTGTATGGCTCAAGACTCTTTATGACACGAGAAATACCAAAGTCATAGTTCCCTTTAGCACAATACAAAGTCCTGGAAGAAATTATAAGTATTACAGATAATCATTCTAATATGCTGATTTGCTGCTCAAGAAACATTTCTTATTGTTATTTTTTAAAAATGCTGATAACAGCTTAATATTTTTGTTGAAACCATGATCTTTTTTTTTTCAGGATTATTTGATGAATAAAAAGTTCAGTTTGAAATAGATTTTTTTTTATTACAGTCACTTTAATAAATTTTATGTATCCATTATGTATAAAGTATCCATTTCTTTAAAAAAAAGATACTGACCCTAACCTTTTGAACAGTGTAGTAATTTACATAAGACTGCTCTCATAATGTCATCTTGTGTTATATTGATATTTCAGATGTATTATTTGTGTGATATTTCAGAAAGTCAAAGTAAAGTGAAAACTTGATGCTTGTGATGATCGTTCTCATGGGTTGATTCAATACAATTATGTAAAAATATTGTACGTACCCTATTACAAGGTTGACAATACACAGATGAAAGACTTTTTTGTCTGGCTCTTCATAAGAGATCTGCTCCTCTTCTTTCTCTATCTTCCTCATCAGTTCCTCTGCCTGTACACACATAGAGGAACACCAGATGGGTAAAATAAAATAAAAAACCCAGAAAGAGAAAAATATGATGAAACAAGGCTGCTCTATTGGTAATAAATATTTCTATTTAAATATGATTCAAATTTTTACCTCTTCATTTTGGCTGGTCATGATGTATGACACGCACAGGTTAGCAAGAACAATCGCACTAACGTTAAGGATCTACAGGAAAAAATGTGACAATCAATTGAAAGGATTCTAATAACAGACACTCTTCCAAAAAAAGAAAAAAAGGGGGAAAAAAACCCCATCATGCTGCAAACTCCATGCAGTCACACAGCAAGACTCCTAGAGTCACAGATCATTTTACCGAGGGTTTTGTTTTGCAGGGACACTCTTGAATGTTACACTGTTCCAGCTAGCAAGCAGAGAAGTAAAGAACATGTTTTGATTTTAAATGTTTAGATTTGTTATATAATTGTCTTCCAAGAACTTCAACATAGAAATATCACCCACCATCACAGGAAATCTTATACACAATATATCCATGAGTCATCAAAGATAAATTACATCTCTTCAGATCATATTTAAGTTCACTGCTATTATCTTATTTTAATGTTTTAAAAATACATCAGGATCCCACTGTTTATGCTAAACACTACTGGTTGACTGATTTAGGGTATTGTTTTTAATGACCATTCCAGATACAGATATCTGCAGATATACATAGAACTGATGAAATGTCACTAATTTTACACAATATTTACTTAGTCACAAAGATACCTGAAAAAGGAAAATGTACACAATTTATTTTCAACCTTGATTCTTACTAAACTATCCTTTTGATTTTCTAAATTACTATGGTACTGCAGAGTGCAGACTTTCTGAGGACTTTTATTTCATAAGTTATTCTTATTTTCATCTAAAAAAAGCATATTCAGCAATATTATACTTACATTTTCATAATGCTTTTTAACGATGGGCTCATAGAAACCAATGGCTTCTTTATATTTGTTATCTTGCATGAAGAGCACATGAGCAACATTAAGTTTCCAAGTATCATGCTCATTGCAGAACTCCAGTGACTTGTGGAAGATCTTTTCCACCATGCTGTAGTTCTCACGGTTCCAGTAGATTTTGGCCTGTGCCATTAGCACGGGAATGTACCTTAAAAAAGTAAAAAAAAACACTGAAAAATATTTACATACAGTGCCCATTTTACTTGCATTTACATAAATAAAGTAAGGAACAGAAATCAAAGAATGAAGCTTTAGTAATTTCTTCTTTTGAAAGTCGCATCTGCTAAACGCATAAATATAATAAATTAGTCTTAAGTTTACCTCTCAAGAACCTCGTCATAGTCTTGGACATATTTTTTTAAGGATTCATCATCACGATTGTGCCTTGCTTCCTGCACCTTGGAGGAAAGAATTTAGTTTCTAAATTCTAATTAGCCTTTTCAGTGTCAGACATATTGATTTTATGGTGTATTCAGGGAGTAACATTTGACATAAGTGTCACAAATGCTGTGAATTCTTGAAAGGCAAAATGCCAATCTGTAACCTGTTTCGTAACCTTGCGTAGTTGCTCAGTCAGTTTTCCAGCAATTTCATCAAATTTTCGGAAAGCCTGCATGACATACAAAGTTAAATTCGTTAAAAAACAAATGCTCTCTAGATACTTGCCAACTCAGAAAACTCTGCAAAAGATCACTCACTTCCTCAGGCGCTGTCTGGCATGTGATCATGGCATCCAGGAATTCATAGAGATACTATAAAGGAGAACAAAAATGAGCCCTATAGTTTTGATGTGAATTCGGACCGATATGTCAATATGAATGAGGCAGTTCTGTAATTATCACCTGGTGTGTTATTACTTGCAAATGGCTTATGGCCATAGGAATCAAGTGGATGCTATTACTGGAACAACTATCTGAGCTAATAAGAAGAAGAGACTTGTTTCTACATGATTGCATTTTCTGTGCATTGCTGATGGGAAATAAAATTTCTGCTTTACCGGTGTGAGAAACTTGTAAGTGAGATGAGCATTTTCGGCCAAGACATCTGCGGCGAGGTCAAAGTACTATAGACAAAAACAACAAAACAAAGAAACCTCACTTCTTGAAAGAAAAATATAATACAGTTTCTTATAGTTTCTTTAAAGCTGACGTGTATCATTTCTATGCAACTGAACACTCATTAATGAAGTACACTCACCTCATATTTACAGTAAAGCAATAATAAGTTGCCAAAAGTGACAGGAGGAAAGGGGTTTTGCTGAAGAAGAAAAGCAAGTTTCTCAAAACCCTCTGTGGGCTTGGTGTCCATGTTCATTAGGGCCTGATTGTGAAGAGTGACTGGATCCAGCTCCTAAATGTAAAAAAAGAGATACTTACAATGGACATAATCATTATATCATCATATGGACCAACTTTCTAATGTAAAAGCATTTCTTACACATAGAAAGAGACTAAAGGAGCGAAATATACTAAAGGATAACTTGCTATTGACATTAAAAAAAAAAACTTTAAACTGTCTAATGTATTTATTGTAAATCATCACAGTGACATTCTGGTTCACTAGAGGGCAGCATATGGCTATGTTTGCATGTGCATTTCTCAAAACAGATATGCAGAATTCCTTCTCTGGATAAACTAAAGACTTCAGCATGGAGGGTTATCTATATATAAACTTAACAGTGAAATTGCACTGTATAATTATTAGTTCAATCATAAATCAGTTAAGTAAGAAATTTTCCTTCTATTTAGGATGTTTTTCACGGAAATAACATAACCCCGTGAAGATTACTTAGCGCAGTACCCGAAATTCTTTTTAAAATCTGGTGCATTCCTTGCGACAGTCCTAGCTACAGATGCAGTGTTTAAAAATACCTGTCCTGCGGGAAGAAACAGTGTATTTAATAAGTGCTTATGTAAGATGGATCACTGTTTGGACTCATTAACTTTTAGGTGCAGCACAAACTAGCACAAAAACATGTCTCTGCAGCCCACCCTCATTCCAGCCAGCAGGTGTGGGCTTACCAGCTCTCACAATACAAACCCCTGCAGAAAAGGATTAAACCTGCACCGGAATCACAAAAACAGAAAATTCCCAGTGCATATCTAGGGACAATCTTGTAAGTATTTAGGAAAATCAAACTTAAATTGTGCTATTCAAGTAAAACTGACATGGTCTATCACATGGTCTGTCAATATAGGATAAAAGTTCCACGAGTGTGCATGTGAATTGGCATGCCTATGACATTGATTCATAAGACGCTATCCTGCAAGAGTGAGCACGCTCAGATCAAACAGCATAACTAATGAAGAAAATATTCTCTTGACAGGCATTTCATCTTATCTGGCAGCCTTTGTTTTCTGAATTGCTACAGAAATGAGAAAACAGAACTCGGATCTTTTTAGATAAATCACCTGGAAATATACTTGAATAAATAGTAATGTGCAATAAATACATTAGCAGGTGCTTTTGTTGATCAGATTACAATCGGACAGCACTTGAATACATTTAAAGTCAAGTGTAAATGCACTCAATATGATCAGATTGTGCTTGCATCACTGAATAACCACCTTCGGAGATGGTTAGAGATAGTATTTGACAAGTATAAATGCCACAAGGTGTAAATGCAAATGCATTTTGATTAAAGCAATATCTAATGATCACGTTGATTAAGTAATATATAATGAGGTGGCGCTACAAATAATAATTATCCATCACTTTGATGGACTGTTTGTACATGGTTGTACATTTTCCATCATGCTCTATTTTATTAGCCTTTAAAGAGCTTTTGCAGCTTCTTCTCTTTTTATTCTGCTTGCAAAATATGAATAAGTCAACAGACACTGATGTCTTGCAATCTGCTCGCCCAATTTAATGAACAATATCCCATGAATTATTTCACTCGACTACACTTAGAATCTCTCATATCTCTCCCCAAATCCTTTCTCACGTCTCCTTCATGGTCTGTTTTTGCAGAGCACTTTAAAATGTACTTTTCTCCTTTTTCTTCCGATTTAATCCCTATTAGCATCCTTTACTCTTAAGCAGAAAAGCACAATAGACAAGATACCTTATGAAAGAAAGCATTTTGAGTGATCCATTACTGTTTTAAAAATGAGGTAAATGGCAGAAAATGTATGGTAAATGCAACCTCTGATGCACTATGTAAGTGCTGTTTTCCTAACGAATGGATAAGTGCAAACAGACACACTTAAATGCTATTTTGCTAAACAGAAACTATCCGGATACAAAATGCATGTGAACGCCAAGTGTCAAGGGGGCAAGGAGTTACCACAGAAGTGACATTATTAGTACCTCTTCTGATCTGGGGGGCATGTCAGTCAGTGCTTCTTGTGCTGCAGCATCTGCAAATAAGATTTAGAGATAACAGGCCAGTATCACTGAATTACATTCTCTAAAGTTCAATAGTAGTTACCACTACAGTAAGCAGTCAAAACAGAACTCCATAATAAATTTTGCAGAAAGCCACTGAGCAAAACACTGCTGCGGACTTCAATGCTTAATACAAATGCCATTAGTAATCCTGGGAGGCGGATTTGGGGTTTATTATACACTATGAATAAATAGAGTGCACATCAAAAAGTATATGATAGGAAGGCGCCTAAGTGAAACATCAGGTCGGAAGGTTTATCTATACTTACAGTTCTTCAGCTGGTATTCAATAGCTGCTTTCAGATTAAAGGCTTCAATCAAAGCGGTTTCGTGCAGGGCGAGGGTGTTGCCGACACTTCTTACATCAATGCCTTCTGTTGTCATTCCAATACTGAGTTCTATAGACATAAGAATCATTCATTGAAATTAATTGTATAACATCGCACTTGTTAAAGGATTTTCTGTTACACATACCTGGATGCTCTCTGATTCCTCGTTCAATAATTTCTGCAATATATTTGAGCGCTGAAGCATACTGCTTTAAACTGTAGTAACAGAGTGCTATATTGTATGCCAGATCTGTAACGGAAAAAACAATCAGACATAGTCCAGCACAGCTAGTTTTAGAAACCATCACAGCGTGTCAAAAGGTCTCCTTTCCACATTCATTTCCATAAAAATCAAAATTACTACCTTTACGCAGTGTGGTCAACCAGTCAATGTTATGTTTTGTTACTCTTGGCAAAACATTTACTGGGAGAGACCAGTTTGTGTTTTTGTCTGTTTTGTCTATTAAGCTTCTGCATGTAGACACCACAAACACACAGAGTTATAATTCAGCTCAACCAGTGCTAAAGAAGCTCATGCTCACCTGGCTGGTAGCCCAGTACATTCATGGAGGACATAAACTTTTTGCAAGCCTCTTCATACTCGCCCTCCTTATAAAGCAAACATCCGAGATCCACATCGTAGTCTGGATCATCCTGAGGCAACAGCTCAACCAGAGTCTGGAGAAGCAAAACCAAATATTCCAACAAAACAAACCGTCATTCATGTGGTCATATGGTGATTCATTTTCCACATGTGGCATTCCCTTAGAGTTCTTACTTGATATTTCATGTATACTGTGGCCACAAAAAGTATTTGGACACTTAAAGGGATAGTTCACTCAAAAAAGCTTTTTTTATCCAAAAACTGCACTTAGAAACATATATATAAAAAAGAAATTCCTCCGGACCACTACATGCTCTCCAAATGTGTTCCATGGAAGAAGGAAAGGGTTTGGAATGGCATGAGGGTGAAAAAATGATGGAAGAAAGAAAGATGTTACCTTTGCTCCCGAAAAATCTTCCTCTCCATATTTAATTGCAGCTTGCAGTTTGACCATCTGTTTAGAGATAGGACAAATAATGATATTTCTTTTTAAAATATAAGGAATACAATGTGACATGTTAGGATCTTCCCAGTAAACAGTAAAAAGCTTTTCTTTTAACTGACACTACTGTTTAAAAGTTTGGGGTCAGTAAGATTTTTTTAAGTGTTTTTAAAAGAAATCCCTTATGCCCATCAAGACTGCATTTTTTCTAAAAAATATTATTACAATTTAAAATAACTGTTTTCTATTTCAATATATTTTAAAATGTAATTTATTCCTGTGATCAAAGCTGAATTTTCAGCATCATTACTCCAGTCTTCAGTGTCACATGATCCTTCAGAAATCATTCTGATATGATGATTTGCTGCTCAAGAAACATTTCTTATTATCAATGTTGAAAGTTGTACTGCTTCATATTTTTGTGGAAAATTTTTCAGGATTCTTTGATGAACAAAAACATTTTTAAACGCATTTATTTAGATTTTTGTAACAATTATCAATTGATCAATTTAATGCATATTTGGTGAATAAAAGTATTCACTTCTTCTTTTTAAAAAAAAAAAAAAAAAAAACCTTACCCATAACTTTTGAATGGTAGAGGAACTGATGTAACATACAAACATTTTACTAAAATAGCGGTCTAATAATGATCGGTAACACTTTACAATAAGGTTCATTAGTTAAACATTAGTTAATGTATTAACTAACATGAACTAACCATGAGCAATACATTTGTTACTGTATTCACTAATCTTGGTTAACGTTAGTTAATTAAAATTCAGTTGTTCATTGTGTGTTCATGTTAGTTCACAGTGCATTAACGAATGTTAACAAGATTTAAACAATGCATTAGTAAACATTGAAATTAACATTAACAAAGATTAATAAATGCTGTAGAAGTGCAGTTCATTATTAGTTCATGTTAACTAATGAGGTTAACTAATGTTAACTAATGAACCTTATTGTAAAGTGTTACCTAATGATCTTTACAGATGCTGAGCTTCTGTGTGACTTTAGTCACTCATGGATCGTCTAACATTTACCTGAATGCAAAATTTACCATAAAAATCTAGGATACCTTGTTTTACCTTCCCCAGAACTGTGAAAATATGTGGGAAACTCCTCAAAATAAGCCACCAAAATAAATAAATAAATAAAATGAACAAAAATCTTCAAATTTGATGCTACAAGCAACTGAATAACCATTCAAATATGCAAGAAAAAAAAGGAATCCTATTTTTATCCAAAAACACACAGCTACATATATATATATATATATATATATATATATATATATATATATATATATATATATATATATACTGTATATAGGCTCTTTGCAGATGTGACAAAAGTTGATATGCGGGTCCACCTTAGTATGACTAGCTGTGTTGTCCAAGAGAAAAGTAGCCTTCATGGCCTCTGGGAATGCACACGCTCCATACAGAGACTGGGCATAGTAAAGTTTGTAGTCTTCGACCTCTGGGTGAAGCTGTGTCAGCTGTTCATAACACTCTGCTGCATTAGTGAAGTCCTGCATGTGATAGTAGCAGTAGCCTAGGAGAGACAGAGCAGCCCTGGACTGGACAGAAACAGAGAGCTTGTCAAATAAAATCTCTCGCGCTCTCGCTCTCTCTCTCTCTCTATAATATATATATATATATATATAGGTAGGCAGGTTTAGGTTGTTTTCCCTAACAACAGAGAGCAATACATTTACTGATTGATTCAGTGTAAAGAACGAGTCCAGTTTGACTGCTGTGACTTACTTTAGTATGTTTCTGATGTTCTTTGCTCAGAATATGAATTGCGTCTCCATATCGCCCTTCTTTGATCTTATAAAAAGAAATAAGGATTAGTAAAAAGCCAGTCATTTCTATAAAACGACAAACGTTTCGCTAAAAGCGCGAATGCAAGCAACCAGCATAACAGACCAGTGGTAACTAAGCTAGCCTGTTAGCATCTGCAGCTAATAACTCACCATTTTGTACACGGTGGCCGTGTATTCTCCGTCTTTAATCGTCGTTAGCGGCATTATCGAACACAAGCGCTACATGTAACTTTATCCTCTAAACAAAACGTCAAAATGATTAAAGTTAAAGATGCAGCCTTCTGTTTTTCAGAGACACGACGCAACCATCCTGTCGCTTAGCAACCGTCCCAAAAACGGATGTGACGTAATCATTTTATCATTACTCCAGTGGGTCTCTGCTTGGCTGAAAGACATCTTATTTGTGCTTTTTTTTTTTTTTTTTTTTTTTTTTTTTTCATAAGATACAGCATTGGAATATGGCTGTGAAGTTCTTCATTTTATATAGCCTAAAACAATTATATCCAACTTCTCAAATGCCAGGCAGTTTTAAAATGAAAAGAGGCTGCTTTTATAAATCTCTTTAATATACTAAAACATAACGTGTCAGGCTACAAACAAACAAACAAATAAGTCACAAATAAGCAAACAAATCCTCACAGAACTCTTTGGACCTCAAGGACGAGTTTTGACATTCAAACCATAGTGGCTTGCTCATACAAGCCAAGTATTTGGAAAAGATGTGTGTAATGAGGGAATGTTTTAAAGCAGGAGGGAGTGTTCTGCAGTCCTGGGACAGACTGGAGCAGCAACTCAGACACAGAACTACAGGGGCACTTGTAAAGAGCACACATCTTCCCAAACTCTCTGACTGGTATGTAAACATGGGTATTTAGACCTGCACACTTCTATTATTTATTATTCCAAGAATCTAGATTGTTTTTGTTCTTTGTATCAGTTTAAAGATTTCATATTTTATTTATTTATTTATTTTTAAATGCATATATATATATATATAAATGAATTTTTTTTCATGCATGTAAAAAAAAGAATAGATATATTTTCAATTTTTACATGCACATGGTCTTACAGACCATGAAGAAAATTTCATGCACAGCTATCAGGCACGTCAGCACAGATTGTGCCCTGAAACCAAATAGTGTTTATGCACCAATATTATTTTTAGGATTAAGATTAATTGTGAGTTTAGTAGCACAGGGCTTGATTGATCTCTCAGTAAACACACATCATCTGCTTAGAAGAGTAAAGAAAAAGACCTGGGCAGTGATTTTAACATTTTCTTGGGAAAGAAATTTGCTTTCAGGAGTTTTTTGGTTGTACTTGTGCAGGAAACATCAAGAACTAGAATGAGTTTCAGGGTGAGCCTGTTGTTCCTGACCATGACCGTGGTGGTCATAGTCTGTGGTCAGAGGAGACGCCCTGCAAAAGAGGAGTGGAACTACCGTGACGGCTGTGAGCGGATGTCTTTTTTGTTTAATAAACACATACCGGTTTATTTTTGCATTTATATGTTCTGGCTGCTATGCTTTGAAGTATGGTTTCACAATTTTTCATTCATATGAACCTAAAAAAAAATACGCTAGATAACATTACTGTTGTTTTGTTTGATAAGAATGTAAACAATATTGCTGTTTGGGTCCTCAGCTGAGAAAGTAAGCATGCGAGGAGTTGCAAATCTGACTCAAGTGCTTGATGACTGGAGGTTTGACATCCTGAGCCAAGTTAAAGGACTCCTGCAGAACGACCATCAGTCCTTGCTGCCTGACTACTCCAGGTAGACTTTCATGAGGTTCAATGTGTCACATCAAGCTCTCAGATTCAGGCGTTCTTTCTTTGCACAGACAGAAAAAAAGCAGGAACACAACATTGTTATTTTGGTATCAGCAGTTATGTCAAAATGTGGACTGTGTTCTTTTTAGAGCAGAACATTTCATTATGCTGGAGACTTTGCAAAATATTTTATGTGCTTAATGGGGAACTTCCTGTCTCCTTATGGTTTGGAAACTAGTCATCTTCATATTGCTCAATGCTCTTTGCCAACCAGTGACTGCGCTATACTGTTCTCCTCTCATATTTCTCTTAACTCTTTAACTCTTTCCAGGATCCAACCTCTCTCTGAGGCACTAGATGACTTGTTCAAAGAGTTCAATGCCCTGAAAACTCATCTCGGTGAGCTGACAGAGAAGTTTGGACCATTGGAAACCTTTATCGATGAACTGAAGACCGAGAGGGCCAGCGCGAGCGCAGCACCTGCTAACCCTGTGCGCAGACGGGTCATTAAGAAGGCGCCTGTTGTCTCCTAAAAAGCTCTGTGCTCGAGTAGAGCTGGGTCTCTCTTAACAGCAAACGACTATCATATAGATTCGTTTCGCAGTCTTTCTTTGAGCTTCTCACTCTTTTGGCATCTTGTTGCTGTATGTTGCTGGGAAACAGGTAATAAACAATATGCTGAACTTGGTGAATGTCCCTCTATGTGGTTTATCTGAAAGCAGCAATTTAAAATGTGACAGCCTGCTCATAAT
This sequence comes from Megalobrama amblycephala, assembly GCF_018812025.1. Lineage (NCBI taxonomy): Eukaryota > Metazoa > Chordata > Actinopteri > Cypriniformes > Xenocyprididae > Megalobrama > Megalobrama amblycephala. The sequence continues at coordinate 57,040,496 of NC_063044.1, read as the reverse complement.
TACTGTTGCAAAAAATAAAAGACACAGCTGTTACCATGGGACTTTATTCTTAGAATACCTTCTATTACTCCTAATCAAAAAGAAACAAATATGCATTTGGGTGACACTTTAGTTTAGGGTCCAGTTCTCGCTATTATCTAGTTGCTTATTAGCATGCATATTATTGGCTGTTATATTCATACTTCTAAAGCACATATTAATGCCTTATTCTGCATGACCATATTCTACATCCCTTAATCCTATCCAATATCTAAACTTACCTTAATAACTATTAATAAGCTGTAATTAGGAGTTTAGTGAGGCAAAAGTCATAATTAATAGTTACTTAATTGTGAGAATTGGACCCTAATCTAAAGTGTTACCCGCATTTGTTATTCAGAACAAGAGTATTTAATTTCACTGACTTTAAACCTGTAGTTGGAATTAGTCTGTATGAGTATATTCAAATATGCATGACTGTCAGTGAAGTGATATGTGGTATTTGTAGCTCTCAAAATGATCAATGACTCATGCAGGTTTAAACTGATTATGTACAAGTTAAGAACATTTCAGGAACAAAATAAATTGTGTTGTTCCATTGTATATTTATGCTTATAATCTGATGAGCATGGTAATTAGATGCTTAATATCTCTTGGCTCATATTTGCCATCTCATGTAAGCTATAATAAATTCAGTCTGTTGCATTCACTCCTAAGTTTCGGTGTGTTAGCTAACTTTTGACATAATTAGCTTTGTGCATAATAGTGTGGTGTTTATTTTGTGTAATAGTCAACTAGTTTTCATTATATTTGTGTTTGTCTCATTCTCTTTTCTCAGCATCACAAACACTTTTACAAGAAGCACTTCCAAAAACATTTTTTGTTTCATTATTTATTTGAACTCTTTAATATAATGATTCTATCTATCTATCTATCTATCTATCTATCTATCTATCTATCTATCTATCTATCTATCTATCTATCTATCTATCTATCTATCTATCTATCTATACAGTTTTTCTGCAGTCAAGAATCAAGAAGACCAAGTAGCATTAGACGAGAGGTCCATTTTTTATTTGTCACTGTTTATATCATACTTTATGGCCAGTGATTTGGTAATATAAGGTCTTCTGTAGCACTTTATTACTATAATTCAAAATGTACCCTCTCATTAAAACACATAAAATCACAAGTCAGCGCTATCATTTATTGACTCAGCTCCACAATCAACAGCAGAACTGCAGTGACTTATACAAGTATTTTGACACTTTTGGACATCAAGGCCAAATACAATTAATGTTTTTCATTGCATAGATCAAACATAATAAAAAATAAAATATATATATATATATATTGTTATATAACACAAAGACTTTCATTCGTAGGTGTCTAAAGTGTCCAAATACATCATTTTGTGACTCTACATATACTATACACATGACCTCATGTATGAAACGTCTTATGTAAATTGGTGCATTCAGTTCAATAAAACAATTTATGTAAGCAGTTTTACAATTGATTTACACAAAAATTCTGCTTATGTTTCATGAACGAGGCCCACAAACCACAGACTGTGATGCTTATATGTGACCACCAGGAGGAAATACAGTGTTGTGTCTCTCTGTGAGTATATGTTACAGTTTTTCTCAGTCGCTTTCGTTCAATTCTCAAATTAGTCTTTTTTTCTCAAAATAATACATTCAGGTTACCAGTTACCTATACCACATCTTTTATGTCCGTTATATCATCATCGGAACAACACCAACAGACAAAATTAGCACAAAATATAAAAATAAATGTACAATTGATGACAGAGGCATCATAAATCTCAGAAGGAAGTCTCTTACATCTTTGAAGATTTATGAAGCATCTCACTCAAAGGCGGGCAGAAAAATTGTTAAACAGCCCTACATTGTATAATCATCTTCATCTCTTATTCCCATAAGTATCTTGAGCTGTAAATTCATTTTCATGACTGTAATCCATCACTGGTGCAAAGGAATTTGAAAGTTACTGAAAGTCTTGTGTGACTGTATCACGTCAGATCTTCCTTGGTTGCTTATCCACATTACTGGTATTATACATACTGTAGCACACATGCAGGCTAACAAACACCTGCATAGTTCATACAAAAATAAAAATTCAGTCATTTACTCACCCTTATGTCATTCCAACTCTGTATGACGCCCTTCTGTGGAACATAAATGGAGATGTTAGTAAGAATGTTCACACTGCTCTTTTCCATTCGATAATAGTGGCTGGGGACTAGGGCTTTCAAGCACCAACAATGACAAAGAGTGCCCAGAAACCACAATAAAAGTAGTCCATTTATGTTCCACAGAGGAAAGCAAGACAAAGCATAAGTCATAAGGTTTGGAACAACATGAGGTTGAGTAAATAATGGTATTTTCATTTTTAAATGCACTATATCTCTTTAAAAATGGCTTAGTAATAAATCTGACTGATAATCAGTTTTTATCAGAAAGCATTTCAGTATTAGCTAGAGATGTTACAATGCCTGTTCCTCGGAGATGCAAAGAACAATGAAATAAAAGCTATGTAAGACAAAATACCCTGGAAATAACCATACTTTCAGGAGCAGAGGCCTTGTCCTCAATGCATTTTAAAAACTTGAGGTCTTTGTCTTTTTACAGATTTATTTCATTTACTCTTATAAATGTTATGTCTTATACATAATAGAAATATATTAAAGATACTGTATGAACACACGCAGTGAACATATTGCATTTGCAAACAGGTGTGCATGGGAAATTTAGATATGATACGCCTCATGAAATACTAATTGATCACTTCTGACTTAAAAAAGAAGCTTTCAAACCAGGGTCAGAGCAAAGCATTTTGACCATTTTCAACATTTATAAATTATATGGCTTGAACAATTGGTATTGCTTTAACCTTGAGTCATGGACCACTTACGTCATGCAAGTCTCCTAGTTCTGGGAAAATGCCCATAAGGGGCATCTTTTATTGATTCCTCAGTCATTTACAGAGCATAATCAAAAGCTCAATTGTAAAATTGAGATGGCGATTTTAAGAAGTTGGGAAGGACAGTGACTGCACTGGAATGATGAAGTTCCACATTTATTAGTTTCTGTTGAGCTCTCTAGTTTGATTCAAGGCCAGTGCTCAGACAATGTCATGGCACTAAAAAAAAAAGCACCTCCTACTGCAAGCTAAGTGAACTGCAATGTGTGCTTGAAAGATCTCTGGGGATTGACTCTGAGGGCATTTGGAATTACTGTCATAAATCCATAATAGATTCATACTGGATATATGGCAGCAATGCAGTAATGATTTCAACTATCAAGCTATCAAGTAGATGAGAGATCAATGCACATGATATCATAAATTAATACCAAAGACTTACTCTGTGCAAAGTAAACATCACATTAATATTGTACTCTAGTATTTTTATAGGACAGGGTTTAAATTCAACAATGTTTTATACAATATGTAACAGGTGGTACTCCATCTTTTTATCCACTAAGGCCTAAGGTTGGAGATCACTGCCATAAGGTATTTCCCAGTATTTCACTTTGTTTACCTATATAAATATTAAACCTTTATATTAACATATGTTATATGATATGGTAAATTGTTATTTGCTGTAGTTGGAAAATCCTTTGCTGTAGTCCACATTTTTCAAGTATGTTTTTATAAATGCTAATTAATTCTTTCTTTCCTGCTTCATGTCTTTCTTGGACATCTTTATGTAACATGGTCAGTACAGTCACCCCCCATGAGAGAGGGCACACATCAATAAAAAGCAGCGACAGACACGCTTTAAGTCTTGACTGAGTTCCAATCAAAGTGCACATCTTGACCAAAGATTTAACAAGCTCTAGGAGACTGAGAAGTTAATCCAAAGAAATTGGAGGTCTTACAACTGTAGACGCTGCCAAGACGATAAAATCTGAAGAATTATGTTAACTCATTTCCGGGTTAAACATCAAAGCAGCAAACTGCAATAACCTCGACCTAAAAGGCCAAATTAAGAGCATTATTAGATTTTAACAAATACGTTTGAAAGAGGAAAGGGATTATTTAAAGAAAAGCCTGCAAACATTCAGCATCTCTGGCATCTGGGTTTGTGAGTATGTTGAATTCAATAAATTAGAGTCGTGATTCAAGTGCACCATTCTTGGTAGGCTATTTTGTGCCAGACGGACTTACTGTGACCCTACAGAAACTAAGAAGGGTCCATTTACTGTTCACTGAAACACTGGCAGAGTGTACAGCTGAACCTTAATAAGCAGAAATCGGACACAAATAAATGGAAAACATAAATATGGCTTTTCATGTTTATGCTGTTCACTGTCCTTCAAAAACATTTATTCTGCATAACTCAACCTAACTTGATTTGCATTCAGTTTTGTAGAGCAACCAAAGCATTTTTTTTGTCCAAGTAAAAATAAATCAGAATGAAAGAGCAAAACAAAGGGATTCAAAGAGAAAATTCATTTTACTTCCAGTCATTGAACTGAGGTCAGATATTTAACTCAGAACCACTAAAATGATGGGGAGGATAATTCTATAAGCTTGATCTGTCATGCCATATGCTTTACATAACTGTAAGCCATGAATAATAAAGTCCTTACACATATGGGATTTGACATACAGGAATTCATTGTTTTTTTTTTTTTGTTTTTTTTTTAACGGATCCGTAAAATCCTTATCTAAAAACAGCAACAAATATCTCTTTGCATTTGAGGATTTTTATATAATATCTGACAGCACAGATGTTTAATGGGACATAAAATAGTGACATGGATTTCATATGAAAAGAAAAGATTGTATGGTAGACAGACATGGTAGATCAAAATACAAGCGAAATAACAGATATTAAAGTTACAAGAGAATTTCAAAGTGCTGCTTTTTAACTTTTTCAAATAGGCACCTATGCTAATGCCAATTGCCAAAACAGTAACTTAGATTTTAGACACAATATTAAAAGTTACTTTGTCTATTTTTGCTTCGCCATCAAAAACAGACCTTAAGGAAGTTAAAGCAACACAGAAGTGGTTGCAAACAAATCGTTTTTGAAAGATTCAAAAGGTTGAGTAAATGATTCAATGAGTCGTTCATTAAGACGCTGACAGTCAATTGTTTCGTTTCTGAATTAATCAATGTTTTAAACAAGTCAGTTTTCAATACTCTCTCATAAAGACGAGAAAAATTCTGTGCAAAATCTCCACCACTACACACAATAAAAAGTAATATTAGCCATACAGTTTCTCATTTATACAGTGGAAACTAATTTATTGAATTAAAAATGTATTGTATCATAGAAATCCCAGTGTTGGAAGTAAAAAAAATTCTAAATAGCATTGCTTAATCAAAATAATGATTTGATAGTGACAGTTGTGTGCAATTCAACACACAATTAAAATATTATGTTTCATAACATAGTTGACATTTAATGCTGGAGGGATTTTTACATCTAATACACTGGATAAAGCAGTGTGCTATTGTCAAGGTTTAGACAAAAATCTCAATCACAATATGTCAGAGCATATTTCATGAAAGTTAATTCTTATAATTGTGAAATCAATAATAGGAAACACCACACTGGACATTCAGTGGGAGTTAAAGAAGTGCTCTGGTTGTACTTGACTGAGAGAGATCATTATTTTCAATGATGGCATAGGGTGGGATGGGACACATTACACAATCTTACAGTGTTTCAAACAGCTGTGCCGGGGATTAATCGAATAAAAGGGAGATGGAAAGAAGATTAAGTGGTCCCCTTCTTTCACAGCTTTCAACTTCAAGAATGTCTTTGCAGTCTTGTCAGAAGATTATAACCATTAGAGATGATGGTGATGGAGGCTCAGCCTGCTGTCATGTGCTTTGATAAAAAAGAGAGAGAGAGATGGAGACAGGGAATTAAATCCTGTGATCCAAAAACCTGTAGATTTTCTAATTTCAAATGGACAAAACCAGACCGAGATAAGCAATAATGTTTAACCGAACTATAAATGTAGCTGTGCCACATGTCCTATATTCAGACAAGCTGGATGCTGAATGCTCGGAGATTGTTAGAGTTCTCAGAAAGTTTTGCTTCTTTCTGAGCTTTTGACATTGCATTTTCACAAAAGTGACATACCCTTTTGGAACATATCTTGGAGAAATGCCAGGTGACAAATAGATGCCGAAATGCAACGCTGTGCTGTTAAACTGTCTCCGCCAAGGCATAGTTCCTGTTAGCGCACCATGAATCCGAAAGCCTTAGACATTTATGGATGATGTGATAATTTAATCTGAGAAGCGACCTGCCAACGGGGTCAAAAAAACAGATAATTCACTCCGCAAATTTGTAGTATCTGATCATATGACAGTGCAGATTGTTAAAACAGTTGCCATTTGATTTATATGAAATTGTTTTATAAGCTGTTTCAATGTGGAGAATGTTTAGCAATATTTTTTTTCAAGAACATAATAAACAAGAAGTTAATATTGAGTAAAATACATTTTAGACACAATATTGCTATTAGCCTAGTCTATTTTTGCTCCAACAACGAAGAACAGTTTCAAACAAAGTAAAAGCAAACTCAAATGAAATGCGTCTCTAAGTAACACACAATGTGTTGTTCTTAAATGAATCAGTTTGGTTCAAACAAATCAGTTGAATGTATTATTCAAGACTCACTCATATAGACACTTGTCTCCAACTATTAGTGTAACAATGTGACCTACAGAAAGAGTAAATATATTATAGCTACATTTCATTTACAGTTTGGTCGATTTATTGTAGCATATATATACAGTAAAGTCCAAAAGTTTGGAACCACTAAGATTTTTAATGTTTTTAAAAGAAGTTTCGTCTGCTCACCAAGGCTACATTTATTTAATTAAAAATACAGTAAAAAACAGTAATATTGTGAAATATAATTACAATTTAAAATAACTGTTTTCTATTTGAATATATTTCACAAAGTAATTTATTCCTGTGATGCAAAGCTGCATTTTCAGCATCATTACTCCAGTCTTCAGTGTCACATGATCCTTCAGAAATCATTCTAATATGCTGATCTGCTGCTCAAGAAACATTTAATGTGTACAATTGTACAAAATATTTGTGTACAATATTTTTTTTCAGGATTATTTGATGAATAGAAAGTTCAAAAGAACAGTGTTTATCTGAAATCTAATCTTTTGTAACATTATAAATGTCTTTACTGCCACTTTTGATTGATTTAATGCATCCTTGCTGAATAAAAGTATTCATTTCATTAATTTCTTTTCAAAAAAATTAAAATAAAAATTCTTACTGACCCCAAACTTTTGAACGGTAGTGTATAATGCTACAGAAGCTTTGTATTTCAGATAAATGCTGTTCTTTTGAACTTTCTATTCATCAAGGAATCCTGAAAAAAAAAGTACACAACTGTTTTCAACATTGAAAATAATCATAAATGTTTATTGAGCAGCAAATCAGCATATTAGAATGATTTCTGAAGGATCATGTGACACTGAAGACTGGAGTAACGATGCTGAAAATTCAGCTTTGCATCACAGGAATAAATTACTTTGTCAAATATATTTAAATAGTACACAGTTATTTTAAATTGTAATAATATTTCACAATATTACTGTTTTTTACTGTATTTTTAATTAAATAAATGTAGCCTTGGTGAGCAGACGAAACTTCTTTTAAAAACATTAAAAATCTTAGTGGTTCCAAACTTTTGGACTGTACTGTATATATATATATATATAATATATATATATAGAGAGAGAGAGAGAGAGAGAGAGAGAGAGAGAGAGAGATGCAATACATATATATACAATACATAAAGCCCATTTATTAGGGTATAACACCCCAAGATTTCTTTAAATTAGATTGGTTGAAATAGTTTCTATATGTGCTCTGTGTTACCCACCAGACTTTGCTCCTCCCTGTGGCTTCCTTCAGGCTGTCTGTTCCCTTTTTAAGATTCTGTCCTCCTTTTGGCTGTGGAACTCAATGGATGTGATACTCGCTGCCTCCTCCATCGCTGATGCAAACAGGTCTGCATGAACAATGCCTGAAGAAATGACTTCCACGAATGCATTTTCCCTGGAATTTTATTTATTTATTTTCCAGATAAATCTTATTTATTGGAAAAACGTGGATGGAGGGAAAATTTCAGGCCTTGACTGACAAGGGTACAAGGCCAATGTGACAGGTTGATTGGGAGGCTAAAATAGCATCAGGTTACTGAATGGCACTATTAAATTAAATGAGGTGGCACCTTTTATAGGGTGGACAAATTCCATTTGCTGTTTTAGCCACACGTGAAATGAGTTTTGAGGAAAACCTGAGCAAGATGCTCCGCCATGCTCTCTTCTCATAAGAAGATTTAAGGGGTCTGAGGATTGGATTACAAACTGCAGCCAAGTAACTTTTGCTGACGGAGAGCTGAGGAACAAATTACTTTACCGATTATCGGAACATTAAAATTGTGCTCAAATGACACTTTGCATTTTCATGCACTCTGTAAGACTGTTGTTGAAATAATGAGTATATTATGACCCTGAAACAATGTGCTAAGTAGGTAAAAATGTTCTTTAATATTCACAAGAATTTTAAATGATTGCCATTAAAACTACACTAATTATATAGATGATGAAATTACTAGACTTTCAGTAGCTAAGGTTACAGGTCCTTCAAAAATTATTAAGTTCTGACAAAAAAAAAAGAAGAAGCTTCGTATACAATTATGTGATCAGAAATGTGCAATCTGATTTGCATTAAGATGAAGTTGAGACATTAAGCAAGGCAACTCTCATTAACCTCTCAAAATGAAACAGCAAATTAGGGCCAATCTGGTGTATTCAATTATGCATGAGAAGTCCCTATTTTTCAGCTCAACCAAATTTTCTGTCAACCCATTTGTTTAAAGATTTCCATTTTAAAACAGTGCTTTAAATCCCCTCTGCCTGTGGTGCTGTAATTAATGACGGAGAAAGGACAGAGAAGAGATGTGCAAATTGACTTTTCAGGTATTTCATTAAAATGCTGGTTGCCCACAGGAGCGTCCGCTGATCCGATGAGAGCAGCCACACTCCCAGACAGATCTGAGGCAGCAGTAATAGATTCATGGGGCTGGGACTCACAGGGACAGCAGCACAAGTCTCTGCTTGAGCCGTTTTCAATTTTACAGAAGCTCATATCTTGTTCCCCTCTCAAAGGGACTATGCAGATATTCAGAATGGTTTTGGTAGGAATAGCTCTTAAATGTAGTTTTATGATAAGAATATGGTAGAAATTGGTGTCACAACCATCAGACAAATCTAAAATTAACAAACCTAATTACACCCGTAAGACCTTTGTTCATCTTCGGAATACAAATTAAGATCTTTTTGATGAAGTCTGAGAGCTTTCTGTCTCTCCATAGAGATCCAATAAAACTACCACTCCAATGTATTTTTACAAAGAAAAATACATCATTAAAGTACTCCATGTGACTCCAGTGGCTTAAATTGAATTTTATGAGGCGATGTGACTGCTTTGTTTGTGCAAAAAAACATAATTTACCACTTTATTTCACAACACACCTGTAAATTGAAATGAAAGAACCGGAAATTATTCGGTTTTCCTACCTGATTTTGACATGTTCCTGGATCAATATATTTTGTTGATCCTCGAACATCATTCCTGTCCAAAAATCCTACCCATAACTTATCCCTAAATCAGAGGGAAATGATAAGTGAATAACACTGATGTAGAAGCACCTAACCCTGTTTGTAAGCCAAAACTTGACATAAACTGTAAACTTGTCCCTCAAATGTGATTGGTTGATTGAAATGTTGTTCCAGGATCAACAAAGATGTTGATTCAGGACCATGTTGTACTTGGTGAAATCACGTTCACCCTACTGGTCAATGGAGACCATTGGTGGGAAGGACAATGAATGAATGAATCATTCAAAAAGTCACATGAAGACACGAGTGGAATCAGTCCAATGAAGATACATTAAATTAGCTCATTTAGTGGATAAAAGTGTAAAATTCCTCCATTTAAACATTTGTTATGTTATCTATGTTCTATTGTGAATAAAATATTGGCTCATTTGATTTGAAAGTCTTTTAGTTTTCATTTTATTCAAATTTAAACAACGTACCAACATTTCTGGAATTCGAGTTGTATACAGGTGCTGGTCATATAATTAGAATATCATCAAAAAGTTGATTTATTTCACTAATTCCATTCAAAAAGTGAAACTTGTATATTATATCCATTCATTACACACAGACTGATATATTTCAAATGTTTATTTCTTTTAATTTTGATGATTATAACTGACAACTAAGGAAAATCCCAAATTCAGTATCTCAGAAAATTAGAATATTACTTAAGACCAATACAAAGAAAGGATTTTTAGAAATCTTGGCCAACTGAAAAGTATGAACATGAAAAGTATGAGCATGTACAGCACTCAATACTTAGGTGTGGCTCCTTTTGCCTGAATTACTGCAGCAATGCGGCGTGGCATGGAGTCGATCAGTCTGTGGCACTGCTCAGGTGTTATGAGAGACCAGGTTGCTCTGATAGTGGCCTTCAGCTCTTCTGCATTGTTGGGTCTGGCATATCGCATCTTCCTCTTCACAATACCCCATCGATTTTCTATGGGTTTAAGATCAGGCGAGTTTGCTGGCCAATTAAGGAAAGGGATACCATGGTCCTTAAACCAGGTACTGGTAGCTTTGGCACTGTGTGCAGGTGCCAAGTCCTGTTGGAAAATGAAATCTGCATCTCCATAAAGTTGGTCAGCAGCAGGAAGCATGAAGTGCTCTAAAGCTTCCTGGTATACGGCTGCGTTGACCTTGGACCTCAGAAAACACAGTGGACCAACACCAGCAGATGATATGGCACCCCAAACCATCACTGACTGTGGAAAATTACACTGGACCTCAAGCAACGTGGATTGTGTGCCTCTCCTCTCTTCCTCCAGACTCTGGGACCCTGATTTCCAAAGGAAATGCAAAATTTACTTTCATCAGAGAACATAACTTTGGACCACTCAGCAGCAGTCCAGTCCTTTTTGTCTTTAGCTGCTTCTGACGCTGTCTGTTGTTCAAGAGTGGCTTGACACAAGGAATGCGACAGCTGAAACCCATATCTTGCATACGTCTGTGCGTAGTGGTTCTTGAAGCACTGACTCCAGCTGCAGTCCACTCTTTGTGAATCTCTCCCACATTTTTGAATGGGTTTTGTTTCACAATCCTCTCCAGGGTGCGGTTATCCCTATTGCTTGTACACTTTTTTTTCTACCACATCTTTTCCTTCCCTTCGCCTCTCTATTAATGTGCTTGGACACAGAGCTCTGTGAACAGCCAGCCTCTTTTGCAATGACCTTTTGTGTCTTGCCCTCCTTGTGCAAGGTGTCAATGGTCGTCTTTTGGACAACTGTCAAGTCAGCAGTCTTCCCCATGATTGTGTAGCCTACAGAACTAGACTGAGAGACCATTTAAAGGCCTTTGCAGGTGTTTTGAGTTAATTAGCTGATTAGAGTGTGGCACCAGGTGTCTTCAATATTGAACCTTTTCACAATATTGTAATTTTCTGAGATACTGAATTTGGGATTTTCCTTAGTTGTCAGTTATAATCATCAAAATTAATAGAAATAAACATTTGAAATATATCAGTTTGTGTGTAATGAATGAATATAATACACAAGTTTCACTTTTTGAATGGAATTAGTAAAAGAAATCAACTTTTTGATGATATTCTAATTATATGACCAGCACCTGTATATAAAACAGACAATAGACAATAACATCACACAATTCAAGGTTTAAAACTGTATTTAGAATTTAGAATAGAATTGTAAACTTCATATAATGTAATTATATATAGAACATTGTGTCTAATTTTCAAGATTTCCAGAACCTATTTTGTCCCCTATTCGTAGAAAGTAGCCTACGTGCCTTAAAGACGTGCTCTCTGTCTTTTTCAGTTACATCATGGCAGTTGCTGTATTCGTGCTTGTTTGTGCCAGGGCCGTATTTTACTTGTCGAATCACTAAGCTTCACACAGATGAATGGCACAAGAAAACACAAAGTCCTGGACTCCTTCCAGACCAGGGATCAGGGGAGAATCTTTTGCTGTTAAACCCCTGATCTCCCACCTCAGATGAAATGTACGCATGTATGATGCCACGAAACATCAGGAAGAGAGATGGTTTTCTTGTGAGGTTTGTCTGTTATTTTTAGAAGAGCTAATTATGTCAAAAGCGCCTTGCTGAAATCCAGAGTAAACATTAGTCTACAACTGATGTCATCTTCTTTAATTATTATGCCTAAAACCAGCGCTACATAAAGCTGGGAGATTGAAGCTGACCTCTGACGCAAGCCGTGCCAGGTTCAGCGATTCGTACACAATAAAGTATGCCAAACCAGACTATTTTTGGAACATCCAGCTATGATTGACGTTGGTAGTTTATCATCAAACTGAATCCAGTGACGCAGACTGTGTGCAGCCAATGCAACTTTTATAGACCCGCTCTGAGCAAAAATAAATAGATAAATAAATATTAAAATAAATAAATAGTAGAAGCAGAATACAGGCAACTTTTTTCTTTTCTTTTTTTTTTTTGCAGTAACTTGTATCAACAAGTCTGAAGAAATTCCCAGTGGGACGGGGACAAGGCCTGCTGAAAATAGCACCTGAGATGCTGAAGGACTCCCGCTCTGACCCAAATGAAGGACACAGATCCATCAAAGCACCTGCCTGCTCTGTCAACACCCTCACAGTCAAACAGACGCCCAGCACTGCGGGACCAGGCCCTCCCCCAGCTCGTATTCATAACCTGCTCACGGAACCGGAGCAGGAGGAACCACGCCTTTAGCAGCGAGTGGGCCAGAGAATGTGATGTGTCACAGACTCCAGGGACATTTCGCACCTTGGTCATCAGCATGCAGACTATTCATCCAAGCGTTTGGACAGAATGCAGCGCAGGAGGAGCTGTGACTGCTCAAGAGAAGCACTCCCTCATGCTTCTGCTTGGCCTCTTTAATTATGGCTCAGGCTGAGATTAGACACTTGCTACTAATGGGACTGCAGGGAGGGTATGGCAGAAGGTGCGTGTGTTTTTCGTGTCTCCATCACTCAGAGTGTCACGTCCGTTTGGGATGACGGAAGGAATTAATTGGAATAACAAGGTTTTTCCTCCAAACAGAACTTCAGTGAAGACAAAAACAACAAAAACTAGAGATCTTTTCCTAACACTTTAGTAGCTGGCGAACACACTCAAGTGCTTGTTTTGGTCAGTCCAGTTACAATGATTGTTAAATAGGCAGGCTCATGTCCAAAACACTGAGGGTAATTTGTTAGGTCTCTGGCACCTTCACAAACTCAGAATAGCTGCATGTTTTTCAGGTCCCTTTAGTGTTTTACATTTTTAAAATCCATTTAGAAAATAAATGAAAAATGCACAACATAAACGTAATAATACAATCAACATCTGCACAAAACAATGCAAATGCATAAGTGAACTTGAACTAAATGATGTGCTTGTCAGAACGTAACTCACATTTTAAATAGGCTCTTTCCGTATAACAGTGCACTAAAGCACAGGTTTTGACAACAAGGGTAGTTTTAGATGTTTACATTAAATATAAAATGCTTGATAATTTGGTCTAACTGTGAACTTTATCGTCAACTGACAGCAGGATTGGAACAACATGACAGTGAATAAATAATAGCAGAATTTCTTGGTGAACTAACGCTATTTATATTGTTATTTTGATTATCTTTTTCAGTATTGATGTGAACTGGATGAACTCTCTGAGCGCTGACATCATCTTGAATCTTGTCCCTGTGGTGTCTGCATATGATACTATATTTAAAAAAACCCTCTGTCAGCCCAAACACAGCAGAATTCCCCATGATCTCACGTCCCCTTCCTTCCATTTTATGTCCATATTGTGGATTTGCATGCAAAGGTTTGGCAGAGGCTAGAGACATGTGGCACACAGGTGGTGAGGCTTCACATCCACCCACACAGGATACGGACAAGATTCTCCTCATCCATCCCCTGAGGTCAGTGGACAAAAAACCTAATCTGATTTCACTGTCAATTGTTGTTTGGAAGCTATGAGACCATTTATAAGGCCCATGGGAGGTGTTCCCTTTCCACCTCATTTTAGTGAACTTATCTCACCCCATGTCATGATCTGATGTTGGACAGAAGAACCACAAGATTGGGATATATATACACCGATCAGGCATAACATAATGACTTACCACCTTCCTAATATTGTGTCGGTCCCCTTTTTGCTGCCAAAACAGCCTTGACCCGTTGAGGCATGGACTCCACTAGACCCCTGAAGGTGCGCTGTGGTATCTGCACCAAGATGTTAGCAGCAGATCCTTTAAGTCCTGTAAGTTGTGAGGTGGGGCCTTCATGGATCGGACTTGTTCGTTTAGCACATCCCACAGATGCTCAATTGGATTGAGATCTGGGGAATTTGGAGGCCAAGTCAACACCTCAAACAGGTGTCAGCATGGGCACCCTGACTGGTCTGTGGCTATGAAGCCCCATACGCCCCATACACTGTTTATTCTGACACCTTTCTATCATTAACTTCTTGAGCAATATGAGCTACAGTAGCTCGTCTGTTGGATCAGACCACACGGGCCATGTCCTCCCTCCCCATGTACATCAATGAGCCTTGGCCGTCCATGACCCTGTCGCCGTTTCACCACTGTTCCTTCCTTGGACCACTTTTGATAGACACTGACCACTGCAGACCGGGAACACCCCACAAGAGCTGCAGTTTTGGAGATGCTCTGACCCAGTCGTCCAGCCATCACAATTTGGCCCTTGTCAAACTCGCTCAAATCCTTACGCTTGCCCATTTTTCCTGCTTCTAATACATCAACTTTGAGGACAAAATGTTCACTTGCTGCCTAATATATCCCACCCACTAACAGGTGCCGTGATGAAGAGATAATCAGTGTTATTCACTTCACCTGTCAGTAGTCATAATGTTATGCCTGATCAGTGTGTATATGTATATATATATATATATATATGACATAATCAAATTTAAAAAAAGTGGTGAAATATAAAACTATTTGAAGAATTAGATTATTTGATTGATTATATATAGAAACAATATATTTTACTTTTATTGCAAACAAATATTTAAGGTATTTTGAGAGTGTAGGGAAACTGACTGCAGTGCTTCATGGGAGTGGACGGGCATTAAAAGATAAGTTATATAAGTTAAAAAATAATGCATGATGATGTCTTCAACAAAAGCATATACCATTAGTTAACAACCTTGATCTGGCTTTAATGGTTCATACATTATCATTAGAAATCAGTTCCCCTATGAATAGGATTTTTATTTCTGGATCGCAACTGTTGCACTCTATTCTTTCTTAAATTTTTCTTCTTCAAATATTATGTAAAAATCTTGCCATGTTATTGTTTCTTTTTGTCAACAGTTGCCATGTTTTAATTAAAATAATTTATTATCATCATGTCCACTTTTTCTCGTCTCATTGACAAGATCAAAAGAATGCAAACTAATTGAAAACAAACACTTTTCTCAGTAATTTCACTGAAACGAACACCCTGCACATGATTTAAAATGTGCTACCATACCTCAAACTTCTTCAACATTGACAAGCGCTCTCAAGACATTAGGATGCCTATGACAATACAATACCTGCGAAGGTAATAATAGAGTTGGAGACCATCCCATGGTTGAGCCAATCTAGCAGGTGGTCAATACTGAAAGGCAGCATGGCGACCAGTATGTGAGGACCACTTCAGAGGAGTGCCAGGTGGCAAGTGTCACACTCCACCACCTGCAACACTATCCCAGCCAGATGCTTCCTGCCAAGGGGGAGTCAGGATGACTTTACGATGCAGTGTGTATTCATTTATGTGTGTGTGCTGAATTGCATTCTGTGTGAAATGATCTCCTTGAATGACTCACTGCTGTTAATACTGGCCTTGCCAGCACCAAGGTAAGTGTCTCATTAAATCTCAGTGTCAGTAGAAGGTGTTGAATGACAGTCTCCTTTCTGCTCTATTGAGGTTACCTGGAGGTGGTCCGTCCCATACCAGGAAAAACCCATCTCTTCCAGATATATTGCTATACAGCCATATCCTAAAATGAAAAACTAAGCGATATCCTTCTGCATGGAGAGCAGCAGATGCCGTCACACGGGTCCCAACCCACGTCATTCTGGGGCAGGGATAGGGGACCTGAGGTGTCTCTGCCAATGTCCCCTAGATGCTTATTCAATCGGAATAGCAAATGATGATCTGGTAGAAGTGCACACTGTTAAACTTCGGAAAACATCTTGAGGTCAAGCAACTCTGCACAGTGTGTGTTCGCTGTCTGCAACTTCTTGCATCAGTTTCACAGCCAGCTGCAATCATGCCCTCCTCACTCTCTCAGTCACACAGAATGGGGCCTGTCTGGAACAGCCTAGGAGAATCCAGCAACAGATTTTGCCTAAACAACATTTGCTAGACAGTGAACAGGTGATCAACTGAAAACAAACAAACAAACAAACAAAAACATCCTATGCTGGTCAGACTACTCTGTTGGCTGCATGGTTGTTTTTGCATCCACTTTTGCATTGCTTTTCTAAACATGCCCTAGATAGACATGTTTGTACCCTGTTTGCGTCTTTTGCAGGGTATATTGTGCATGACTCGCAGTTCTAAAAACACACCTCTCAACTTTTAAAATCTCTATAATGTAAACCTTTTTTTTATTCCACTGCCCTGCTTCTCGCATTTTTAAATGCAAAAACACATTCTTTGTGGCCCCTTAGGCAGGATTTTAAAAGAAAAGTTTTTAAAAGAAAGTCAGCATGTAATGGAAGCTGTGATAATTTTTCTTCCCTATGACATATATTAGAGAGAAACGGCTTCTCAAATGAGAAAAAATGTAGGGTGGAGATGTTGTGAGGGGAGGTGGAAGTTAATGTTTTTTATTAAAAATTACAAGGGGACATGAATTAAAAAATATGTGCAGAGTTAAATCTTTTATAATAAACACTCCAATATTCCATAAACAAATCATGTTGATTTCATGCCAACTTAAAAAAGCAAATGCAGCCCCTTTTTTGGATTTTATTTGATTTTTGTATAAAACAAACTCAGTAATCTACTTTTAATGTTAAAAGTAGCTGAAGACGGAGATAAAATTCCTTGTGTGTGTGTGTGTGTGTGTTTTTAAGAAAAGTAGTTGAGAAAATGAGTTGGGTAGTCTAATGAAAAAATGCAAATTAGTTCAAAGTTTATTTCACCCCAAAATGAAAATTCTATCATCATTTATTCAAATTTGTGTCATTTAAACCTGTATGAATTTATTTCTTCTATGAAACACAAAATGAGTTTAGATCCTGCTGTTAATAGTTTGCTTTGGAACAACATGAGGTTGACACAATATTCATTTTTAGTCTCTTTTGTATATCTGCCCGAACATCCACATTGGCTTCTACGTTCTGTTTCCTGCCCAAAGTCCAGAATCATGAACCATGCTGTTGATCTGTACATACTCACTCTAGGGAGGGACCCACGCTTTAGAGAGGGTAAGTGCTGGTCTTTGAACTGGATCATCATGTTGACGGCTCTTACACACATTAACATCTGTTCCTTATGCAGATCTGTTCTAAGCCAAGAGGCAATGTGCTTGACTCTTGATAAGATGCTGGCCTTGTATTTGTATTAAACATACACAAATCTTTTTCACTAAAAAAACGAGAGCTTAGTTCCACATCACAGTTTCAAGAGACACAACTAGGATAAAAGTCAAGTACAATACTTTACATATAAAACAGCCACCCAACAGAAGTTGTTAGTTTTCTTTAGAGAAGTTTCCTTTCATGTGCTTTTTATTTAATTGTAATTCACAACCAAAAATTGTGGTTTACGGTTTATAGACGCCATCACTTAGCAACCTTTATTTTATGAGGAAATTACAAGGCATTAACAGTTTATATTCATTAAAGTAAAACAAAAATACATATACATCAAAAGCACAGTGGTTAATGGGCACAAGCCCTGCTGTTGAGCAGAAGATTACAGAGGACGGCAGTACACTAAGTATGTGGTAAACCCATGGGAATCAAATCTCATAAGTGTTTGTCTGGTGCAGAGCGTGTTGCTTGAAACAGTCACTTTATTGAACCGGAGGATTAGGGCTCACATGCACATTAAATGAGAAAAAATGTGCTACACTGAAAGAAACAAGGATAAACTACAATCCTCAGATTAAAATATATATTACATATTACAACAGTATTCACAAAATAAAAGACTGTTTGAGGCTCCATGGGACCATATACGGGGGTCCCCGATGAGTTTAATGCACTGAAAATGTAAAGAGATCATCAATGCAGAAACTGATATTATGGCAGAAAAGAGGTTTTTCAGTAAATACTGGAGGAATGTTCCAAATGTTGATGCATATGGGAAAAGTACAAAGAAAAAGGACACAGAGGTCAAACCAGGTTGAATCAATGTACACATTCAAAATAATCTCAGTGAATGAAATTATGTTGTACCGATTAATGCAATATATTCACGTTTCTATAAAACTTAAACTAAATATTTTTTATATTAATTACTCACCTTCATGTCGTTCTACACTCCTAAGATCTTTGTTCATCTTCAGAACGCAAATTAAGATTTTTTTTTATAAAATCCGATGGTTCAGTGAGGCATACATTGACAGCAAGATAATTAACACTTTCAATGCCCAGAAAGCTACTAAAGACGTATTAAAATAGTTCATGTGACTACAGTGGTTCAACCTTAATATTATAAAGCGACGAGAATACTTTTTGTGCACCTAAAAAACTAAATAAAGACTTTATTCAACAATATCTTGTGATGGGATTTCAAAACACTTCTTCATGAAGCTTCGAAGCTTTACGAATCTTTTATTTTGAATCATTGGTTCGGAAAGTGTATCAAACTGCCAAAGTCACATGATTTCAGCAAACGAGGCTTCGTTACGTCATAAGTGTTTTGAAATTTCAATGGTTTAAATTTAGTAAAAACCCAGTTGATGGGAAGAATAATTGGAACAGCATGTTTTGGATTAAAGATTCTATTGTGTCATATTGTTGCAAGCAACAAAGCTGGGCCCATTTCTGAGGCCTTCAAATTTTATTAATTTGTCTCTGTGGACTACCAAGTTAAAAAAACAAGGAAAGAGGACAGACTATGCTCTTTCCAGAGCTAAATATTCTAATGAAAAGGCATTGGCCAAGTCAAACATTTATGGAGCACTGAACTCAAGCGGACCCATTACAATGAATTACCATTATGCTCATCCAATGGGAGCAGCATATATGGGCCAGGATTCAGTATATTGCTTGTGAAGAAAAAAAAAAAAGTAAAATTTTTTTACAATCACATTTTGGCTGTAGAGTTCTTGTGCTTCTTTGGAGATCAAGAGAGTATATATACAGTGGGTACAGAAAGTATTCAGACCCCCTTAAATGTTTCACTCTTTGTTATATTGCAGCCATTTGCTAAAATCATTTAAGTTCATTTTTTTCCTCATTAATGTACACACAGCACCCCATATTGACAGAAAAACACAGAATTGTTGACATTTTTGCAGATTTATTAAAAAAGAGAAACTGAAATATCACATGGTCCTAAGTATTCAGATCCTTTGCTCAGTATTCAGTAGAAGCACCCTTTTGATCTAATACAGCCATGAGTCTTTTTGGGAAAGATGCAACAAGTTTTTCACACCTGGATTTGGGGATCCACTGCCATTCTTCCTTGCAGATCCTCTCCAGTTCTGTCAGGTTGGATGGTAAACGTTGGTGGACAGCCATTTTTAGGTCTCTCCAGAGATGCTCAATTGGGTTTAAGTCAGGGCTTTGGCTGGGCCATTCAAGAACAGTCACAGAGTTGTTGTGAAGCCACTCTTTCGTTATTTTAGCTGTGTGCTTAGGGTCATTGTCTTGTTGGAAGGTAAACCTTCAGCCCAGTCTGAGGTCCTGAGCATTCTGGAGAAGGTTTTCGTCCAGGATATCCCTGTACTTGGCCGCATTCATCTTTCCCTCGATTGCAATCAGTCGTCCTGTCCCTGCAGCTGAAAAACACCCCACACAGCATGATGCTGCCACCACCATGCTTCACTGTTGGGACTGTATTGGACAGGTGATGAGCAGTGCCTGGTTTTTTCCACACATACCGCTTAGAATTAAGGCAAAAAGTTCTATCTTGGTCTCATCAGACCAGAGAATCTTATTTCTCACCATCTTGGAGTCCTTCAGGTGTTTTTTAGCAAACTCCATGCAGGCTTTCATGTGTCTTGCACTGAGGAGAGGCTTCCGTCGGGCCACTCTGCCATAAAGCCCCCGACTGCAGTGATGGTTGACTTTCTACAACTTTCTCCCATCTCCCAACTGCATCTCTGGAGCTCAGCCACAGTGATCTTTGGGTTCTTTACCTCTCTCACCAAGGCTCTTCTCCCCCGATAGCTCAGTTTGGCCGGACGGCCAGCTCTAGGAAGGGTTCTGGTCGTCCCAAACGTCTTCCATTTAAGGATTATGGAGGCCGCTGTGCTCTTAGGAACCTTAAGTGCAGCAGAATTTTTTTTGTAACCTTGGCCAGATCTGTGCCTTGCCACAATTCTGTCTCTGAGCTCTTCAGGCAGTTCCTTTGACCTCATTATATTAATAAATATTATATTAATAAATATATCAACCACTCTTTTGGGAAGCATAATAAAATTCAAGTGGCAGCTCATTAATGCGGCTTCCACTGGCCATTAATCACTCTCTTGTCATTAATAACGGCCTTCCTAACCTGTTTGTACTGTCTCGTTCTCTCTGGCACTCTGCATCTGCTCTTCTCTATATTCAGCTCGCTTATTCCCCACCACCGCTATAAAAGCTCAGCGTGATTTGTGTACCCGACGTTGTCAATACCCAGGTGGAACAAGGACCCTTTAAGTTGGATAATATATTGTAAACAAAGTCTTCAGTCACAGGTTTTTGGGAGAGGCACATTAAAGATTAAATATTGATCCTTCACAGTCCTTTGGTGTGTCATATTTCCCGCCGCCGCCGGCGGAACGCTTCAGGACAGCAGGCGGCGTGTAGAAGACTGAGGCGCGCGGCCATCTATCAGTCTTTTTACAATCCTTTTCTCATTCCCCCAGTCTGGCAAGAGGGGTCTGCTCAAAAAGTCAGCGGAGGCATCTGATGGCTCGTAAAGATTTCTGCTCCAAAGCCTCAGCTGGGGAGAGAAAACTATAATTGGAATTGACAAGCTGGCAAGATATCACCGGTGCTTTTTGTGAAAGAATACAAGTTATTTCTAAAACAGAATGTTCTTTGAAGTTAGCCACACGGCACAGACATAACCCGTGGAAAACAATACAGATGTGGGTTTATAACTTTTATAGTCAAACATACAGAAACAAGAGAGGAGAAGGCTAGAGCCTCTCACACAACCTGACAAAAGAATAAATAATATATGGCAAAGTAAAGCTGGCGCATGTGGGATTCAAAGTGAGAGAGATATCCACTAGGCCTCCAGACTAGGATTTGGGCTGATATCCTTGTTCATTATAAAGTAAAATTTTGAAGTATAGGCTAATTGGTGACAGAAATATATTTTATCAGACACTGCTGGGAAGGTTGCTCTAATAAATAAATTCATTAATCGAATGAAGCATACCGAGGGGCTTCCTGAATACTCAAAAAGATTTGGGTACAAAAATATTGCATATTTAATGTTGCGGCTTTTGTTTTATTAATGAAAGCAACCACGTGTTCGAATTGGAAAATCAATACATGTTACATAATATAAATCCGCCAAATTAATCAGCATAGATGCCAGGAAGAAAAAAAATTGTTTGAATCTTCCAAATGCCTGTTCCTGGATAAAAGAAAAAAAACTCAAAGTGAAGTGGGGGCATCCATCAGAGAGGTATATTGTAATAGCCTTGTTTCGCTCGCCATAGAGAGGCTTCAGATTTACGCCACCTTTCCACTCTCAGGCCACAGCACTGATGGATGCCACCGAGCTTGTTTGGTTTGCTCCCTCTCTTCCTAAATCAGAAATGAACATGGCCCAACAGAAGATCATTCTTGCTGTGTGCTGTACCATCTGTGAAATAGAGGTTCAGAGAATGGCTGGGGCAAGGGCATCTGATGAGTCAGGGAGGCACTGTGCAAACGAGTGCCTCCAGAGTAACTTTTGTATGGCAAATCTTCAAAAGATTTTAATTAAAGGAAGATGAAGAACAGCATGTGCAGCTGAAACATCACAAGGGATACTATTTATGCACATTCATCTGTGAATCCAATAAGATTCCCATATGAAGTGTTTATGAAGCTGAGTCATCACGCTCATAACAGTTAACATTCACAGATGCTTTAAAAGAAATATGAGGGGTAAACAATGTTTGTTTGCAGTCTTCATCTCTGAGACTATACAAATTTCTGGTCCATCTGTGGAGGTAGGTTCTTAGATAATGTTATAGTCTGATCTCTTTCACCATATGGGTGATATTCAGACCGACACATTTTACTTTTTTCTTTCTTTTTTTAATTCATTTGCTTACTTAAAATCAAGACAGAATAAACTGTTTTAACAACCGGATGTAAAAATGAAATCAACGGCAGGCACAATCAGGAGATTACGTGAATTTGAGCTGCTGACTTTAGGCATCTGTACAGGTGTAAAGATAACACATAAACATCTGTCAACACATTTTTCTCTGCCCTTACAGAGGTTATGAGATAAGACAGGTCAACGGCTGTTTCCATGGCAGTTTAAAAACTCCCACTGTTCAGGCGCTAACCAACTCTCATATCAGAGCAATGTGAAGTCCAGTCATGGTCAAAACAAGTCAAATACAATTTTGTTTTGTGATGTATTATGAGACCATACTGCAACTTTCAGGACTCAAAACTTTTATTTATAATTTATTGAAACTAAGCTGCAAAATCACCAGGTTGCATCGAAGCATGAATGGAGGATATTTATTCTTAAACACCAGAAGAGTTAACAATAAGAGTCTTAAATCTTAACAGTATTATGGCATATTTCAGTGCAGATAGTTTTCTAGAATCATACTTAATATAATTCGGGCTGTGCAAAGACATTCTTAAGTGTAAGAAAGTTAAAAACTATACAACAACTATACAACAACAATATGTGGATCACAAAACCAGTCATAAGGGTCAATTTTTTGAAATTGAGAATTGTACATCATCTGAAAGCTGAATAAATAAGCTTTCCAAAGGACAATATTTGTCCGAGTTATTTGTTTAGTTAATAGTTAATATTAAGTAACTTGCATTTATATACAATATTGTCAGTTATGTGTTTTTCTCAGCCAAAACAATTCCAAACTGTGTCATTACTGTATGAGTCGATATGTTTTGAGTGAGTCAGTAAATGATTCAATGACTCAGTCACCACTTGTTTCATTCCTGAATGAATCAATGTTTGGAATATATATATATATATATATTTACAGCAAACTCACAGGTAAGAACAAAGTGCTTAGCAAAAAATGTTCAAGAAAAACTAAAATGTGACTGTTATTGGCACAAAAGTTGACCTCAGAGGAAAAACTAAATGATAAAAAATGTATCACAAGTACCATAGACCTCTGCTAACATCATTACAACCATGTGATGTACCGGATCTAAGCTATCTTGGAAATCAATAGAGACTCACAGAGTGAACTTAACAGTTTGTGTCTGAGTTCAAGAGCCGTTAATGCATTAATGGTCAGGAACGAGGAGATGAGAGGAGGAAAAGATCATGCTGTTAGGTTAATCACGGCAATTCTTAGAACTACCTGGGGAGACAGTCTGCATTTGTATGAACAGAATATGAATTAGTCTTCCCCACCTATTAATAAACTGAATACATAGCACATAGGGAATGCATAATGTAGCACAATTAAGATTTAAACTGAGTTAAACAGTCTCTGTTTGCTAAGCTTCTAAAAATTTTTGGGCGGAAATCATAACATATACCAAAATGCCTGCAAAAACATGAATTTAGGCTGCCTTCGAACCCAGAACCCAATCTGGTCAGATCAGGTACAAGTTTCTTTATTGAAACTGGAACGATCAGGCCTCTACACAGCCCTGGTTATCATCCTTTTGTCCAAATCCAGCACATGCCAATTTGCATAAATATCATTAACCTCTCAAAATAATGGACTTCCCCAGTTTATACCATACAAATTTGATGGAAATGGTATTTTGAAAATGACTCCTGACTGTGGAATGGATTCCTAGATTACTTTCACAGCAAACAGCATTTCATTGGCCGTTGTGCACAAATCGAGGCGCAATGGAAGGGACTGGTGGTGACATGGTCTTACATAATATTGCAGTCCAGACAGGTTTGCGGCAATATTAACTCAGCAAACGTCAGAACCAAAAGGGAGGGGTTTGAATGAATACACAGAACAAGACGCAGTCTGTTTTTATTAAGCCAGCAACACAAAAATGGTTCAGAAGAGAGGTCAAATCTGGTTGACAAGTTCCATGGTCAGAACGGTGGATGTCAATGTCACATTGTATCAAGTGTTCGACGAGCACGCAGAGCATCCCTTGCTGTTGCAGATCTCGTTTGTCGAGTGCGTTTAAGTGGGATCTGAAGGCATGACTGAGCAAAATTTAATTTGAAATGACAGCCAGAGAAGTAAAGCTACCACCTGCCTGTTTGTCAGCGCATTAAGCTCAATTTGCTATGGCTTATCAAGAAGGGCTATTTTGTTGTTTCCCATCTCATCTCAGCACAAGGATAAATAAGGTAAAGTTTGTTGTGCTCAGATATCCCAAGACAGACACACACAATTTATTGTTGTATTCCAATAATTAAGGGACACTCAGGTATAAGATGACAGAAATATGGATTTCAAGTCGAAGGATATAGGAATGATATTTCATGATGACAAGAATTCTTTCATGAATGTCAAGTTGACTGCACAACAGGGCCAGGCTTTGTAACCTACTGCCATGAAGAAAACATTAGCTGACAGCTGGGCCACACTCTCCATCCTAATGGAGATGACCATATCAGAAGCTCTAACCCCATCACTGAACACAAATCACACACACACATGTTTGTTTTTGAATTGAAATTGAAATTGAATTGTGGGGACATTCCATAGGCGTAATGGTTTTTATACTGTACAATCCGTATTTTCTATCGCCCTACACTACCCCTACACCTAAACCTACCCATCACAGAAAACTGTGCACATTTTTACTTTCTCAAAAAAAACTTCATTCTGTATGATTTATAAGCCTTTTAAAAAAAATGGGGAGATGGGGTAATGTTCTCATATGTCACCCTCTCCTTGTAATACCTATGTCATACCCATGTCATTATACAAATCTGTGTCCTGATATGTCACAAAAACACACACACACAGTCTTGACATGATAAAAGAAGTTTATTTGCTTTAAATAACATAACATTTTTATTACTGACATCTCTGTCTATAAATACAAATCACCCATTTAAAGAGTTACAGTTATGACAGGTTTATTTCCAGATATGAAGTTTGAGTCTTGTTGTATAGATTACAAAATAACGCTATAATGTTTACAATACGACAAGCCCGATCCCTTTGAGATATTTCACCCTTTGGCAGAGTACAACTCATACACCATTTTATTGATTAAGAAGGAACTATAAAATTATGTGTGATGAATTCTCATTGTGAGTGGTCTGTCTGAGACAGAGGTCTGTGTTTAAATCAATAAAAGCTGATTTTGGCCCTATACACAATTATTCTGTAAAGAATTCATTCAAAGGATTCAAAACTCTTACAGGGTAGGCTATATAAAATGGCCATTTACTAAATAAAAGTGCCAAATTGCCACAAATATTGAATGCTTTAATGAGCTATCATTATGAATAAATGACAAATATGCAAGATGATAAAAAGTCTTCAGTTTTTGTAATTATAAATGTTGCTAATCGTGCTATGCATTTTGGTATGCATTTAAATATGAGTGTGTGAAAAAATACTGGGTTTTGTCTATTTACCCAAACATGGGTTGAAACAAGCCATGTACAGGTGCTGGTCATATAATTAGAATATCATCAAAAAGTTTATTTATTTCACTAATTCCATTCAAAAAGTGAAACTTGTATATTATATTCATTCATTACACACAGACTGATATATTTCAAATGTTTGTTTCTTTTAATTTTGATGATTATAACTGACAACTAAGGAAAATCCCAAATTCAGTATCTCAGAAAATAAGAATATTGTGAAAAGGTTCAATATTGAAGACACCTGGTGCCACACTCTAATCAACTAATTAACTCAAAACACCTGCAAAGGCCTTTAAATGGTCTCTCAGTCTAGTTCTGTAGGCTACACAATCATGGGGAAGACTGCTGACTTGACAGTTGTCCAAAAGACGACCATTGACACCTTGCACAAGGAGGGCAAGACACAAAAGGTCATTGCAAAAGAGGCTGGCTGTTCACAGAGCTCTGTGTCCAAGCACATTAATAGAGAGGCGAAGGGAAGGAAAAGATGTGGTAGAAAAAAAAGTGTACAAGCAATAGGGATAACCGCACCCTGGAGAGGATTGTGAAACAAAACCCATTCAAAAATGTGGGAGAGATTCACAAAGAGTGGACTGCAGCTGGAGTCAGTGCTTCAAGAACCACTACGCACAGACGTATGCAAGATATGGGTTTCAGCTGTCGCATTCCTTGTGTCAAGCCACTCCTGAACAACAGACAGCGTCAGAAGCAGCTAAAGACAAAAAGGACTGGACTGCTGCTGAGTGGTCCAAAGTTATGTTCTCTGATGAAAGTAAATTTTGCATTTCCTTTGGAAATCAGGGTCCCAGAGTCTGGAGGAAGAGAGGAGAGGCACACAATCCATGTTGCTTGAGGTCCAGTGTAAAGTTTCCACAGTCAGTGATGGTTTGGGGTGCCATGTCATCTGCTGGTGTTGGTCCACTGTGTTTTCTGAGGTCCAAGGTCAACGCAGCCGTATACCAGGAAGTTTTAGAGCACTTCATGCTTCCTGCTGCTGACCAACTTTATGGAGATGCAGATTTCATTTTCAACAGGACTTGGCACCTGCACACAGTGCCAAAGCTACCAGTACCTGGTTTAAGGACCATAATATCATGTTCTTAATTGGCCAGCAAACTCGCCTGACCTTAACTCCATAATCTATGGCGTATTGTGAAGAGGAAGATGCGATATGCCAGACCCAACAATGCAGAAGAGCTGAAGGCCACTATCAGAGCAACCTGGGCTCTCATAACACCTGAGCAGTGCCACAGACTGATCGACTCCATGCCACGCCGCATTGCTGCAGTAATTCAGGCAAAAGGAGCCACACCTAAGTATTGAGTGCTGTACATGCTCATACTTTTCATGTTTATACTTTTCAGTTGGCCAAGATTTCTAAAAATCCTTTCTTTGTATTGGTCTTAAGAAATATTCTAATTTTCTGAGATACTGAATTTGGGATTTTCCTTAGTTGTGAGTTATAATCATCAAAATTAAAAGAAATAAACATTTGAAATATATCAGTCTGTGTGTAATGAATGAATATAATATACAAGTTTCACTTTTTGAATGGAATTAGTGAAATAAATCAACTTTTTGATGATATTCTAATTATATGACCAGCACCTGTAGGCTATGTAGCTTCTAAACTTGGATAAGGTATCTAACTAAAAGCTCACAGTAAAAAGCTTACATTGAGTACAGAATAATCAGTTATTAATATTTTGTTGGTTCTCTCTTGGTTTTGCAGGTGTTGACCGGCAGCCTGCCAGACCAAAAATGATGTCCGTAGGCCTATAGTAGTACATTGCGTTTCATCAGACAGGAAAACGATAAAACTGTCATTGTCAGTTTATTAGATTTCCACATCACATATAGCCTAATATCACAAATTACAGACTTTAAAGTGGTTAGTTAACTCTGCTAGAGAACTAGACTGTGAAAAAAACTCCCTTTAAAAAGTCTACACCCCTTGCGAGTTAATTTTACAATTCGCACACGTCGTCATTGATCCAGAATTAGTTTTACAAAATAGATTGATCATAGTTCATAAGGATATTTTTAGATTAGGTACAAAGGCAAGTAAAAAAACAATTAATTGTAGAGAGTGTGACACACAGTCGCGCGCAACAGTACGCGCGCAGATAAAGAGAGAGAGAGAGAGAGAGAGATCACAACAGTTGGCAGCATAAGTGCCTGCCTCAAAGATGCCACAGGGATCTTTCTTCCTTGAGTCACGTCTGTCTCCATGCGAATGGATCCACCTGCGAGCCTCAGAGGAGTGAAGCTCATTTTCTATGTGTGAAGATCGAACCTGTCACTGTCATTTCGGGCCGGTGAGCAGAGGTGAGGTGAGGTGAGCGCAACCGCTGCGCTTTCCTCACACAAATCAAGATTTTTCAGCCCGGTTTGAATGAGCTCAGTCAAGTGTGTGAGCCACTTCTTACAGGACTATGAAGACCACTCGAAAATGCCGTGCTCTGCTGTCTGTGGGGTTAAATCTTCTGGCACTCTTATTCTCAACGACGGCGTTCATCACGACCTACTGGTGCGAAGGGACTCAGAGGGTCCCAAAACCCAACTGCAGTAAGGAAAGACGGCATAACTGTATTGACTATGGGGTGAACGAGACAGACCCGAGTAAAGTTCACTATAGCTGGGAAACGGGGGACGATCGCTTTCTCTTTAGGCATTTTCACACGGGGATCTGGTACTCCTGTGAGGAGAATATCCATGGAGGAGGTGAGAGTTCGTTAAGTTCCTAATTTTAAAGCGAATCATAACGGTATTCAATGAGGCGATGGTTTCCATTGTTTTGATATTTGTCTGTAACTTGGGGTTCTAGGCTGTATATATCTTAAACTTTGATCAAATATTCCCATATTTGTCTGTCTGCTACATGTTAAAGTAGTTTTATTTGTCCCTAAACTGTGTAAATGAATGGCAAGTAGCTTACAAAGAGTGTCATTGTTACCTCACAACCGGGGTTGTAACACCTATTTTTTATTTAATATTTTGAAAAGGTACATTAAACGTTTTATTTAATAGCAGAAAGCAAAAATGAAAACACACACACCGGATATATAGGCTATATATAGGCCTATGTGTGTGTGTGAGTATATATATATATATATATATATATATATGTGTGTGTGTGTGTGTGTGTGTGTGTGTGTATGTAGTGTGTATAATATATATATGAAGACTTCAGATGCAAAAGCCTCTAAGTGCCATCTGAAATTTTCTTCTAAAATGAGCATTTTTTATCAAGCTTGTATGTTTATGTTCAGTTATTTCACTTTAATGTCAATGAAAAGGACCTATTAATTGCCATTAAAGTGAAATTACTAAACCTAAACATACAAGCTTGATAAAAAAAAAAGTTTATTTTAGAAGAAAATTTCAGACGGCACTTAGAGGCTTTTGCATCTGAAGCCTTCATATATATAAAACATAAAAAATATAAAACATGCCAAAAGCAAAAAAATAGGAAAGAGTCAGAACTCTTCAGCTATATTACTACTAGTTTTTTAAACTGGTAGTAGGTGTAAAGTACATTATATTAAGTTAAGCAAGAAAACCTCCTGAAGATGATATCTGTCAATTAAGCATTCATTAATATCATCACAAATCAATTATACTATATAATGAAATTATATAAGAGAGTGTTTTTGCACTCTGGGGAAACTTCAACAGGCCGTGCGTAAAGCAGTGTGAATGTGTTGCGCAATGGATTGGCGGGGAATGATTGTACGCCAGCAGCTTTGGAAACATCTGTCAGGATTTACTTGACTCTCAATGAGTTTTGAGGAACTTGGTAAAGGCACCGTTAGATAACCACATTCCCCATGGAACACAGTGAAATAAGAAGCTCTTGGACAGCCTTATATTTTTAAGGATACTCTCTCTCTCTCTGAAATGTTTTTTTAATCTCAGACAAGTTAGTTTTGTCACAAATTCGTCGGTAGAACATCAGGAGTTATTGGTTAGTGGAAAATACACCAAGATTAAAGGATATCCTGCAAATAGAATGATTTGTAGATATGATTTGTAACTATCTTTTGCTTTCACATTTAAATTAAAATTGGCTTTCATGATAATATTTAATATTTAATACCATATATGGTCTACAGCTAAATCCAAGATCGGGGCTATCATGTCACAGACCCATTGCAATGTCTTCAATACACAGATGTAAACATAAAGTTTATTATTGTATTAATCCAACAGACTTTGTCAGGGGAGTGAGGGAAGGTCATTGTTACACTGTTGAGGATTAAGTTATGTGGCTCAAGGTTTTTTTTTTTTTTTTTTGGTCAGCGTTGTTGTTGACACCCTTTCCTATCTAATCATCAATAGGATTTATGATTAATCTGACTGTGTCAGACAGGCTTTGTGCTGTAAACCCATCTTCACACATCCACACAAACAGCTCAGCTCAGTCTCTGCATAATGATTTACCGTCATCATTAACATAATAATCCATTATACCTATTATATATGTGTACCTGTAATATTTGTGTGTGTATTATCTTATAGACACTCTTTTATCAGTGCAGAAGCACAAGAAATTAAACAAAAGACAAGATGCACCGTAACATTGTAGTGATTTTTGGAGTCCCTTGCATTAAAAAGCAGAAGCAGTTTAACTGCATAAACAGCAGAGCCATCAATAACTGTAAAGATTTATGAAGCAACCCTTCTGACCAATGCCCCCATTTAACACTGAAACGTCAAAGAACTTGAGTCGTTCAGACGGCAAAGCCACACAGAGAGCATGAAAATGTAGAGTGCTAATTAATAAATCATACTTAAAGATCTCTTCTCTTTGCCCACTGATCAGTACAGTACCACATAATAATGCTAATGGCCATCAAATCATTCACTCTCATTACCGATGCAATTACCCTCAACCAAACTCAGATAGCAGATTAAACACATTAGACGCTGATCAAAAGCCAGGGGTCTTTAATCATATGGAATATTGGAAGAACAGGAATGGACTGAATGAAGATGATTACACCTTTTAAATCCATAATGAGTGAGTGAGCCCATGTCATTCTGATTCCCCAGGGTAGGCATTGGGAAATGAATTGAATGCGAAATGAATGCATACTCAGTATGTATGTGATATAATTGCATCACAATGTGCCCAAGATTAGCTGTTAAAATCACATAGATTCAGTAGATTTCTTGAATTATGAATCTTTCAAATAACATTGATGCTATTTCAAACACTTCTCTTTTTAAGCTTTAAAACAGCTCTATTCAAACATGTGTGACCAGTAGGTTTATACAAATAAGTCTGTATCCAAAAAAATGGACTAGAATGAATCATTGTAGACATTCCATGTCATTGATATAAATGAAATGATTACCACAAGTGCCTCACCTAACTGGTGAAATAAAATCCACTAGAAATTCAATTACTCGTGTTCTTGCATCATCTGCCTTTTTTGGAATCGGTTAATGCATTTCTCCTGGTGCAGTGAGATTCCGTTATTCAAATTGAGGAGAGGTTACCATGGGCCACTTATCTGCCTGGCAGAAGGATTAAACTCCCTCCAGGGACCTTGTTTACTGAGAAAAAAAAAGCTCAGGGGAGACGTAATGAGAATAGAAGTGCACTTAGAAGGTGCAGAATATGAAATCCAGAATATGACACCCTGTCATGTTCGATGGCAAACTAATGTGTGATCAGTCACACTCTGAACTACTTTCTGGCCACGTACACACTGCAGCTAAATTTGGTTGTCAGTTCATCTTTTAGAGCTTAATCCTGTTCTGTACACACACACTTCAGTAATTTACAGGAGTGACAACTGCATTCTACGTTGAATTATCTCCTGAAAAATGCAGGTACTGACAACCGCATTTACAAATACAGCATGTACGGAACCGCGTTTCCCAAAAGCATCGTTAGCCAACTAAAATCACAAGTTCCGTCGTTATTTACATAGTTCAACGATTTGGTGTTTCCCGAAACCATAGTTCAAACGAACATTCGCAAAACTGCATCGCAAACTTGTGTGGTTGGAACGACTGCTCTCGAGCTGTGGTTAGAAGCTTAGTTTCTTGTTTTTATGACATGTAGACTTAATAAATCCTTATCTTGAGCAAAATAAGCAAGCTTACATTAAGTACAATGTATATATTTTATTTCGAATATATACAAATTTATATATTTATATATTTTAGTTTGTCAAGAGATCTAAAGCACCGTTTTTGAAGAGTGCACATGTGCTTATACATGATCTAGTACGTAAGAACAAGCGTTTGATTTAATCTGGGAATAAAGCAAAATAACTGAGGAAAATGAGAATTAGTCCTCTAATGCCATGTCCGTAATTTATAGCAGAAATTCTAGCATTAATTCGACCTCAAACGGATTCATTTAAAGAACTTATTACTCCACCACCTGTGTGGCTTCATTCACCAACGTGGTTGAACAACAGGTTTACAACAATACGGTTTCGGGAAACAGTCGTGACTAGCTAGTTGATTTGTTCAACGATGCATCGTACTATGGTAGTTCAGCAGCGAGTTGCATCGTTGTTCGGGAAACGCACCCCAGAACAACTAGTGTTAATCATAAACAAGACACGATGCCTCTGTTGACTGTGCTTTAGTTAAAAATATTAATATTACTTGGTCAGAATAGCGGATACCGAACACTGGAGATGCCAGATCATTGTTATGGTTACTATGGTGTCAATCATCACAGTTTGGTGTAGTCGTGTCCCACTTGGAGTGGGCAGGTGCGAACTAGAGGGGCTACACTGACAGAAAATGCAGAAAAGAGACTGTTTCATTCTTACCTTTATAGTCCGAAATGTTCATTCAATATAAATTTGATGGTACAGTCGGCAGTACAGGATACTAGAATTGTCAAAAGTACCAACTTCAGTATCACATTGGTGCTGAAATTTTAAAAATTTCGTAAGCACCTCTGATTGGCCATTGTATTCACACACTCATCGGATATGTCTTTTGTCTGTGATTGGCTTCCGGATATGTCTGTGATTGGCTTCAATGATCAACGCTTCCAAAACATTATAAATAGTCGTCAGTGACACTCTTCACTGAGCGCTTACACAGATACACACATTTGAAAGCAGGCGTCTATCGCAGACCAATCCGCAATAGAGCGTGTCAACACAATGGCCAACCAGAGGTGTTTACGAATCTGCTCAACAGCGCTCAAAGCATCACATTTTTAAGATTTCAGCACCGAGTGGTACAAGTCGGTACTTCTGATAACTCTACAGGATACACAATGCTAGAGCTATGTAAACAGGTCACGTGCTGCGTTTATCCAATCAATGACACTGACACCGCAAATATGCAAATAAGAACGTTAACCCGGGGTTTAGGATTGTACAATGTGAAACGTCAGCTTATGAATACCCAGGATTAATTGTTAACCTGTGGTTAAGAATGACCCGGGGTTAACCATTTCAAGTGTGAAAAGCCCTACAGACAGATACTTTAGGAATCTCAGGACTCTAAGTCCTGAAGCTTTACTGTGTGTACATGGCCAGTCTGTTTGATTTTTTTCTTCAGTTCTGCTGTCACTATAGAGCAGGTTTCTGTAAGGAACTCCACGTGGCATATAGAGTTGTCAAAAGTACTGACTTCGGTACCAATCGGTACTAAAATTTTAAGAATGTGACGCTTTGAGCACTGTTGAGCGGATTCGTAAACACCTCTGATTGGCCATTGTGTTCACGCGCTCAACGGATATGTCTGCGTTTGGCTACAATGATCAACACACGGGAGTGTTTGAAAGCACACAAAAGTGTCTGAATTTGAAAGCGGCTGGCGTCTATCAGCAGACTGGACTTCAAATGTTCCCATGTGTATCTGTGTAATTGATGACTATTTACAACGTTTTCGAAGCATTGATCATCGAAGCCAATCACAGACATATCTGATGAGCCGTGAACAATGGCCAATCGGAGGTGTTCACGAATCCGCTCAACAGCACTGAAAGCGTCACATTTTTAAAATTTCAGTACCAAAATTTGTACTTTTGACAACTCTAGTGGCATATTTTAATGATTGAAGCTTCAAAAATCTCATTCATTCTGGTGGTGAAACTTATTGGCATTCATTTGAACCGCTTTTGAACATTAGCCAAGTTTTAAATGCTACTTTAAATCTTGATTTCTGAAGGTAATAAAACTTTGAAAGGTCTGTGTGGTCTGTAATATAGATGACACAGAACATAAAGTTTTGCTGAGTCTGACAAGCCTGGAATTATGAGTGTTGTGTCTGCAGACTTGTGCAGTAGTGCCACAGCCAATATATTTATTGTATTTTTTGAACTGGGGCACATTGATAGAGAAATTTGAGCCACACACACACACACACACACACACACACACACACACACACACACACACACACACACACACACACACACACACACACACACACAGAGTATATATATATAGGGAAAAGGAAAATGCAAATATGAAAATCACAATATTTCCATATGCAATTGTTATCTTCATATTACCATGCTCATCTCTCACTTCTGTTTGACCTCTGTCCTTTAGGCACAGCTTAGCATCTTCATTCACCCCTCCACGGGCAAGATTATCATTGAAAGTTGCAGACTAAAGTTTTATGAAGAAACAGCCTTGAACCTCAAATTATCCTCACCAGTTTAATTAAAAGTCAAATTTAGTAGGATGCACCAAAAACCTTTTATGTTCTAGCCCAGAGACACATAGAACAATCTTAATTAAAACAGTTATTTTGGTTAGACCACAGACAATTAGTTTACTCGTTTCATCGAAGGCATATACAGATTTCTACACATTTATATGATCGCTATAATTACAGGAAAAGCATACCGTATGCTACAAATGCAAACATTAAGCAGTGAATGTGCAAAAATGCTTGGTTTGTGTAATCAAAAACATCTGATGCTGAAATGACACGTTAGAGGTTAACGCTAAGAAAAACTAGAAAAAAATTCAAGTGATGGATTCATCCAGGGGAAAGCAGACTGCTGAAGCTGTCTTATCACTGGAAAACAGCGCTGTAAAGATGAAGTTGAGCCCTATGACTCTCGGTTCACAAAAAGAGCTTGTAGAGCACAGATGTTAACTCTTCGGTTGTTTTGTGTCTTTCCAGGTGAGAAATGCAGGAGTTTTATTGATCTGGCCCCGGCATCTGAGAGAGGTGAGTAATGACTGTCATTAGAGTGCCGTTCAGGCTTGTCTGACAGCACACACCAAAACCTATGACAGATCTCTTATCCCCCCCTTGGAGCATCTTTGCGATATTATTTGACACACGCTTCATTTGTGGTGCATTAGCTAAAGTATGCATGTTTGAGTGAATGTTCACTTCCTCCAGGCCAGTGCAGGTTATGTACTTTAAGTTTGCCAATTGTTAAGAAAAAAATAGCCATTAAAATTATTAGATAGATAGATAGATAGATAGATAGATAGATAGATAGATAGATAGATAGATAGATAGATAGATAGATAGATAGATAGATAGATAGATAGATAGATTTTTTTCTTCTCTCACTGTTTTATGAATAAAAAGTATGTAAAAAAA
Organism: Megalobrama amblycephala; assembly: GCF_018812025.1. NCBI lineage: Eukaryota > Metazoa > Chordata > Actinopteri > Cypriniformes > Xenocyprididae > Megalobrama > Megalobrama amblycephala. Next base: position 57,004,904 of record NC_063044.1, on the reverse strand, counting down.
TGACTTTGATGCAATGTCACTCTTTGGTAGAGTGTGAGGGTGATTCTTCAGCAGCCACTTTTATGTGCCAGGGGTTCATTTAATCTAGATTTCGACTTTTTTTTCTTTTTGTTATACGAAGGTCATATTAAAACTTGAAAACTTTTTTCATGCTATTCAAATGCCGCTTATCTATAATTTATACTTTTATTCTTCTCCAAGACCAAGAGCATTAATCTTAAAGTATGAAAATCCATTATAAATTTTGTAAAACAAAAAGAAAAGTAAAAGGAAACGTCACTTGTTAATAGACTATTTTTAGTGCAGAATTTCCAATCAATATAGTAATAATTGTTTTTTTAAAAAAAAAAATTTAGGACACATAAATTTGGCCAAAAAAAAAAAAAAATTACATTTCTACCACAGAACGCTGGTAAACACAATACATAATTTGAGATGTGATGGAAATGACACTGTTAACGAACAAATTAAACACTGAGAGTGTTTATTTTCTAAATGTCCACAGGGTCCGTAGTTGAAAAAACACCCACAAACAAAAGTGCGATCCAATACTGACAACACATTTTATTTTTCGTTTAAGTTACATTTGATAACATAATGTGTTCCTTTACTAAAAATTATTTTAAAGGCAGGTTTAATTGTTGATGTTTTTATGTGGTAGCAAAGATTTCAGAGGGGAAATATCATTTTGAATATGGAATTTTATTTCTGTTCAGGGGTCTACTGCATAATACATCTCGCCTTGAACAAATCTGGAGATATTACTCCGCAATCAAAAACATTTATTTTTGCTTGCAATTTTGCTTGCAAATTACATCTGCCACAGTTTCAGGGGAGAACATTTGCAAGGCAAACTACACCATTGCCTGTTCTCTTTAGACTCCGGTTTTTATCTTATATGTCATGACTGAGTCTCAAGGTCTCCAGTGATAATCTTGTTTGATACAAAGCTGTCGATATTTGTGGAATCAGCCGAAGAGGGATGGAAGTGCATTTTGATTGAAGTGTTTTCAGATTCAACCCTCTATCTAAGTGTTGTCTTGTATGGAAGAATTAGAATGAGAAATTTGATTTATGACTACTAAATATGCTCAGGTCAGGTTTAGTGCTTCTGTCTCTATCCTCTCTCAATGACGCCACAGCTCAGACGATATCAAGCCCTCTAACAGTGCTTTTCTCTGGGACTGCCTCAAGGAGCCCTCGAGAAAATTGACACACTGTTTATAGTTGCCTCTGAAAAATGTAGGGCGGACTTTCAAAGGTGCCCCGATGTGTTTGAACTCTTGAAGACAAACACTTCAGACATTAATATTGCATAATGCCGTCATATTTCAGGTAAGATGCTTTAATCACTCACCACCTGTGTTTCTCTCAAAGTCTGTCATCTTTTATTTATCATGTGTGTGAGGGAATGTGTCGGGAAAGCCCAAACGAAGCCAAATTTCACAGTGGATAATGGGTAGAAAACGTGTAGCGGCAGACAGGACTATAAGGTGAGCTCTAAACGTTGAAAGTATAAGCAAAATAACATTATGATCTCAGACCAAAACAACTTCTGCTATCTCTGCCGAATCCTCCTCTGAGGAAGCTCCGGGGCGATTGGGAATTCTGCTAATTAGGAGGAGCTGATTGCTGTTATGGAAACACCCTTGAGTCAGTCTGATGGATACAACTAGATGTCTCCCTAATTTCTCAAAAATACATAAAAATGAAATAAAATAAATAAAGATTAAACATCCTTTTGAGACATGAGTGCAGCTTTTTTTTTCAAATTGCAGATGTTGCTGTCATGTCAAGTTTAGGATGATTACTGCTAATGAGAAAGCCGACTTCTAGTAAGAACTGAAGAATGTTTACGCATTTGTTTACTCCTCTTTAGAGTATACAGCACCATTACAGAGTCCAAATGCTTCTATTTTTCATTTGTTAAAAGTAGTGGTCAAAAGTTTGGGTTCAGATTAAAGAAAGTAATACTTTTATTCAGCATAGATGCATAAGTATAATTGATCAAGTGATAGTAAAGATTTTTTTTTTTTTTTTTTTTTAGATTTGGATTGTACATAAAAATTGTAAATGCTGTTCTTGAATCCTGAAAAAAAAAAAAAGATCACAGTTCAGAAATATTAAGTACTGTCACAAGGATAACTTGTGGGAATGTGAGAAAATGTCACGGTCCATCGGTTTGTAACGTAAAGTTATCGGTTATCAGATAGAGTTGTGGCCTGTTACCATATTTCCTAATCTTGTCATCTCACCATCATTTCTTTTCTTCTCACCTCTCCACTGTTTTATGAATATAAAACTATGAAAAAAAATTCAGCAGCCACTTTTATGTGCCAGGGTTTGATTTAACCGGAGTGTCTATTTACACTAAGTGCAAATAGCGTCCCTTGATGGCAAATGCTATTTACACTAGCTCCGCCCACCAGTGTCTGGCTGGGCCACTTTAGTTTTTTTTTTTAAAAAGACACAGAATTCAATGTCTTCAGTGGCGCAGCAGTAGCAAATAAGATTCGCAGACCGGGCATTTAACGTGGTTCGAATCCGCCTTTTGCCAAGTTCGCATTTCTTTTCAATAAAAATGAAAATAATGTTCTAAAAGTGGAAATAAACTGCAAACAAATGTTTAATAGTATTAAAAGTGTTTATTGGGTAGGGCTAGGCGAAGGTGTAGAGAGGGTTTTTATTCTCCCAATAAGGCAGCATCCATTTAATAATTGTAATAAATATAATCATTTACACTCTATGATATTATTGCATCCTGTTAATGTACAAAAATACTGAGGTGCAAATAGTATCTGCCAATATAAATTGTAGATAGCATCTAATTACTATTTACTCTTATTGCAAAGAACTAATACTTTTACATGGTGTACATATAATCTATCTAGTGTAAATAGCATATCGCTATTAAATATGCTATTTTCACTTAGTGCAAATAGCCGCTGCCTAATTAAATCTAGATTTCAACTTTTTTTCTTTTTGTTATATGAAGGTCATATAAAAAAAAAAATCGGTAATGCATTAATGCGCTATGAAATTATGTAGAGGTAAATTAATTGTAATATTAATTTAATAATGAACATAGCCTAATAATAATAATAATAATAATAATACATTATTATAATAATACATTAATTGGAAATGCCAAATCCTCTTGATATCACCAATAGCTTATGCTTTTGACAATATCTCTGGCTATCATTGATACACAATGTCATTGTCTATCATTGCAATCGTCAATGATCACATTCACATTCAATAATTCAATGCAACTTTGACAACAATCCCTTAATGAATCAACTCAATTCAGGTATGTTCATTATTCTTTCTAATGTTATGCCAGAGGAATGCACTTAAACACTTTTAAAGGTGCCATCGAATGTTTTTTTACAAGATGTAATATAAGTCTAAGGTGTCCCCTGAATGTGTCTGTGAAGTTTCAGCTCAAAATACCCCATAGATTTTTTTAAATTATTTTTTTAACTGCCTATTTTGGGGCATAATTAGAAATGCACCAATTCAGGTTGCGGTCCCTTTAAATCTCACGCTCTCTGCCCCCGGAGCTCGCGCTTGCCTTAAACAACATAAACAAAGTTCACACAGCTAATATAACCCTCAAAATGGATCTTTACAAAGTGTTCGTCATGCATACTGAATGCATGCGTCGGATTATGTGAGTATTGTATACTGTTATATTGTTTACATTTGATTCTGAATGAATTTGAGGCTGTGATCCATGGCTAACGGCTAATGCTACACTGTTGGAGAGATTTATAAAGAATGAAGTTGTGTTTATGAATTATACAGACTGCAAGTGTTTAAAAGTGAAAATAGCGATGGCTCTCTTGTCTCCGTGAATACAGTAAGAAACGATGGTAACTTTAACCACATTTAACAGTACATTAGCAACATGCTAATGAAACATTTAGAAAGACAGTTTACAAATATCACAAAAAATATCATGATATCATGAATCATGTCAGTTATTATTGCTCCATCTGCCATTTTTCGCTGTTTTCCTTGCTTGCTTACCTAGTCTGATGATTCAGTTGTGCACATCCAGACGTTCTGCCCTTGTGTTATACCTCAGTCATGGGCTGGCATATGCAAATATTGGGGCGTACATATTAATGATCCCGACTGTTACGTAACAGTCTGTGTTATGTTGAGATTCTCCTGTTCTTCGGAGGTCTTTTAAACAAATGAGATTTATATAAGAAGGAGGAAACAATGGAGTTTGAGACTCACTGTATGTCATTTCCATGTACTGAACTCTTGTTATTTAACTATGCCAAGATAAATTAAATTTTTAATTCTAGGCCACCTTTAAAAGAACTATCATACTTAAGGTTTTCTTATTTTTAAAGAACATCAAAAGTTCTCTTGGCCATTCTGAAAAGAGTGAAAAATGATGAAGGCTAAATTATAATATTGAGTTCTGATTGTTCAGTCGCTGTTATTTATAGTTTGTTAATTATCATACATAGAGAATTGTAATATTTCACTTGGATGACAAGTGTTACATAATGCGTTTTGTAATTTTTTTTTCAACAAGGGGGGGATGCCATCCACTGTCAAATCGAGCCCTGCCTACAAATATTGCACTATTAAAAAATTTATTAATATTAAATCATATTTAGTCATATTGTTTCCCATTTTTCAAAACCCTATTGTCAGGTTTAAATAAGATTTGTAATGTTCTCTTACATGGAGCAGTTATTATAGACAGATGCTCATATAATATGATTTCTACTTAGAACACCCATCTGCACCTTGCATATTGAACTCGACATAAGGAAGACCTGCGCAGAAACGTGTCCAATGCATGTCCATTTTATATGCAGGGGACAAGTTGTTAAATTTTCACTTGAATCTGACTGTGAATAGAAATGACAGAGAGAATTATGGGCAACAGCAGAGCATTTTGCTCATCAGTGTGTGTGTGTGTGTGTGTATTGCAGGTGTCCTTTGGCTGTCAGTTGTGTCTGAGGTGCTATACATCATGCTGCTGGTCGTTGGCTTCAGTCTGATGTGCCTGGAGCTTTTTCACTCCAGTAATGTGATCGATGGACTCAAACTGAACGCCTTCGCCGCAGTCTTCACCGTGCTGTCAGGTAGGCTTGCACCCTTGTCCCCACCTCACACTTAGAGAAACTAATTGCGCATTACTTCATTACATTTATCACCCATACAAAGACACATGGCCTTGTTCTCCTGTTTGGTCTCACCACAGTCACAAATGATGATGATAATAATAGAAAGTTTTGGACTTTTTTTGTTAGTCCCTACAGAAATGTAGTCATTCAAATTCTGTATAAATTTTCAAGTATTGTGATTTTGTATTTAGTGACAGAATACATTAGACAATTATACAGTTTTACTACAATTTTACTTGACTAAAGTTCTAAAAAAATTATTTCCAGTTATCCGCTACTTTTTAAAAGTTTGGTGTCAAGAAGACTTTTATTCAGCAAAGACACATTAAATTGATCAAAAGTGACAGTAAAGTTCAAATAAATGCCATTCTTTAAATGAATATTAAGCAGCACCACTGTTTTCAACATTGATAGTAATAAGAGCAGCAATTCATCATATTAGAATGCTTCCTAAAGGATCATGTGATACTGAAGACTGGAGTAATGATGCTGAAAATTCAGCTTTACCATCACAGAAATAAATTTATAATGGATTTATTTAATATATTTATATACAGCAGTTACAACACCAGAACAGCTGCTGCTTTTTGAATTTCTGATTATTTGATTTGAATACCTTCAACTAATGCCAATATAGTCCAGTTCATTTGGGGGCTTTAATGCCTTTTAATTCCAACTGCAGCAGAGAGAGAGAGGGAGAGAGAGAGAGAAATCACCCATCCAGAGATGAGCCTTCATGTGGTTAGCTAACAGTGGTTAAACATGGGTTTAGAGAAAATAAATAGGCTTTCAACTTTTCAAAGGAAGAAAAAAGTTGTTGACATCACAGGCTGTCCGTCCAATCAAACTACAGTATTTTGGCACAAATTTGATAACAAAGTTTGATTTGAAAGACATTTTTGTTGCTGTTTCATCATCTGATCATCTGGGTCCTCAGGCAAATCCAGTTAACAAAAAATATTTAGAGGAAATAGTAGACTAACGAGTTGTATTTAAATAAACATAAGGTTAAAAAAAGTGCAAGTGAGAATTTGTCGTTACACAGTTTCATAACAACGTTTTGAACGCTTGACACTATACTAGATACACCGGACACACTCCACTGATCCTATTGTATTTAATAGGGAACAGGTTCTACCTGCACATATGCAGGGAATTTATAGTTAATAGTGTTTGTCAGAGAGAACTTTAAATGTGTATTGAAACTGCGCTTATATCATCTTTATGACTCAAACTATGTAGTCCAGTTTTTCCCCAATCAAAATGATCAAATGCCAAAAAAAAAAAAAAAGCCAACAAAAGCTAATATGATTATTTCATCGCTGTCAAGCAGAAACCTTGTATCTCTATGTTTTGTTTTGTTTTTTATCTTTAAAAATCAATGCTATTGGTCATCCTTTACACCTGGTTAAATATTTAACCAATGAAAAGTATTAAAAAGAGCTTGTGACTAAACCTCATAACTCCATTGGATCCTCAAACTATCGGTCAAACCTTATAACTCCACCTTCCTCTATCATGAATGAAATGCCGCACACAGTTTGGAGCGTTTCTGCTTTTGTGCAATGCAAGGGTAAATAAAGAACTGATGTTTGATTAAGTACAGCATTTTCTTTACTCAAGAAACACTATCCCCCAGTTTCACAGACAAAGTTAGTCCCAGACTAAAATGCATGTTTGAACTGATTTAACTGAAAGCAGCTTGCACTGATGTATCTTATAATATGTCAGTGCCATTGCCATTGTTTTGTCTCAAGATGCACACCAGTGATGTTTTTTTTTTCTAAGGCATGTTTATAAAAGCTACTCAAATGTCATAAATGAACTAAGGCCTAATTCGGCATAACCTATGCCCTGTCTGTGAAACCATGGCCTGTCTATAAAGACTAATGTTTTATGTATTTGAACAGAGAAGAGTCTTAGTCTGGTATTTCTTGTCTAGTTGTATCCAGTATACTGTTTTAAATATCTTGTGCATAGCTTTTCATCTTTTATATCATGAGATTTTGTCCAAATGTATTCAACATCAAGAAAAACTGAGTGCCCACATAGCTATAAACTTCATAAACTGCAAGTTGATCGTAATGCGATGCACTTACTGCCTTATACTGTAGATGTGGCTGTTCCAGTGATGGACACAACATTCGCTGGTCAAAAACCTCATAACTACATCTGAACTCATAAAATGTTAATATTATAATGACACATGCACATGTCTGACTATATATAAAGCCACAATATCAACTTTGATGACACAATGTTTATTTAAAAAAAAGAGGTTTCTGGCTGGCAGTATGTAAATTTAAACTACCTGTATGACCTTATTGTGTTTCTACCTGACATAAGCTCAAGTTTGACATTAAATTTGAGTGCTTTTAAAGGTCCTCTAAATGATGTCACGCGTTTTTAGGCCAAAACATTTTTTGTCACATACAGACCACACATTCCCCTGAATACACTGTAAAAAAACGCGGTCTCTGTAGTCGCCACAAGCTCCAAAAACGGCAATAAAAACAAACTGGTGCAGCCTGGACCACCTAACATAATAAACATGCTCCAGCCAATAACCGACAAGAATGATTTTAAATGCGCGTTCATGACTGTTTCAGGAAGCACGGAGGGGAGGGGAGGGGAGGAGGAGGAGGAGGAGGAGGGAGGGTCTAGCTAGCCTCTGTTTTGTTTGACAACACTAAGAACGTCAACAGGAAGTTACGCACCCAGGATCGCTTAGAGAACCTTTAATATAATATCCAGGTTAATATGCCATTTGAAGCCATGCGTGTTTGAGCAGAGAATATTGCAATTTTGTAATTTTAGTAATTAGTGGTGTGCTGTCTGATTTGTACTTATCAAAACAAAAACACTGGTGTAGATGGTTCCATAAATATAAAAACACATCCATAAACCGGTCCTAATTTACTCATCCTCATTCCAAATGCTTTTTCCCACATGGAACACAAAAGGGGATTTAATTTGTTTTAATGTTTTCAGAGTTCTTTTCCATGATTGGTCATTGAATCAAGAATTGGAATGACAGTAAACAACAACAAAAATATTTCTATCCAATGAACAACAACAGTATGAGAAATCACCAACTGCATATGTGGGTTTCTCAACAGGTCTCCTGGGGATGGTGGCTCACATGATGTACACACAAGTTTTCCAGATCACAGTCAGTTTGGGACCAGAGGACTGGAGGCCTCACACATGGGACTATGGCTGGTCCTTCTGGTAAGCGTCTCTGATACTTCCAGTCACATTTGCATCATCAGCCAAAACCTGATGGATGATGAGCAGTGAATGTGTTGATCACACACACATATATATATATATACAGTTTCCACAAAAATATTGGTAATACTTTACAATACGGGTGCACTGAATATGCATCATTTCTCCAGCCTTCATGTCTCATGATCCTTCAGAAATCATTCTTATATGCTCAAGACACATTTCTTATTATAAAAGACTTCTTAAAAACATTTAGGAATCTTGTCGCCCCTACATTTTTGAATGGGAGTGAACATCTTTTTGACTATAAGGAATTGATTTCTTTAAGGTCATTTTAAAATATTTTTTAAAGAGGCAGATCACTCAAAAATGACAGTTCCAAACCCGCATGACTGACTTATTTATGTGGAATGCAAAAGGTGTACAATTTTAAGCGAATGGCAGTTTTTTCAAGCTCCAAAATGATAAATAGCATTTTAAAAGTAGTTCATACAATTTCTGTGCTGTTTGCTTAGTCTTTTGAAGTCATATGATTGCGTGGATGTTGTTTTTCATTGCAAATTCACTTGCTCAAGTTCATGGAAGAAGTAGCGATATTCGATTTGTGACCAAATCAAACTCTATATATTTTCACCCTTAGTAGTTCCTGATCAATAATTAAATGGATTTCTCTGGAGCAGTAGCTCCACGTCCCATCCCAGCTCGCTTTGTTTTTGCTCCCATCCTGTATTATATAATTCACCAAGGCAAAGAGGCGAGGCGTCCTCAGAAGTCACAGATGTGCTGGTGCCTGGTGCTCATTCTGCAACAAATAAATCTGGCTCTTGTGGACTCAGGTTCCACTTTCTCTAATATAAATGTTCTTTTTCTAACTGAAATGACAACCTAGAAATAAAAAAAATTAAAAATTAAACTTCAAAATGGTTTCCTCAGTTTCTCTCCATATTCTCTGAGGCCACATTGACCCATATATTTGGCAAATGAACAAAAGAAAGAGTGAAACATTGTATTAGAGCATATTACACATTTCATATTACAAAGATTTATGATTTTTAATGTTTTTGAAAGAAGTCTCTTATGATCACCAGGGCTACATTTATTTGATAAAAAATATTATGAAATATTACAATTTATAATAACTGTTTTCTATTTTAATATATTTTATTCCTGTGATGTCAAAGCTGAATATTCAGTATCATTACTCTAGTCTATAGTGTCACATGATCTTTCAGAACCTCCAGTGTTCCCGAATCATTCTTTATTGATTCTTGATTGTGCTGCTTAATATTTTTGTGGAAACTGTAATAATATTTTTTTTTCAGATTTCTTTGATAAATAGAAATGAACAACATTTTTGTTTAAATGTCTTTGACTTTGTCAGAACAAACAATTTCCAAAGTTCCTTTGTTATATTGCAGCCATTTGCTAAAATCATTTAAGTTCATTTTTTTTCCCTCATTAATGTACACATACATCCTTGAGATGGTTCTACACCTTCATTTGAGTCCAGCTGTGTTTGATTATACTGATTGGACTTGATTAGGAAAGCCACACACCTGTCTATATAAGACCTTACAGCTCACAGTGCATGTCAGAGCAAATGAGAATCATGAGGTCAAAGGAACTGCCTGAAGAGCTCAGAGACAGATTTGTGGCAAGGCACAGATCTGGCCAAGGTTACAAAAAAATTTCTGCTGCACTTAAGGTTCCTAAGAGCACAGTGGACTCCATAACCCTTAAATAGAAGACATTTGGGACGACCAGAACCTGCAAATAAATCTGCAAAATGTCAACAATTCTGTGTTTTTCTGTCAATATGGGGTGCTGTGTGTACATTAATGAGGGAAAAAAATGAACTTAAATGATTTTAGCAAATGGCTGCAATATAACAAAGAGTGAAAAATTTAAGGGGGTCTGAATACTTTCTGTAACCACTGTATATATATATACACAGTGTATGTACAGCGCAAAAAAAATTTGACCTTTACAAAAGGGTTCCTGCAGAAGTAGGAAGCTAAAACTCCAATATTTTACTCAGAATAACTCTAATACTCTCATTAGACTATATTTATTAGATGTATTGTATATTATGGAATATGATTTCTTTATCTGTGATTTAGAAAAAAAATGTCTTGTTTACATTTTCTGAAATGCTGCTATTTTTATATCACTAAATGTGTTGTGAATTGAGAAGGTCAAATACTTGTTGGATTGCTAAATTGGATCCAAAACAGTCATGTCAGCAAACAGTCACTATGTTGTCTTTTTGGTGAAAATCCAGTTACAGTAAATATAAAGTACTTTTTTTTTGCGTGTCAGCTCTATAGTAAATTTTTTGGAGTGAGTCTCTGTCATTTAATTTTTTGGGACCATGCCTGTCTGTTAGACCAGAGAGGGAATGTCTGTATTGGATCTCCCAACAAATGATGTGTGTTATTTTGGCACTTGGATATAAGAGACATGCATTGGGGTTCTGACAGGCATGAAAGTGGTATTTACATTGACTGAATTACCACAGATGCTTGCCTGGCATCCATTAGTCTAGGCTAAAATTGCTTCATTTTTCCTCTGCCATCTGGCCAATTTCTTGTTTTCACTCTCTATTTCTGTACTACCTTTACTATACTGAATGGTAAGTATCTGAAAATCAAAGAGTAATTGAAACTTGAGCTTTTTTAAACCCTTCATCTTCAAGGTTGAATTTCCCCAGCTCACAAGCACAAAAACTGCACTCTCATGGTTTCTTATTGGAAACCAAAGGTAATTTGCAGTCTATAAATTGCAGACAATTTTTGGGGAATGCAATTTTTTTTACTGCTAGTGAATGAAAATAAAGTTGAAACTTCCAAACATAGATAAAAATAGCAAAAATGTTCACTGCAACACAAGTTATTCAGAAAAATAAAGATATATATATATATATATATATATATATATATATATATATATATATATATATATATATATGTGTGTGTGTGTGTAATAATTGTCCTTTTTTGTTTTCAACTGAGTAGGGGTTGAGTAGGTGTTTTGAGTCTGAATCTCATTCGTGAATGAACTAGTGCTTGTATAGCTTGATAAAAATGAAAATAAAAATTATTGATGAATGACTCTTCTGAACTAGCATTTTCTGGAATCTCTTAGCAGATTTGTAGACACAAAGAAAGAATACAAAAGGTTGTTTCTGTCAAAATCAGATGGTTTGAGTGTATGATTCTATGATTAATAAAGGATAAACATAAAGGATGCTTGTTTGTCACCATCTACTGGCGTAACGATGTAACCTACAGAAAGAGTCATCGAATGAATAGGTGAATTGAGTCACTGAGCACAGACAAACGCCAACAAACACGCATGTCGGCGTCTGTTGGCTTTGGTCGGAGGTTGTTTTCACCCAACTGAACATGTTCAATTGCCGTTTGTCAGGTCTGGGAATGTCTGAGCAGTGTGATATGATTTTCCAACAAACGGCAACAAACTCTGACGTATGTACTCTAATATAAACATCCTTTATTGATATGAAAATACCCCAAACTTCATGAAAATCACATACAAATCATATAGTATCGTAATCATGTGTTTATTACCTTCATGTTGTAGAAACATTTCTCTGGGAAGTGAAAACGGACAGCGCAGGAAGCCGACAATGGTCATCAGATCGCATAAATCAGTGGATAATGAATAGAAATTATGATTCCGTCTAATAAATTTTAAAGTAGCTTGTGTAAATATATCAATATTTCTCCAAGTATGCACACTTTTGGACTAAAAGCCCTTACGGACGCTGCAGACATGATTGAATATGAATGAGTTTCAAAATATCATAAGTTACCAATTGATTATTTTGCACTCCTGACATAAATTGAGAAATTACTGTCACTGCAACCAAATTTGATCATAATCAGTGAACAAATATCGAAGCTGGGGTATTTAATCTTTCTAATGAAACAGTTTGTCCAGATCAACTGCAGTTCTCTGCATAGATTCAAGTAAGCGCCAAGTCTTTCCCGTCGCAACAACCACGGATTCACCCACAACCTCTTTCGTTTTGTACGCCCTCTTTTCAGGTGAAAAATGACACGTAAATTGTCTGTGTTTGTTGGTTTCTGTCTGTGCGGTGTGATTTGGCAATGCACTATGCAAAAACTAAATGCAAATCAATCTCATTATGTTTTTATACATGTATGTTTCACAGTATGGCCTGGGGCTCGTTCACCTGTTGCATGGCAGCCTCCGTCACCACCCTCAACTCCTACACAAAGACGGTGATTGAGTTCCGGCACAAACGGAAGCTCTTTGAACAAGGTCTGCGAGAGGAGCAAACCTTCCTGGACCCGGAGGCCTTTCATTACTTCCGTGACACGTCCGTCCAGTCCATCTCCAGCTCTATAGATGTTTACCCAAGCCACGGAAGCAGCCATGGGAGCAGTCGTGGGAAAATGCGATCCCCTCCTGCCCCGGTGGACCAGGGCGACAACACAGAGTCTCTGGGAGAAGAGCAGTGCTGAGAGGACGTACATCCGGTACTGCACAGGTGGCCTTGCTCTGACCGGATATCTTGGAATAATGATTAACTGGGATGCGAAAGGTTGAAAAGTTGAGTTCCCTTTTTTGATATGCATTATAAGAGTGAAAATGGACATGTATTGTACGAGGCACAGAGGTATTAAGTTAAGCCTTAGTGAAGATAAATTGGTGATTGTAAATAAAATCATGTGGAAAGGGAGCATTTTTTTTCTGCCTACAGATAGCTGAGTTATGCACAGGCAGTTGGGAAAACAAAACGACTTACACTGCCGTGAAGACTGAGCAGTGCACGCTGCTAATACCGTATCGAAGCATCTGTGGGTCCTTCGCCCTGACAGATAGAGAAGCTCCTGAGTCTTACACAGTTTGTGAAATGCCCTCCTCTCTTGGTGAGATCTGCTTGAATATGCCTTCATGTTACAAACAGAAGAGTAGAGTACCGTTTAAATCCTGCCTTCAATACTACTGCAGCTGAACACAGGAGAAGCACAGCCCATATCAGTTGCAACATTCACTAGGTATACAAAGTTACTGCCACTTGGATTTTGCCTGTTTCTGTATTTTGTCGTGCATTACTGGGTTGATTAGCAGCAATGCCAAGATTGTAATCCCCGCCCCAAATCCTTTTTTTTTTTTTTTTTTTTGGGTAATATTTTGAACATCTCATAAATGTACATACAATGAATGGAATTCTATCTATTAATGAATGTACTAAATTGTATATTTATCTATGTATGCACTATAATCCTGTCTTTTTCATTTGATAAAAGAGGTACAAAATTGTCATCTTTTTGATTTTTTCGGTTTGCTTTTAAAAGAAGTAAGATACAGAAAGCTAAGTACAACAGTTCTTTATTCTTTAGAAACATGGCAGTTGAGTTGACATAATGGAGGAAAAAATTATAGATGAATGACTCTTATGAATAAACGCCATTTTGGAATGGCTTAGCAGATTTGCAGACACGCACATTTCAAAGAATACACTTGTTTCAGTCGATATCTAATCATTTGAGTGTATTATTGTATGACTCGTTCATAATGCTCTTATAGGAAATATTATTATTGCTCCTTCACATCTGGAGCTCTGCAGCAAGTCTGTGAACACAGTCTTTCTCAGTGAATCATTTTCTGTGAGTTCTGGATTTATGCTATTCAAGCTACTGAATTACACAGTATTTACTAGAAGCCATAAAAGTACCTGCTGTAGCAAGAGCTAACATGGTTTAGAACCTGCCTTCAGCAGAAGCCCTAGATCAAACAGCCAGTCAAATTAAAAGGGACTGATCTTGCAGTGTGAAAGCTAACAGATGAAGCTTAATGCAATGCTCATGTAATTGTGTGAAGTTTGACAATCAGAGAGTGAGCCCGCTTCCATTCATTTGTGATATTAAGGAGAGCGAATGTCCATTTTCTCATCTTCATATATTATCAAAACATCTGAACAGCTGCAAGCCATTTTTTTCCTATTGGACATTAAGGTAATTGCTCATCTAACCTGTGACAGACACTTAATGTGTCTGTGAGTGCATACTTATGCTTACTTCCCTGCTACATAGTATGTAAAAAGCAGTCAAATGAGATGGAATACGGAAAAATCAGTATTCATGATGCAGCAGCCAAAGAATAGACTCATAAGAGGCAATATTTTGGAAATTGGACTACACTCGTTAAGCTGTACGTTTATGATTTATTAATGATGGGTACACACTAAAAGTATTTCAAAATGTGAGAGACCACAAACATGAGGACAAAAAAAAAAAACCTAGATTTAACCGTTTTGCTCCTATAGTGTGTGGTGTGTCATGATGTAACAAAGACAACTAGTGTCCCGACTGTGAAAACGGGAAATCTCGCAAAATCTCTCGAGACTTCAAAATAAACATGGCGGACGATAGGCAGAAAGAAATTGTGATGATAATGTTTGGAATGATTTTGACAGAAAATTCACAGGGGAAAAAAAAGGGTTTGGGTGAAGTCGTGGAGACAGCGTGAACATGGTCTTTACTTTGTTCTGCGCCATGAATGCGTTTGTTATGCTTCCAAATTCTGTCAGCTCGCTTTCTGATTGGATATTGTTTTGATTCACATGATAATCTCCAGAGTATGCCCGCATTTGTCCTCGGGGTTCCCCCACCCACACATCAGGATTTCTGATCGTAAAGATTCAGATTCAGTCACCCTTAAAGGTGCCCTTGATTCAAAAATTTAATTTACCTTGGCATAGTTAAATAACAAGAGTTCAGTACATGGAAAAGACATACAGTGAGTCTCAAACCCCATCGTTTCCTCCTCCTTATATAAATCTCATTTGTTTAAACGACCTCCGAAGAACAGGCGAATCTCAACATAACACCGACTGTTACGTAACAGCCGGGGTGTACGCCCCAATATTTGCATATGCCAGCCCATGTTCCCAACATTATGAAAGGCATTAGACAAGGGCAGCCAGTTAACGTCTGGAGCTGCACACAGCCGAATCATCAGACTAGGTAAGCAAGAACAACAGCGAAAAATGGCAGATGGAGCAATAATAACTGACATGATTCATGATAACATGATATTTTTAGTGATATTTGTAAATTGTCTTTCTAAAAGTTTCGTTAGCATGTTGCTAATGTACTGTTAAATGTGGTTAAAGTTACCATCGTTTCTTACTGTATTCACGGAGACAAGAGCCGTCGCTATTTTCATTTTTAAACACTTGCAGTCTGTATAATTCATAAACACAACTTCATTCTTTATAAATCTCTCCAACAGTGTAGCATTAGCCGTTAGCCACGGAGCACTATCAAACTCATACAGAATCAAACGTAAACATCAAAATAAATACTCACATAATTCGAAGCATGCATGCAGCATGCATGACGAACATCTTGTAAAGATCCATTTGAGGGTTATATTAGCTGTGTGAACTTTGTAAATGCGCTGTAATATAGTCGACAGCTGGTGTGGCAGGGAGCATGCGATTTAAGGGGGTGGCGCCGAGTGTAAATCAGTGCATTGTTAATGATGCCCCAAAATAGGCAGTTAAAAAAATTAATTTACAGTAATTATTTTTGCAGTTCTGTTTGGTGAAGTTAGTGGTGCAGAAATTACACACATATCCTGCACTCCTGTATACCTAAAGCTTGGTACACACTAAACGATTTTTGAAAACTTATAAGATTTTCGAAATGTGAGAACATAAGGACAAAAAAATCCTAGATTTAACTGTTTTGCTCCTATAGTGTGTGGTGTGCCTTGATGTGACAAAGACAGCACACCACATACGAACAGATTCTCAACCAGAGTCCCGACTGAGAACAAGGAAAATCTCGCAAAATTTCTTGAGACTTCAGAATAAACATGACGGACGATAGACAGGAAGAAATTGCGTTGATAGTGTTTGGAATGATTTTGGTATGTTTTACTGGACACGTTGTAGAAACACTCGTGCTGTTCCCACAAACTGACAAGCTGATCCTCTATCGCTACTGTCCAAATCCATTTAACTTTGTGCTGCGCTATGACTGCGTTTGTTATGCTGTCTTCTGTCAGCTCGCTTTCTGATTGGATAATGTTTCGTTTCACGTGATAATCTCCAGAGCGTGCACGCATTTGTCCTCATGGTTCCCCCCACACATCAGGATTCACGATCGGGGCGCCTCCGAACTTCTTCCGAGCAGATTCAGTCACTCTTAACACACCTGCACATCACAGAAAAATCTGACAAGATAATCTGTAGAACCATCAAGATAATCTGGACATTACCTAGGATTGTCGGAAGGGGAGAAATTGGCCCAAAATCAGCCCGATTATCTTGTGGTGTGTACCCAGCATTAAGAATGTGCTTCATCAACATTCTTCGTGAAATACTTCCAAAGTCTTTACAGATGGGGCAACATATTGTACCAATGTGCAGTCAAACTGCGAGTCTGATTTATAGAGTCTAGCCTCTGCTGTGATTTCTATTACAGTTTCTTCTAGAATTCATCTTTTGCTGCGCTACTAAATAAAGACTTGTACGTTCACTGAAGAGCACTTAGAGCATGCTCTCTATAATCAATATATATTTAAGACATAAGTAGCGCTCTGCTGGTCAATGGCGCTCATACATACATACATCAGTGAAGTGCTTTCTCTAGTGGGTGAAGAATTTATAGCATGCTTTTCCAAGCTGGGCCACTGATGATGTGCTGCATAGTGACAAACATCTGGCAAAATCGTCTGACGTCCATTCATCCATCCATCCTCTTATTCATTCCTCATCCATCATCCTTTGTTTCCTCAGAGTTTGCCCATCACCTACCATCTGCCCCAAGTACAGTGTGATCAGCTTTTACTGATTATTTTACACAATATTGCCCCTTAAATCCGCTGAACTGTGGATGACCCTTGAACTATTGGATATAGATTATAAGCACCTTAAGTGAAAAGCAATTATGTCTGTCTCCATATGGCACAAGGGATTGACAGCAGACCACAGAGTCATTTGAATTAACATGCTCTGCCATTGACAGGGGATGGTTCAGTGATGGAAAAGAGCTTCCTTTCAAATTCAGTTTTACAAAGCAGACAATACAAAGCTGCTTTCATTATGTCTTACAGGATGGGTCATGCGGTACAAGCTCAATTTCAGCCCTGGAGATGAAACACAATGAGCTGGCATTTGGGGTAAGAGATAGCTCAGAGGGAGAGGAGAAATTCATCACGGTTTGGTGATAAATCAAGGAGAAGCCATCACTAATTAAAGTGCATCAGCAGTGTATCTCTCGCCCCGTAGCATCGCTTACAGTAATATAACTTTCGGTTCTGCAAATTATGTGCAAAACAAAGAAACTCATTTGTACGACGAGAATGAATCCAAACAGTCTAAAATTGCCTTCCTTTTATCCACATGCAAGACGACAGACAGCAATTGTTTTTTCAGAGCATATATTCTGCATTTACATAATGTTTAGTCATGGTAGGTAATGAAATGCAGCTGAAGAAGTTTATGAGGTGCACCTGCTGGGCCATTTCGAGATGGGCGCTGGACGGGTCATTTGTTTAATTTTCATTGGGCGGCCAGTCGCCATGATAAAACTATGTCTGAAGGTATGACTGGCCTGAGATCCAGCTTTATTCTCGGTTCCAGCTTTATGAGAGGAATCTCTCTCGATTCCTGCCCCTGATGTTGCTCAGATAACAGTAATTAAGACATGTAAATTATAATAAATTAGGTTCCTCTCAGTGGGCGAAATGGAGGTTGAAAATAAGCGCAAAACAAGCAGCGTGCTGCACACATAACCAGAGAGACTAACTGCAGTGTAATGACAATCATTTCCCATGACATGGCATGAATCATTACTGGGTTGAATAAATGAAACATCTTCTAATTGCATGCTAGTAATGCAACTACAGAGAGAGATAGTTCTCTTATAAAATGAAAATTCTGTCAAAAACACAAGACATTTTGAAGATACTTAATGCATTCTTTCCAATGAAAGTTCATATTGAACACAGGATTTCTAAAGTAAAAAAAAAAGCAGCAAGTGGTGCATTTAACTCATGCTCTATTCTTTTAAAGCCATTTAAAGCCATAGCTATTCCTTTAAGCAGGATATGTTGGAGTCAAAATAACTCCAATTCTTAGGACTCAAATATGTAAGTGTTTCTTCAAATGTTGGCCATTTTTATGTGGATGGTTTCAAGCTATTTCTATTTGTTAAATGAAGGTCTCATTAAAAATGTTTTTTACAATGCCTTACCCTGGTCCCAGGCTCAGGCTTTAAACCTTAAAATGTGAAAATCAAAAGACAGAAATAATTTAATTTTAGCGATACTGATTTATACTGTAAAACCAAACAGTGAAATTAATTAAATGAAATGAGCTTGTTTCACTCAAATAATAATTAAAGTTCATTGTACTTAATAGAAAAAAGTTGCACAAACCCAAAATTGTATTGCAGTAACCTAAACTTAATATGATAGAGTTGCAGCAGATTTCTAATTCACAGCATGCTTTGCGTAAGACTGTTTAAGGAAAATAAATGTTGAAATTAAGTGTTATTTTGTGTGTTTGTGCACAAGATTAACATAGGGAGACATAAGTTAGTGTTTAATGTTGTGTTTTACAGGGGGTTGTTATGTTAGTTTTGTAGGGTTACCATTGTGGTGAAGAGTAGAGCCTGTGGTTAGGTTGAGGATGGGCTGCAAAACCTTTAAGACCAAATATACTGTATGTTGTTTGATTATATACATGTAAGTATATAATGATAATCTCTTTGATAGTTATAATAGCATGTGTTATTTAGTATCTAACATTTAACCAAGATCTGAATGTGATGTTTATGTAAATGAACTGTATGTAATTAACATTATGATGAGTTGGGCATGGCTGAGAACTGTGGAAGCGAAGGGATGCCGGTGACGGGATTGTTAATGAGAGACACCTGTGCACCATACTGGCCTTCCACGGCTCTCGGCCCCACCCCACTTGTCACAAAAAAAATTAAGTTCTGCTAACATAAAAAAATTAGTTAGTTTACTTAAATGTTTTGAGTATTCAGAACTTATCGAGTTTTACAGCGCAAAAACACCAAGGTACAAGGTCTTTTAATAAGAAATAAAGTTTTAATTGTTAATTATAAAAAAAATAAATAAATATAAGAAAGTGTTATGAAGTCTAATAAAGGTGATTTTAATGAGTGTACCAAGAAGACAACAATGACAATTTTTCTAAAAGTCCACAGGGCCAGAAGTGCTTAAAGAAGTTAAAGAACACAGTTCAAGAAACACCCATGTATGTTTTATCTCATAAGACTCTGTAATTTGACGTAAGATAGACTGTTCTCTCCATCATCATGGGATTTCAGTTGGTCTCTCAGATCCTGACATATGTTCCAGACAGAGAGTAATCAAAGGTCTTATCAGAGCTTGATGGATGGTCAAATCAAACAACTCCATCTGTAGGACAGGAATAGGCCTTAAAATGGAAACTTGCTCTCTCTTCTCTTGCTATCTCTCTCTCTCTCTCTCACACACTAAATTTTCTTTTTCCAACAATAACTTACAAAAATTGAACTGCCACAGAAATTACAGCAACCCTTCTGTATCAATATATTCATTTAAATGACTGACTTAGAGGGGGGAAAACTACATTAAAAATGTCGTAGCTCACCTTGCACTGACCCGTCTGTGTTTTTAATGTCCTTTAAGTGGGTGGGATTTGTTCCACAGTGTTGTTTGCACATGTGATGTATTTGGTTTAGTGGGGTGACGGCTGGTGAGGTACAGTGTGGGCGGACATGTGGGGACGTGTGCTTTGCACTGCATCACTGACCACTTCTTAATGGATACAGGAGATTTATGCAAGCAGTCACAAAGAATGGGGCTGTATCCCTCTCACATAGCTCAGCTTCAGGAATGGCTCGTCTGAAAGCCTGCATATATTTTATATCCGCCAGTTTTATAGTTGTGCAAGTCTGGAGGATATTAACTGAACTGCAGACGCTTTCTGAAACACAATAGAGCAGCTTCTGAATCTTACACCATTTTCCAAAACATTCACTAGTTTCTTATACTCATCTACAATGCTGAATAATTTATGAGGGCATTATGACATCATCTACCACTCTTCACATTTAATTACTTCTGTTCAGTATGAATATGCCAGTTCAAGGGATTGTTAATTTTTGTGTTCAGTCATGCATACCCTATTAGGCATTGCTAATAAACTGTGTGGTTTGGAATATAGCAGGGCTGCACACACACAAAACATTTTAGTTACTAATTAAAAAAAAAAAGTAAGAGCTTTCAGAGTTCCAAACGACGACTAAAATGACTAAAATATACATTTGCGACAACAATGTCAAATCTATAGTCAGTCAAGAAAACTGTACGGTTTCATCTTACCCGATCTCAAAAGAAAACATAGCTGTGTTATGAGGTGTTGATTTCATGTGTAATATAACGGGTTTCATTCTAAAACATGAATAATCATGTGGTGACAAGTAATTAATATTCAATAGGCTTAGTAGCTATGTTCTACAGACCACTTTAGAACACAAATTAAGATATTTTTGTTTAAAGGTGCCCTAGATTATGTTTTTAAAAGATGTAATATAAGTCTAAGGTGTCCCCTGAATGTGTCTGTGAAGTTTCAGCTCAAAATACTCTATAGATTTTTTTTAATAAATTTTTTTAACTGCCTATTTTGGGGCATCATTATAAACGCGCCGATTTTATGCTGCGGCCCCTTTAAATCCCATGGTCCATGCCCACAGAGTTCACGCTTGCCTTGAACAGTGCCTTAACAAACTTTACACAGCTAATATAACCCTCAAAATGGATCTTTACAAAGTGTTCGTCATGCATGCTGCATGCATGCGTCGGATTATGTGAGTATTGTATACTGTTATATTGTTTACTTCTGATTCTGAATGAGTTTGATAGTGCTCCGTGGCTAACAGCTAATGCTACACTGTTGGAGAGATTTATAAAGAATGAAGTTGTGTTTATGCATTATACAGACTGCAAGTGTTTAAAAATGAAAATAACGACGGCTCTTGTCTCCGTGAATACAGTAATAACCAATGGTAACTTTAACCACATTTAACAGTACATTAGCATCATGCTAACGAAACATTTAGAAAGACAGTTTACAAATATCACTAAAAATATCATGTTATCATGGATCATGTCAGTTATTATTGCTCCATCTGCCATTTTTCGCTATTGTTCTTGCTTGCTTACCTAGTCTGATGATTTGGTTGTGCAGATCCAGACGTTAATACTGGCTGCCCTTGTCTAATGCCTTTTATAATGTTGGAAACGTGGGCTGGCATATGCAAATATTGGGGGCGTACACCCCGACTGTTACGTAACAGTCTGTGTTATGTTGAGATTCGCCTGTTCTTCGGAGGTCTGTTAAACAAATGAGATTTATATAAAAAGGAGGAAACAATGGAGTTTGAGACTCACGGTATGTCATTTCCATGTACTGAACTCTTGTTATTTAACAATGCCAAGATAAATTCAATTTTTCATTCGAGGGCACCTTTAAATCCGATGGCTCAGCGAGGCCTGCATAGACAGCAATGGTACTTCCTCTCTCAAGATCCATAAAGGTACTCAAAAAATATTTAAATCAATTCATGTTCTACCTTAAAATCATAAGTGATGTGATGAGAATATTTTTTGTGCGCCAAAAAAACAAAATAACTTTTTAACAATATATAGTGATGGCCGATTTCAAATCACTGGTCCGGAACAACTGGTCCGCATGTCAAACCACAAAACTGCAGAAATCATGTGACTTCGACGCTCCGAACCACTGCTTCCTGAAGCAGTGTTATGAAATCGGCCATCATTAGATATTATTAAAAAAACTTTATTTTGTTTTTTTGGCACACAAAAAAAACCTCATCACTTTATAATATTAAGGTAGAATCAATGTACTTACATGAACTGATTACTTAAATATGTTTTTAGTACATTTATGGATCTTAAGAGAGGAAGTACCATTGCTGTCTATGCAGGCCTCGCTGAGCCATAGGATTTAATCTTCGTTCTTACAGGTGTACAACGACATGAGGGTGAGTAATTAATGACAGAATTTTCATTTTTGGGTGAACTAACCCTTTAATAAATTAATAAAATCATGAGATCTTTCTTCATTCTACTGAAATGCATTCATGACATGACAAAAGATTACGTTAAAAGCAGCTGGGTTATATGGCTTCTCTTTAAGACTCGAATAATGCAAGACTGATTTATCTGAAAACATTCCCATCCAGCAGTTTGTTCAAGGGCACAGCAAATGTAAAGAAATCTATTTATTCTACAATAAATGGAAGAGGAGACATCTTGTACTATTGTACCAAAATCTATGTAGATTCATGTCGTGGGTAACTTAAAAAAATAATAATAATGCTATAAAAACCTCCATTTAGTGGAGAAAATTGGTGCTCTGTAAAAATGAGAGTGCAAGGGCATTTGCAATGGTACACACTAATTTCTATCTTTAGAAGCTTGCGATCGATAGCTTTATTCACATGAATTAAACCGCCTCATAAAAAATTGTGTTGTGGAGTCACGTTGTGTGATTCATTTTGGCTCTGTCTTCTAAATTGGAACTGATGACACCCAAGCCCATCTGTCATTTGGTAACGGTGGTCTCTGTGACACTGGAATTCTCCATCAATTAGATCAATGGATTGATTCATCTTGAAGAGCTACAGATGGTTCAGGTGCTTGTGTCCAAAATCCGCCTAACTAGACTGGACAAGCCCTGATGGTGTTTCCTGCCTTTCACTGCCACTGTTTTTCCATCTTGCTACATCTCGTGTAATATTTCTTTATATAACAGTTCTATAAACAAAAAGTTAATATTGAATAACTTATGTTTTAGACACAATATAATGTGAGACAATTTGAGAAAGTTACAAACAAAGCCACAGCAGAATTCAATGTGTGTCTCCGAGCAACCTGGGTAATGAGTATTTCTGCTACTGACAGAGAGTGGATTTGCATTTTCATTCAGCCCTTCTGCTGTTTTCTTATTTTTTACGTAGTGGTCTGAACAGCATATGCGAAAATCACGCTGAATCTTCGTGCTGAACATAAGGCCGTGGCGTGCAGTAGGGTTTTGGAATAAGGAGGCAAAGCTCTTACTTTTTTTAATGTTTTTAATTATTATTACTTTTCAATAGATCAAATGTGATTTCATGTCCCAATGTTGCCACATTTTCCTGGTTAAATAAACATAACATTACATCAAAAATAAATAAATCAAAATACAAAAAAAATATCAACTAAAGGCAGCTTACATCATCTTATTTTCAAGTCATCAGTCTTCAAGCTGGTAAACACTGATTACAGACACGAAGATGTACCTTTAATTTCACCGAGCTGATTGCACAGTCCCCCACAGTCATCATGTTTTCAGGCCATTTCAAGTTTGATTCTAACCTCACATGGCTGAGTTGTTTACTTACTTTTTAATTCTCATTAGCATTGGGTTTTCCATTAGCACCTTAATTTTGTTCATTTAGACTGATTCTCAAACACGGAACATGCATGAAAACAAGAAGCAGGATTTATTGCACTAACCAATCATATCCAATCATCTCGCATGACTTTCTCCCATTCATTCTCAATTACCCCCCACCCAAACCACTGCATGCTTTAGGGCAGGGGTCTCCACTGCTCCTGGAGAGCTACCATCCTGCAGATTTCAGCTCCAACCCCAATCAAACACACCTGAACCAACTAATCAAAGTGTTTAGGGTTGCTTGATAATTGCAGACAGGTGTGTTGGAGCAGGGTTGGAACTGAAGTCTATGGTAGCTCTCCAGGAGCAGGGTTGGAGATCCCTGCTTTAGGGGATCTGTTGAAACTTAATGAGGGTTATGCTGCAGTCAGGCCGTTGTGTAATTACCGTAATCTTGAGATGACAACACATGATGTTATATTCGGAGCTGTTCACGTCCTCAGACTGGGAATTATGAATCTGCAGTATTCAGGGGGCACAGGGACCACATAGTACACTTGAGAGCTTTCAGAAAACTCCCAGCTTACAAGCTGTAATAACGAGCTATACGAGGATGTGGGCGTTTTTTACAAGCCAGAATCTCGTAGTTACAGTAATTACGACATGGCGTGAATGCACCCTTATTATGTGCAACAAACTCCCGCATTCTGTAAAACAGGTTGCATTGTTTCCTGTTCAGGACTTTTGTGCAGTGCTGCCAATTGCTTTGAGTTGAAAGTAGTTAAAACTGGTCGCTAAATGTCGCTAGATGACGTCATACTGGTATCTTACTCTGTGAGATAAACAGTCACTCTTTTCATAGCTTTTGCTGGCGATTTGCACGATAATGTTGAGTATCAAGGCAAAAGCCGAAGAAGAAGCAGCTTGTCATGTACGTTATCAGAGAAGCTTACAAATAGAAACGGCAGAGAAGCGGCTTTTGTTGCAGTTTGACCCCTGAAACAGAGTGCTTTTCATTCCTATGGAAGTTGAAAACGCTCGCTCTTCTCCTATTGCTCCTCGCCAGTTTTTTGACCCGTGGGAGGGGTTCTAGCAGACCAATCACAGCGCTTGCAGTCCGCGTAGAATTGACGCATTGTTACATTTTTGAAGAGGTGCATGTCACATGACCATTCCTTCAGCAAAAAAAAAAAACTTTTAAAGGTCAATTTTTTTTCTCATGCTCAGAGTTTTTGTCATACTGTCTAAACTATTTGTGTGAAGCACTATAAAGTCATAATCTGAATCAGTGTTTTCTTAGCTTCTAGAAGGCATAGCTAACATGTGTCAAGCTAGCATAGTAAGTTCTATCATGGCTGTCAGTATATAATGGAATGGATTAAAAAAAAGTTGAACTTTTTTAATAACCTGAGCATGCAAAAGCAGTGATATGCAGCGTAACGATCAAAGAGCACACATTTACATAGAAAAACAAGGTTTGTGATAGTTGTGATAGTCTTTTCTTTCCTATTGTGACGCATATCCAAATGAAATGGCTTCTTGAACAAGAAAAAATAGGCAGGACTTGATTTTGTCCATGGGGAATTTATTGGATTGTGGTTTGCTATTACTGTGATGTCATATGAGTGACAGGTTGTCCCATCTCCATGCTAGTAAACATACAGGGAGTGCAGAATTATTAGGCAAGTTGATTTTTTTATCATATTTTTTTTCCAAGTACATTTTACCAATTCCAATCCACATCAATCATAATAACTACTATTAATATTGTTTTTAATCATTTATAAGTGATACATAATTGTTCATGAAGGCTGGAAATGAAAAATGCCTTATATTCAGGTGTGCAGAATTATTAGGCAGGTTTTCTTTTACAGGCCAAATGAGCCAAAAAAGAGATTTAACTCAGACTGAAAAGTCAAAAATGATTAAATACTCATGAGAAGGACGCAATACTAATGCAATACTAGAAATTGCAAAGTTAAAGCATGACCAATGGACAGCAAAATGCTCATTGGGTCAGCGGGGTCATACAAAAACAGGTGGAAAAGAAAAGACACATGTTAACTGCAAAAGAATTAAGAATTAAGGTGAAGAATTATGTGTGAAACCATCAGGAACCTTTTAGTCTCCAGCGCCACCATTTTCCAGAACTGCAACCTACCTGGAGTCTCCAGAAGTGTGAGGTCTCAGGATCTCAGAGACTTAGGTTAGCTAAAGAATCCTAAAAAGTGACCTGCTCTTAATAAAAATCACAAGCTGAAGTGTTAGAAAATACATTAAGACTGGGTTTTTATAGGCCTTATAGACAGACAGATTGAGAGTGACTCTTGAAGGACCAGCACCACATCCTCTTGTACCACCATTTGAAGAATTTATCTTCCAGAATCTGGCAGTAAGATGTGGGAGTTTACTTTTAGTCCATCTCTTATCCTGAAATGTCCGTCTTGCAGATATGGACTAAAAATGATCTTCTAAAACTTACTGTCAGATTTTGGAAGATGAATTCTTCAAACAGTGGTACAAGAGGATGTGGTGCTGGTCCTTCAAGAGTCACTCTCAAGCCGTCTGTCTATAAGGCCTATAAAAACCCAGTCTTCATGTATTTTCTAACACTTCAGCTTGTGATTTTTATTAAGAGCGGGTCATTTTTTAGGATTCTTTAGCTAGCCTAAGTCTGTGAGATCCTGACACCTCACACTTCTGGAGACTCCAGGTAGGTTGCAGTTCTGGAAAATGGTGGCGCTGGAGACTAAAGGGTTCCTGATGGTTTCACACATAATTCTTCACCTTAATTCTTAATTCTTTTGCAGTTAACATGCGTCTTTTCTTTTCCACCTGTTTTTGTATGACCCCGCTGACCCAATGAGCGTTTTGCTGTCCATTGGTCATGCTTTAACTTTGCAATTTCTAGTATTGCATTAGTATTGCGTCCTTCTCATGAGTATTTAATCATTTTTGACTTTTCAGTCTGAGTTAAATCTCTTTTTTGGCTCATTTGGCCTGTAAAAGAAAACCTGCCTAATAATTCTGCACACCTGAATAATAGGCGTTTTTCATTTCCAGCCTTCATGAACTATTATGTATCACTTATAAATGATTAAAAACAATATTAATGGTAGTTATTAAGATTGATGTGGATTGGAATTGGTAAAATGTACTTGGAAAAAAAATATGATCAGAAAATCAACTTGCCTAATAATTCTGCACTCCCTGTAAATATAATATAATATAATATAATATAATATAAAATGTGCACAGATAAAATATTTATAATAAATACTGTAATAATATCCCCAAAAAAAAGAATTGTTGATTTCATGCTGACTTTAAAAATCAGCAGAGCGGAACACAAAAACATTCTATAAACAGGCCATATGACAGTTTCTTTAACTGATCTGTGCTCGAGAAGCACTTGTACATCAGATTGTAGCTCATATCCCATGGTGTTTACATTCTGTAAGCATTATATTCTGACACATTCTCATTCATATAATTGATGCACAGAACATACCCTGCCAAATAAATACAGCTTTCACAGCACCAGCTATAATGCACTAATGTAATGCACTCAATAGAAAGCACTTTTACACAGTTAATTTGCACAGCTCCCCGTTTAATGTTTTGTACAATGGCGAATGGTAGAAGTCATTTGTCATGAATGAATTTTTCCAGAACATTGTAATTATTTTCTCCCAGTGTAAATCACCTGATGCATGTCATACTGTAATACATACAGTACATGCATGATATGTGTTTACATATAAAACTTTACGAACAATACTTTTACATCCATTACTTTTTTTTGTCCTCTCCTATTCTTGATTATCTTTTCATAAGCCAATACATGAACATTTTTGCAAGCAAGCCGCCTAAACAAGAGTTAACATTTTAAAAAGATCCTTTTGTAAAGCACTGTGATTTAACTTATGAATGCAGTCCACTGGTCTCCATAAAAAAAGAAACTCACTTATGTGATTAGTGATAATCAAATTGTGCATATGGGGAGGTTGATTATGGCTTAATAAATAAAGTGGGGTCTCCACAACGATATCAATCAATTCACATCGTTCAATTCTCATTAGTTTTTGTTGCTCTGAGCTATGGAGGACAGACAGCCATAATGGATTTTACTCACTGCCAGTCAGAGATTTTTCTCTCACCTTTTACAGGGCTGTTTGGGAGTCTGGCATGGACTGAAGCCCCTGTGACAGGTGAAACAGCTGCCGTGCCATATTGTCCTCTCTAATGATCACCTAGTTTGCCAGGTGAGGCAAGGCCCACCGCAAAACATGTCCACGTTAATTACCGTTCAGTTACCTTGGCTGGGACATCAGATCCATCAGAGGAGCTTTTAACTAAACCACTGGCTTGATATAGAGACCAAGCACAGTTAAAGTGATAGCCGAAGATGTGAGATTTGAATGTGTGCTGACTAATATGCTCATTACTATCACATAGCAACTGAAATGGGTTTTTTTGAAAGTGCATATCACAGTGTCGACATGACACACCAAAGTCCCTTTCAAGGAAAGTCGGCGCCAAGTGAATAGACACCTCCGGCTAGATATTTCGGGCATCCAAGACCAAGTCCTATCTATTTGAATGGGGGAATCCTGAAATCTCAAAAACTACTTGGTGAACTCACAATTACATCACATATTTCAAGTCAGCAACAAAACCTGACATGATGGTTACATAGATGTTGTTTCTCATGCTCAAATAGCCATTAAAAAGCTTATTTATCAGGCTAGACGAGACAAAGCGCATGTGCAGTCCTAGCACGAGTCTCAGGTTTTTATGGGAACCGGAGCCTCTAACGGCAGCTGCAATGATGAAATGACTTCATCAATCAGTGATTGGCTCTTTTACTTAGAAGGTATTCCACCATATTGTGCGTTGGAGTGAACTGCCTTTCTATATCTATAGTCTTTGGACACACTACCTAAAATTTGGAGTCAGTAGGAATTTTTTTTTTGTTTGAAAATTAATAAGTACTTTTATTCTGCAAGACTGCGTTAATAAAAAGTGACAGTATTTTATAATGTTACAAAATATTTCTATTTTAAATAAATGCAGCTCCTTTTGAACATTCTATTCATCAAAATAATATCATTGTCTCCACAAAAATATTAAGCACCACAATTGTTTTTATCACTGATAATAATAAGAAATGTCACTTGAGCAGCAAATCATCATATCAGAATGATTTCTGAAGGATCATGTGACACTGAAGACTGGAGTAATGATGCTAAAAACTCAGCTTTAGTCACAGGAATAAATTACATTTTAAAGTATATTAAAATAGAAAACAGTTATTTTAAATTGCAATGATATTTCACATTTTAATCAAATAAATGCAGTCTTGGTGAGCATAAGAGACTTTGACCCCAAACTTTTGAATGGTAGTGTATGTATGTACTCATTCAACATGAATTTACATGAACAATCAGTGTAATTTTCAAGATGAGCACAGCTCTTGGTGTTTAAGTACACTTACATTGTAATTACATTTTGCAATCATGGCACCACCTGCTGGGTCATTGCTTCTGTAAAAATGAACAGCATTCAATTATCAGTGGACAAAAATGCTAAAAGTTAATGCAATCATTAATCACATTTAAGCCTTATTAATACAAATCTTACTTTTAAAACATATGTTTAAAAATTGTGTAAACTCAAGAAATAACTCTAGTCATAAAAGTACATCAAAAAGTATGTCACCTCATGGATGACACAATGGTTGCATCCGAAATTGCATGCTTCGCTATTATATAGCAGCTGAAAAACACTGTGTGACAAAAGAAGCATGTTGGAATTCACAGTACTCATAAAAGAGTAGGCAAAAACCACCCAGATGACCTACTCCCGGCGAGATTTGAAGAACACTTTACTATCCCATGAGGCCAAGAGAGAGGATTTGTGAATGGCAGTGAAGCGACGCAAATGATGCTGGTAGGTGATAAGGAAAACATGGCGAATGTAGCACATCCAGATTACATTCATATACATTCATGTTCATAGAACATGCTTTTTTACTAATTACTTATTCAAAATAAGTGCCTACTAAAGATATGGAAGTAAGAGGATAACCCCTTTATTAGCTGTCTGTTTTACTGGCCTTTTGTTTCATGGTGTGTTACCAGATTCAATGTTGTCTGTTTTGTTAGTGCCAGTTATTAAGAACAAAGCTGGAATGCTAGGTAACTTAGATAATTATAGACCTATAGCTTTAGCTAGTATCCTGTCTAAAGTGTTGGAAAAAATCTTGCTGGATAGGTTAAATGTGTTTATATGTGTGGCAATAAAGTCTCTACCCCTTTTGGGGTTATGGCATGAGACAAGGAGGGATTTTGTTCCCAATTCTGTTTAATCTTTACATGGATGATCTATCTGAATGTTTGAATGCTTGTAAAACTGGGTGTATGATTGGGAATATTCTAGTGAATCATATGCAGATGATCTTGTGGTGTTTAACTATGTGTTCTGATTATGGTCTTGAACATGATATTTTATATAATCCTGATAAGAGTGTGGTTATGATTTGCAGAACTAAGGAGGATAAAAGTATAAAATTTCCAGTTTTCAAGTTGTCCAATAAGAGTTTCACTGTGTGCGAAAGTAAAATACCTTGGAGGTTTCATCACTGAACGCATGACATACGAAGAGGATATTGAAAGGCAGTGCCATATGATGTATATGCAGGCGAATATTTTTTTATGTAACTTTAGTTTCTGTTCAGATGAGGTGAAGGTGTCACTGTTTAAGGCATATTGTACAACAATTTATACTGCCCATTTGTGGTTCAACTATAGAACATCTAGTTTACAGAAGCTGCAAGTAGCTTATAATGATGCAATGAGAATTTTACTAAAGAAACCTAGATGGCATAGTGCAAGTGAGTTGTTTGTGAGTGCAAGAGCAATTACCTTTAAAGCACTGTTACAAAATCTTATGTATAGATTTATCTGCTGGCTAAATGCTTCTAAAAATGAGATTATTGTGGGTCTATCAAATATAAGGGTTAGTACTACACGGTATCAGTCAAAGCTGTGGAGACATTGGTATTGTTGTATTTTGTAACTCTTTGTGTGAGGTAGATGCTGTGGGCTGTATATGTTGTCGTATTGTCTTTTTTTCTTTTCTTTTTAAATCTGGACCTTGATTGATTGATTGATTGATTGCATGCGATTTTTGATTTCTGATACTTCATTTAGGCCTCTAGATGTCAGTGTAAGTCTGCAAAACATAAACAAATAATTAATTTAGTGATGATGTCAGGCTATATTCACCATAGGCTCCTTCTGGAATTTTCAATGAGTTTTTAGATTTTTAAATTTTGTCCTAAAATAACTTACACACAGTCTTCAGATTTTGAGAAATTATGAAGCCACTGTATTTTAAAAAGCTGTCTTGTTTGTCTAGCATGTAGACTCAAATGTTTAATAAAAGTCTGTTTGTAATTTATTTTGTAGAAAAAAAATTTAAGAGATGTGAAAGTCTCTTAAAGGAGCATTAGAACTCATTATATAGTCAGCATGAAACAAGTTGTAACAGTCTTTTCTTCCTTATTGCGATGTTTATCTGAGTGAAGCGTTTTCTCAAACAAGAACAAATGTAGGGTGTGACTTTATTTTTTCTATCAGGAATTGATTGGATGGTTGTGGTTTGCTATTACTGTGATGTCATATGAGTGACAGGTTGTCCTGCCCTCATGTCAGTAAACACGCCATCAGAGAAGAGATGTCGCTGCAATGAATCTAATATGTTCACAACTTTTTTTTCCAGCTATCTCAGTTCATATATTCCCTCAGAGGCAGCTAATGTCATAATGATGATATAGACGGTTCAGCAACAGCTGGGCAGTGTAATGAATATGCTCAATATCCAGCAGGAAGAGCACTCCTCTGGGTTCATCTTTTTTCTTTTATTGTCATTAACCATATGCCACTTGTCACATTGTGTATTCTTTTTCTTTTCATCAGGTTTCATATTCATAGAATCACAAAGTTTTTTTGTTACATTGGTGTGGACACTCATTGTTTAGACCACACATTAAAGGTGCCCTAGAACGTTCTTTCACAAGATGAAATATAAGTCTAAGGTGTCCCCTGAATTTGTCTGTGAAGTTTCAGCTCAAAATACCCCATATTTTTTAATTATTTTTTTTAACTGCCTATTTTTGGGCATCATTAACTATGCACCGATTCAGTGCGCGGCCCCTTTAAATGTCGCGCTCCATCCCCCTTGAGCTTTCGACTCTATATACAGTGCATAAACAAAGTTCACACAGCTAATATAACCCTCAAATGGATCTTTACAAGATGTTCGTCATGCATGCTGTATGCATGCTTCGGGTCATGTGAGTATAGTGTTTATTTGGATGTTTACATTTGATTCTGAATGAGTTTGATAGTGCTCTGTGGCTAACGGCTAACATTACACAATGTTGGAGAGATTTATAAAGAATGAAGTTGTTTATGCATTATACAGACTGCAAGTGTTTAAAAATGAAAATAGCGACGGCTCTTGTCTCCGTGAATACAGTAAGAAACGATGGTAACTTTAACCACATTTAACAGTACATTAGCAACATGCTAACGAAACATTTATAAAGACAATTTACAAATATCACTAAAAATATCATGTTAATATGGATCATGTCAGTTATTATTGCTCCATCTGCCATTTTTCGCTATTGTTCTTGCTTGTTTACCTAGTCTGATGATTCAGCTGTACACAGATCCAGACGTTAATACTGCCCTTGTCTAATGCCTTGAACATGGGCTGGCATATGCAAATATTGGGGGTGTACATATTAATGATCCCGACTGTTACGTAACAGTCGGTGTTATGTTGAGATTTACCTGTTTTCCAGAGGTCTTTTAAACAAATGAGATTTACATAAGAAGGAGGAAACAATGGAGTTTGAAACTCAGTGTATGTCTTTTCCATGTACTGAACTCTTGTTATTCAACTATGCCAAGGTAAATTCAATTTTTCATTCTAGGGCACCTTTAAAGGGATAGTTCAAATTGTAAAAATGAAAATTCTGTCATCATTTACTCACCCTCAAGTTGTTCCAAACCTGTATAAATGTCTTTGATTACAAACATTCTTCCAAATATCTTCCTTTGTGTTCAGCAGAACAAAGACATTTATACAGGTTTGGAACAACTTGAGGGTGAGTAAATGATGACAGAATTTTCATTTTTGGGTAAAGTATCCCTTTAAGAGATGCATTAAACACAAGTTGTATTTGGCAATAAGTTTTAGACCCGTGAATGCCCATTTACACCAGCCACTGTTGTGGTAAACCACACACCATTTCCATCACATTAATGTTTTGTTCCTTCGGAAGATGGATCTTGGTTTACTGAGCAGTGTATTGGGAGATGACAGTACAAACATCTCTTTGAAGAGTCTCTTGTTTGATGCTGAACTCTCACAAGGGATTCTGTCACAAGCTGACACCAGAACATCCATTGATCCATATTCCACACAAGCCATCCCATTCCACAGAGGACTCCCAAAAGGCTTCCAGGCTCAGAGCTGTATATACTTTTAGACAGTTTATATAAACAATGAATCACGATTTTCTTCATCCTCATGATTCCGCCCCCTAGAGGAACCATAGCATCCTGTTGGGAGTACTGTCAGGAACGGATCTGTTACTCTTTTACATTTTTGTAAAGACTTGTTGGAGTGATAATGCTCCTCGTTGCTTCCCTCATTAAGCTAAAATACTGGCATGAAATGTTATGGTGGTTCTCAACAAGTAGGTTGCAACAAAAAAGTATCAGAGAATGATATATAATTAAAATAAAATATAACAAATAATAATAATAATAAAAAATGTATATGACCTATTATCAACATCTCAATTAACAATTGCAGATGAATATGTGCATCAAATATTAATTGAGAACACTTTACTTCTGCTGCCATCTACTGTTCAGACCAATAAAAGATACAGTCCATTTAAAAGCATTACATCATATTTTGTAAGAGACATAAGGGCTACTTTAGATGTGTAAAGCTCTTAGGGGAGGGTTTGCTAGGATATTTTGCAAAAAAAAAAAAAGGTGGGGACATTTTTATCTGAAATCTGTAACCACTGGTATTACTTAAAGCTACAAAATAAAATAACATAAAATCTTCAAAATGCCACTATAACAATCAG
Organism: Megalobrama amblycephala; assembly: GCF_018812025.1. Classification (NCBI taxonomy): domain Eukaryota; kingdom Metazoa; phylum Chordata; class Actinopteri; order Cypriniformes; family Xenocyprididae; genus Megalobrama; species Megalobrama amblycephala. The sequence goes on along the minus strand of NC_063044.1, from coordinate 56,970,853 downwards.
CCTTATACTGCCATGCTATTTCTTAAAGCAAGCAAGCAAATTTTATTTATATAGCACTTTTCTAAACAAATTAATGCAATTCAAAGTGCTTGACAAGGAACCAATAGATACAGCAATTAATATTAAGAATTAAAAAAGTAAAATAGACCCATTAAGATACATAATAAGAATAGAATTTATAAAAAATCAAAATATGAAAAATAAAATACAACATTACAAACAAAGCAAAACACAAAATATAAAAAGGTTTTATAAGATTTTACAGGAAGGCCAGACTAAAAAGATACGTTTTTAATTTAGATTTAAAGCTATTAATGTTTTCAGCACATCTTATGTTCTCTGGAAGGTTGTTCCAGAGGTGAGGAGCATAACAGCTAAAAGCATCATCACCGAATTTTTAGAAGAAAAGAATCAGAAGATCTAAGAGTCCTTCTCGGTTCATATAGCATACTGTAATCATATTTGAAAGATAGTCTGGAGCAAGTCCGTGCAATGCCTTATAAACTAATAAATGATTTTTAAAATCAATACGAAAACTAACAGGTAACCAGTGTAATGACTTTAATACTGGTGTAATATGATCTCTCTTTTTGGCTTTTGTCAATATTCGAGCAGCAGTGTTTTGGATTAATTGTAATTGGTTAATTGTATTCTTATAGACCAGTAAGAAGGGCATTACAATAGTCAAGCCTGCTAGTTATAAATGCATGCATTCATTTTTCTGTATTGCATAGAGAGAGAAATGGTCTTACTTTAGCAATGTTCTTGAGATGATAAAATGCTGTTTTTGTAATATTACGTACATGAGCTTTAAAATTAAAACTCCTTAGTTTTTTGCCACTTGGCTTGGCTTTAATCCGAGTACATTTAGTTTAGGGATCAATTTCTCTCTCTGTGCTTTTGATCCAATAAGCAAAACTTCAGTTTTATCTTGGTTGAGTTGTAAGAAGTTTTGTGACATCCAATCATTTATGTCTTTAATGCAATTTGCTAGTGAATCAGTTTGCACCGGATCTTCGGGAGACACAGCTACATACAACTGTGTGTCATCTGCATAACTATGAAAAGAGATACCATGACCAAAAGGTAACATATATAGATTAAAAAGTAGTGGTCCTAAAACTGATCCCTGAGGAACCCCACATAGTACTTTATAATATTCAGACAAGGTATTATAATTAATGGATACTACAAATGTTCTTTCACTAAGATATGCTAAAAACTAATTTAAAACTGTTCCAGATAGACCAACATAGTCACTTAATCTATTTAAAAGTTAATCTATTGTATCAAATGCAGCACTCAAGTCAAGAAGCATCAGAACTGAAGGCCAATTTCTGTCAAGGTTTATGTTTATATAATTTACCACTTTAATAAGAGCGGTCTCTGTACTATGATATTTTCTAAAACCAGACTGAAACATCTCTAGTTTCGGAAAACTATCTTCTCTAATATTTTACTTAAAAATGTAAGGTTTGAGATGGGTCTATAATTACTAGGAGTTCTAATATCTAAACTCCCTTTTTTGTACACAGGTTTTACTAGGGCAGATTTAAGGTCAGAAGGGAAAATGCCAAGCTGCAGGGAGTGATTAACTATCTCAAGGATATCGATAGATATAGAATCAAAGATACTTTTAAAAAGAGAGGTAGGAATAGGATCAAAGGAACAAGTAGATGGTTTCAAGTCTGTTACAACCTTTCTTAGTGTCTCAACATCAACCAAAGTAAAACTTTCCATTTTGATAGTATTCTCTACACTTGATAATGAAGGGAACATAATTGACCTATTATTGAACAGATTCCTGATCTAATGTTTATCATTTAAAATTAAAGAAGGTAAATGAGCATTGAAAAGTAGAATGTAAATAAAATAATATATGAATATGGTTCCATGATTGATATATTCCAAAGTAAAATGGCATTACCATCTGACGGAGGGGGGTCAGTAGAAGTAGTAGTAGTAGTAGTACCCACAGTGTAAACAGTGCTTTTGAATAACAATCTACTTCAGACTACTCAATAAAAAGAGAAAGGCATGAGCTCTCTGACTACTGCAATGCAGGGAATTAGATCAAAGTTAGAGATACAACACATGAGTATCCGGCATCTAAGAGCCCTTGATGTAGTACCACTATAACAACCACAAGGAGGACTCAGATAGCCATAAACATTTGTCTTTTTTTTTTCCTTGACATGAGTAGGTTGCAAATTATAAATCTAGTCTAAAGGATGTGGAAAATTATTTATGTTGTTCCGACCGCCAGTAATACACATTTAACTTCAGTCATCTCAATAGTGCATAAAGTGTTTCTTTGACAAATGTCTTTTTATGATGCTTTTAAAATTTTGTAATAAATTCAATCATAACACTTGATCTGACGGGAACTGCTTTGTCACAAAGAGGCCAGTATGCGTTAGTGATAAAACTCCAGAACGAATGGCCCTTATCATATATTTCTTTTTAGTGATTCAAAAGCATACAACACATGAGTCTTGCTTACGTCAAACACAAATTAATGAACCCACATTTTACAGTCGTCCGGAAGTGATAGTTCATAAAAATAAATAAATCAAATAAAGTATTAGTATGGACCCTTTTCACCTTTGGGTAAACTTCCAGTGGTGAATGGGAGATGACAGCAAATAAAAATGTTGTATTCCCATTTGCTCCAATTAGCAAAAGAAAATGATCTAACCCACAACCTACAAATATCGAAAGACTGGTTACAGTTGTCAGAAGAGAGAATGATGTAAAATTACCCATCACTCCCTCAGCAGTTATATTAATAAAGCAATAAGCCCAATGAAGCTGTTTACAGTGAATTTAGAACAGCTAAGTTAAAACCCCCTTAGCTGTTCTAAATTCACTGTAAACCACAGCTTCACAGGCCTTATTGCTTTTATAAATTGTTACCATACAATACAAATATTAAAAGCAAAAGTAAATATAAAGTATATATATATATATATATATATATATATATATATATATATATATATATATATATATATATTTATTAAAGTTAAATCATTTATGGCATTCTTCTGCACACATGCATCTGCTTATCTCTTAGCAAAGTTCTCTTATTATGTGGCATAGTCCAAGTTTGCCTATAAGAAGCATCACTAAACAGTGTAACTCAAACATGCAGTTTCATACCAGAGGAAAAAAAAAAAAAAAAAACTTTTAAATAATATTCCCTCTGCACTTCGGAAACTGTGGGCTGTTTATGGATGGGGGGAAGGGTGTGGTCTCAAAATTAAAGGTGAATGATGCAACATAACGCCAGGGTCACTCATATACTTCATTACATAAATAACAGTTACTTTTACTGACAACAAATGATACATTAAGTTGCAGCAGCAGTGGCGCAGTGATACTGATGTAATGAGGTCACAGGTGTATGTTTGTGGAGTAATTTACAATGTCTTTGAATGCAGTTCAACCAACCAGAATCAAGGATGGGAACTATCCATTTTATAAACCATCCATTTTATTAAAGCAAAGCCACTCGAAGGCAAACCTGCAAACAAACAAAAAAATTATTATTATTATTATTATTATTATTATTATTATTATACAATCATTTTGGTTGATCCATTTTAGGAAGTTTACACCGGGAAAAAAAATGCTGTTTATAAGAGAAGTTACAGACAATTGTGTGACAGGTATGATTCAGTTTACAGCAATTCTTATTCATTTCTGTGTTGTATCCGCAAACAGTGATTGACTGTCACACAACTCTGAAAGAAATTCAAAGACGTCAAGGCTGTAATGTGCTTAGATGTCAAGGCACATATGATCAAGGTTAGCTGTTATGCTTTTTCCAAGGTTAGAGTCACAGACCCTCAGATCTCCCAATAATAAGACAATGGCTGCGTCCGAAATCCCATACTCTCTTGAGTTGGTATTTATTTTGAATAAATAATTACTTCATGACTGCTAAAAAGTTCTATGAATGTAATCTGGACGTACTACATTTGCCATGTTTTTATTATCATGTGACTTACTAGCGTCAGCTGCGTCACTTCATTGCCATTCACACTCGCCCGTGGCCTCATGGGATAGTAAAGTGCCCATCGTATGCACACTTCAGAATCTCGCCTGGAGCAGTAGGTCATCAGGGTACTTTTTGCCTATTCTTTTACTGTGAATTCAGATATATTTCTTTTGTCACATTCTGTTTTTCAGCTACTATATAGAATGGAGGTATGCGATTTCGGATGCAGCCCATCTCTGGTTAAAGTCGGCATGAAATGGAAGTTACAATAGTCTTTTCTTCCTTGTGACATACATTAGAGTAAGAAAATGCTTTGAAAAAGAAATTGTAGGGCCAGACATGATTTCGTCCACGGGAACTGATTGGATCGTAGGAAGTTTCCATTTTGCAGTCAGTTGTGGAGGATATTTAACCCCACCCTCCGCCTAGACACACATCATGAAGAAAACAGTTTTCAAGGTGGAGGGGAGGTTAATGTTTTTGATTAAAGATGATTTAAAAAAAAAAAATTGTTATGTGCACGGATAAATCACTTGTGATAAACACTGCAACCTTCTGTAAAAAAGATTTTGGTTTCATGGCAACTTTAATTTGTGTGTTGTAATTTACTGCCAAGGTAATATAACACAAAGTATAGTGATATCACTGTATATTTTTATTATTATTAATTGAGGAATATATGAAAAACTTTACTATTTACTATTGTGGAAGCTAGCTGTGGAAGATGATATTACAGTCACATGTCATCACAGTCTATGAAAAGGGTTATTTTTTTCTTACACACCAAGCAGATCCCCCCCCCCCCCCCCCCCAATGTAAGACCCGTAAGACCTTCGTTCATCTTCAGAACACAAATTAAGATATTTTTGATAAAATCTGATGGCTTAGTGTGGCCTCCATTGCCAGCAAGATCATTTACACTTTCAGATGCCCAGAAAGCTACTAAAGACATATTTAAAACAGTTCATGTGAGTTCATATTACATTAATATTAATATTATAAAGCATACTTTTAGACTTTAACTTTTATAGAATACTTTTTGTGCAGCCAAAAAAAACCCCCGACTTTTCAACAATATCTATATGGGCCGATTTCAAAACACTGCTTCGAATCTTTTGTTTCAAATCAGCGGTTCGGATCACGTGTCAAACTGCCAAACTGCTGAAATCATGTGACTTTGGCGTTCCGAATCACTGATTCAAAAAACAATCGGCCATCACTAGAAATTGTTGAAAAGTCATTATTTAGTTGTTGTTGTTGTTTTTTTGGCGCACAAAAAAGTATTCTCGTCGCTTCATAACATTAAAGGTGCCCTAGAACTTTTTTAAAAATATGTAATATAAGTCTAAGGTGTCCCTTGAATGTGTCTGTGAAGTTTCAGCTCAAAATACCCCATAGATTTTTTTTAATTCATTTTTTTTTAACTGCCTATTTTGGGGCATCATTATAAATGAGCCGATTCAGGGCTACTGGCCCTTTAATTCTCGTGCTCCACGCCCACGGAGCTCGCGCTTGCCTTGAACAGTGCATAAACAAAGCTTACACAGCTAATATAACCCTCAAATGGATCTTTACAAAGTGTTCGTCATGCATGCGTCAGATTATGTGAGTATTGTATACTGTTATATTGTTTACATTGATTCTGAATGAGTTTGATAGTGCTCCGTGGCTAAAGCTAATATTACACACTGTTGGAGAGATTTATAAAGAATGAAGTTATGTTTATGAATTATACAGACTGCAAGTGTTTAATAATGAAAATAGCGACGGCTCTTGTCTCCGTGAATACAGTAATAAACGATGGTAACTTTAACCACATTTAACAGTACATTAGCAACATGCTAACAAAACATTTAGGGACATTTACAAATATCACTAAAAATATCATGATATCATGGACCATGTCAGTTATTATTGCCCCATCTGCCATTTTTCGCTATTGTTCTTGCTTGCTTACCTAGTCTGATGATTTGGTTGTGCACAGATCCAGACGTTAATACTGGCTGCCCTTGTCTAATGCCTTTCATAATGTTGGGAACATGGGCTGGCATATGCAAATATTGGGGGCGTACACCCCGACTGTTACGTAACAGTCGGTGTTATGTTGAGATTCGCCTGTTCTTCGGAGGTCTTTTAAAGGTCCCGTTCTTCGTGATCCCATGTTTCAAACTTTAGTTAGTGTGTAATGTTGTTGTTAGAGTATAAATAAAATCTGTAAAATTTTAAAGCTCAAAGTTCAATGCCAAGCGAGATATTTTATTTAACAGAAGTCGCCTACATCGAACGGCCAGTTTGGACGACATCCCTCTACTTCCTTCTTTAATGACGTCACTAAAACAGTTTTTTGACTAACCTCCGCCCACAGGAATACACAAGAGTTGCGTTTGTAGAGTGTTTGTCGCCATGTCCTCGAAATGCTGTTATTTTCATCCCGCAGTCCAATCAACGGGTCTGATTCCGGCTCAAATTGATAGGGTAAAATTAAAGACATGTTTACAATAACACTGAGCGCGTGCATCTCCACGTTATGGTAAGAGGCGTGACTTTTCCGGGCAAGGAGCGCTAAGCTGCTGTCGAATCACAACACAGGAACCGCTGGCACAATCAGAACTCGTTACGTATTTCTGAAGGAGGGACTTCATAGAACAAGGAAGTCATCAGCCCGTTTTTATGACAGTGGAAACAGCGGTATACAGAGAAGTAAATTATGTGAAAAATACTGTTTTTTTTACACGCAAAACATGAACACATGTTATATTGCACACTATAAACACAATCAAAGCTTCAAAAAAACACGAAAAACGGGACCTTTAAACAAATGAGATTTATATAAGAAGGAGGAAACAATGAAGTTTGAGACTCACTGTATGTCATTTCCATGTACTGAACTCTTGTTATTTAACTATGCCAAGATAAATTCAATTTTTCATTCGAGGGCACCTTTAAGGTAGAACTACTGTACTCACATGAACTGTTTTAAATATGTTTTTAGTAGCTTTCTGGGCACTGAAAGTAAATTAACTTGCTAGGTTAGGTTAGGTTAAACTTTATTTTATTTGCTGGCAATAGAGGCCTCACTGAGCTATCATATTTCATCAAAAATATCTTAAATTTGTGTTTCAAAGAAGAATAAATGTCTTACGGGTGTGGAACGACATGAGGGTGAGTAATAAATTATATATTTTTCATTTTTGGGTGAACTATCCCTTTAACGTCTATGAAAATTCTCTCAAAATTGATATTTCAAAAACCACACAAAACAAGCATGATGGTAATCCATACAGCCACAGTGGATAAATCAATGTCTTCTGAAGTGAAACAATAGGTGTATGTGAGAAAAGTATTAATATTTTAAACTTTCTAAACTATATAAAGTATTTATTATTGAAATTATCTCATCATTTGCCAAATCTTTATTCATTACAAGTCCTAAAAGCCATTAAATTCTTTATGATTCACAGCCCTAATGTAATGCTAAAGTTTGTTCAGCAGCACTCTAGTTGTGTTCACTTCCCCCCACGGACACACACACTTGTGCAAATGCTGACGGAGCAGCTATACGGAACACACCAGAAAAATGTAGTCATTTAGCAGACAAATAGTAATTCAGACACACCAATGCACGCTCTCAGCAAGTCCCCATTCTGTCCGGTTCAGCGATGATAAACAACACCCTGTGTATCAGCCATACAACTCACACTAAAGGCTTTTGATAAACCATCAGGAGCATTCGCACACAACCATCCTATGTGATGTCAGTGACCATGCAGAACGATTTTGGACACCGGACAGAAAGCGCATTAAATCTCTGCCATGGCAGCTGTGGAAGTAAATTGTGAGAGATCATTAGGATTACATTTTCCCCATAACCAAACTTGTTACCAAGGACAAAATGAAGCCAAACTGGTAGATGTACAGATTGTGGGTGTCAACCTTGAGCAAAACTGAAGGGAATGGAGAGGAATGAATGACAGATTGAGAGGAGAAAAGAGGAGCACAATGCTGCGTATGCTGTTTGAGGGGGCTAGACAAAGACCAGTTGCTACCCCCTCCACCCCTCCTCTCAGTGCCAGCTAAAAATACTTCCTTTTCAGGCTTGCGCGTGTCTGCCTTTGATCTGCGGGCCACTCCGGGCCCTGTGCGTCAGCAATGACGTCAATCAAGCTGGAGAGGGGCTCCTGTTGTAGGTGGAGCGGCTTGTGGGTGGGCTGCTGCAGCCGGTATGAATGAACAACTGAGTGTTGAGAGATCTGCATTGTCTGTGAAGCAGGGGCCCCAGATCCCAGCCTTTTTCAACCCCTCATGCTTTATGTCGGTCGTTAATTGCCAGCATCTCTCAATCCCCTACACACAATGTGTTTATTTACGTTGTCAACATCGTTTTGAGGAGCAGCGTGCTTGACATTGAGTGGGTCTATGGACATGTTTGATTCCAATTTCTTGGTTCAAATAAAAATGCACGTACATAAAACAAAAACAAAACAAAATCTATTTCTTCTCTGCATTTCTCCTCTTCTGTAGCTTGCTTCCTAATCGAGCTGTCTAATAAACCTATTCGAATTTTGAATAGTTAAAATAAAAATTTTAAAATAAAAATCCACATTCGAATGCAAAAACAATGCATTAGGTGTGCATCAGGTAGCCTTATCAGTGGTGCACGAGATGTGATGATGATGATGATGATGAAAGAGTCAATGCGTTTTAATGTTTTTGGTAGCCTATCCAGTTGAACCCACTGGATGGAGTGCTGCTCTGTTGTTCATTCAAAACATTGCAGAAATAGAAAAGCTCAATGTGGAGAAGATCTTGGTTAGGTCAGAACCGTAACCAAGCCGCTCACACAGAACACATTTTCTGTGCTGCTTTTCCATTGTTTTCTACGTAAACATGTGCCGGACGGACATCTTTGACCGTTGCACTCGAGTCTCGCACAAGAGAGCCGCATGTTTAAAAGCATGTAAAGTTAAAAGAAGTTCAACTTTTAAAAAACACATCTCAAGACCCATGTATTTAAACGCAAAAAGTTATCTGTGCTTCGGCTGTCTTGTATTAAACTATTAAAAATACATGATGCTGTTTTGTTCATAATTGTTTATGCAATTCACAAAATTATATTTGAATTATAAAAGTTAGTTTAAACATTATACACTTTTTTTTTTTTTTTTTTTTTTTTTTTTTACAGACGGTCATGTTATTTCATTGCTTTGAATAAAAATGTAATGCATTGCATTGATATTTTTCTCATTGCACCGTCTTGTGGCCTCATGAGAGAAGCAAAAAGATTTTCTGCCCTAGCTGAAATGTCTTTTAAAAGATTAGTTCACTCAAGCCATCCTAGATGTATATGACTTTCTTCTTTCTGATGAACACAATCTGAGATATATTAATAAATATCCTGATGCATCCGAGCTTTATAATGACAGTGAGTGGGATCAACAAGTATGAGCTGAAGAAAGCATCTCCATCCTCATCCATCCATCATAAACAGGTTTTCGGGGGTTAACAAGTTAACAAGGCAGTCTGGCGGAAGCTAGATATTTTACTTCATAACTTGTTTAAATATGTATTTATTTATTTTTTTTACACAAACGCATCACTTCGCTTCAGAAGGCCTTTATTAACCCCCTGGAGCCATGTGGAGTACGTATATGATTGATGGATGTGGATGGATGCACTTTCTTGAGCTTTATACTCGTTGGTATCGCTCACTGCCATTATAAAGCTCGGACGCATCAGGATATTTATTAATATTTCTCAGATTGTGTTCATCAGAAAGAAGAAAGTCATATACACCAAGCATGGCTTGAGGGTGAGTAAAGCTTGGGCTAATTTTCATTTCAAAGTGAACTAATCCTTTAAATTCAAATATAATTCGAATATTAGTAATATTTAAGTAAAGAATTCGAATTTTGTTTTTCAGCCATTTTGACAGCCCTATTACGAATATTGTTGGCTTTTTGACAAATGGCTTTGTTCCTCTTTTGCATTTTAGCGTCTGCTAAATGCATGACTGTGAATGTAAATGTATTGAATTGTTTTGACATCACAAACTCTGGATTAAAATATCCCAGAGTGCAGACAACCAGTCAAAACTGCATCTGCATTTGTTTTCAACAGTTTATGTTCAAAGGTTTATATATTACAGACAATTCTAAACATTATTTCTAGTTAAATTAATGCTCTTTTCTATCCCAGAAGAGGTCCACACACTTTGTTTAGATGATAGTCATGTGTTGATTTGATTTTTTTATTTATTTGTGCAACAGCACTTTGTTTATGCGCTCTATGCATCAAGCAGGGGTCTTCAAAGCGACCGGAGCAGGCAATAACGGTGATTCACAAGCCCTCGCGTAGAAATCTGAATGTAACTCAATAAACACAAACACACACACACTCACACATACGGTTACTTGGCAACAACACTGTTACTAAGAGACTGATTGCAAAGGAGGCTGGTTTCTATGGCAACAGCTGTGGCTGAGTCATCCGCAGTGCAGCATGTTGCCGGACTGGCAAGCTGATCAGTCTCTGGTGTCATGGTGAAAGTACAAGGCCCTGAAAATCAAATTGCTGTTATGTCACAAAGAGTGATGTGATGCAATGCAACACATTTTTATTCCCCAAATCTGCCTCCTAAGGGATTAAATTACATGGGACACATGGAAGAGAGCTGGTGTTTTAAAGTAACATCTATACGCTAATACTTGGCACCCTTGCTTAAATTGCTTTATTATTCAGTGAACAGTTACATTACCTCATCCATGAGGTTTGCTTGAATTCAGAGGATTGCTGAATTCAACAGGTTACACACACACACCCTATAGTCATCGTTCCAGCTGTTGCGAGGCCTGTGGTGACATCTGGATGAAAAGCGTGGCTTGAGTGGAGCGCGATCTGATTGGTTGTTGTTGACCCATGGTATGTAAAAAAAAAAAACAACAACAAAAAAACACAGACAGCTTGAAATCCTGCTTCATGAACCATGCATCCATATTCACAAAAGCCTTCATGTTTGCAAAAGGATCATATGTTGATAAAACATTAAAATTGCATTTTTGCTGTACAAGGTCCATGATGTGTTTGCTTTACACACTGGAATTGATTTAGCAATATAATTCCTCATAATCTGGAGTTTTCTAACTTTTAAAATGCCACTCAACTTGCAATGGAACTTCCTAAAACATAAGAAGATGTTTATATAAAATCAGTATGAGAAAATGTATTGTATATGTATATATATATATATATATATATATATATATATATATATATATATATATATATATATATATATATATATATATATATATATATATATATTTACAAATAGATTAAATTGTGATTAATCAATTTGACAGCACTAAAATAAATATGTGCAAAATATTTACCAATTATTAAAATTGAGAGTAAGCATTTATCTGTTATAGTGTAAGTTTATCTGTACTACAATCTGATGTGTGTCTGTATGTATTTGTACTACTATTGTAAAGCATCCTTAAGTTCTGTAAAGGTGCTATATAAATTAAACATCATCATTATTATTATCTATGCATCTCATGATTTCTGATCAGTCTTTAAAAAGCAGAATGAAATAGTAAAATTATTACATTTGGCAAATGTAAAAAAGTCATTACATTAAACATTTTATTAATCTTCTTTTTATAATAATCACACATTAACCCTACAAACCCCAGTTTGAAAACCCTTGATTATCATCATTTTTAATGGATAGTTTTTCCAGCCACACAGAAAATCATTTAAAACAAGCGAACTACACAGCTGGTCTCTTCAGTCTCTAGCCAGATGTATAGGATCAGTATGTGTGATTGTTATTCCGGTAAATGGGATATTGGATTTAATGTTCCAGGGCATGGATTCCCTGTGGATTACACTGGCCGTGCATGATTTCCTTGCCTTTGTCCTGACTCAAAAAAAAGTGACTTTATGGAAATGGTTGCATTCATTTTCATATGGTTCAAATATCCTGCAAATTTGTGTAAGTTTATCACATACAGATTGTCAAACTCACTCTCAGGTTTTCTCTGTTAACTCTCCTGACCACAGTTTACCGTTGGTGGATTGATTTGACTGCCCAAATGAGCCAAGAATTGCCAGGTGTCTCCTACTCTGTACTCTTTGATTTTTGCATAATTTTACATGATCCAGCTGTCATTAGCCACCTCACAACAAAAATGAGATTTGCACCAAAAAAAGCGAGGTGGGAGGTTCAAACAGCCACATACTTTGTATAGTTGTCATCCTTGCATTTGAGCAAAACTGTATGGAGGACTAGGAGTATAAATTTGTATTGAGAAAAGCATACATGTTTTAAAAATTCTAACTTCTCTCTGCATATTTTGCTGGCAGCCATGACCCTAAAATTCAGTCGAAAGTTCATTGGCCATGTGTGAACTGTCCAATAGCATTTTAACTAGATTGGTCAAAAAATGCATTTAAATCTTGCATTTTTTTTTTTTTTAATCGATTTAATATTTATTGTAACATTTAAAGGGGGGGGGGGGGGGGCATACAATTTCATGTATTCTGACTTATTTACACTGTTAAAGAGTTGGATTGTCATGCTAAACATGGCCAAAGTTTCAAAACAGAGTATTTCTGTGCCATAAATACTCTTCCAAATCCTCATTAACATCGTGGTCTTTTTTTCGAGTATGGGGCTGTGTGACATCATATAGGTCGGAATTCCTTGTACGGGCACTTCTCCCAGAAGAGCGTGCGTGCACGTCGACCAGAGCGAGAGAGCAAGAGCACGCCCATCAACGCGTGTTCGGCTTTACGGAAGTCATCAGCAGTGTTACACAGGTCACAGGACTTCACAAAATCAATAAGGTCACCAAAGAAGTGTGTTTTTGGTTGTGTTGGAAAGATAACCTTGCATCCCAAAGAACCCAGCGTTAAGTGGAGCTGAGAGCTTTGTGCTCACGCATTACATTGATGCGCTCTCAATATTTGTTATTAAAATAAACATAGAAACTGAAAGTTTCAATCACTTTTTTATTGTTTAAAACGAATGGAGAATATCTTGTGTTTTCCGTGGCTGCTCGAGCCCTCAGGATCGGCGCTTATGGTTTTATAAACAAGGCTCAGTTCTACGCTGGACTTACAGATCTGAAAGATGGAACGGTCACAGCGGTAATGATCCCGGTCATGAGTCGGAACCGCAGGTGGTGAGTAAAACTGCTTCAAATGTCTGTTTTGTTGGCGATAGGTGCGTAAGTGCATATAATGTAAACAACACGAACCTAGTGAATTCATAAATTCATTATTCATCATTCACTATACGCTATATTCATTATAATGATTCAAAAGTTATCCATGGATAATGCAATGGTGTATTGTATGCGTTTAAATACATTTGTTTAGCTGACCATTGATAGCTTGCAGACAATCGCTGCGCAAAATCTGCGCGTGCTTGTGATAGCTTGTCACTCTTTAGTGCCACTCACACGGCATGACTCCAGGAGCTCGGCTGTTTTCAGAAAGACTCAGTACAGCATCTTTTATAAATATGATAAAACTGATAAATACTTTTTTGAGAGATGAAGGATGCACTACTACTCTATATGTACTCAAGATTAACATGAGATTGGCAGAAACTGTGTGTGATACCCCCCTCCCTCCCTTTAACAACATTTGCTTCAGCTATATACCATTTATTTGTTAATTTTTTTATTATTCAAACAAAACATTGATGATTGATTAAAATTAATTTTATTACTACACATAAGGCACTAGTCTACCATCTATGAATTACTTTTATTTGAATTATGAAGTACACATGACTGAAAAAAATGGGTGTATAGGATTTACATTTAACTCAATTTGCTAGAACATTTCACAAATAATTAGAAATAAATGGCAAGTAACACTCATTTAAATGCATTTTTTTAAAGACTGAATTCACATTTTCTTGTAAAACACTCAAATAATCTTTATTATCAACTTCGAAAAATATTTATTTTTTCTGTGTAGTTCTCCACAGAAAACCTGGACTACATTTTTACTGAATTTTCCATCCAAATTCACAAGTGTTAGTTAAGAGAAATGACGAAGAAGGGAAGCAGAAGGTGGAAAACATCAGGTTTTGGCAGTTATAACCTGGTCTCTCACATACCTCGTTTTTATTGACATACCATAAACCATAACCGTCTCTCTCTCTGAGGTGCTTTGTACAATAATCCAGAGTAAGCACATCTTTATGAGATTCCCTAGACCTGCAGTCAAAGTACACAGACACGCAAACCAATGGTGAGCAGAGTCTGTGAGGATGGCGCCTGATTGTGAGGGAATCCTTTGTACGGCATGAAGTCATGACCGATGAGATTGGTGCCAGCCACGGAGAGAGCAAGAGGGGCCCTTCCATTCAGAGCACCACAAAAAAACATGCAAGCAAGGGTAGGAAAACTGAGCGAACTAGATTTAAGACAACACTGCTTCCTTCTTACTACTAACTAAATCCTTCCTTTTAGTACTAACTAAATCCCCAGGGCAGCCCCTAAAGAAAACAAATTCAGTATGCCAGATGGCTAGTGAGACCCTATACCCTAAATAGATGATTAAACACAATGCAGTCACATGCCCATCCACCCCACCTTCCTCCATCGGAAGAGTGAGGCACAGTTACCCCTACACTCATGCATTATTAAGAAGGTGCACTACTTCTCCCCACACCAAAATCCCTCCATTATTTATGCTGAAGGACTGAGTAGGATCTAATAGGCATATAGGATTTCTTCATTTGTTGTGCAGGCTCCGTCCAATGAGGGAGGCTAGGAGTGGGTGGGAGCAAGTGAGCAGGCTATAAATAGACAGCTCTCTAGCTCTCTGACTCCGTGTGGAGGCTGACACGGGATGCGCTCAGCATGCATAACGAGTAAAGGTAGCACCGAAAAATTCTTGCGCCGAGCGTATAGTTGGATGCCGCAACTCACTGGCAGCCATTTGACAGACCCGCTGATGAAAAAGAAGGTTTAAAGCGGAAAAACTCTGTCTGTCTGTGAGAAGCTCTAGTTTGTACTCTGCATAAATTTCATCCAAACAACTGCTGCAGGAGATGCAGACTTCTTGGCTGAGCACTGAAGCCAGTATGATGTTATGTAATGGCAGCTAAAATGGGCGTCGGATACATCCTATGCCTCTGGGTAATGCTGAAATGACTTATCGGAGTATGCATGAGTCAAACAATCTGCTAGTGCACACCACAGTGTCCTCAAATACTCTAAAAATGTAAATTATTAAGTTTGTAATCAGTTGATAAGCTAATGACAGATTCAACAAACTACAGGAAAAAAAAGGAAAAGAAGGAAAAAGGAAAAAAAAAAACTGTTTGTTGTTTGTTTTTAGAAATGTAATGACGCATTACATTCACTCACATTGTTTAAGCAATATCATATTTGAAATTATTCATATATTTTGAAAATAAAGCACTGCTGTGATGTGGCTGTAGGCACAAGGCCATCAAAGCTGTGCTGATATACAAAACTACAAGTGTGATATTGTTTATTAAAGGAGACCTATTATGCCCCTTTTCACAAGATGTAATATAAGTATTTGGTGTCCCCAGAATGTGTCTGTGAAGTTTCAGCTCAAAATACCCCACAGATCATTTATTAAAGCTTGTCAAATTTGGGTGTGAGCAAAAACACAGTTTTTGTGTGTGTGTGTCCCTTTAAATGCAAATGAGCTGCTGCTGTGGAGCTGTAACAGCTTGAGCTTCAGTTGTTAAAAAACAAAGCCGGAGAATCTCACGCACACGCAGCCAAAATGATGATTGTCAGTAACGGTGACACTGATGGAGAGATTCAGGAAGAAGTTACAACTTTTAGAATGCATCTGGACGTTTCTGAATGGTTAGTGGATAAATGTATGAGTTGATTCAACTCATCGACTAGCATGTGCCTCATGTTAATCTTTTGTGCAAATCCAACGTTGAATTGACCCTCGTTTGTGAAGCAGTCCGGCGTAAAATGACAGCATGGCAACAACACTCTACAACAACTCTTCCTCTTCTCTAAAGCAGCCCAACATGGCCTCACCCTCTTTGTTGCATGTTCCCGGGGGCAGGGTTTATGTAAATTTTAGGGTTTGTGATGTCACCAATCTAGGAAGAAGCTCATTGTAGTCCTTACCAGTCTTTGTTGTAGTCCTTAAAAAGTGATTTCTGTAAAAGAAAATATCTCCCTTTGCATTGAACTTTGAGCGTCGTAACTTTGCAGATATTGTTTATGCTCAAACAGCAACATCACACACTAAAGTTAAAAAGCGAAATCATAATCAATGACCCCTTTAAACTTTTGTATGAAACAGCCTTTTAGACAAAAATAAATAAATAAATAAAATGGATGTACATAGCGGGGACCCTTCTAGCTGCTAAAATATGGCCAAAAAAAAAAAAAGTTTGTAAGTGTAAATAAGCATAATTTTCAAAGCAATATTTTAGAACTCAATATATATTCGGCTACATAATAAAACTGTGATGCAGAGAATTTCTGATATGTTAAGGTGCAGTCACATTTACCAATGCCCAGTGAATTTCATGACTGAAATCCAGTAATTTTAACAGGAATCACGCAATCAGGAATTTGGCGTGATGGCGAAACATTTCCCCACGCAGATTTGGTCATGCAGATTCTTCGCATTAACCAAAATAAAGCTGCTTAGTTTGAGAGTGACTTATGTGTAAGATGTGCTGCATATATCACATTACTGACAATATTTAATTTAAATTTGACCACACCTTTATGCCCAAACATGAGCAAATGAAAAAACAAAACAAAACTTCAAATCTATCCCATTAGTCTGGAACGCCAGGAACATGGACAAACACTGCCCAGCTATACTAAATTAAAACACTTATGGAACGCCAATTAAATTTATTTAAGGACTAGAACGGCCTGCCACATTAAGCCTAATAACATTGTGTTCTGTTGTGTAATATATAATGCATGTATGCACCTTAAAAACGCATAGTCCTATGAATATGTGGTTACATAATAAAACAACGCCTTCATCTTTCTCTTACGGAAGAGTTACAACCAACGCTCACAAAACATTCAATGCTCACCAGCCCAAAGCGATGCATTATTGATATTTTTGCTGCTATCTCTTTAAATGGGATTGGTCTGTTTTGTGTGCGTGTGCATGTGAGAGAGAAAGAGACAGCGAGTGGGAGGCAAGCTTTGTGTGGAGAAACAGAATGAACGGGTTGTTATTTTAGGCTAGGGCATTAATTCACTTGTTTAATATTTCTTTCCATACACATATGAAGTGGTGTTTTCCGGGTTTGGTACCGAGAGAGGTTTACATCTCAAATTATCATCACCTCCGCAAGGAAATAACGGGCAGGGCTGCTGCTGCTGCTGCTGCTACTGGTATATTTATTTATTTTCCCTCATGCGTCCTGCAACGTTGTGGGAAACGCGATCGAGCCAGGCAGCGATCTCTGATTTATGATGGATTAATGGTCGTGTGAGCTGCATATGAAAGAAAGGTAAGAGAATCGACTGGTAATACATTCGATTATTCTTTAATGTGGTGCATGTTTTGATCAAGCTTTGACGCAAAGGATTCAAGGAAAACCAGGATACTGGTAATAATGGACAAGGAAACGAGAATACAACATTATTACCGCTCGGGTGAACGTGCATGTCTTTGGATGCGTCTCAAAACCTAGTGTGCTGTCTACCTAGGCTGCATTTTTGGACATCACAGGCGCATGCTGCCCAAAAATGTTGCACGCGACCATACACTGCAATAAATATTGCCTTGATGAGTATTATCGCACTTAAAACAAGATAAATGTAGCTAATACGAGTTTTGTTCGGAGTTTACATTGACAAATAGCCTGGGTTACTTAAACCTCACTTCATTTTGTTAGGTTGATGCTTAAAACAAGAAAATAGCCTACTATTTGCGAAAGAAAGAACATACACTTAATTCAAACTTCTCAACTAAAATGATTGTCTTTGGAAATGAGCAAATAGATATGTGATACCCAGGGAGGCAGCTCACTAGGTTTTGAGACAGCCTTTTGTCTCGCTTATGGGATGCTGAATATTCCTCATGTACATGACGTCACCTGTCCGTCTTTTTCCCGAGGTCGGGATGCACACGTTATCCTCCGCGTTTCGCGAGGTTGTCATGACGTAACAGGCAAATGTTTTGTTCGATAAACGTTTACACAACGATACAAGGCCCTACGGCGTTTGATAATATTTAGACAACTGCATGATTCCACACTTGGCGCCAAGGTTGCTCTCTGTGCAGTGTTATAAGACGACAGGAATTTAAAGGGGTAGCTCACCCCAAATTAAAATTCTGTCATCATTTACTCACCCTTATGTCATTTCAGAACTGTCTGGTTTCATTATGATGTGACACAGAAAATGTTAAGCCTCTTTTGTATACATTAAAGATGAATTGAAGGTTTAGAGCAACAAAATGGTGACTAATAAATGATGACAGAATGCTTATTTTCGGGTAAGCATTTCTCTTAGCAAAAGCTTCACTGAAAGCACATGCACATGGCTTCAAATGAAGACACACCTCTCACTTTACAAGCTCAATAATAGTTAGGCCTACAGGATTTCTTAACAAGTCTAGTCAGGGATTGATTATGCTAAGCTGTTTAGAAGCTTGGAAGACCCTTAGTGATTAGGACTACTATTTTCATTTAAAAACATCAGTGAGTTAACGAGAGTTAGGCTATGTTTAGAAAAGCATACGATCTTGCTACTCTTACCATTACCGCCGTACATAGTATTGTGACCGACAACATTTGACATTATGAAGCAGAATACTACAGAGTATACTGGACAGAAAGTACCACAAGCCGGGACTCAAACTCTGGTCGTCTGAAGCAAAACCATGCCATGAAGAGCTGCCCATGAGGCATTGAAATGTTAAAATGAAGATCTGGGTGAAACATTAACAGTGACACATCTCTCTTTATTGGTTTGTGAGTAATAAGATCAGCTACACCCACATGGAAAAAACCTATATAAACATATATGTTTCAATATAGGTTTTGATATAGGTTTTTAATATATGTGACATATATAAAATTGGCCGTTTTCCTATATTATATGTGCATGTATGCAGCATATATGTGCATATACACTGCATATAGGTTTCATATATGTGCATATATCCACATATAGGTTCTTTCCATGTGGGCAGCAGTAACTAATATCATGGCTGAAGAAAGTGAGCATGTGTGTGGAGGCCCACTCAACCCATACAGCGTAGTGTACACTATTCTCAATGAGATCGTGTAGATTACTTGTCTTCACTTTCAAACCGAGCATCCCCTTCTCTCCAGGTCAGTTTTAAGCGCTGTTCACACCGAGGATTACAACTACACAATCTTAATAATCATTCTAATTCTGTGAGAATAGTGAAGACCACAGAGGAACAATATAGTTGAAAACACTTTCAGATTGACTTGTTTCCCAGCTGAAGAACGATAAAACATTGACAGAGCAAAGAAGAATCCAAACATGTTTACAGAGCTCGATTATTTAAAGTGGCAGATGACATAACGGCAGCTTGTGCTTATAATAAATGGAACGTTATAGTCTGTTTTAGTGGACACTAATTTAGTTATCATTCTTGGTGTGAATGGGCCTTTATCAGGTGGCTATTACTTTAGTCTTTTTTTTTTTAAACAAAGTTTTAACTAAATTAAAGTTTTGGCTTCCCACATGGAACACTTCAGAAGTTGTAAACCTAATTAAGATGCTGTTTTGGTTCCTTCCCTTTTTTAGAGACTGTACATCATTCCTTATTTATCTTGTACGACTGCAGTAGGACACATGATCCAAATTTGAAATTATAGTAGCTAGCAGCAACTCTTCCAGGAGCAAAATAGGTACAGGTGCAGATTTTCTTTTTACATTAATATAATTTGTGAAGTCTGTAATGGTAGAGTGAAACTATTCCTCAGAGTACAGATTTCATACCGTTGTCCCACTTACAAACTTCCAAAGACTTGGTTCAACTTCATCTAACTTCCGAAACTTCATTTGAAATTCCACCGAGGAAGTCTCAGAAGTGCTCTTAAGCCACCTCTCGCTGAGAACACGACTAGATTGTGTGGTTTCTTTGAACATGCAAATCCCTCTCAAAGAGACCACTGCCAATCCTGTCCACTCCAAGAAGCTTCCACTATCCCATCTCCCCCGTTCCCTCTCTGGTCCCATCCCCCACCCTCATTGTGTGCCAAGCACCGCACATCTGTCCGTGGCAGAAGTGCCAGGGTCTCCATTCTATGCTTGTTTGTTGTCGTAGGGCTTGTGTGTTTCGTCAGTAAATCCAAATAACATGGGTAAGGAGGCCGGGCCTGTAGGCGAAATAAAAAGACTTGCAAAGTGGCAGAGGGGAGAACGGATTTACTCCATGTAGACGGTCTGCCAACAGTTGGATAAATGCTCTGGAAAGTGTGTAGTGTTTTGTCCTTGAGTGATACAGACCAGTTTTCTTGTATTCCAAAGCATTTGCAAAATGACATGTTCTATAATGGCATGTTTGTGAACGAAAAACTTTCAGGCCAAACATCTCCCTGAGTTTCTGGACAGGACTTCTCTGTATAACCATATTATGTAAAGTCCACTTACTCTCTAAAAGTAGTAGCTTTAAATAGTTCAAATAGTTCATCCCAAAAAACCCTCACCCTCATGTTATTTGCATGACTTTTTTATCTGCAAAACACACACAAAAAACATTTTTTTGAAGAATGTTTCAGCAGTTTTTGTCCATATTATGAAACTACATACTTCTGACTTAAAATGACTTGAGTTACCCTGTTACTGACAAGCATAATAGCTTATGAAAATAGGACAATATAGTTAAAGGTATTGGCATGTGTACTCAATCTCCAGAAATTTGTGCTATTTTCAATAAAGTAATCATCCTTAGAAAAGAAGGAAGTACTTAGAAGTTTCTCAGAATTTGGGATTGACCCAATATGAGTCTTTATTCTGACGTCATTAAAGATGTTTTGCAAAATTATTTAAGAACAGTTAGGCCAAGGCCAGGATGAAATCATATGAAATATCTAGAGGTAAAAGCATGAGAACAAGCTAAACCAACAGTTTAATCAGCTATTTAGTTGATCTGTTTGTAATGAAGTAGCCAATTTATCTTTGATAAGCTAATTCTAGCTATTCTAATCCTCTCGGCTTGATTCAGAAAAGAACTTCTGTACGTGTGGCATTTTTATTTGGAAAAGTAGAAAGGCGCTCAGCATGCAGTCACAATTTATAGCCGTGTGCTTTTAAAACACCCCCCCTAATTATTTAAGAGGTGCTTTTTTCCCTTCTGTATATCCAGATGAACTCCCTTGAACCCATCTGGATGGCAGCCATGCCCTTTCCATGTCTTGCTTTCAAATACTCTGCTGCTTAACTGTTTCTGGAGGTTTTCCCTGGCTACTTCCCCTTTT
The DNA here is from genome assembly GCF_018812025.1 of Megalobrama amblycephala. Lineage (NCBI taxonomy): Eukaryota > Metazoa > Chordata > Actinopteri > Cypriniformes > Xenocyprididae > Megalobrama > Megalobrama amblycephala. The sequence goes on along the minus strand of NC_063044.1, from coordinate 56,949,389 downwards.
CAAATTCTTCATGGGGGCGACAGCTGAACTGATTTGTTCTAGTGCTGGATGTAAGGAGAAGAACCACATAGCTTTACTGTCTGAATTTTAAATAATCAGTTGAATTTGTTCTTCAGTATTTAACTGACAAGCAGATACATATAGAGTACTGTGCAAAACTCTTAGGCCACCATTTGATGTTGTCTCAGCAATGGCCTATAGTAAATGACCATATATAATTATTTCTCCATCTCTTTATTAGAATATAACCAGAAAATACAGAAAAAAAAAACTTATTCTATATAGCAAAAAATGACTTCTATATAGCAACAGCAGGAACCTGGCCAGATTTTCTTCTTTGAGAAACTGGAAGAAGTCCAGGAGGTCACACTAAATACAGATTTTTGCTTAAAGAAGCCATTTTGTTCTGATTTACATTTTGTGTACATATTTCCTGTATTTTCTGTTTGTATTATAATAAAGACCAAAAAAAATCAGTATGGATTGATCATTAAAACATTGCTAAAACAACAAAGCTGGTGGTGGCCTAAGACTTTTGCACAGTACTGTATATATGGTGTTAACATCCTTTATGTAAAACTGTTTTGGTATATAAAAACCTATTGACTGAAACATGAGAACTCACACACACACACCCAGAGGTTATAGTTAGACCTTTGCACAGAGGGGTCACTGTGTCAGAGAACTGCTGAGCAACATATACTGGTTATTTTAACACTGATCTAATGGCACAATACTTCCTCTGCGAGTGAATCACTTTTCTTAATGTGGAAAGTCTAAATATTGATTCTTGACGTGAGAATATCTCTATGGTATTGTGAGGTAAAAATATACTTTTAAATATAGATGCCCACCCCAACCCTTAACACACATTACTCCGTTTTTCTTTAAAATTATACATTTTGTGCTGAAATGAAGGGTAAAGAAAGCATATGGATGGGGCCTTGGCCAGCTGCCACCACTTCTTACTTGGCACATATCTCAGTACAGAGAGTTCCCATCAAGCCCCGTTCAGAATATGTCAACTAGCTTCCTTTAAAAAAAACCAAAAAAACAACAAAAAAAAACTTGTCCCTCGCCACTCAAACATTTGCTGCACATGGTTTGACGTTGCGTTGTTTGATTTGCCCCAGTGCAGGGGACGACTAGTCCTTTTTGTGCCAACTTATTGAATGGGGCTTCAGTTTTTATTAGGAACTCTCAGCTGCATTGCCCACACAAGTGGCCACACAACATCTTGGTGGGCCAAAGCGCTCCTCTGCAGTGCAGAAGTGTTGCTAAAGGCATTCTGATGTGCTTCATCAGGCAGTTCAGTTGCTCTCCTTGGTGCTGAAGTTGCACTAACAGGTCTCTCTCTCTCTCTCTCTCTCTCTCTCTCTCTCTCGGTTTCCTTCACTCCCTTTCCACCTGCTGCACTTTTCCATTTTGCTTCCTCCTTATACATCACATAAATATTTTTTTTGTCTTCATGCCAGTTTTTCCTTTTTGCACACTGCCATTTGACATCAATTAATTTGTGTGTTTTAATACAGTGTTTTCCAATCTTTTTTTTTTTGTTTTATATACCCCCACAGTCCCATCATTAAAGCTCAAATACCTCTTCATCAATACCAAACACTTAGCATTATTATTAATCTTAGTAAAATGGCCATTAACATAATGTTTCACTTTAAAATTGAAATGAATCGAATATGTTTGAAAATCAGACTCGTCTCATTTCACCTCTCTTTTTAATGAGACACCTGAGCTTGTTTGTCTTCACAGGTTTTGACAGTTCTGGAGAAAATCATAGAGAAACGTTACTAGCAGATTAAACTCAAAACACATGTGTTTTGAGTTTAATCTGCTAGTAACGTTTCTGCTAGTAACGTATTCTTTCCTCAAACAGGAACTGGACGATTTAGCACAATAACTACAACGACAACACAAGATTAAATGTGAAATTTATGTTTTTCACACACGCATTGGTTCAAATGTTTGGGTCAGTAAGATTTTTTTTTTTTTTAATTATTATAAATACTTTTGTTGCATTAAATTGATCAAAAGTGACAGTAAAGACATGTACATTACAAAAGATTTCTATTTTAAATAAATGCGGTTTATGGGCCTGTTTACACCTGGTCACTTCATGCGTTTTTACTGATCGGATAGTTATCTGATTTATCAAAATGATTCCATTTACACTTGGCCACATAAATGTGTCTTTGCAGAACAGATATAAATCCAATCTTCAATTCCCGTGCTGTATGCAGATTTATTGGAGCTCAAATATGAGCTGTGTTTTATTGACCATCAGCTAATTTCAAAATCAAACACCACAATAAAAGAGATCGCAACAACAGCACTGATCATTTAGGCTACGTTCATATATACTGTCAGTCCAAATCTTATTTGTGCGCATAACTGATTGAAATACGATCAGATTTAGCAAAAAAAAAATCGCATGAAATGCAATTTTTACAAATCCGTTTGAAGCTACATTCATATGTGGTTTGAAATCCTATTCAAATCGCATTTCTGTAAATCCGTTTCAGTCCGACTGCTCTGATCGGATTTCACGTGGTTTATGTAAAATGTAAACATCAGACGTCGCTATCGGAAACAGTTGTGTTGTTGCAAAGTACCAGACAAGCAGAAAATGACAATATAATGGAAACGTGTTTTAAAACCGGTGGAGATGACAGCATAGAATAAAGCCGCTCATATCAGCCTCCTACGGAAGACGCAGGAGTCCAGCGTGGCGGTTGCACATTGTCATGTTGTAAATAAGTCAACATCTGTATTGCAAACCCATCCATGTTGTAGGTGTTGTTGTTGTTTTTGGCATATGCCTGCCTATCAATGCAACGTCCTTGCCATAGAAACCAATGCAGATATTCTGGAAAACGAAAGAGCGGCATGGACACACAAATCGAATCTGTACAGTTTTGATACACAGTGTGGACGTCAGTAATTTTAGATCAGATTCCAATCGGATACACGAATAATCGGATTTGGACCGACAGTGTGAACATAGCCTTAATCTCATTACTTTTAAAAAAGATGATTGTGTTTTGAGCATCTGCAACTTACTTTTTTAGTTTAATTTGCGTCAGTTTGCGCGTCGGCTTGAAGAGATACTCTGTTGCTCTTTTGCTCTTGTTGCCGTAGCACTGTCACATTTGGCTATAACATGTTATATAGCCTACAAAAACATGTTTATTTTTTAGCATTTTTGGGAGGAGTAAAATTTACATATGTAGTTTCAACAACCAGATGCATTTAGACTTGCTTCTCATACCACCTCTTGAAGTGGTTTGAGCAAATGGATTTATATCTGTCTCAAAAGCGTTTCAGAGGGCATTTAGACCTGTTCTTTTTACGATCAGGTAACTATCAGAGAAAATGCATGAAGTGACTGGTTGTAAACAGGCCCCCTTTGACATTTTTATTTCTTAAACAATCCTGAAAAGATGTTTCAGTTTCCACAAGAATATTAAGCAGCACAACTGTTCTCACCTTTGATAATAATTAAAGATTTATAAAGAATCAAATCATCATATTAGAATGACTTCTGAAAGATCATGTGACACTGAAGACTGGAGCAATGGCTGTGTGTACAAACTACAAATATTAGTCAAAAGATTCTAATCTATTACTCTATAATATTATTATATCATATTTAATGTATTATTTTTTAAATAATTAAAACAAATATATAAAGATTTCTAGGTTTAACGAAATAGAAATGATTTGAATTATCCATCCAAGTACTCCAATTTGGGAATCGTGATTTTAATCAATTAATTTTGATCCATTTCTAATCAAATCTTTTCAGATTCTTGCACTACTTCTCTGTTGATCAGGTGTAATCTTAGAAAGCTCCACCTCTTGAGTGTGGGTGGAAATGGGGTTTGTGGTCTGCTCTTTAGCGTTTGTTTTCCCAGGGAAACAAATTAGATGTTTTTCCCCTCACTAGTTTTCAAAAGCTGTGAAATGAGTTGTGCATTTGCATAGTTTTTACCTAGATTGTGTTTCTCTTGTGAAGGTCTAGTGGTCATTCATTCAAAACACTCTCATGCAAAATCAACATGTTTTGCTTTTCTTCATGTAAATCCAAATCATTGACTTTTAATCATTCTGCATTCAAAATCACTATATGCTGGATCGTGTAAGTGTTCCAGCTGCGGAGATAGTCACGACAGGGGCTTATTGAGAAAAATGTCTGAAAGCAAGCAACGCTCATTGACATTTTACACTTGAACCATTAGTTCACAGAGCACGCACACCTGCATGGAGGGTTTTAAGGTGGACCAGGGTGTTGAAAAGGCAGCTCTGGTTCAGAGTATATTCTTCAGTCACTTCCCACAAGGCATTTCTCCGAACACTTCTAATATTCTGTATAGTTATTTTATCACTTGCTAAACTGATATTTCACTGACTGTTTATTCTTTTTGTCATTTGGGACATATTTAATGTCATATCTGTGCTGAAATGTCTCTATTCTGCAACATAATTTGCTGATTTTCACTCACACTTAATGCATACAGTGAATAATAAATGAGTCAGCGAGGAAGTGAGTGAACACCTGCATTGATGGTTAAAATACAGTAAAGCACCTGACACTTATGTTGTGTCATGCACCTCCTGAGATCACCATCATGGCATGTATAAAATGTCAAATTCTTTCCATACTGAAATTTACTATCAGTGTCTGAAGAAAAAAAAAAAAACAACTCGTGTCATCGTGCTTACTTGTGGAAGTAAAATAAAGCCATGTGTTTTTGAAACAAAAGGCATCTTGAATTGCACTACTTGAAAAAAAAAATGCATTGCATTAACCGTGCTTGTATTTTAATGCATTGTATTTTTAGGGCTTGCATTTTTATGGTCTGAAATTCAACATGGTTGTATATTTAAGCTGTGAATATTTCAATTCAAAACATTTCACACACGTTTTCATTGTTAAAAATGCAATAATCCATATTCATCTTTCAGATTTCACTTCCAATATATTCATTTTGTTTAAAAAACCAACATATAATATTCAGCAGGCAATTTTCAGTCCATTTTATTTCGTGTCCACAAATTCAGTGGTTCAAATTTCAACATTTCAAAATGTTTGTTTCAAAAACATGTTTCAAAAACATATGGCATTATTTTATTTCCATACTTACTATGGCAATCGATGTAGATATATCAGATGTTGAACAAACAGATCAGATTACTTGCTAAATGACAGTGTAGACGGTTGGTCTTAAAGATCAGATTTGAAACACAAAACTAATTTGGTCAGTGTTAACCAAGCCTCTGAATCCAAGTCTACTGTTAAAAATATTAGGGTACAGTAGGTCTAAAAAAAACAAAAAAACAAACCAAAAAAAACCACCCACAAACTGTGTGAAAAGAAATCGTAAAAAAAGTTTGTTTTGATTAAAAATGATAAAGGCAGATAAAGGGGCTTTTACCCAAAGTTTGGGGGCAAATGTCCCCTGGGGAACTGAAATGAACAGTGTTTTTGCCTTTGTCTTTTCAAATGGGACTTTTAGCCCCATGTGGGCTTTTTACCACAATAGATGAGGATTTGTTGAGGAAAAAATAAATATATATATACTGTATATAAATATATATATATACACAGTATCTCACAGAAGTGAGTACACCCCTCACATTTTTGTAAATATTTTATTATATCTTTTCATGTGACAACACTGAAGAAATGACACTTTGCTACAATGTAAAGTAGTGAGTGTACAGCTTGTATAACATTTGCTGTCCCCTCAAAATAACTCAACACACAACCATTAATGTCTAAACTGCTGGCCACAAAAGTGAGTACACCCCTAAGTGAAAATGTCCAAATTGGGCCCAATTAGCCATTTTCTCTCCCCGGTGTCATGTGACTCGTTAGTGTTACAAGGTCTCAGGTGTGAATCGGGAGCAGGTGTGTTAAATTTGGTGTTATCGCTCTCACTCTCTCATACTGGTCACTGGAAGTTCAACATGGCACCTCATGGCAAAAACTCTCTGAGGATCTGAAAAAAATAATTGTTGCTCTACATAAAGATGGCGTAGACTATAAGAAGATTGCCAAGACCCTGAAACTGAGCTGCAGCACGGTGGCCAAGACCACGGTTTAACAGGACAAGTTCCACTCAGAACAGGCCTCGCCATGGTCGACCAAAGAAGTTGAGTGCACGTACTCAGCGTCATATCCAGAGGTTGTGTTTGGGAAATAGAAGTATTAGTGCTGCCAGCATTGCTGCAGAGGTTGAAGGGGTGGGGGGTCAGCCTGTCAGTGCTTAGACCATACGCCACACACTGCATCAAATTGGTCTGCATGGCTGTCGTCCCAGAAGGAAGCCTCTTCTAAAGATGATGCACAAGAAAGCCCGCAAACAGTTTGCTGAAGACAAGCAGACTAAGGACATGGATTACTGGAACCATGTCCTGTGGTCTGAGGAGACCAAAATAAACTTATTTGGTTCAGATGGGGTCAAGCGTGTGTGGCGGCAACCAGGTGAGGAGTACAAAGACAAGTGTGTTTTACCTACAGGCAAGCATGGTGGTGGGAGTGTCTTGGTCTGGGGCTGCTTGAGTGCTGCCGGCACTGGGGAGCTACCGTTCATTGAGGGAACCATGAATGAGCAGAGCATGATCCCCTCCCTTCGGAGACTGGGCCGCAGGGCAGTAATTCAACATGATAACGACCCCAAACACACCTCCAAGACGACCACTGCCTTGCTAAATAAGCTGAGGGTAAAGGTGATGGACTGGCCACGCATGTCTTTAGACCTAAACCCTATTGAGCATCTGTGGGGCATCACAGCGCAAGGTCTCTAACATCCACCAGCTCCGTGATGTCGTCATGGAGGAGTGGAAGAGGACTCCAGTGGAAACCTGTGAAGCTCTGGTGAACTCCATGCCCAAGAGGGTTAAGGCAGTGCTGGAAAATAATGATGGCCACACAAAATATTGACACTTTGGGCCCAATTTGGACATTTTCACTTAGGGGTGTACTCACTTTTGTGGTCAGTGGTTTAAACATTAATGGCTGCGTGTTGAGTTATTTTGAGGGGACAGCAAATGTTATACAAGCTGTACACTCACTACTTTACATTGTAACAAAGTGTCATTTCTTTAGTGTTGTCATATGAAAAGATATAATAAAATATTTACAAAAATGTGAGGGGTGTACTCACTTGTGTGAGATACTGTATACTGTATATATATATATATATATATATATATATATATATATATATATATATATATATATATATATATATATATATATATATTTATATAAAATAAAAATATGTTGCTAAAAATATTTATCATATTTGTGGGCCAGTGAAAATGTGAAAATGCTGGCAGGGCAAGTAGAAATCTGTCATTGTTATTGTCATTGTCACTGGTATTGTTAAGCCCTGCCATAATAAATTAACACTTATTAAAGAGCCGTGATCACATTTATGCGTAGTGTGAAAAATAATCTTCTTTTTTTTTTTCAATTAAAATGTATTTTTAAATAACACTCTCAAGATATTACTGCATCCAAGAGCAATGATTCAACTCTGGTCTATTCACAGGCTTCCAATGCTGAATATGTCCACTCCCAGTGACCTCAAGTCTCCCTGCGTGACACGGAACGGCATGGTCAAGCTGCCCCCCCAGCCCAACGGCCTCGGTTCGGCCAGCATCACTAAAGGCACACCAGCTGCCAAGAATCGCCTGTGCCAGTCGTCCTCTGTGCCCACCATTTTGCCTCCCCCGAGCCTGCCCTATCACCTGGAGCCCCTGCCCACAGCCGCCTCACTGCTGGGCCCCGACTTGGACACAAGCCCTGTGACTGCCATCAAACCTCCCCTCCGGCAATTTCCCAAATCCCTGTTGGAGAGACAACTGGTGCTGGACGAAAAGGTGCTGAACCGGCTCTTATGGTACTTCACCACAGCAGAAAAGTGCATTCTAGCCCAGGTGTGCAAGACATGGCGGAAAGTGCTCTACCAGCCCAAGTTCTGGGAAGGTGTGATGCCCATTCTACATGCCAAGGAACTCTACACTATCCTGCCCAATGGGGAGAAGGAGTTTGTTAGCCTGCAGGCTTTTGCTCTTAGAGGCTTCCAGTCCTTCTGTCTGGTGGGGGTCTCTGATTTGGACATTTGTGAGTTCATCGACAACTATCCCCTGTCAAAGAAAGGAGTCAAGTCTGTCAGTCTTAAGAGGTCGACTATCACAGATGCAGGACTTGAGGTAATTATGTCCATGAATTATTTGACCTATGAAGAAATGCAAATATCGTTTTCATGCAAAAAAAAAAAAAAAAAAAAAAAAAAGTGTATATATACTGTGCAATGGTAAATATCTATCAACGGTTAGTAGTGTTGTCAAAAGCACTGATTTTGGTACCAAGATCATTGTAGCCAAAATAATATGTAGAGCAGGACTTGTTCTTGTCCATCAGGAATTGATTGGATGGTTGTGGTTTGCTATTGCTGTGATGTCATGTGAGTGACAGGTTGTCCCGCCTTCACGCCAGTATACACATCATCAGAGAAGATATGTCGCTGAAAGATGGAGAGGAAGTTATTCTGATTAAATATTACGAATGCACATTATTATTATTTTTTTTAAATGATGTGCACAGATAAATCATTTATAATAAATGCTGCAATATTCCATAAAAACAAGAATAGTCCATTTTGATTCCATTGCATTATTTAAAATAATTTGTTAACAGAACTTATGAATAACCTTACATTTTGCTTTGCAACAAATAAAAATATAAATTTAATTTGTAAAGCATTTAATTCTAAATGATTGATTATGAAAAATTGATGTTTCAAACATTTTAGTTGAACCGAGATTACTCCTAAGAATTACTCTTTTTTTATAATTTAAGATTGCCATCATTTACCACCCACCCCTATTAATTATGACTAAATAATTAGCTGGATGGTAATGTGGTCAGAAGCACCTAACATACATGGTTAGAAATAATTGTGTTTTGCAAGAACATGCAGCAATGATCACACTCATCACACTTGTCTCTATGCTGTTGCTATTCTAGGACTAGGCTTTTGTTGCCATGGTGAACTCTCAAATTGTTCGTGACGGCATCCAAGCTTTTTTCCCCTCAGATATGCAAACCAGCATGTGCAATGATAGAAGCTGGAGCTTCTTCTGTCTGAGAGAGGACTGTGCACCTCGGGCTTGTTTGTGAATTATATAGGGCAGGGCAGATATCACAGCACAAGGCTTGGATCATAACCAAGTACTTAATAAAAGAGCAGAATACTGCCTTCAAGAGTTGTTTTCTTGCTGAATTTAGCTCTTTCACTTGCATTTTGTCTCAATCCCTTCATTATAAATGTCACTGAAAACTTTAAAGGGTTAGTTCACCCAAAAATTTGTCATTAATGACTCATCCTCATGTCGTTCCAAACCCATAAGACTTTCGTTCATCTTCGGAAACAAAAATGAAGATCTTTTTGATGAAATCTGAGAGCTTTCTGTCTCTCCATAGACAGCTATGCGACTACCACTTTGGACTACCAGTCCAATTTTTCTGCAGAGAGTCGATTTCTTTATATGATGAACAGATTGTATTTAGGCTTTTATTTACAAATAAACATTGATCATTGAACATAAACAGAAGCTCAAAAGAACTTGCTTGACGTGCGAGAACTTTTTCGGAAGCTCAAACGTAACACGTGAGAATGAACCTCAGTGGTTCTCGCACGTGTCATGCTTGAACTTCTGTTTAAAGGCAGGTGCACACTGTGCGATTTTGGCCATGATTTGGTCGTCTGAGACAAATTTTGAGAATCCTAAAAGATTCCTATAATCCTATGCAAAAATCTGTAGTCTTTGATCACTAGTTTGACTTGTTCACCGACAGCCGATTAATGACCGTTGCAATCAAATTTTACTTAAATTCTGGCAGTGTCAGAAGATTTGGCGCACAGTCCTGCAGTGTGACTTCTCCTACGACAACGTCAAATTGTCTTCTTTTTTCAAGATAAGCTGTTATCAAAATTAACGCTAGAGATTTCTTTCTTAGCCACCATTTCAGTCCCGTGTGTAATGCAGCTCACTGTCACCGAATGTGTGTGGGATGATGATGCAAAACTCCGGACAAGTTTTCAAGCATGCGTCCATTTTTAACACGTCTTGACTGTTGTACAGTCTGACATATAGGACAGCTGAGATCCCACAGTGTGACATGAGGATCATGTTCGTACAGTCTGACAAGCAACAATCGTTAAGGACTAATATAAATTGCATAGTGTGCACCCGGCTTAACACAACTGCTGAGTGAGTTAATGAATGTTTATATGTGGATATATGACTAAATTCAATCTTTTCATCATATAAAGTGATCATGTCTCTTTAGAAAATTTGTACTAAACTGCTCAATTCATATGGATTAGTTTTATGATCTCTTTAAGAACTTTTTGAAGCGTCGAAGTGGTAGTCGCGTAACTTAGCTGTCTATGGAGGGACAGAAAGTTCTCAGATTTCATCAAAAACATATTCCGAAGATGAACGAAAGTCTTACAGGTTTGAAACGATATGAGAGTGAGTAATGACAGAATTTTCATTTTTGGAGGAACTATACTTTTAAGTGATTAAACAGAAAGTGTGCACACTGTGGCTTGGTAAATAGGTCAGTGAAGTCTCAAAGTTGCAGTCCTCTAGAATGCAAACGCTTGTTGTTGATCACAACAATTAGGTCAAATATTCAGGTGTACATTATTTGAGCCATACACTAAATATATATTTTGGACAATTTCTTTACGGTTAATACACAAACAGCATTTAATAGCATTATAAATAGTTCTATGACTCTTTCTAATTTGGAATACAGTCAGATTTCCCAATGTACATCAGTCAGGTCAAGAATTAGTATTAGAAGAAAGAAAATAATACTTCTTTCAGACAAATGGTTCCAAACTGTATCTGTATAATTAATGTTATTATTTTCATTTTGTTTTGTTTTAAAAATTAAAGACTGTGACATTAAAGGAATGAGATTCAAAACATATTAAGCTCTATTGACAGCATTTATGATTGTTGATTACCACTGGAAATAATTTTGACCCCTAATTCTGTCCCTCCTCATTCATTTAAAAAGCAGCAAAAAATGTGGCCAAAATCAGGTCACTTGAAAAATAATCTGTTTTGTGACATAAGTGTTTGGCTAAACAAACAGTAACTTAAGCAATACATGTGCTGCCACTCACCAGTGATATTGTGCAGTAATAGTGGGTAATGCCATGCATCACAGGTTATTTCCATCCTTTCTGTTCTGATCAATGATTCCAAATCTTGAACTTTGTTGTCGTTGTAAAGTTTCTAAAAAGGCGTAGAGACCGCACACTGCAAGCGTCTGCAACATCAAGGGAAAGCCCTGTGGCGTTGCATAAACGTTATGTTAAGACTAAATGCTAGTTTATCCAACTAGCAGTTAAATAAGAGGTAATCAGTCTTACTTTTCCAATTCAAATTAGACAGATCTAACTTTTTATGTAACAGACTTTAAAAGTTAGGACCAGTTTTTAAGAGAAAAAAATTGCTGAATAACTTTTAAGACTACACTAAGTAGTTTAGGAAAGAAACCGTCCACTGGTATTCCACGACATTGTTGTGGCGCAAATCCTGCGCAATCAAACCCGCCAGGCCGCGACTGAAAGTTTGGATACGCTTTTTGGTTTGCAGCTGCCACAAGTGAATGTCTTTTGTCTGTAATGCGCAGCTGTGATTTAAAATTTAAACTCAGAATCGATTCTGAATTTTTGTTGATTCTTTTTAAAGAAAGAATCGCGATGAATCGTTTGCTGTTCTGTTCATTAGACATTTGAAATCTCGCTGAAATCACAAACATATGTTTACTCTCATAAGTAATTGTTAAAAAAGACATATATAAACAAGTGTGAATTTGTGAGTAGGAAAACTGACCGTTAATTTCTAAATTATGCAAGTTCGCGGCTTACTGTGGAGAATATGAGAAAAGCATGGCAAGGTTAGCCTGACTACGTCAGACTTCCTACTTCCGCTCAATTTCATTTCGCTTCTGTACCATAGACAGTAAAAGAAATGGACACAGCGACCCCACTGGAACTCAATTGAGACAAGTGAAGCCCATTTTTAGCGATTTTTAGCACTTCCGTTTCTGACGCGCAGACTCAAACTAAGCTTGATGACGTCTGTCTGACAGATGTAAATCTTCTAGTAGCTGTGCGTTTAAACTGCCATCGTTAATCTTGCAGAGACGGCGAGCTTGAGCGGGGAGTTCTTTGGCGTGAGTGAGCAGGAGTAATTATTCTGATTAATTATTTTGTATAGTATTTTAAAATGTAACGCCAGTACGCCATATTAAGTTAATGCATACTATTGCCTGCGAGCTTCTCCTCCTGTCTGTACGGTAATTTCTCTACTGTGCAACAGAGAGTCGAGTGGTTATGACGCAATCGTTAGCCTATTTTTACAAAAAATGTTTCTACGGGGCCATAATGTAACATAGAAGGTAATGGAGCCCTTTATACATTGTCGTGTATCTTTAGAAATAAATAATGGACAAATTGAGTCTTTAAACGCCTCAGATGTAAAGTTATTTGCTGTCAAAGTGACGCCAAAATGAATGGGAGTCAATGGGATGCTAACGCAAGTGAAGTTCTGCTACAAGATGGCGGCACGCGGCCGACTTCAACTTCCGGTCGACTTCCTTGGGCACTGTTCTGTACTCAGTCTGATACAGCGTCAGAGCTTTCTGTTTGCCACCGGTCTGGAAACAGCCGGGCCAATCAACGAACAGAGGGCGGGCTGAGAGCCGTGACGTAGATGCTAAGCGCCGAGTTTTACATTGTAGGTTAGAGAAATCGAAAACCGAAACGACCGCGGAAATGGGAAACGAGACACGGGATGCAATTCGCTCTGTTATGGAGAACATTCAACTCTTTTTCAAACTGAAACCAGAACAAGAAGAGTGTTTGATAAACATTTTAAGTCTTTAAATCTTTAAACAGATTTGAGTTCGATGCATGATGTCTGTGCTTCGATGCGGCTGTACAGGCGCATAACGTACGTCATAACTAAACGTATCTGATTGGCTTACGGGTAACCAATGATTTTAAACTTCAGACAAGCGCCCCCTAGCGAGAGAGAAAACACTTCTCTATTATGCCATTCCAGACTCTGTCTACGAAGCAAAGTGAAGTAGCAGAGTCTGGTATTACCAGGCTATGGCAAGGTATTAGAGGCGCACAGTAAAATAAAGATGAAACAAGTCCATGGATTTATGATTTATGTAGTAGGCCTAAGCTATGTTTTCCACTATGTCATGGTCCTGTGTTTTCAGCGATTAAGTTTCATTTTATATATTTATATTACATTTAATAATTGTACACTCTTTTTGACTCTTGTCCTTATATCTAGATTTAAAGGGTTAGATCACCCAAAAATTAAAATTCTGTCATTAATTACTCACCCTCATGCCGTTCCACACCCGTAAGACCTTTGTTAATCTTCAAACGCAAATTGAGATATTTTTGTTGAAATCCGATGGCTCCATGAGGCCTGCATAGGGAGCAAATTCCTCTCTCAAGATCCATAAAGGTACTAAAAACATATTTTAATCAGTTCATGTGAGTACAGTGGTTCAATATTAATATTATAAAGCGACGAGAATATTTTTGGTGCGCCAAACAAAAACAAAATAACGACTTATTTAGTGATGGCCGAGTTCAAAACACTGCTTCAGGAAGCTTCGGAGCATAATGAATCAATGTGTCGAATCAGCGGTTTGGCGGTTTGACACGCGATCCGAACCGCTGATTCGACATGCTGATTTATAACGCTCCGAAGCTTCATGAAGCAGTGTTTTGAAGTCGGCCATCACTAAATAAGTCGTTATTTGTTTTTGTTTTTTTGTGCACCAAAAATATTCTCGTCGCTTTATAATAATAATATTGAACCCCTGTACTCACATGAACTGATTAAAATATGTTTTTAGTACATTAATGGATTTCGAGAGTGGAAATTTCATTGCTGGCCTCACTGAGCCATCGGATTTCGACAAAAATATCTTAATTTGTGTTCTGAAGATGAGCGAAGGTCTTACGGGTGTGGAACGCCATGAGTGTGAGTAATAAATGACATTATTTTCATTTTTGGGTGAACTAACCCTTTAAGTATGACGGCAATAACAGTCTTAATGATTAGGTTTTCAAACAAAAAACCTCTCTTTTGGGAACGTTAGTTCATGCCATGGTTATACAAATAAAACCTAAAAATAAACATTAGAGAACATCAGCTCGTATTGGGTTATCACACAAAACTTCCCTGCAACATTCTGACAATTGGTTTTCAAAGAAATAACTAAATGGGAACCACGTTAGGGGAATATTCTGGGCTTTCAAATGGTTTCTGCAGCCAGCCAAGCACTGCACATTTTAGATGTTCCCCATATTTAACACAGTTGAATTAACTCATCATCTGTTTGGTAGAGTAATCTACTCTGACCTGAGCTGGGTCTGTCCAGTAAAGGTGATATCCAGAATGTGCATTGCTGAGGAGGCTCCAGGAATGGTTTAAAACCCCTGCTCCAGGATAATACTGTGAATATTCATTAAGCTTTGGGCAGCTCTCACCGAACTAAGAGCACATTTGCAGCTGTATGTATGCTTAAAATAACGTTGCTCTTCCATCCTGGGCTCTTCAGGTGATGCTGGAACAGATGCAAGGGCTGATGCATCTTGAGCTCTCCGGCTGCAATGATTTTACAGAAGCCGGCCTGTGGTCCAGCCTGAATGCGCGGCTTACCTCTCTAAGCGTCAGCGACTGCATCAACGTGGCAGACGACGCCATCGCCGCCATTTCTCAGCTCCTTCCCAACCTATCGGAGCTCAGCCTGCAGGCCTATCATGTGACCGACACGGCAATGGCCTACTTCACCGCCAAGCAAGGCTACACCACCCACACGCTGCGTCTGAACTCCTGCTGGGAGATCACCAACCATGGTGTAGTCAACATGGTGCACAGCCTGCCCAACCTCACCTCCCTCAGCCTGTCGGGTTGCTCGAAGATCACAGACGATGGCGTGGAATTGGTTGCAGAGAATCTGAGGAAGCTCCGGAGTCTGGATCTGTCCTGGTGCCCCCGCATCACTGACATGGCCCTGGAGTACATCGCATGTGACCTACACAAATTGGAGGAGCTGGTTCTGGACCGGTGAGTGTGCTGAATTTGCAGCATAGAGCGGAAAGTAAATCTTGCTGATATTTCCTCTTACAGAGCCTCACTGGGAGTAAATTTTGTGTTCAGAAGTAGACTGACTGATTCATTAGCTGTTGTATGAGTTTTTGAAAGTGTATATAATTTTTTTCCAATCAAACAATCAATAAATATATAAGTAAAAATAATAAATAGAATTGTATTAAAATAAATAATAATAAATAATTGTTTAAATATCTAATAAATATATATTTTGATTATTTTTCAAATAATTTTGATAGAATTTTGAGCAGTAGTGGCCTTTGCTATGTTTCACCCATTTCATGTTAAAAGCGCCTCTTAACAGAAGGAGGTTCCATTTCCACTCGAAAAAGAGCCATTGTGCTGTGCACACATCAAAATTAATATAAAAAAATGCCCCCAAAATTTAAGATATGTGTCAAAAATGTCCCTGCATGAGTTCTTGTTTTTAATATTTAGGCAATACCACACAAGCAAGAGTGCTGTCTTCCCTAATATCAATTGCAAATGTGAACAACAGTTCAATAAACAAGAAGTTAATATTAGGTGACTTACATTTGAGACTATTTTTTAAACCTTGTCCGTTTTTGTTCATTTTTGCCAACAAAAATAGTTCTAAACAAGTTAGAGCCATTGCATGTCTCCGAGCAACAGTGAATTCGAATCATAGAGCAAATCAACTCAACTCTAACTCAATGACTCACTCATAAAAACAGTAGCTGCGTCCGAAATTACATACTCTTTTGAATAGGTGCTTATTTTGAATAAGTAGTTTGTGACCGCTACAAAAGTATGTTCTATATAGCATGAATGGGTGTAGTATAAATATAATCTGGGCATACTATATTCACCATGTTGTCATTATAACCTGACCTATCAGCGTAAGTTGCGTTGATTCACTGCCATTCACAAATCCTCTCCCGCAGCCTTGTGGGATAGTAAAGTGTCCTACGTATGCAGGGCGTGGGAAGATATTTTAGGTTGGGGGTGCTGTTTTTTTTTCCTTATTCAAATTCACCACATTTTAATAAGAAACAATATCGAGTCTATAAAATATGTTAAAACTCCACAAAGCACAACAAACAAACACACCGGGACATACAGTTGCACATTACAATACTGCTTGCAATCATAATGCATCAAATTGCATTAGTGCAGTAGTGTCTTTTATGAGTATTGTGAATTCTGACTTTTGTCACATACTGCTTTTCATCTACTATGTAGTAGGGAAGTATGCGATTTCAGATGAAGCCTACAGGTGTGTTTGACTTCAAGTAGTACTGCACAGACCGACCAGTGTATGACATCAAAGTACCACAAGTACTCTCTAATCGCTCTCGCAGTACTTTGATGTCATACACCGATCGGTCTGTGCAGCGCCACTTCAAGTTGAACACACCTTGCTTGCTTTTTCCCTGAATGAATGAGGCGTTTTGAACGAATCGTTGGACTTAACTTTTCAATGACACACTCGTTAAGACAACGATTTTCCGCCACCAACTGATGGTTTCAGTTTAATTTTTAAAAGTATCATTTCAGTTTTTCCATCATTTCATTTTTCTATATTTATATCTCGCGCCTGCAGCTGATAATATCATACCTGCGGTCTACCATACTGCAAGAAAGACTGTCCACACTTGCTTTCATTTAAACATGACGTTATGAGATTGCTAGAAAAGGATAAACTTGTTAAGAGCTTTTGCAGCACTCCATCATCGGAAAGCCAAATTGTATTTGTATTCATATATAATTCCTATTAAATCCCTTATCTAATCTCTGTTCTCTAGGTTTTATTTCTTTGCTCTCAATGCCTGGTCATTTCACTCTCCAAAGTGCTCGCTAAGGGCCTAAGAGAGTGACGAAGATTAAATGCTGTTTTTGTTTTTGCTCCTGATTGTGATTGTGTTGTGACTGGTCACGATTAGTGTTGGGGAAAGTTACTTTTAAAAGTAATGCTTTGCAGTATTGTGTTACTCCCTAAAAAAGTGACTAATTCCGTTACTGTTTATGGAAAGTAATGTGTTATGTTACTTTTGGCTGTATTTGCTTGTTAGTTTATTAATAACAATGAAAAGGTTCAATTTTTGGCAAAATTAAAGGCCCTTTCACATCAAAAGTGAAATGAATAAGCTTCAGGCTGAAGGAAATGCTAATTCACACCTGTACAGTAGAGGGCGCCGCTCAAACAAACCTTTCAGCTGTGCTGCCATTCTGGATTTAAGAGTACTCTTACTTCAGCAATAATTTTTTTTTAAATAAAACACAAAAGTCATTTTTGCTTATTAGTATGGTTGAAATGGATCATCGAAGCAAAGTCAGCAGCAAAGACATTGGTTAATAAAGTGAGATTAAATACATAAAGTGTATTGTTTAATTTAATATATTTAATTATTACAGGTTTGTGCAATATTCTGATATTGCATTTCACTGTTTTTATTCATTTTGAGGAATACTGACTCTGTTTTTGTTAAAGTGAGATGAGTAAATGTTACACTGATCATGTTTACACAGCGCGCACAACGACTTTGCACTCAAATTCTCTCAACATGGTGACTGTCAGTCAATACGTGGGGAAAACAAAGTAACTTGTTTGGTGTTAATTATTTGAAAAAGTAAATCAGATATGTTGTAAATTTAAAACTAATATGTTACTTTACTAGTTACTTTACTAGTAACTCGTGTTAATTGTAACGTGTTACCCCAACACTGGTCTCAATTATGGTTAAAGGGCTATGATTCATAGGTAGTGGTAGATAGATAGGCCACCCCTGATTTTGAGTAAATATTTTGTTACATTTTCAGAATTTTTGTATATATATTTGCTATTATATTCAATTACATTTATAGCTTTGGGGCTTTTCACTGTTTTTACAGTGGCCTTCAAATATGCAGATTAATTTAGGAATAAAATCATTTGTGAATCATTGAGTCATTCACTGAACTGATTAGTTCACAAACACTGATCAATTCGGGAACAAAATAACGCTATGCTATGGTGTTTTGCTCGGAAACGCACAACGTTGCTGCGTTGTCTATTTCCATTGGAGCAAAAACAGACTACTACAATAATTTACTACCAATATTCTGTGTAAAATGTAAGCTACTCAATATAAATATCTTGTTAAATTGAATTGTTGTACACATCCAAAAATCACATACAGCAGTTGTGCTGTATGGGTGGGGTCGATTTAGCTTTCTAGTTCATCTCGGTTTTTGCGTTATTGCGTTTTTTCTTGTTTTGTTTTTTTGCATAAAATAAATAGAAGAATAAGCTACACCAATGACAAAACAATTTCAAATATTTCAGAATTTAAAATCCTTGCTCTGTAACAATTTCAGTGAAGTGCTATAATTAAGTGATTATCTTAATATTTAATAGCATGATATTTTGATACATATTATGGTATTGAATAATTGCCATATTCATATACCATGTTATTTATATGATACTCCATAAATAAATTATGTTCAAGTATGAAATTCCCCTGGTAACATCATGGTATTTTTTTGTAAGTGAAACTGTCTATCTGTCTACACTGAATAACTAATCTGATCATAATTTCTCAAAAAATGATTTCTGGACCAGTTATCGTATGCCTAAAGATGGTAAAGTCTGAACGTAAAATAACTCTCCTTCATATGGCTATATTCAGATGTGTGCGGATCACAGATACAGGCCTGGGTTACTTATCTACCATGTCAACACTGAGAAGTCTCTACCTGCGCTGGTGTTGTCAAGTAAGTGTCTGTAAAGCTATCTCAGTCACCTAAATGGGATAATCTTACTATGATAATAAAGTTATGGGTGGTAAGTTGTCCATTAACTTTTTTTTAATCAATCACAATCACAACACATCACTAAAACTGCTTGAAACTTCATGTGAACTCCCCTTGTGTGCTTTTAGGTGCAAGACTTTGGGTTACAGCATCTATATGGCATGAGGAGTCTTCGTCTTCTCTCTCTAGCAGGTAAAACCACTCTTTAAGTAGTAAGCTGATTCTGCAGGATGCACTGATAAAGTCCTGATGAAGCACTATAATGAAATGACACTATGTTTTGAAGGAGATTGTTTCTATGAATACCTGAGCTTAATCATGTTATGGAAAAAGCTCGGTTAATCCCTCAAAACCAGATAATGCTGTCCGAGTAAAAATATATTGCTTTGTAATAATAATAAAAAAAAGATAAGATAAACTTTACTTTTAGTTGATGAACACATAATCACGGTGTGATATACGAGTCTAATCTTAAAGAACATTGTACATTTGCAGATCAGAAATATCTGCCTGTTTCAGCAAGTTTCTTTTAACTAATATTAATCAATGTAATTTATTTACCATGAGAATATTTGTTTTTAAACTAAAAACATTAAATTCTTATGGATGAAAACACACTTCCTATCAAAAGGGTTATTTAAACTGCATTTATTTTGGCATTTGATGGAATGAGTACACACAATGTACACTTAACGTGCCATTAAAAAAATGTAAATAATGCATTTAATGATTTTAATCTTTAGTCAGCATTATTTTTATTATTATTATTATTTTACTTAATTCCTTTATATTGGTTTAACAAAGCAAAATCACAATATTTCTGGTTGGGAATCGTCTGTGATGCAAAGAGTAGTGTTGTCACACAGTATTATAAAACAGGAAGTGAGCCGTTAGCGTTTGCATTCAACCGGCTCTCATTTACTCTGTCTCAGGGTGCCCTCTGCTGACCACCACTGGCCTATCAGGCCTGATCCAACTGCAGGAGCTAGAGGAGCTGGAACTGACCAACTGCCCGGGTGCCACAGCCGAACTCTTCAAATACTACTCCCAGCATCTGCCGCGCTGCATGGTCATCGAGTAGAGCAAAGAGATTCATGGGCACCAGCACCCACCACATCACCAAAACCTCCTCCTACAGACTGATGATAAACCCAACTTCATCCTGGACCCACAGGGAGAATCAACGAGAGAAACTGAAAGGAAGTTTATTTTCTGGAGGGGTGAAAAGGGATCATTGACATGGAAGATAAAAAGGGAAATCTGAGAAAAAAGGTCGGAATGGGCCTGGAGTGGCGAGCGAGAGGGAAAATGTACAAAGCGCAGTGGCTAGATCTTTCATTAAATAACATGACACATAGGAATCAGGCCCCACACATACATGAAACATGTTCCTCCTCTGAACTGTGAGACTAGCTTCCATGTCTCATCCAAAACTGTTTATCTTGAAGTGACAAAGGTGTGTGCTGCCTGTTTGAGCTGTATCTCACATCCAGGGAAAGATAGAGAGGAACCGAGACGTTTAAGGGAAAGAACGAGGTTAAAGAGCCACCGCAACAGGGTTTCTTGGCTTTTGTCCAGCAGCACCTGGGTTTCTCGCTCCCCTCAGTGGTGCTGCCGCTCTATGTTTGTGTCTTATCAAAGGGAAAAGATTGAGAACTTTAGAGATGAACAGCTATGTAGATTTTCACAATGCTACTTGCTTTTTGTCATGCGGTTCTCTTTTTGTCTTTTTTTTTTTTTTTTAAATATTATTTTTTTAAGTATTATTTTTGATGATAAGGATTACTGTGAAACAATTATGGTATGAGTTTGAGGTTTTGGACACTTTGAATAAGATGGAAATCCAGGTACGGTGAAGGTACAGTATTAAGAGGTACTGTCCTTTGAAAGGAACCAGCATAATCAGAAGTCAGGAGGTTATTTTTTTCCCCCCAGCATATTGCTCTTTTAAAGACATTTCCAGATATTTTGAGTTGCGGAGCGGATCGGATCGGAACTGCTCATACATTTTAATGTGGTTCAAAGGGACTGTGGTTTGTACAAAAAGACAGGCTTGGCTTTTTTCATCTGCCTGGTTTGTTTTAATTCCATTTTGATGTCAATTGATATTAGTGGCTTATGTGCAGGTTTCCATATTAATCCTGATTTAAATGAAGATGAGATCTTTGAGTGATCCCATAATGCAGCGGGGCCACGTGACGGCCTTTCACAGACTGAAACTGCACGTCATTGCTTACTTGTCACCAGGCCAAACCATTACAGCATGGCAATTCTATAGTTTCTTACAGTCTGGGCGCAGTGACTCTTTCAGCCCAAATGCTTTTAAATACATCTGATTAATACAGTTTACAGTGATTTGCATCAAATGCAGAGGCAGGCCAGTGTAATTAAAGTGATCACAAACATCCCACACAAGATTATTACAGTAGTCTCTCTTCATCTAGCAGTTTTGCTTTCCCATTGAGCAATACCCACATGTCTGCTTGTAGATTAGATTAGTAGCACCTCTTTTTATTTTCAGAGATGCCAGGGGTTCTTCGCCATAGCAATTGTGCTCATCTGTGGTGCCTACCTCATTGTAAAATTGGGGTACATGGGATACAGTTCCGCAATTACAGAAACCAAACGTTTGTTCTTTTCCAACCCGCTCCATACCCCATACCGAACCTTGCATTTGTCTTCTCAGGAGATTAATGTGCTGCTCAGATCATCTCAGATAGGTCTGCTGTGATGTTAAAACCCTTAACGTCCACCTGCTTTACCCAGTCTCAAACTTAACACATGCAAAGTGGCAAAAAATATGGCATGGTACACAATTTTGGAGTCTTAGATTGGTGAATAATTTAATTAAAAGCAACCCCCAAGTTCAAACTTTTGAATATTATAATCATACGTGGACAGATACAGTAGTAGTGCATGCGATTTGCTACTTTTTTCTTCAGGAAATTGTAGAAGAATGTGAGCTTATAGATCAATTGACATGCTATAACGCACTCAAACCAGGGATTTGGCTGGTAAATGCCTGAGCTACATAATCTGGACTAAAAAAAAAGAAAAAGATTCAGACTAAATAGCTCTCTCTTAAAAACAAAGGTTCCTAAAGAACGATTGAAGAACTTTTTGGGTTCCCCAAAGAACCCTTGTAGTGAACGGTTTTTCAACAAGCCACCATTTTGTCAATAAAGAACCTTTATTTATTAGAGCGTACCTTTGAGATGAATGAGACTTCTAAAGGACACCTAGCTATTATAGACCTCTTTGATTTAAACATGAAGCTGTCTTACTCAATAAAGCAGAGAACAAATCTGATGGATACTATGCCAGGATAATTCCAACATCACTGTTTTCAACACTACCCTTTCCCACACTAAATCATCTAGGCTTTAAAGATAACAGATTGTATCTACTAAAAGATGCATTTGCATAAACATTAGCACTCACCTCAGACAGTCGATCTCTCTTCGTGTATATAGTGACCTGTTTAATGGGGGGGTCACAGCTAATCAGCGGTAGCGGCTGCTGCTTATCCAGGCGAGATCCCCTGAGACTTTTAATCTCACTACCTTGTGTGACTTTATCTTTTGAATCATTGAAGTTGTTACATATTTATTTGCTTTTACTTATCATTAGAAGTGGGTTAATTTATTGACACGATGCACATATTTATTTATTTATTACTTTTACGAGGATGATACGAGGTTTATTTATAAGCAGAAAAGAGGGGGTAGCGTGGGAACTGGAGTGAAGTTTTTGTCAGATGAATTGGCCTTTTTTTGCCATGGTTTCAACGGTTCAACTGCAGCCTCTGAGGCGCGTGTTTTTGGCGGGCAAACTGTTGACACAGCTGACAGAAGAACGGAAGTGAAGGGCAATAACTGGTTGACAGAGGCATGGCTGACAGTGAGTTGACCTACCATTTCTAATGCTCCTGCAGTTCATTATTTTTTTCTTAATGACTAATTTTGTTTTTGGTTGTAAAATGGATGTCAGTTGAGTTCTAGTGAAACGGCATTGTCTCCAGGATTGGATGTTGAATTCTGCACCAGTAGTTCATATGAGCTCAAAACTTTGCTGTGTTTGGTTGATTTGAGGTATCCTGATAACTTTTAGAAGACGTATTGCAGTATTACTAGCGAAGGTTTAAAGGAAATCCCATCAAAGCGCTTTTCATTCCATATGTCTCCATTCATTGATAACACAAACAGAACCATTTGAGATGAATGAAATAAAAAGAGATTATTATTATTATTATTATTATTATATCACTAAGGCATTGCATAGTATTTGAGGACAATTATATGAAACTGTCGGAGATATTGTATTAATCTTGTATAAATAATATTGTTTTGACTTCAAACCCGAGCCTTTTCCCTCTTTGTATGGAATCAGAGTTTATGTGTGTGGGATGGAATTTTTTCACCTAACTGAACCCTAAATATAAATATTATAACTCATGCACTAACCTCACTGTAATCTGTAAATATATATCAATATGTCGAGGTCATCTGTCGGAAGGTTTCAACCTAATCGCGCACGTCTATACCGCTCTGAACAAAACGACCCAGCAGAGAGACCTGGTCAAGAAAAGAGGCAAGATATGCAAAAAGGTTCATGTCTTTTAGCGATGAATCACATCAGCAATCGATAGTATAAGAGACTTAAGCTTGTTTCACTTTGTACATTGAGCTAATATCAAAGACATGTTAATACGGGCTAAATGCAAGAATATTAACAGATGTTTATTGTGTCTATTGACACTGCGTGGGCAGCGCGCGTACACCTGCTGTCGTCCTCAAATGATCGAGGCAGGGTTACTTTTCCGAGTCTATAATGAAATACTGGTACTACTGTGTGAATTTCGCTTTCCTACAAGACAATTCTGGCTGGCAGATATATGGATGGTTTCTGTCTTTTACACTGTAAATTTAAACCATTTTCAAGGCCAGTTTCCATGAATAGTGCTCCTCTATTCTTGCTCTCTAAAGGAGTTTTATTAGCTTACCACATCCAGAGTGTGTTGGCAGTTTCTGTTCACCCTCCAGCTTGCTTTTAACTCTAACCCCGGTTTCACAGACAAGACTTAAAGGGTTAGTTCACCCAAAAATTACAATTCTGTCATTTATTACTCACCCTCATGTCGTTCTACACACGTGTAAGGCCTTCGTTCATCTTCAGAACACAAATTAAGATATTTTTGATGAAATCCGATGGCTCAGTGAGGCCTGCATTGAAAAAGCAAAGCCACTCAAACTCTCAAGACACATAAAAACATATTTGAAACAGTTCATGTGCGTTCAGTGGTTCTATCTTAATATTAATTCAATTCAATTCACATTTAGCGCTTTTCACGATACATATAGTTTCAAAACAGCTTTACAGAGAATGCATGACAAAATTACAATTTAGAGAATGCAGTTAGCTAATAATGTAATAATTTAGGCAATTTAATTTACAGTCACTGTTAGCAGTTTAATTGAAGGTAGAAGCAATGAGCTCCTGGAAATAATGAATTACATATTAACAATAATTAGGATATATAGAAATTTGGGAACGTGCATGTTGATCCAGATATTGCGTCATCTGAAGTCCTCGCAGGAGTTGGCGCCATCTCTTCAAAGGTGTTGGTCATCTGCGGTCTTATTATAAAGCGATAAGAATACTTTTTGTGCGCCAAAAAAACAAAATAACGACTTTTCAACAATATCTATATGGGCCGATTTCAAAACACTGACAGAAACACAGCTCTGAAGCAACATTTTCAAATCGTCCCATATAGGTATTGTTTAAAAGTCGTTATTTTGTTTTTTTGGCGCACAAAAAGTATTCTTGTCGCTTTATAATATTAAGGTTGAACCACTGTAGTCACATGAACTGTTTTAAATACGTCTTTAGTAGCTTTCTGGGCACTAAAAAAAGAAATTGTCTTACAGGTGTAAAACGATATGAGGATGAGTAATTAATGACATTATTTTCATTTTTGGGTGAACTAACCCTTTAAGCTAGTCCTAGACTAAAATGCATGTTTGAGCTGTTTTAACTGAAAGTAACTTGCACTGACATACATATGTCAGTGCCATTGTTTTGTCTCAAGATACACAACAGTAATGTTTTTTTTTTCTAGTGTACATTTATAAAAGCTACTTAAATATCCTAATTGAACTAAGGCCTAATCCTGGCTTAGGCTAAGCCCTGTCTGTGAAACCGGGCCTAAATGTCTGGCGCTTTTAATTGTTAAGTGAATAGAATAAATCTGTTCCTCTAACTCTTCCCAGCTAACATATTCCAGGATTGTTTCTTTTTTTTATAAAATTGAGAAAGACATGATTCAACAACAGAGAACGACTCTTTTGTTGGCTCTTTGTATGTACATGTACATGTAATACTAAAACAATATTAGTAATGCTTTTGACATTCATACAGGGTCAGTAACAACAACTTTTATTCTGGTGCAAACACTTGGTTTGGGTGACTGTGGTTCAACAGCCTAATGAGCAATGTTAGAAATCCTCCTCACACTGATTATCTAAAATGTTTCTTTCATTTATTTGGTATTTTATTTCTCTGCTGTGACATGGGCATGTCACAGCTCTCCGTTCTTTAAGGTACATTTCTTTTTGTAAATACTGTTGTGGTGGTTAATTTAAAATGAAAGAGAAAAAAAGACAAAATTTTATGAACTCCATCTCATGGCTGCAGTGCCTTGTCAGACAAGCGTTGTTGTTTTCAATTGGTTGGTTCCAGTCTGCACCGTTTTAGTAAAAGTTGTACAAAATAAGCACCATATTTGCGTCATTAATTTTCTCTGACGTTAAATTATAAAGGCATAGTTCACCCCAAAATTTTGTAAATGATCAAAATGTACTTGTTTCTCTGGAACAACATATAGGCGTAAGGGTGAGTAAATTACGGCATTTTCATTTTTGTGTGAACTATCCCTTTAAGACATGTTGTCAGCTGTGTTACTGCTTTAAAATGTGCATGCACACAAACACATTTATCTGGTCTATTCTTGGATACACTGTTTGTATTAAGTGTTTTGATGCCAAGGACCATTTTTTTTATGAATAAGGCTCTGAAAAGGAAGAAAAACTTAGTAGTGCTTTGCAGGTCATCAAAAACCAGTCCCGAAGAGCTTGATAAAAGATGTTTCAATCAGGCAGTTGAGCTCTGCTCTATAAGCATGTGTTATATAAGAGTCTTAAGTAAGCTATTTTGGCACATTTAGCCTGATGTTAACACTCCTGAAGCAAGTCACAATGAAAACACCTTCACTTGGCACCCAGTGGCTTTCACAAATAATAAAAACACAAATAACCCAAGAACGTCAGAAGAAGAAAATGGATCAAAGGTGAAACAACTCTTGAGGTATGATTAAGGTTGTCAATGCAGAAAGACGTCCACTTACTGTCAGCCTTCAGTAAAGAGTTTATGCCATTCTAAAATGATAAGAGACTCCATTTTTAGACGTTGTAAGCAGAGCACAGGCAAACTGGTTATGAAGTTTGGGGTCAGTAAGAAATTTTGTTCATCAAGGATAAATTAATCAATCAATCAAAAGTGACAGTAAAAATTACTTTCAAAACTTTAAAAAAAAAAAAAAAAAAAACTTCACAAAGCAGCACAAAATGATTTCTGAAGGATCATGTGACATTCAAGACTGGAGTAATGATGCTGAAAATTTCAGCTTTACCATTATAGAATAAAATTAAAAATATATTAAAACAGAAAACTATTTTAAGTTGTAATAATATTTCACAACATTACAGTTTTTGACTATTTTCATCCAATGCAAGCAGCCTTGGTGAGCATAAGAGACTTCTTTCAAAAACAACATCTTACTGACGCCAAACTTTATAACAGCAGTGTATA
Source organism: Megalobrama amblycephala (assembly GCF_018812025.1). Taxonomy (NCBI): domain Eukaryota; kingdom Metazoa; phylum Chordata; class Actinopteri; order Cypriniformes; family Xenocyprididae; genus Megalobrama; species Megalobrama amblycephala. Next base: position 56,922,506 of record NC_063044.1, on the reverse strand, counting down.
ATATTATGACAATCTCCAATGAAACCAATAGCATTGTCCAGTGGCTCCACATAAATATTGAATGGTGACAATTTTTTTTTAATCATAAATCAATGGCGTTTACATGGATAGTAATATTAGTAACAAGGAAATCATGATGATGCCGCTAATACATGTCGCATAAAAAATGTGATGTTGTGACAGAAAATAAGAACACATTATAGTTATGTACAGTAGCTTTGATAAGCAAAAAGGTAAGATGGACTCCTGAGTCCAGTGGAGGGAAGTAAACAGCACAATGTGTACCTTTAAACAGCAAGTTAACTAGTTAGTGAAAGAAAATCATATAACCGCAAACTTGACCTATTACTGTACGACAAACATCAGTAAGAAACGAAATCGACTTTCTCTTGTTCCTTTACCCATCTCTGCATTAGAAATGATGAATAGTATTAAATTTCATACCGGACCTTTAAGGTCAAAGGTTATATTTGAAATATTTCCCATTTTATCAACACATTGGCTATCATCACAGCAGTCATGTATGAATAGCAGTAAGAGACTCTTAAGTATCTGTTAAGAAAATAGCTTCGAAGCAGCTATAGTAACAAAAATATTTGTCTAAAGTTTTTTTTTAATCTCTTCTTTTACAAAAGTACAGGGAAAGATCATAGTTTGCTGTAAAAAACAATCTAAAATAATTATGAAAATAAAAGAGCAAAAGGAGCATGTCACATTGCTGGTTCAGTGTCAATGTATAGGTGCAGTAACACGGATGGGGATTATGGGATTTTCTCATCTAGTGATGTGTCAGACATGTAGGCACACACACGCACACACACACGTTTTCCAACATGCCTCTGTGCCGTTCATTCGGCAAAAAGAGGCTGAAAGATATCAAGAGAGAAAAATAACAGAGGGAAACTTTATCTTAGCCAATTCTACCCATAATTCATCAGTTATTGTTTCTCATCCCAGATCCCTACCCACAATATAGATTCATTTCAAAAATAGACTCGTATAGGAAGTTTACATGCCTAAGCGGAAATGTCTTTAGTCAAACGTGTCGATTTTCCAACAGTGGCAATCACTAGACGTGACATTGTTCATCTCTCCCATTCTGACGGGGGGCGAAGGCGAGCGCACACTTCATCCTTTCAAAGGTGACTCTCTGCATCGCTCTTCTCTAGGGTACCATTCTCCAGGGTCAAAGGTGAAAGCGCCTGTCCATTGGCATTGCTCTCGTTAAGTCTTTTCACTCTATACGTCTCATAGTGGATGTTGTGAGTGACGTCCTTCAAATCTTGCAGGTGGGACCTAGAAAGTAGAGCGCAGTAGAGCACAACATCAATTTTGATCCCACAATAACATCCCCTAAGGGAAATATGCACAGTGTAAAATAAAAGTCATTCTCTGAAATGAATTGTTTATTGACTACATCAGCTTTTTATGATCCCTTTGTGTGATTCGGTTGGCGTTTCCTGCTGTAATTTGATCTCTGCTTCAGCGGGAGGCCGATCAAAAAGTGTGAAAGGCGATTTAAAAATGTGGAGCGTTATAACGGTCATCCTTTGTTTCCCGTTTCAGCAGGGAGTCGCTCTCATACCATCTGTCAATGGGCCGCCATCCAAGAGTTATAGCGAGAGGGCTTTGTGACCTGGCCTCACCTGATCGGACTCTGTAATTAACCTGTCCTTTACTGAGCTCACAGGAGAAGCATGTACTCATGTCCTTCTCAGCTGTCCGTTCTATGTTGTTCTGCCCAACTACTCGTATATCCACTTAACCAACACGACCAACTGAAATGGTTGTCAGCTTTCTAAAGTAACAAGTTAGTACACCTAAAAGTTGTCAGTTACCAGAACATGATGTCTTTTCAATGGTGAGTTGCAAGGATGAAGAGCAAAAAAACAATTTTGTAAAAGTTATTTAACCGGACCAGATGTTGCTGCACTAAATTCTGACATCTTTTGTTCCTATCCCCTTAACCTTAACCCTACACCTACCCATCACAGAAAACTTTATGGACATCACTTAGTAGGATTTATAAGCTGTTTTCCTCTTGAGGACCAAAAATGTCCCCACAAAAGACAAGGATTTCAGGCAACATTGTGGAGACATTTTGTCCCCATAACGTCGTAGGGTGTACCTGAACCACACACACTCTGGTCCTATCATTATGGGGACATTTCATAGACATAATGGTTGTTATACTGTACAAACCGTATATTCTGTCCCCCTACACTAACCCTAGCCATACCCATCACAGAAAAATGTCTGCATTTTCAAAATCAGCATTCTGTATGTTTTATAAGCTTGTTTCCTAATGGGGACCTAAAAAATGTCAAAATTTACTGGTATTACTATACTTGTGGGGACATTTGGTCCCCATAACGTTGGGAATACCAGTACACAAACACACACACACACACACACACACACACACACACACACACACACACACACACACACACACACACACACACTAGAGTGCATTGAAAAATGAAGAAAAAACAAAACAAAACAGCAAAAACAGAACAGAATATAGTCTTGATTAATAAAGGATGGATTTTTGTTTGATCATGTACAAATTGTTCCAAATTATATGACATAATTATATGATTATAATATAAATTTACTTTGCATTCGTTTGGTATTCCACTCTGTTATAGGATAGATGAGACATAGATATAGATGAGATAATATCTAGTTGCATAATAAAACATTACTTGAGCCAGAAATTGACCATAGCACCAGTGTTTACACTCTTCATGAAGCCTGTGAATAGCTAAACCTACAGCTGTCCACCTAGAGTTGACCATTAAAGGAAATTTTGATCCTAAACTAGTATGGGATGTCATTGATGTAGCTGTTATGAAAGTTTAGGAAGAGCATGTTCTACATCATCTAATCCTATCGACCAGAATGCAAGGGTATAAATGGCTACTCCCACTTTTTTGTCTATCATATTCCAGTATCATTCTATTACAATATTTCAATACATGCAAGTAAAAAAACGACTTACCTAATTAGAAGATCTCTCAAGTGTGCAAACTCGCAATGCGCAACATTTTCAACTAAAATAAAGAAAACACAAAGGCATTTTCATGAATTCATCCAGGCATTTTGCATCACTGCACTTTCTACACATACCACTTGATGGCAGTGTTGAATAACCTAAATCTCAGACAAACATGCCTTGCAAAGCCTGTCAGCCGTCAACGTACAATTAGATTTGACAATTGTTACAGTTACCCTGCTGAAAAGACCAGCTTGGGTTTCCAAGTAGGTCAACCAACAATATTTCTGGAAAAACTAGTTAAGAAGCCTGGTGGAGACACCAGCATCCAACATAATACTGGTGACCAGCAATGCATGGCAGACATGATGATGTCTTTAGACTCTCACCTTCAATGATCCCCCACTTTGTTTTTCTTCCCAAAACTTTGTTCCCGTTCACCTGGTGTTCCTTATCTGTTCCCACCACAGCAAAGGGGATGCTTTCCTGAAAAAACATTCACCATACCTCAAAATTTCATCAAGTACGAAGTATAAAACCACTTAAAGTAATTAAAGGGATAGTTTACCCCCAGAAATTATACCTCTGTCATCATTTAATTTCTAAACTTGATGACGGTTTAAAATTTTGGGTTGATCTAACCATTTAAATCAAGTTGTTTTAATTGGTTGCAATGAAGTCTCAGAGTTTCATACCCTAATCTTATCGTTGAGTATCCGGTCTTCGGTATCCTCATCATATTCTTTCTGTGGATACACTCTGATCCCGTTGGCCTGGAGATCCTGTCTTATCTGCAGAGAGAGGCTTCCAGTTAGATGGATTTACACTGATTTTTACAACCTACCGCACACACGCTTACACAAAAACCACACAATCGCCCCCAAGGGTGAAATATGACAGCAGCTCCTCTCCCTCGAGCTCTTCCCACTGTATTTTACAAGTCTCAATCTCGACCCTCAAGCATTCTTGTGCTCTGAGGCCACAGTAAAGTTCACCAGAATTTTTTTTTCTTTTTTCCCCCCTCACAGCCAGAATTTCGGGCCCGAGGTGCAAAGCATTAGACTTTAATGCCTTTGCTGCCATGTGTTCATGTGGGGGAGGATTTTGGAGTGCGGCTGTTGAACATGGATATGATATCTGGGATTGATATCTTGAGCACAGTGTGACGTCCGCCCCCGCATGGCGCTCTGCTCGGGCTATTGAGCAGTGAGAGACAGCTCTGGATAATGGGCTGAAATGACAGAGTACATCATTAGGAGTGTTGTTTGGTGTATATTGATAGGAGACACACTGCGTGCGGGGGCCGTTCTGGCCCTGCGGTCCGTGCCGTCGGAGCTGTCCAAAAGCGTTCCGTGGGGACAACTGATGGCAAGTGGCCCGGGCCGAAGTAGCTGCTATACATCAGTCAGAGAAGAGACCATCTCCCGACGGAGACGTCGCAGACACTGCTCGTAACCTTAGCTTGGCCTACTCATTTTTCCAACCCAGAGCGAGCGGCCACACGCCAAGGGACCTTTGAAGATTCGAATGCAACGTACGGTTCTCTCTCAATCCATTCTGCCCAGGTTTTTCAATATATCTCACTTTTTATCCACACAGCTGAACTGTGAATTCTAACAATTTCAGCATTTACAACAGCAGGTCATCCATATTCATGACCTCAATTATGCGAAGAACTGAATATTTACGCGTGGGCGGGAAATATAGAGGGTGATCCGATTGTGCCTGCATATGATAAAATCTGCGCAGGTGTCGATGACGGACAGCTCACCCTCTGTTTGAACTCTAGCCGCTCCTCCAGAGTAAGCGTGTCTGCTTTGGCAATCACAGGGACGATGCTCACTATCTTCCCCAGTCTCCTCATAAACTCCACATCTATAGGGCGTAACCTGGAGAAGGGTAAGAGAGATCATTAAAGCCCATTTTACACTGCTGACACATTTGACCCCATTAAAGGGTTAGTTCACCCAAAAATTAAAATTCTGTCATTTATTACTCACCCTCATGTCGTTCTACACCTGTAAGACCTTTGTTCATCTTCAGATGAACACAAATTAAGATATTTTTGATGAAATCCGAGAGCTTTCTGATCTCCCTATACACAGCAACGTCATAACAAATTTCAAGGCCCAGAAAAGTAGTAAAGGCATTGTTAAAATAGTCCATGTGACTACAGTGGTTCAACCTTAATGTTATGAAGTGATGAGAATACTTTTTGTGCACAAAAACAAAACAAAAATAATGACCTTATTCAACAATTCCTATGCTGTTGATGTTGCTGTGTAAAGGGAGATCAGAAAGCTCTTGGATTTCATCAAAAATATCTTAATTTGTGTTCTTACAGATTTGGAACGACATGAGAGTGAATAATTAATGATTGAATTTTCATTTTTGGGTGAACTAACCCTTTAATTTGTTTAAATTACCACTGATTTTGATTGATCCTGTATATACAGGTGAAAATGGGGTACAAACCATTCTTTTGATAAAAGCGTCTGCAAAATGAATAAATGGAAATTAATTTAAATTAAATTAAATAATCATTACATGAAGTAACATAAAATAATAGTACACACACCTTCTATCAAAAGTTTGGGACCAGTAAGTTTGTTTTTTAAAGAAAATAATACTTTTATTCAGCAAGGATGCAGTAAATTAATAAAAATGGCAGTAAAATGTTAACTAAGAATTTGTTTCTAATAAATGCTGTTCTTTTTAAACTTTCTTCAAATGATCATGAGAAAAACACATCACGGTTTCAACAAAAAATGTTAAGCAGCACAACTGTTTTCACTGTTGATAATAATGAAGAATGTTCACAGGAATCAAATCAAATCAATGCAGATACTTCTCCCAAAAACATAAAAAAGTCTTACCGACCCCAAACTTTTGAGATGTAGTGCACATAAGATACAAGCATTAAATGTCAAATTATGTCCATATGACAACTTCTGTCAGTACACTGCATTCAATAAACAGCAATTATCTCACAGGCTGTTTTCAGTGAGAAGTGATGTTTTGCTGCTAAAAGAAAGATTTTTCACAAAATCTCACAAGGTTAGTGGGCTAAAATCTCCATGGTAAGACCCCAGAGAATCTTAAATGAAGCCTTGTCATATTAATGTGACAGAGGCACAACAGCGTTTTAACATGTCTGGCTAGGTGCGATCCACATCATGTGTGCAAGTCGACACGCACCAGTGTCCAGTGGCTGGCAGGAAGTAGACGCAGCAGTGAACGCGGGTGTCAGGGATTCTTCTCTTCCTGTTGACATTCAGTTCCTCTTTCAGATATTTTTCATACTGTTCGTTGACATACTTTACAATGGGCTCCCAGCTGAGAAACAAAAGACAGGGAAGGGTTAACATCACAATTAACAACACATGCTTATACTTAAAGTGAATGTAGCAGTCAAAGTGTAATAACTCTTAAAATAAATATTCGGATAAACAATAAGGCGTGGTTTTAGTGTCAAATAAATAATTACTTTAACAGTAAAACCCAAAATGGTCTCAAATTACTAAGAGAATTTATCTGGCACAGATTTGATCTGGCACTGTTTTAGAAAGCTCTTAGCTATAGCGGGGTTCAAAAGCCTGAGACATCTAGTGAAAATGTTATTATATTATTAGCATGAAAATTGAAATGAAAAGTTGAATTAACATGAATTTCAGGATGTCTTTTTATCTGGTTTGTGTAAAACCTGACGATCATGTTCTCTGGCGTGATTTCATAATGATCCAAAGAGCATCTTGTACTTCAGTGGAAGCAAAAACATCTGACCTTCTGTAAAAAGGTCACAAATGTCCGCCACAAATATACTTTTAAAACATCTTTTGATTAGTGACCTAGAAATAGAATAGAATCGGCAATGCTTGTTTTAGTGTCTAAAATGTTAACATTTAAAATTATTTATAATTCTAAAACTTTAGTTTATTTCCAAGTTTAAATTAGATTTTGAATACCACATTTTTAATTGTGGTCTCAGACTTTTGGACTCTACTGTATTTGTATATATAGTATATGAATTGTATATGATACGCTTTAAATGCTGCTCTCACCAGTTCTCGTTGTTGATTTGGTCTCCAAATCCAGGAGTGTCAATTACCGTAAGCTTCATCTTCACCCCTTTCTCCTCGATGACTAGAAAATAACAAGACAAAAGAGTTAGAGAAGAAAAGAATGAAAAGATAAAACGTCCTTTCAAGATGAATCCGCAGGAGATGTGAATGAAGAGGTGTTGACAAGGATTTAACAGTCTTTTTCCAGCAACATAAATTTCTTAAGGACAAATCAGTTAAAATCGCATACTGAAGACCCTGAGCTTTTCATTTAACCTCCATCTCTGATATAATGCTGCAGGGACGCATTGTACAACAGGAAGTCAGCCTGCAAAAAGAGTCTAATAAGCTGTGTGCAAGCAAGGACCCCTACTGTATCCCTGCCTGGCATTGGTTGATTGACATTTGCTGTTAACTCATCATGTTAATCCTTCTGGATGAGGCAATCAAGGAAAATATAACGAGGAAAAATTAAACTGTCAGTCAACACTCCAGTTTATGAGTTTCAAAGTGCTATGACTCTATCTGATGATGATCAATTTTTCAGACGCAGTGGGGCATTAGCAAAAGAGAGTGCCAGTTTTTGGATTGGTGGGCCAATGATTGAAAACCCCTCATGATCTGCTAATGGAAACACATATGCTCATCTTGGCGTGACTCAGCAACAAAGCAGGGCTTAGTTCCTCCCATATTCACCCACATGGAGGGAGCAGAGCTGAATGGTGGCATTGAGCAGCCCACCACTTCATTTTCTGCAATGTGTAGTCTCTGAGAGAAGGAGGGATTGTGTAACACTCGGCTCCCCTGCTGCTCAGTCCACAGGCCAGCTTTTTTTTTCACGAGCTGTGAGGGCTACTGGGCAGCTTTGTAGTGTGTGGAGGTGTCAGGCACCCTGAGACTTTGGTACTCTTTGTTTTCCACAGGCCTGCACTTTGGAAAGACAAAACTGCTGGGAAAGCAAGGGACAGCAAGACATCTGCTAGACAAAATGTCTCAAACTGGAGACTGCAAAGTCAATTTATTAGTTCAGCAGTAACAAAAGGAGTATTTTTGTCATTTTGCTAGAGAATACCAGAACAGGTCTATTGTTTCAGGCTTTTTAAAGCATTTGCAGAAGTTATAAGGTCCTATTTATACTGATAAATACTGGAATGATCAGCAATGAAATGTTGCTAGGAGACAAAAAAAAAAGCACCATTAATTAGAATCTAGACAGAAAGTTCTACACTTTCTCTTTTCTCAAAAAAAGAAATTGCTCTGAAGTTGTTCATTCATAGCTCAGAAGACCTAATGGAGTTATCAGTTATGTTTCAACTCAATGTTTTGAAGATGATAATAGTAAGAAATGTTTCTTGAACATCAGATCAGCATATCAGAATGATTTCTGTGACACTGAAGACTGGAGTAATGATGCTGATAGTTCAGCTTTACCATCACAGGAATAAAATAGACCTACATTTTAAAATATATTCAAATATTAATGTTTTTACTGTACTTTTTTAATCAAATATGCAGCCTTTGGTGAGTATAAGAGACTTTTTTCCAAAAACCTTTATACAGTCTAATGTAAAAGAGTTTAATGTTAAGCATTTTCCTCAACCGTAACCGTATATATATTAATAAATTCTTGCATGAGGGCTAATGCAATCGAAATAGTAAAAGAAAGTAAATATTTACATCATGTGTCAAGCACTGCAGACTCGCCTTTCTGAAGGCTAACATAAAAAAAAAAAAAAACCCCAGAGGAACAGGACACTCTCATTCACTGTAATGTTTACGTTGGGCTACGCTGAGAAGTCAGTGAGGGGTGGCTGCTGAACCATGGGGATATCTGAACCGACTTATCGTCAATCTTCTTTTGTTAAGAAACAGCACACCCAGCATCTCCCATTCTTTTATTTTCATCCACCCTCTCTCTCATTCTACAAGTCAAACATTTATAAACTATTGAGCCATAAGTTTTGAGAGGTCTCTGAGAAATGAGGTTTGGCTGTGGTAGGACAGAGATACAACAGATGCTGCTGCAACTGGACAGAAACCTCCTTCCACTTGCAATGACAATGCTACGCTAAATACACTTGTTCTTGATCTAGCACAGAATACTTTCAAAAGCTCCCAAGACTTTCACAAGAAATATAACAGGTTGAGACAGCAACTGTGAAGGTTTTGATGCACAGAATTACAGGACATAACAGCTACAGATCTAAAAACAGATTTCAGCATTCTGACCTTTGGCTAACTGAAGTGAAAGCTGTGAAGAAGCTAAGCTATTGCGAGAAAAACATTTTAAATATCTAAAACCTGTCAAGGGGAAGTCAGAAACGGAAGAGAGATCAACAAGCAGATCTAGGTCGAAAACTTTACCTAAAAGCAAAGTCAGATGACTAATTTCAAAACCAGTAGGCAGCAAGCTAAAGGAAGAAAGACAGGTTTAGCGTAGCTGCTACTAAACCTGCACATGGCTGTATAGCAACAGTTAACTACATATCTTTGGCACTAACTCTCTGTAGAGATTTTGTAATTGGATTTTTCTGTGCCCATATCCAGACTGGGGGTAAAGTTCAGCAGTCTTAATATATTTCTGCTGTCACATAAAAAACATGGCAATTAACATAGCAGGCTACGCTAATGACCCAGCCCAGCAAAGGCCTTTGCACAGCAATTGACTGACACTTAAAACTACAAGAGAGGCATGCTTCTCTGGCATCTTGCAACATCCTGTGACAGAATCATTAGATTATGTTCTCTCTATATCTGAGATGCTAACTTGTGGGTCATTCTATTAAAGGGCAGATTTCCAGTTAAACTACATAACATGGGTAACGCCACAAACTTTTGACCCAGATGAAAATGGCATGGGGTAATTAGATAACTGTGCAATAGCATATACATTTTATTAGTTAGTCTCATCCTTGCAGTACAACAGGCCTTTGCAATCCATCCAAAGAGAGCACATTTCCTTTACTTGCCCTGCCGGGCTGTTTCTGAATACAAGGGACAGAGGACCACTATCAAATTTTGTGTTTGTTAGACGCCTGTCAGCTGGTCTACAATGAGAAATGAAGATGGATAGCTGGGTGCAACTACACTAACTTCTGAGGGCAAGCAAACACACACACACACACACACACACACACACACACACACACACACACACACACACACACACACACACACACACACACACACACACAATACTTTCATTTAAAGGACTAGTGAAGTTGGCTACGCCATCTGCCTTTCACACCTCTTTCCAACGAAGCATGGTGGCGGCGCCAGAAGAAAAATGGAGATTCATTGCTTTCTCATTGCCGTATGCGGGATGTTTGAAGGTATGTGCGTCTCTGCGTGATCTATAGCTCAGCTCCCTCTGCTCAGTACAAAAAAGACCCTTGTATAGCTACTAACATGAGTTTTTCTTATTTATACTATCGCTAATATTGTTTATTTGATTGTACATTGTTCTATGCATCGATTAGATTTTGAGATGTAGACATGGTCCTCAAAAATGGAGGCAGATGAAGCTTACAGGGGCAGAGGGTAAGTGGACTAAATGACTGAGAAAACCCTGCATATTTCACCAGAGAGAAGTCAATCAATTTCACCAGAAGATCCAGTTATGGCATTTTGATAAATAACTTATAATTTTAAAATGAAAATCCATTTTCATACTGTACTTTATAATGTTGTGATGCCTAAAATCACTTTATTTAAATTTAAAATGTAAAGCAATTAATTTAAATGTACGTGTTTTTATGTTGACCATAGTATAGAATTTTAACATTTATTGGTTATTGGCCATGAGATGATAATATTTATCTGCTTATTAATGCCAGAGAGTGCCGAAAATGTATTATTGACAACTTATTGACAATTTTGAGACGTTTTGCTTACAGGAAGGAATCAAGCATGGTGTCTTCAAGCATGGCATATCCAAGTCAAGAAATCCAGTTACAACAAACCATAGTTTTCTTCAAAAATCCCACAGAAACATTCCAAACAAGCTTTGCTTCATTGCCAAAACAAGCCTAAATGAAACTTAACTCTACACATCTACACAAAAACACACCTGCCTGTTTGGAGAAAAGAACCCAAGCCTCTATTGATTGTAACTCTGGAGGTAGTATGCGAGACAGAGACAGTACATTGCTCAATCAACCAATTCATTCACTCAGCTGAGCTTGCTTCACTGAAGTCAGACGCCGTGTATAAGTGGTGGCTTCCATTAGAGCAGGAGTCATCTCCTGACCCGTGCGATAAAATACGGCCTTGTGTGTGCTCTTCCTCTATCATTCTCTGTGAAAGAGAGCTCATAATGACAGCTGTGGCCCGATCTCCACATTTGAAGTGTGATTGATCTCTCCAAATCCGTCTCCCTCGCAGGCTTTTTAATTTCTCTTTCCTTTCAGAGCACATGCCCCGATCACTCTGGCCCTTCTCCAAGTCAAACCCTACAAAACACTGAGCTCTGCCTCCAGCTCGTCCTGTCTAAATGTCACTCTTCTTCCAACCTTTCAGAATCACTCTGGCCAACACACTCTGTAATGCCGGGTTCAAACTACACAATATTTACGTATGTTTTGATAGTCAGTGTGTTAGAATATGTGATTTTGACTCCTAAATTCTTGTCATGTAGTGGACAAGAAACATGTCAGTCTACACATTGCTTCCCAACCGGGTGTGCCTCATTCATCCTGAAAAGTGAAGCTGCGGGCTCTTTGATCGCCCCCTGGAGGCTGGATGCAGTATAGGTCATAAACCCCGCCCGCTCAATGCAGACGAATGAGACTTAAGTCAAAACATAAAAATAAATTCTGCTTCAAATAACATTTTCCGAAAGATGGTTTTGGTCATTTGAGGTAGTTGTTATCACGCTGATATATATTCAATTGTTTGTTTTTGTGATAAGTTTAATTTTAGCTAGCAATTTGGTGCTATAAAAACGGGGCGTGTCGTCATGATTCACAGTTGATTGACAGCTTGTCTGAGGACTGTCGGAGCTTCGAGGGGAGATTGAAGATATAACTAACTATTAATTTTCGATTTCTGTGTTATTTCACATAGACAAAATGAGTTGTTCAGCAGTAAACTGTACTAACCGACCTACAGGATCTGATGGATCACTGAGCTTTTCTCTGTAACGTTAAATGTGGGCTTCATAAGCTAATTAATAAACGTTATTAGTTAAGATAACACGCCTAACGTTAGCCATGACGGAAAAAAGCAGGTGATCGTTATCTGGCAGTTACTAATTATTTTTATGGGTATAAAATAATAATAGCAGGACAAAACTAATAATAGCCTACTCTAATTACAGCAGTTGATCTCCTGTAACGTTAGTTGAACTTGATTTAAAATGGCAGGACCATTTCTGACGATTTAGAGTTGTTTCTAGTGGTATTATATTGAGTTTATCTACTGAATTTGCGGTTTCAAAAATATTATTTCTCTAGAAAAAGAATAGGTAGAATTTTAAATTGTGTATAATTTATATAGCCTATTTAAAATACATCAATGATGACACAGTCGTCTGGGCGGAAGTTTGATACAGCGACTCCGCCTCCAGCTCCACTGACGATTCCTTCTGCGAATGCCCAGGCTCCAAACTTTTTTTTTTCTGACGTTTTTTTCTGCGTAACGTGTCAGCGCCCATCGTTGTCCGTTTTGGATTCAGTTCATTACAATGGAAGGAAGCGGCGTTGCGTCGTCCATATTTTTATACAGTCTATGTTCCCAACCAATCATTGCTTGCCATCTTCAACGACGTGTGCAAAGTCGTAGAGAAGGCGGAACTAGTGACTGAAACGTGAGATGAAACGATCGATTTTTACATCCCGGTGCCCGTTGTCATAGGCTATACAAATTACCACAACACCCTACGTCAAATGGATCGTGCCAAATTCGGGCTGACATCATGTAGTCTGAACTCGGCATAACACGTCATTTAATTGACGTGCAAAACCATGTGCAAACCAGACGTGACGCGGTACATTTCTAGCAAAGTGGACGGTCTACACTAAAAAAGTGAAAATTCACAAAATTGAATGCAACTGATGTCGTAGTTACGACTTCACAGGAGAACTTGAATGCATCATAAAATAAAACACCTATTGACAAAATGTCCTGCTGCAGCCGTTTAGGACAAAAGCAAAATTTTGAAAGACCATCACTGTTCAAAGATGTTTATTGGGTCCAAATGGCGTAGTTACAATATTACCAGCAGGGGCTGACAGGGCTATGGGAACCAGCTAATCCTTGACCCCTTGGGTGTGACGGGTGTGTGACAGGGTATCTGTAAAGAAAGAAGTGTGTTGTGAGTGTTCAGTACTCACTGTGGCTGACTGATTGCAGTTGGACAGTTTTCGAGATCTTCTCCTCATAATTAGGAGTGCAGGACTTCCTGCTGACCTTGGACTTGAAGAGTGTATTTACGAGCGTTGACTTCCCCAGACCACTCTGACCTGTCAATGAGAACAAGAATATATTTAATGACTTTTGTTTGTAAACTGCAGTAAAGTACAATTAACTGCATATGTAGCAGACCCTGAGCACATTTATTTGCAGTACGACCTTTGCTTAGCATTAGCAGGGGGGATAAAACTTTATTACTGCACACAGATAAGATGGCACACATAAAATTGAGGTCATAAAGTATCACATGACCAGGCAGCGCAGGCCTCCAGGGTTTACATAAGCCCTTGATGCTGCAAATCATCAGTGATGTAATAAGACCAGGTCAAGCCAAGGCAAAGTGCTTTAGTGTCTTATCTGGTGGGTGTCCAAACACACTGACAATACCACGCCGTTGGGAGCTTTGGGAAGCTTTTCCACTTAATGACTCTTTCACACTAGTCCTCACGGAGATCAGATCAGAGGGAGGAAGCTATTACGAGAGAGTGAGCCTTATCAAGGCCATCTCAATTCACACAAATAAGGGTAAATCTATGGGGCCACCTTCATTGCCTCAAAGGACATGTGCTGTGTTAATGTGAGCTGCTTAGTATTGAGTGCTGATGATGGGCAGAGTGTGTGTTCTGTCTCGTTTAGACGGCCCCTCAGGCCCACCAGTCAGCTCCCCGTTTGCAGGGCAGGGTTGGGGAATGTGCTAAACGCTCTCGCCGCTCCGTTTGCACCTGTTGAGAGGCCTGGCTGCCTCGGGAAGCTGTCAATGGATGAAACGATTTGACAGAGATAGACGACGGAGCCAGGAAGATCTGGCCCCTCCATCATTGCCTACCTCAACAGAGTCTTTGATGGATTTACGCCATGACCTCTTACCATGGGAGGTAGTTGACATCAAATTTATGAGGAACTGACAACCCACGTTGTGTGTCCTCCTGGGCCACTTTGATTTAACAGTTTAGAGAGTGGCTGAGCAAAGCAGGGCTTCCTGAAGCTTTCGGTGTATTCACACATACTGTACCTGCTCAATAATCCTCTTTTGGAAAAAAAAGAAATGCAATTCCATTGCTAGATGGTGAGATTTTTGTAATATAAAAAACGCAAAACAATTGTTGCAAAAGGCATGCTTATACTGAATTTTTTAAATGACTTTTCAGTCTTTCTGAAGTCTGTATAAATGCAATCCAATAACTAGGCCTATATATGCAGGGGCTGGACAACGAAACAAACACTGACCAATAAAGTGTTTCTTCACAGATTACACTTTCCATCAGTAACAGCAATAGCACTACTGTACATAAAATATTGCAATCCACACAACATAATTGGAGACATATCAGAGTTCAAAAGAGGACAAATTGTTGGTGAGTGTCTTGCTGGCTCATCTCTAACCAGGACAGCATGTCTTTGTGGTGTATCAAGAGCTATGGTGTCCAGAGTAATGTTGTGGTCGGGCTGCTATAGCCAAACCTTTGGTCACTCGTGCCAATGCCAAATGTCAGTTTCATTGGTGCCAACAGTGCACATTGGCTGTGGACAATGTGAAACATGTATTGCCCTCTCATGAGTCCACCTTTACCGTCTTTTCCACATCCGTGGGAGTTACGATGTGGAGAAGCCCCAACGAGGCTCAACACCCAGACTGTTGAAGCACGGGGAGGTTTAGTGATGTTTGGGCTGCAATATCATGGCATTCACTACTATGCTTGATGGGTGCTTCACTGCCAAGGACTACTAACCATTCTGGAGCACCATGTGCACGTAATGGTTCAAACATTGTACTCTGAAGAGGGTGCCATGTATCAGCATGATAATGCACCAATACACACAGCAAGACTGGTGACAGAATGGTTTGATGAACATGAAAGTGAAGCTGAACATCTTCCCATGGCCTGCACAGTCACTAGATCTTAATATTGTTGAGCCACTTTGTGGTATTTTGGAGAAGCAAGTCTGCAAGTTTGCAAAACGTTTTCCTCCAACAGCATTGCACAGTGACCTGACCACTGTCCTGGAAGAGGAATGGCTCAAAATGCTTCTGGCCACATTGAAGGACTTGTATTTCTCATTCCCAAGACAATTTGATGCTGCAGTGGCTGCAAAAGGAGGCCCTACACCAGGGGTGTCAAACATACGGCCCGCGGGCCAAATACTGATTTGAACTATAATAAAATAAAATATAGTCAATTTTTTTTGTTTTATTTTGGTCAATCTTTATTCTGGGCTTGCAAACAAAGTGCTTTGTAATAATTTCCCAAAATTTCATTTGTATGGAATCATTTACGAAGTCTGTAAACAGGACGTTAACACAGGCACACGCTGAATACGGACACGAAGAGGAGAACAGATGCGCCAGCAGAGAAAATACTCTATGCACAAGCTCAATGTTGGCAAAATATAGGAAGAATAATATAAATATTAAATTGGGGTTGATATGAATGTATCTCTGAAGGGAACTGTCTTCAGAAAAGTTTTGATGGCTTTTTCTCTTATCTCCGTATAAAGTAGTAGCCTATCAATGCAGCGCTGCTGTGTGTATGGTGGTAACCATGGAAATGCTATATCACTGCTGTTCCATAAGCACCACCTACTGTCAGAGAGTGAATTTGCATTTTCATTCAGTCCGTCTGCTGATTTTGTTTTGTGCAAGTGTCTTATGTAGCATAACTTCACAGAGCTAAAGTCAGACCATGCGGTTTTTTCTGTTAATCTTGAAATTATACAATAATTTAAATTAAAAACAACTGCTCATGCTCATGTGCATAACATCTTTGTTGGGACTGTGATAAAAATGCAGTGTTTGCCTCTAATATGAAAGAGCTACAAATATTTTTTGAACAAATAAACAAAAAATAAATTTGCTTTAAAAAAAAAAAAATCTGCAACCAGTATCAGATTCGGCCAATTTGCTTGAAAAAAAAAATTGGAATTGGCCATGAAAAATCAAAATGTGTGCATCACTAATAAAAAAAGTTTTTTTGCTGTAAAAAAAAAAAATGCAGCTAGTTTTCTTGAAAATTAATGTTGTTTATATGAATAATATTAATGCAACTATCAGTGCACAAAGGTTTCTTTGTTTTTTGTTTTTTTTTATTACATTGGCCCGCACATGGTTATTTTTTTCCAATCCGGCCCTCAACCTAAGATGAGTTTGACACCCCTGCCCAACACAATACTAATAAATTGTTGTGGTCTAAAATCAGGCATTTCAGTTTCATTGTCCAACTTCTGTTGCTCAGCTCGGCAAATTCACATGACCAACTTAAACATGAATGAAATCTGTGTGGGTAACTTTTTCACCCTCACACGAAATTCCTGTACTTCCAATTGAAATGACCGGATATGACTAGAAATTTCGCCAACCAACAGTAAATGAGAATGCACCTTTAGAGTTCTTCAGTACAATGTTATAGTCGCATCTGCAAATTAATGGACCGCAACCATTAACCCAACCGAAATTCATTCGGTTCAAGTATTTGCAAAAAAATGGAATCGCTACAAGCACTGATTATCTCATAAAGGACCCTGTGCTGAGATAATGTGAAAAGAATAAAGGCTAGACCCAGTCAGGTGCTTGTCCGTGTCATGCATTGACACATTCACCCAGAAACACTGTGTTGTAACAGCTTGTCATTTACCACAACCACATGAAACTTCAACAAATGCAGGTAGCAAATTTACCTGTGTCACATGTTTTTCATTTCAAATAGTGAAACACATCTCCCCTGAGACACTTTGAAAAGCAGTTTACAAAGCTTTCCTTTGAACACAATATCTACAAACCCCCCTCGACTTGAGGGCGACAACAAAGCTGAATGTATTGACTGCACTGAAAATGTCAGAATATGCTAAACTCGTATTTGGGAGCAGACTGCTACTTGACTTATGGGAAACTGGGAGACTCGCAGTAGTTTAAGCCTTGAGGCTACAAAAAGGTCCTGACCTTTACAACAGAGGACAAACTACACAGACCAACAGACTCCAAGTGCTACCATATGTGTATGCGACTCTCGGATAAGAGCACCCCAGGGCAGGAAAATGTGGACAGATGAGCGTAGCGCACCAAACTCATCCTGTAGAGTTTCCTCCGTCCCTGCAATTTCATCCTGTTGTGTATATCTTGCTTTTGCACAATTCCTCCTCTTCCTGTATTTTGTCAAGTTTGCATTTACTGTCATGTCATGTTAGCTAATACATGCTAATGTTCCCAAACACACCCTTGTCAGAACCCCTGCCCTTGTAATTTACAATGCATTGCCAAGGCAACAGCAAAATACACAAACCGAAAACTATCCGAACATTCAAATACAAACATTCCCTGTTCAAAAATAAAAGTCTTTTGCACTAAATAAAAGGTCAATGATTTGTCAATAGCTATACATTGTGTCAAGAGTGAGTCAAACAGCTCTTTCTTCTTCCCTCTTTTACTACCACTATTTCCACACCTGTCTTTGCCGGGAAAAGGAGGGAGAGGTTCACCTTTGATGTATGTCCAGAGTAGCAGGCATGGAGAGCACCACCATACCTACTACTATACCAATGCTGTAACCACCACAGTTCACTGAGGCAAGGAAGAAACTCACACAGACCAAAAGCCAGCTTTTGGGGGAGTAAGTACTGAACCAGAGCGTTTTTACTCTGTAGAATTCATCACATATCTGATATGCTTTAACATGCCTTTGATCTGCTCCCTACCAAACAGGTTTCAAGCTGAAAAGTATCCAAGTGGCCAAAATGTGAACAGGTGAAGACTGCTATTGTCATATCTCCTCCTAATATCATTCCCACACACTTGGAGAGAATAGACAGATTCATATTTAATGCTGAAATGTATTTCAATGGGTGTTTCTTCAAATTTGACTACTTATGTTCATTTTTATTAAACTTAACCGATTTCAACCTTTGCTTTTTTGTTAAACATTAAAACTTTTTAGTCTTAAAATAAGAAAATCCATCATAAAATTATTATGTTTAACTAATAATTCAATAAAATGTGACATAAACATAAGCCAATGCAATATTTGTGTGAATGATTTATCAGTAAAACATTTTTTTTTTTTAAGTATTCTAACTGTACATCATTCCCATGAGAGCTGTAATTTTTGCAAATTATACAAAAGTGTGAAAATATTATTTGATAGGGTGTATTTAGGATATGTAAAAAGCTCAGACAAATAAATAAAGGGGTAAAATATAAAGGGGTAGCTCAGCAATGACAAGATGCCTTTTTTTAAGAAAACTTGGCTGTCTATGCAGTAGAAAAGCATTTAAAAAAAAAAAAAAAAAATCAGTGCTGACTAACTAGAGAAAAAGGGCTGTGATGTTCCCTTTCTCCAAATAGTTAGGGGAACTTCAACACCCATAATGCACTGGGCTCAATCCAAGTGTCTGTAAAGTGGGGATACAAAAATTCCTAAGTACGATCTGTAGTTTTATCAAAAGCCCTGAAGATGTCAAAAGCCAGATGAATGACTTTTGCTGATAAAGAACGCGGGAGATCTGGGTGCAGGTGACATGCAAAAAGAGTTCACACTGTTAATTTACATAAACAACTGACATTGTAACAATACAAAGCTGGTTTAAAATCAGCAAAACTGTTGTAGGATTTTTCATTACTTACAGAAAAATAGAAAGGCCAATTATCCTGGGATGGGGCTCTGAGCGTCCGAAAAATGACAGATGGAAAACAGGGCTTCAGTACGGTTTTGGAAAAACAGTTTGGAACGCTAGTGGCGATGCCAGTGGTGCAAAAATGACACACTTCAGTTTTAATTTGTTTTGCTGACATCGTTGTGGAACAGCAGCTGATACTGTGTTTCTACGTGCGACTCGCAGCCTTTGAAGGATTTGGCAAAATTTCCTTTCTATTAACACTATGGAAGAGCCGCCAAGGGGGATGAAAGCGCAAGCAAGGGAGTGTGGAAAACCTGGCAACTCTGTTTAAAAAAAAAAAAAAGAGGGAGAGAAAAAAAGTGGGAAAGAAGAATGGCTCTCACTGGAGAGCTGGATGGCCTTGAATTTGTGATGCTGCGGCCATCATAAATCCCCTTGGCTGGCCCAGTTGGGGAACACTCTCTGAGCCACATTTGGCTCCAGCCTGGCCCTGCCTCCCAGCCCACAGACAACACAACAATAGCCCTTGCCATTTAATTAGGTAAGGCCCACACTCAGCCAGCACCCCCTCCTGGTCCTCCTCCTCCCTGTATGCTTACCCACACTCTCTCTAGAAGCACAGGGGGGCATATGGGAGGTTCTAGCACTCTGATTGGTTAGGCTTGAATAAAAGTGGCCAGTTTGAATCAGGCAGATGTCCAGTAACTGCCCAAGACAGTTAAAACCAGCAAGCCCTGCTGGGCCGGCAGAGTACAGCCCTAGTAGGTAACCTGGCATAAAATCTGTGACTTTTAAAAAGACTTGAACGGTTCAGAGTGCCCTTACTGGACAAAACCACTGTATTCTCAAGAATTTCATTTTTTTCTTTGTAATTAAGGTGAAATATCAAATATTCACAATAAAGATAATAGCATCTCTGATTTAAAAATTTTAGTAAAATTTGTGGTAAGTTTGATTCATTTCTGTGAATTAGTTTAAACTGATTTGTTATCATCAAAAAAACAAAACAAAACAAAAAAAAGAAAAGAAAATATTTTTTGAGAAAAATATTATATACACTACCATGCAAAAGACTGAGGTCAGCAAGTTTTTTGTTGTTGTTTTTGAAAAAAAAAAAAAAAAAAACTAAAAGAAAAAAGGGTATGCACACCACTCCAGTCTTCAGTGTCACATGATCCTTCAGAAATAATACTAACATGCTGATTTGCTGCTCAGAAGTTCAAAAGAACAGCTTTTATTTGAAATAGTAATCTTTGTACAATGTAAGTCTTTACGGTCTCTTTTGATTAGTTTAAAGGTGCCCTAGAATTAAAAATTGAATTTTCCTCGGCATAGTTAAATAACAAGAGTTCAGTACATGGAAATGACATACAGTGAGTCTCAAACTCCATTGTTTCCTCCTTCTTATATAAATCTCATTTGTTTAAAAGACCTCCGAAGAACAGGCTGAATCTCAACATAACACCGACTGTTACGTAACAGTCGGGATCATTAATATGTACACCCCCAATATTTGCATATGCCAGCCCATGATCAAGCATTAGACAAGGGCAGCCAGTATTAACTTCTGGATCTGTGCACAGCTGAATCATCAGACTAGGTAAGCAAGCAAGAACGATGGCGAAAAATGGCAAATAGAGCAATAATAACTGACATGATCCATGATAACATGATATTTTTAGTGATATTTGTAAATTGTCTTTCTAAATGTTTTGTTAGCATGTTGCTAATGTACTGTTAAATGTGGTTAAAGTTACCATAGTTTCTTATTGTATTCACGGAGACAAGAGCCGTCGCTATTTTCATTATTAAACACTTGCAGTCTGTATAATTCATAAACACAACTTCATTCTTTATAAATCTCTATTAGCTTTAGCCACGGAGCACTATCAAACTCATTCAGAATCAAATGTAAACATCCAAATAAATACCATACTTACGCGACGAATAGATCCATTTTGATGGTTATATTAGCTGTGTGAACTTTGTTTATGCTGTTTAAGGCAAGCGCAAGCTCCATGGGCGGGGAGTGTGAGCATTTAAAGGGGCTGTAGCCTTAATCGGCTCATATTTAATGATGGGCAGTTAAAAAAAAAATAGGCAGTTAAAAAAAATTAATAAAAAAAATCTATGGGGTATTTTGAGCTGAAACTTCACAGACAAGTTCAGGGGACACCTTAGACTTATATTACATCTTTTGAAAAGACGTTCTACGGCACCTTTAATGTATTCCTGCAAAATACTGAGAAAAAAAAACTGACCTCAAAGATTTGATCAGAAGTGTATACATACTGTGCATTGTTATTTTCTCACTTATAAATAAAATGATCTTTGGTTAAAATGATGGTTTAAAGGTTATTTTTTCTATGATATAATCTGATATATGATATAATAAGAACACCATCCAGATGTTTAAAGTACACTTTTTCTTCTTGGAATTTTCAGTGTGAAGAACACACTACTTTAATTCATCCTTGGTAGCAGCTAGCTTGAAACACATGTTAATAATGTCACTCGGTCCGTATATTTCCACTTAAGGAACATCAGTCGCCATTGTCCATTCATCACACCCAATACCACAGCCATTCTTGTACATGCTCTTGTTACTTAATGCATTATTTACTGCAAATCTCTCCTATTTTGGGTTATCTCTTCAAACTTCTCTATAAACTCATCTGCCCACAAAATTGCTAGAACCTCATCCATTGAGAAATCTCTCCTGTTCTTTATCAGTTACACTGGCTTATAGGTTTAGTTCACCCAAAATGAAAATTCTGTCATTAATTACTCACCCTCATGTCGTTCCACAAGACTTTCGTTCTGCATGCTCTACGAATGTGGTTCATTCTCGTGTGTTACGCCGCATGTTTGAGCTTCCGGAAGAGGTTTGTTCTTGTGCGTTATTCAAGTTCGGTTGAGCTTCTGCTTGCGTTCACTGATAATGTTTACATGCAAGTAAAAGCCCAAATTAAATCTTTTCTTTATAACAAGCGATCAATTCTCTACAGAATTTTTTTTGGATTAAATCGCTCGATCCATATGGATTAGTTTTCCGATCTCTTTATGAAGTTTTTGAAGCGTCAAAGTGGTAGTTACAAAGGCAGTCAACGGAAGGAAATCTGACAGCATTCTGTCATCAAAAAGATCTTCATTTGTCTCACAAAGATGAACAAAAGTCTTACGGGTGTGGAACGACATGAGGGTGAGTAGTTAATGACAGAATGTTCATTTTTGGGGTGAACTAACCCTTTAAATATCACGGAGTACAAGATTCCTCTTTTCAATTCCAATGCACTGCACAATCTCGCACCCTCATATCTCCCTGACTTGCTTCACATTTATACTCCCACCCACACACTTAGATCTTCTTCAACTGTTTCCCTTGTTATATCTCCTGTTCGTTTAACCACTATGGGGTCCAGAACATGCTGCTCCTCATCTCTGGAACTCTCTTCCACAATTCGTACATGAAAGTGATTGTCTTTCTACTTTTAAATCA
Source organism: Megalobrama amblycephala (assembly GCF_018812025.1). NCBI lineage: Eukaryota > Metazoa > Chordata > Actinopteri > Cypriniformes > Xenocyprididae > Megalobrama > Megalobrama amblycephala. Next base: position 56,899,933 of record NC_063044.1, on the reverse strand, counting down.
CATCTTAAAACTCATCTTTTTAAATTAGCTTTTCCTGATTAATTTTAATTAATGGGTTATCTTAATCTTGAACAGATGTTGCTTTGATTTAACTGCTGTCTTGTATTTTATGACTGTCATTAAGTTGTAAGGTGTCCTTGAGTTGAAAGTTGCCTCTAAATAAAATGCATTTTGATTATTATTACTCACACTATTCATACTACAAAATGGCTAAGAAGAGTGCCTAAGTACACAAATTTGTGATGCACCAGTAGTCTCTGAAAAGAGCTGAGTTTAAACCTTCCCCTAACAGTCAATGGCTCCATTTCCCCTTCACCTGTTTATGTTTCCTGTTCTAGACTGAAATATATAGACTGAACGGTCTTCCTGCCCCCTTCTGCCACTTTGAACCATACTTGGCTCTTGTTGCTCTGTGATTTTACACACAGCTTTTTACCTTATTTGACGCTTCAAGTCTGTTCTATTTTCATCTTAGTCTTGGCTAAAACACTCCTATCTCAACAAAGCTCATTAGTCAGAAACTACCCAAGTTGAAGTTCACACTTTGAGAATAGAAAAAACAAGAGGTGTGAAGATATTTAGGCTGAGCCGTTATGCATGCCATTTGAAATTGAAAGTTTCAGTGTGGTTAAGAAATCAGCTCTGAAGGTTTTGGTTTTTTTAAGGGCCTGATATTCTTCTGTTCAAAAATAAACTGGACATATCCTGTTTAAAAAAAAAAAAAAATACTGTTCAAAAGTTCAATTTAAATCAGACCAATGTTCCACTTACCAACCACCATGATATTAAATTCAAAGCCAGCCTTCATGGTTTTGCGTCTCATCTGGTCCAAGACTGCCTCAATGCCGACATATCCGAATAGATCTCTGCCCTTGATAATGCCTTGTGCGTCAGATTCACTGAGGCATGGCAGAGGATGTTCTATCTCCACCACTCTCTCCTCCACCTCCCTCTCCTCCATGACCTCCTTCTCCTCCTCCATCCGGACAGGTGGCTCCAGATCCAGGCCCTGCTCTTGTGCTGTGTCTGCCAAGAGAAGGAGAGAGGGAGAGACCCACAAGTTGACATACAGGAAACTCATGTGATTTTTTTAAGAGAAGTCTAATTAAAGTTTGATCTTGAATGAGTCCTTACAGTTTGTGTCTGAGACACTTTAGTGATGTAATGTCTCATAGACTGTCGGTTCTCAGTCTGATGTGCATTGCGGGCACCCTTCTGAAGTCTAAATATAATAGGACATTACGGCACTTTGGCAATGTGCAGGCATTAAATGAAATCAAATTTAAATGTTTTGAAATCATTGAATCAAATTTAAAAAGATTTTTGTGTATGTGTAAATACCTAAAGAATGTAATTTAAACCATTACATTTACATTTAATGTTGTTTTATTATTATATACTATTATAGTATTCGTTAATATTTTGACTGAGCTTTTTTAAGTTTTAGTAATTTTGCTGTGTGCTTTCGCCATTTTCATTAGATTTTTTTTTTTAAATATTACTATTTAGCTTTAATTCATTTTTATTTCAGTTTTAGTTTGCTTACACTTACTTCAGTTAGTTGCCAAAATAACATTTCTAATTTTCATTTAAGTATTTTAAGTTAAGTTGTTCATCCAATATTTATATTTTATTTAATTTCAGCTTTATTTCAATTAACAGAAATAGTATTTATTTATTTTTTTGAGTGTGTGTGTGAAAATGTTGGCAAGAAATTAGAAATCTGAACTTCTGGGGAAGCAAAAAAGGCCCTGGACCAGGTTAGGTAATTTTCCTTTAAGCATTTTTTACACAGAGATTCTATTTTCATTATCCAATGCCCACACTTTCAGACGTTATGTGCATAGCATAAGACACAATTCACCGCTGCAATTAATTTGAGGAAAAGATGTTCATTTTTTGCCAGGTTTGTTTATGAGCCAGAGAGCTGTGCGCTGTGAGCATGCTCAGAGCATGCAGGTGGAAATTAATGCACATTATGACTGACAGGAGGCAAATGTAGGTGAGACACAGATCGATTCAGGCGGGGATTTAAAATAATGAGGATGAAGAATTGAGAATTGTCTGTAATTGTGCTTCCATCCTTGCCTGAAATGAGGCGTTAGATTCATTTGTTAACGCTTAATATATGGGTCATGAAGAGGTCGATTTTATTTTAAGGTTTACACAACATTCACAGAATAGAAATGAATATGGAAAGTACTCTCAATGTGCAATTGAACTTTATGCAGCATAGTGCAAAAAAACAAACAAACAAAAAAAACAAAAAAAAGCAGAGAAGAAATGGGTTTTCTGCCTGTGCATCAGTTTGTTCAGCTCAATTGCGTTCACTTGCAAGAGCGGCCAACACAGAGACAGCAGTTCACACGGCACTGGTTAACTACTGAGGCACAGACACCTGTCAGCTGGCTCGGCCGGAGGATGCATCAGCGGGGGGTGGATAGTGTTACAGGACTAATGTTTGTCTTATCCCTGTACTATAGTTTGTACAATTGCCATCTTGAGATAGCTCCATTTTATAAGAGGATTGGTAACAATCCCCCCTGATAACCTCTGAAGTTGTCTTGTTGGAGAAAACACTCCAGTCACATTGTTCAAAACAAAATCAAGATCAAATTACCTTCACAAGTACTCATTTGAATTGAATGTGACATTTAGATTTGTACATTTTCATTTCGTTGTATTTAATTAGGGGACCACAACTTAAATAAATGCATGGTTGCAAGTTAAAAAAATCTAAGTTAATCTTTTAAGTTGCAAACATTATTTTTTTGAGTTCTATTGACATAATAATGTTGATCATTACATCAACTTAATATCATTTGTAATTTAAACTAATTTCTGTGTTAATTGACTTTGAAAATTAAGTTGTAGTAACGTAATAAAATTGACTTGACAACCTTGGAAATTTCTAGTTTTTTTCTAGTTTTCTAGTTCTTTTTCGATTTCTAGTTCTCATGCTTTGCATAGGAATGGATAAGGAGAATAAATGTTGAAACTAAGTGCTATTTTGTGTGTTTTTTAGTGAAGGGAAAGACGTGTTAGTGTTTAATGCAGTTATGTTTGACATTCTGTAATGTTGAAGTTTTTGTGGTTACTATTGTGCTGAAGAGTAGATACATGAAGTACTATTGACTCTATAAGCAATGACAACACTAATGCCAGTGACAAGTAATGCCGCGATCCAGGCAACCTGTAACCTGTGTTTTTCCAACCTTCTACACATGAAAGTGCACTGGAACGGCAGTCAAATCCGTGACTTCCCACCCGTGAACTCATACTAGATGTACTCCCAGTTCCACGCTCTGACGTCACATAATTCGCGAAACAACAATGGCAGCTAGTTTTCAGTCCATTGAGTGCAAGAATAAATTAATACTAAATACATTTTCAAATATACAAATAACGTAAAATAAAAGGTATAAGAGCTTCTCTTGCCTTATGCGCCGTTTTTTCCTCCTCCATTTCCCTCAAATAGGCAAGAAGTAAGAACCTTTGGTGACAGAAATTATGTAAATGAGCATAAGCCCAGTACGGTCCGCCATGTTTACATCTAGCTACCACAATTCCTTGCGCTCAGGCAGTTTGGCGAGACTTGCCTGGAATGCTACAAAGTCGTGAGTTGTGGTTTGAAGTCGTGACTTACGGGCTCAATGACATTCCTCTAACGCAGCATAATACCTTACTTGTTCATTAAATATCCATGTTAAATATGTTGTGTTAGCATATGCTATAATAGCTGTTGATTTGAAATAGATAAGATTAACTGGTTCCAGGGCTACAACTCTGGTACAACTTAATTTTTTTGAGTAATCAACTTAAAAATTTGTGTTTATGCTACAAATTATTAGGTTCCACTAACTCAATTTAGCTTGTTGGTAGAACGTAAATTCACTCAAATTATGCAAACTGTTGCGTTATTTTTTTTTTTTTTTTGAGCCAACATTTTTTAGAGTATATATATATATATATATATATATATACACACACAACATTGTTATATTTCAATTTAATTCCATTTTAATTCATTCTTAAGTTGAAATGGTAACAAAACTTGGGCAGCTTGAACTTGGAAAACAGCACAACAATATCCACTAAAGCTTGTGGGAATGAAGAGTATTACATGCAATCGTATGACAAGCTCGAGAATATAAGAAGGGAACATCTCAAATATGAGAAGACGAGTTGTATTACCTTGCAAAGACCACAGCTGCTTTCACACCCATATACAAAGTATGCATGTATGTGTTAAAATCAGCTCATTTGTGTATGAAAACATGGAAATGTAAAATGATCCCCAGGAAATGCCAAGTCTGCTATCCTTTATTATGCATTGCTAATGGCAGTGACTGTGAACTGCACCCAACATGACATCACAGATGCTCTGATTGCTTCATATACATGAGTGTGCCATATTAACAGGTCAACATAATGCAATTAACACAAGTATGCCAATACACCATAACAATAGGATTATCTTAAAGGGATAGTTCACTAAAAATGTACTCACTTTCATGTTGTTCCAAAGCTGTTTTTGCCCATAAAATGAAAACCATGGGGTCCAAAAAAAAAAAAAAAAAAAACCTCCCAAAAAACATTGAAGCCCTTTGACTTTCCTTGTATGGAAACAAAACACAACACTGATAATTTTTTGGTGAACCAACCCTTTAATACAAGCTACACCATGAGTTTACAACTAATATGATTATATGATCATGCACCTCAGGCAAAAATGTTACGTTTCTTGGTATCAGTAACTTTTGGAATACGAACATTGTGAAAGTGTTGATGTATTGTTGCCAGAGGCTGCAAAGGTGCTCACCTCACCTCTTTCTCACGACTACTTAAGACTTTCTCATGCTGTGGCTTTGGCCTGGTCACAAACCTGAGGCTTGTTGAATCACACTGTCCAATTATATCAGCTTAAGATCTGAGAAATCATACATTACATGCAGCAGATGATAAATGTTCATTTCAGTGAGTCAAGAGCTATATGCAGTAAATCAGCATGCAGCACGTGCTGCGATTGATCAGACAGAACCGTCGTGAACTAAGGAGCCCGTCTGCTGGTCCAGATGACTTAATCAGCTATAAATATACTGTACGTCCTCCAACCACCAAAATGGAACTAATCCTGGGCTTCTTATTGCCTAACTGGCTTCACATCCAAGCAATTCATCCAGCACCTGAGGATCTTTGCACGACTTGAGGCAATGCAAGTGGATTTCTGGCTTTGAACTTTGCGTAATTTTAAAAGTATGTGTTGTCACTGTTGAGCACGTAAAGTTTGAACTAAAAAGGAGAAGAGACAACCAGACTCTGGACTGACAGATTTACTTATTTGATGCGGTCTGAAAACTGCCTGCACACTAATAGAAGCTGACAAATAGAGCCATGCTCAGAGATAGAGAGGGTAGACACACTGTCTTCCAAAGGCTTGAGAAAAGCAAACAGAGGAAAAAGGGTTAGAAAGTAGGAAAGAAGTTGGAGCTTCTTAATAAAAGCCTTGCATATTGTGTCCAAATAAAAGCAGATCTGTTCCTGGGTTTGCTCAGTGTCTGTTCTTGCTCTTTAATAAAACTGTTCACAGATGTGGCCCATCTTCACTTGACATGACCAAGAAACACAGCAGCACGCAGCAAGAAAACACAAATCATTCTTACTTGGTACAAAAAAGAATCTCAGATATGGTATAAAATAGTGTTCCCCCCAAAAATGTTTGCATTTTCCCCCTACAACCCCATCATTAAAGCTTGAGTACTCCATCACTGACACCAAACCATAAATTTGTTCATTTTATCTCTCATCATTTGATTGGCTGAGACCTGGGCAAATACATCTAGATATTTCAAATTAAACTTCAGACTTTTATGAACTGCATTAAAAGCTTTTGAAATATGGTTTATATGCCTATATATAAAGGAAGAAAATAAATTGTAAATGTCAAGATGATCTACAACTAAATGTGTGGTGTAAACACACCAATGCCCAATGTGGCCATAAACAGACCTATGGCAGGAAACTGGCAAACACACACACTTGTATATATGTGGGTTACAGGGACTCTCCATAAACATAATGGTTTTTATTACGTACAAACAAAATTCTATCCCCCTACACCTACCCATCACAGAAAACTTAATTAAAAAAAAAAAAAAAAACCTCCATTTAGTATGTTTTAAGCCATCTGGTTTACGAGGACACAGGAAGTGTTTACGTTGTAATACCCAAGTCATTATACACATTTGTGTCCTCATAAACCATTTATAAAAGAACACACACACACACACACACACACACACACACACACACACACACACACACACACACACACACACACACACACACACACACCTAATGTGTCACATACATTTTCCCTTGAGTATCACAAAGACCCACAGAGCCATAAAAGAAAGAATGCAGAGCATCCATTTTACACTTTAATGATGTTCAGTTCTGTTGTGCTAAATGCTAAATGCTAACATCTGATCTACAGCTCAAAATAATGGAAGTTGTATGCCACTTTTGCCTCATAACCTCTTCCCATATGGGAATTATCATCATAATATAATTTCATTGCAATATCTCTGAGAAATACACTGTATTTGGCAGAGAATGAAAAGGAGAGAAAAATAAAACGATCAAATAGCATGTGTCAATATGAAGTCTTGATAATGGCTATAAATGATTCCATGGCCTGTGTTGTCTTTTATGTGGCTCTGTACAAATTTTGCACAGTATTGCTTAATTTAGCTAAGACTAAGTGAAGGAAATATTTTGAAGTAATCAATCCCAGTACCATGTAAAAGACATTTTATCCATGCTAGTCAACAATACCACAAAAAATACCTTACATCTGAACCTCATCATGGAGCCATTTTGGACTCCTGGGCTCTCTACATCAACTTCCTGTTTATTTTCATTACAAATTACTAAAACTTCAAAAGTTTACTTCTAAAATGTTGCACACAAGAGGAAATGACTCAAACGGTTTCATATGAGAGAGCAAGCATTTCATTATACTTGCTGCAAATGGCAAACATGCCTGTTGCATCTTGAAAAGGGGTAACCAATAACCATAACCAAGCTTCAAACATCAGAGTGTGTCAACCCTCAGTTGCAGTTACTTCCTGCCAGAATATATCTCAAATTACAAAAATAGAGCAAAACAAGCTAACTTTGAAGATATCTTTTTTTTTTTTTTTTTTTATGATGTCTTCTCGAGCAGCCATAAGACTCTCCCCTCCCCCTTTTGGCATAGTTGAAGTGCTCCATTGCTCTTGGTTCCATTGTTATCAGAAGGGCAGTGAAGCTGAGACACATGTAAAGCCCATGTGATAAAAAAAATACTCTTACCTTCTCTCATTCACAAAGCTCTGTCCACACCACTCTCCCAACTGAAGACCCAGCGGCCCACACCAGGCAGTCCGCAACTGTGATGTACCTCAAGAATTGTCCCTAAACTTCTGCTTTGTGCTCTGTGTAACTGCCCATGCACTTCTCCCCCTCTCTCTGTGTCTCTCTCCCTCACTATGGAGAACGAGCGCAGGGGTAACGGCTAAAGCTGCTCACACTCATTCACATGCAGATCGCCAAGAAGCTTCCACTAATCCAAAAGAGGACTTCTCCCATCCACCCCTCCTCCTCCTCCCACTGCATCTCTCTACTGCCTCTCTCAAACTCATTTGCACATGAGTGGGGCTGCTGTCAGTCGGCCGGCCCAGACTCCCCTGCTGACCACACAATGAGGAAAATATGTAATTGACCCATAAAATCAATTAGGAGAAATTGTACTGCTTCTTTGAATAGTCGGCATCCACAGACTCGCTCATCTGAGAGAAAAAGAAAAGCAAATCGCGGTTACTCGTTCAGTGCAAATTTCTGTGCTGGTAATAAGTGCTGTCATGCTGGGTTGCTCGGCTGTGGATTGCCAATAAAAGACATGGTAATGGTCAATCAGATGTGAGTGGTTTTTATACTGACAGAGAGCTTGTATTTTACCATTTACGGAAAAGCAGCATTGGAGTTTAAGTGCATGGATACATATTAGTGCGCAGCAAGCGTGATATCGGTATTATATCGGTTTTTATTTGAACAGTTATAATTTTAGCTGCTCTTTAAAACTATATATTCAAAACTGCTCATTACACCTAGACAGGCTTCGAGGGAAAGCATTTGTTTGAGAAACCGGTGTGAATTTAAAGGGACAGTTCACTTAAAAATGAAAATTCAATCACCCATGTGTTGCCTTGTTTTCTTACATGGGAGGAGACATTTAATTGACAAAAAAAATAAAAATAACCATACTCTCTTTTATGATGACAATACTGAATTTTAAGCTGTCATTCATTTATAAGCCAGTTGGCATGACCACTGAGTCAGTGGGATGAGCGTGTAGAAAATAGTCCAATGAATGAATAAATGAATCATTCAGGCCAAATGTGAACTGGAACAAATGATTCACTAACTCACTACTTCTCTCATCTAGAGCATATGCCAAGATTTCAGTGAATAACTTAAATTTTGGTCTTTCCCCTCACACCAAACCCTCGTATTGCTTGATGTATAGTGCATGGATAATTTTAAGATACTTTTTTGACATTTTGTAGCTTGACAACCCCAGTGCCCATTTACTTTCAATGTACTGAAAAGAGTGGCCAGGACATTCTTCAAAAATTCATCTTTGCCTCTTAAGAAAGAAAAAAAAGTGTCAAAGGCTTTGAATGGCATGCAGTTGAGTAATTAATGACATTATGCAGTGCTTGGACAACTTTTAAAACACTTTTATGGTGCTGTTTGTCATTTTGTAGCTTGACAACCCCAGTCCCCAATCACCTTCATTGTACTGAAAAAATGTGGCCAGAAAATTCTTCAAAAAAATCATCTTCCCGTTTTAAGGAAGGAGGAGTTACACAGGTTTGGTACGACATGCGCGTGAGTAAAACAAATGACAGAATTTTCATTTTTGCGTGAACTATCCCTTTAAGGACTCCCCTGTGGATCTGTTTAAACATGAGGAGGTGTGAAGCATCTCTGCACAGTTTCACTGAGGAAGTGTGTTTTTCTCACTTTCAAGTTGTCTGTCTGACTTATCACACAATCTGAGTGTTTAGTCTTTATGCTCTCCATAAAATGGTCCACCTCATATAAATTAAATTCAAGGAGACCAAACGAATACATCCATGTAAGGATGGGCCTTTTTCCAAACAGCTAGCCATGAGAGAGTGTGAATGCGCCTGTGCGTGAAAGAGAATGTGTGTGTGTGTGTGTGTGTGTGTGTGTTTGTGTGTCTGTGTGTGTAGGTCCAGCCCATGCTGAGTCGCTGTAAGGATGGTTTTATGTTTGAATCACAATAATGTTCCTTTGTTTGGAACTCAATAGATGCCTGATGTAAGATGGTGAGGCCCCAAAACAACACATTCACACTTCCACTCAAAAGACACCAGCCAAAAACTAAACCACAACATGTACTTACAGCATTCCCAGCTCAATACAACAGAACCACAACCGATTTCATTCAAATGACAGCTAGTTAAGCAGATTACACAAACCAGAAACATTCCAGAGGACAGATTGATATAGTGAAATATTAACAGAAATCAGTCTTTTACCTTAGCAGTTAAGTAGGATCCTGGAGCAGTTGCCAGGCCCCATGTGCTGTCAGAGAGTAAATTGCAAACTGCTCAGGATGTCAGTTACGAGAATGTGTGAGTCTATGCGTGTCTGTGTGTGTGTGTGTGTGTGTGTGTGAGAGGGTGTGTCGTAGCATAACCACAGACAGCACTCGGAGGGTGATGCATTTCCTTGCCTTTGGGCCTCTCTCTTCCTGGTTGTATTTTAACTAGTTTTATGCCACACAAAAGAAAGGCAGTTTCTCCAGCTCTGTTATCACCATGGATACCTAAATAAGAGTGTTTCTCAAGAGTGGGATGGATGTTTATCCATTTTCCTTATGTCATCAGCACAAGTCTCTGTTAAAATCCCACCCTTGAGATACAGGGAAATGTCTTTCACAATCCCAGGCAGGTAAAGTAGAAAAATGGAAATGCAATCCTTGTGAATTGAATACAATCTGCTGGGATGCATGAATGGAAATACGGTACGGAATGAGCTAAAAGAGGTTGCGGAAGGTTCCAGAAGAGGTAAATTCCCATCCCACAGTGTCTAACACACACACACACACACACACTACATGTGCCTGCAGCATATCACCACACAGCGCATCTCTGCTGTTTTGGGAATTCTCTCTTCACCGCTGACAGGAAAAAGCATTTTGATTAATGTGGCAATCGGAAAATGACCTTTGCATGCGGCGAGAGCTGTCTATTTTACATTCAATATTTAATCATTTGATAAAGTATAGAACAAGCCCAATGACAGCAATTCATCACTTTCATCTAAAAGCCTTTTGCAAAGCTCAGAGCCACATGCAGGGTCTGTATGCTCCGCTGCGTCTACAGCTAATTAACTGACTGAGGTTTGTTAATGGAGTTTCCCACAAAGTGCTCTCCACCGCCACATCGTTCTGGTCATTCCAGGTCATTATCTGATGACTAATGCATCTTTTTCTCTTCGAATCCACACACTCTGGACATCTCTGCATGATAAGCTACACTTACAATATACAATAACTCTGAGCCACTTATTGTGACAAGGATTGATAAGAACAAACCCAAAAAAATGTGCAAAGTATTTTTTTTTTTAAGTCAATGGGGTCCAAAAATAATATTGTATGGACAAATAATAAAACAAAAAAACCCCCACATTTTTAAATAAACTTCTGTGTTTTACACGAAGAAAGATCATAACATGAGAAATGAATGACCAAATTTTCATTTTTGGGTCAACTATGTTTTTAATTTCATAAAATCTTTGGCTGCAGAAACAGAGGTTATCTAAACAAACCCGCTGATTTCTACGGATGTTGATATGGTTGAGCGAAAAGGCAAGAGAGGAAGAGGAAGAGAGGGGGAGGAAGTATGCGTTTGCTGTGTCACAAGGGACAGTGAATTGCCACTAAATGTCTCTATTACCGCTCCTCTTTAATTAAAAGCACATGTACGCACAGACACTGTCAGTTCATTCATACTGTTGCCAGGGTAACCTCCCCAAAGAGACTGGAAGTATCGAGTAATAGCGGAGATCTCTCGAGACACACTGTGAGAAAGCTTCAGCTTCTTTTCTCCAGCTTTGCTTGTGTGGGATTCAAGGGGCAAATTCAATTAAAGCATCTTAACCTCATCCTAATCCAAGCATACTTAAAAGGACATGGCAGACGGAAGAGACGGATTCCCGAAGTATGACCCTGTCCTTTGGTGCCTTCTCAGTTTCTTTCACACACAGAGGGAGGGACAGGTGAGGACATAGCAGGAGGACAGTGGCAAACTACCAGACATCTGTTAGAGCATCTTCTAAACTGAGCTGATGCACAGCTGGACTTTCTGCTGAGAACTTATCAGAAGGGAAGATCAGAAGAGCACAACAAGATTCAAATGAATTTGAACAAGGCCCTAAAATGGTTCCTCTAGATAGCATCTGGTCAAAGTACATGTAGTATACAATTAAAACTTAATTTTAGCATTAGATACCATACTTTATACTGTATATTGTGCATAATGTTTATATAGTGTATATTCACTGTAATATTATGCGTGTCTCATAGATATATGTTAGCTGAGCAATGTTAGCTACTAAGCTAAATAAACCAAACCACAAATCAGCCAAATAATTGGATTTAATCAGTTACATTCTTTAATAATCTGGCTTGAAATACTACAAACCAAATGACTACCAAACTAAACATCCAACTGACTAATGAAGTAAAATAAACTAAACAACAAACCATCAAAATGACAACTAACTGAATCACTGGACTGATCAGACCCCTTAATAATCTGTCTTAAACCCGGGACACACTGCACGATTTTTGGCTGTCCCAGACGAAAGATTGCCATTGTGAAACAATCGTGGCAATTTCTGTGATTGTGGCTCTTAATCAGTGGTCCTATGTTGTACAGTGAGAGAGGTTCAAAGACGGCCGTTTCCCGGTCTTGCGACCAAAGACAGCCTACGATCATTTTCTGACAGTGTATCTGTCGTCTACTGACCAGCCAATGAAAACGTGACATGAAATCAACGCAACATGGCGCTAAAACTGAAAAACTGCTTATCTCAAGCTCATTTCCCTTCTTCTCTCGCCACTTCCTTTTTTTTCAGCACACATAAAAACTACAACTGCCAAAGTGTGATTCAACATGATCTTTTTATTTACCACTAGCGCATGCTGATGATGATGTTTTATTCTTCTATAGAAACTTGCATCGTAGCCTACGATTCAACAGGTGTCATCATCGTACAATCGACATGCATGTCGTATCCAAGTTTAATAGATCCATGTCACACAGTGTGATTTGTAATGATCTTATAGGATTGCTAAAATCTTGCAGTGTATCCCGGGCTTTACATTACTAACAACTAACTAACTAACTAAAAAACCAACTGACTAACTAAACACTGACCTGACTAACTAACCAACTGGGTTGAACCATGGACTGGTCAGACCCCTTAATAATCTGTCTTACATTAACTAACTACCTAACTAACTAACTAAACATTAAACTGATTAACTAACCAACTGGTTTGAATCATGGACTGGTCAGACCCCTTAATACTCTGTCTTACATTAACTAACTACCTAACTAACTAACTAAACATTAAACTGATTAACTAACCAACTGGTTTGAATCATGGACTGGTCAGACCCCTTAATACTCTGTCTTACATTAACTAACTACCTACCTAACTAACTAAACATTAAACTGATTAACTAACCAACTGGTTTGAATCATGGACTGGTCAGACCCCTTAATACTCTGTCTTACATTAACTAACTACCTAACTAACTAACTAAACATTAAACTGATTAACTAACCAACTGGGTTGAACCATGGACTGGTCAGACCCCTTAATAATCTGTCTTTCATAACTAACTACCTAACTAACTAACTAACTAACTAACTAACTAAACATTAAACTGATTAACTAACCAACTGGGTTGAACCATGGACTGGTCAGACCCCTTAATACTCTGTCTTACATTAACTAACTACCTAACTAACTAACTAAACATTAAACTGATTAACTAACCAACTGGTTTGAATCATGGACTGGTCAGACCCCTTAATAATCTGTCTTACATAACTAACTACCTAACTACCTAACTAACTAACTAAACATTAAACTGATTAACTAACCAACTGGTTTGAATCATGGACTGGTCAGACCCCTTAATAATCTGTCTTACATAACTAACTACCTAACTACCTAATTAACTAACTAAACATTAAACTGATTAACTAACGAAGTGGTTTGAATCATGGACCGGTCAGACCGCTTAATAAACTGTCTTTCACAACTAACTAACTAACTAACTAACTAACTAACTAACTAACTAACTAACTAACTAACTAACTAACTAACTAAACATTAAACTGATTAACTAACCAACTGGTTTGAATCATGGACTGGTCAGACCCCTTAATAATCTGTCTTTCATAACTAACTAACTAACTAAACATTAAACTGATTAACTAACCAACTGATTTGAATTATGGATTGGTCCGACCCCTTAATAATCTGTCTTTCATAACTAACTAACTAACTAACTAACTAACTAACTAACTAAACATTAAACTGATTAACTAACCAACTGGTTTGAATCATGGACTGGTCAGACCCCTTAATAATCTGTCTTTCACAACTAACTAACTAACTAACTAAACATTAAACTGATTAACTAACCAACTGGTTTGAATCATGGACTGGTCAAACCCCTTAATAATCTGTCTTTCATAACTAACTAACTAACTAACTAACTAACTAAACATTAAACTGATTAACTAACCAACTGGTTTGAATCATGGACTGGTCAAACCCCTTAATAATCTGTCTTTCATAACTAACTAACTAACTAACTAACTAACTAACTAACTAACTAAACATTAAACTGATTAACTAACCAACTGGTTTGAATCATGGACTGGTCAGACCCCTTAATAATCTGGCTTGGATTACTAACTAACTACAAACCAACTGACTAACAAACTAAACATCCAACTGACTAATGAACTAAACAACAAACCATCCAAATGACAACTAACCCAATCACTGGACTGGCCAGACCCCTTCATAATCTGTCTTACATTACTAACTCATTACTAACTACCAACCAACAAACCAACCAACCAACTGAAAAACAACAACTGACTAACTAAACATGAAAATGAATAACTAACCAACTGGCCTGAATCATGGACTGGTCAAACCCTTTAATTATCTGGCTTGGATTACTACCTATATCAAACTGACTAACCAACTAAACTAAACAACTAACTAACTCACAGGTTTGAATCATGGTCAGACTATAATAATTTAGCTTGAATTGCTAACTAACTAACTGAATGAATAACTAACTACACATAAAACTGACAAACCAACCAAACTGACAAACTAAACTAAACAACAAACCAACCTGCCTACTTATCTACCCACTGTAGGTAAACTATATTAAGTAAAAGAGTTCAACTGCAGTTCATTTACAGTCGTCACAGATCAAGGCTGTCGTTGTCTGACAGTGACCTGTTGATCTGAGGGAGTCACTATACACTATGACAGTCATGCGTAAAGTGTCCTTCACATCAAACCGATTTGAGGTGAACTTAGTAACAGCTGGTGATTAAGCTTAATCAGGATGACAAAGAGTAACTTACCTTCAACAGTGCACAAAGAGCTGTTGCGTCCTGCCCTGACAGCTGCTGCTTCTGATAGGGCACAATTTCCAAAAAGAACAAAAATGATTGCATACAGTACAAGAACACCCACGCACACAAACGCCTCCACACACTTCTCTTTTTTCACTTTCTATTTTGCTTTCTTTCCATTAACATTCACACATGGATTCTTGCCAAGAGGATGTATTTAGGAGAAACAAACACATGATCAACACTTGCTTTCATATTCTCTCTCTCTGTATTTGTGTTTGTGTCATGGCCTATAATAGTATTAGTTGCACTAACATTCTTCAGTCTTTATAAATATACCTGCATTATCTTAATACACCTACTGGCATTCAGAAAAGTTGCATATCAATAAACACAAGGTGGCTTCATAATTATTACTACTAACTATGGACCGCCTGCTCCCTAGAGTGACTTAATCGAATTCAGTTTGATAATATAATAGCTGACTCTTTAGCACTGGTTCAAGATGGCTCACCATGCTGGTATCATTAGGGCAGAGCATGTTTTCACAACATATACGGCTCTACTGAGTCTCATTTCATTCTCAGGGCAGGATGCAGTTGTTCTTTGGGAGGGACGACCCTTCCAGGAAGCCCTGTCATGCTATCCAAAAGGAAATCACCTTTCCCCTCTCCCCCTCATCCGGGCTGGGGAAAATGTGGGTCCAGAAGGCTCAGAACTTTGACCTTCTACACTAGATATATAACAAAATGTTTTAGGACTCATGGATGAAACACTGGCATTGTGAATTGATGTTTGAAACATTTTTTTAAACTCTGTTTTTTTTTTTTTTTTTTTTTTTTTTTTAAACACAAAGCCAATTAAAAGAAAAAATCTGCCAAATCAGTAGCCTAATAAAGGCATACATGGAACAGGTTGCACTTATGGGGGTGTCCATGTTGAAATCACATGACCAATAGCCTCCATATTCCCCCAGTTATTGGTCACACACGCTAGTTGAATTAATTAATCACGATCGACTGCAAATAGTGCAAAACATTAAAAAAAATGGCCATTTATTAACACCACCTAAAAATTCCCAAATGCTATACAAATAAGTTATATATAAATCTCTAGAAAATCTACAAAAGTGGAAGTGGTTTGAAAAGGGGATGAGTCACAGTTCTCTTTTTTTCTAATGTTTTCAAGTGAAATCTGAAAATTAAACTTAAAAGTTATTTTAAAAATCTCAAAGTGTTTTACTAACATGCCAACTCCAAGAAGGCCTCTGCCAGGAATGCAGAGTCCCATCGCAGCGAGTGTCAACACGTAAACACCCAACAGGTCGGGGCGAGAGACTCAGCACGTCGCTTAGAGCCGAAGAAAAACATTCAGATGAAGACTGCACCACCCCTGCCTAGAGCAAAGGCTGGTTACATAGAAACGACAGTAGCATCTAGTAATGTTTTTCCTAATTGGGCCGCCCTCTAATTTGCCTTCAGTGAAAGTAGTTTTGCAGTTTTATGGTGTTATATTAATTGACAGATTACACAGACTATTTGAACGTTCAAAAATGCCTTTTTCACAGTGCCGGGTTATTTAATCAACAGCAAAAAAAAAAAAAAAAAAAAAAAAAAGTGATCAAAATTGTAAAAATAATAAAAATATTATTAAACATAAATTACCATTAAAGGATTAGTTCACTTTCAAATGAAAATTAGCCCAAGCTTTACTCACCCTCAAGCCATCCTAGGTATATATGACTTTCTTCTTTCTGATGAACACAATCAGAGTTATATTAATAAATATCCTGACGCATCCGAGCTTTATAATGGCAGTGAGTGGGATCAAACGCATTGCTTCGCTTCAGAAGGCCTTTATTAACCCCCTGGATGTGGAGTACATTTGATGGATGGATGTGGATGCATGCACTTTCTTCAGCTCATACTTGTTGATCCCACTCACTGCCATTATAAAGCTCGGATGCGTCAGGATATTTATTAATATTTCTCCGATTGTGTTCATCAGAAAGAAGAAAGTCATATACACTTACGATGGCTTGAGGGTGAGTAAAGCTTGGGCTAATTTTCATTTGAAAAGTGAACTAATCCTTTAAACACCTAAAAAATTATAAAAGATAAAAAAATGAATAATACAATAAATGAATACACAAATCAAATATATATTAATATAATATAATATAATATAATATAATATAATATAATATAATATAATATAATATAATATAAATAGTATGCATCCCGCCACATCACATCAGAGATAATGTCAAATAAGCAATCAGTCATATGCACCAACCAAAATATACTCAGATAAGCTAGAAAGAACAGAGCCACAGTTCCCTAGTACCCTAAGGTGATCGCCCTTTCCTTTCCACCCTTTCCCCTCTTTTGACCCCCCATTAGTGACACAAGGTCTCATTTGTACCCTTAATCTGTGCTAATGTGTAAGTTAACCCACTAATTTGCAGAGGAAAATAGAAGAAGGGAACAGCATTCCAGATGAGCTGCCTTGCCAGATCAGCATTTCACAATCCCACCCTTATCCTATGATGTGGAGTGGGGTTTGCGTAGGGGTCACTAGAGATCGGGCATCTATATGGGATCAAAGGAGATTCGACCAACATGGTGCTTAACACCAACGAGAATGAGAACTCCTGTTTGCTCCAACTGAGTTTGTATGTAGAACATGCGCTCATGGCCCGATAAAAATCATGCTCTCTCTCTTTTCTGCTCCAGGCACTCGGGAATAATTGACTCTTAATTATTGTTTTTGTGCGATCAGAGTCTTGTATAAAGTGAAATAAGAACAAATCAGCATCTTTTAGTATGCCGTATAAATTCCTGCAAAAAAGAGCACACTCTCAAATCGGCGTGCGTGAAGAGCTGATTACAGCTTTTTGAAAACGTATTAGCATCACTCTAAAAGAATGTGAGAAAGCATGTTTTCACTCGAGTGAGTAAATGAATCTTTTAGAATAAAGGATTTCAATCAGTTGGGGTAATCTGACATGAGAATGCTGCTACCCCCTAGTGGTTGATCAGATAACTGCTGGATCAAACAAAGGCAGGCACTGCAGTTTCATGAAGGGAGAACCTGTATGCCAGAATTGCAGCAGATGAAAAGGAAAAATTACAATCCATCCATCAAACTATCCATTTTCTCTTTAAAGCTGCAGTTACTATCCAAAGCGATGTAGGTCAATCTCACTGAATATGTCATAAGAGAATGAGATTGCGTTGCTGTTGTAAGAGCATGACTGGAATGAGAGAGAGAGAGAGAGAGAGAGAGAGAGAGAGAGAGAGAGAGAGAGAGAGAGAGTATATCACAGATATTTCAGTAGTATGTCAGACTGATACTTTTACTGCTCAGGGATGCTTTTATATATATATATAAATAAATGTATCCCCGTTGTGGTGCTCCTTCTCACCTTTTTGTTCACCACGATATAGAGATGTAAAAATATAATTAATATGCAGCTCATACAGAAAATGATTAGTGATATTATTTATTTATAATGGCTAGGTGGTGTAACTGTTTAGGGAGTATAAGTCTCAATGAAAAGCTAAAATTGAAATAATAATAATAATTAAAGCTGCAAGCAGCATTTACCCGGGTTCAAGCATTTAAGGCCTTTAAGCACATACAAAGGTATTATATTTTATTTAGCAAGCATGTAAACATTTAGATCATAAACAGAAAAGACAATTTACAGCCAATTCAGGCAATTTAGCAAGGAAAAACATGGTTTATAAAGGTTTTTGGACAGTTACAGCGCCATCTATTGCCTGATTCCCACCATTTTTGCGGGGTGTCCTCAGAATGTGTCCATACATATGTGTGCCAAATTTGGTGAAAATATCTCATTTCATTTTGAAGTTATAGACACTTATATATAAGAGAGCATAAAAAATGACCCATGAAAGACTTTGATTGGATTTTTTTGCCACTTCCTATCAAAATTTTGACATTTGGGCTACAACATATAGTAAACCAACTTAGGTTGCGTGTTTTCTACGCTGGTTTCGTCTCGATCGGACTAACGGTTTCGAAGATATTCACAAAAGTTTTTTAAGCGCTAAATCACAACGTAGCACAAACCATAAGGCGAAACCTAACATGTTTGGTATCGTTGGACTCGGCAAGGATTCAGGAGTAAAAAGTCTCCCATGAAAATAAGTCAGACACATCCAAAGTTATATATATTTTCATCTAAAACCATTAGAAACATATGTTTTTTAAAGTTTTTTCACAATTATAGCGCCACCTATTGTCCAATTTACACGAAAATTGGCATGCTTCTTTAGAGTCATATGCTGCATGTGTTCACCTATTTTTGTGAAGTTCTGAGTTTTTGTTTAGGTTTTATAGGCTTTTGGGTATATTTAGCCACGCCCATTTTCTAAATGACCCAGTTATAGCGACCCAAATAATAATAATAATTATTTATCAAGAGAGTCCATAGAATTGTCCTACACTAGTTTCGTTCTGATCGGGCGAAAAGCCTAGGACTAGTTCGCAAAAGTAGGTTTTTCATATATTTGCGAATAATTAATGAACGATTTGATTGACAGCATTGGTTCTAGAGGCAAAGTTGTTCAGCATGAGTAGATCGATCAAATGATATGCATATTATGTGGTTTTATGAAACACCACGTGATTACTGAGGCACAAAACTTGTTAGCGCCAACTTGTGGCCGATTTCTTTCAAAATTCTTACAGACCTCTAGGTCCATGAGACGAACATGCCCATCGAGTTTCGTTCCGATTGGCCTCTGTTAACCTTGTCTAATAGGTGCTCAAACTTCATTGGCCGATGGCGGCCATGTTTTTTGAGATACGCCAATGTCCTCATAGACTATCTTGGACCAAGACACTGCATGCCAAATTTCAAGTCATTTGGAACGACGGTTGCTTAGTTACAGCCGTTTTTATGTTTTTTTCAAGTTATAGCGCCACCTAGTGTCCAGTCGACTCGATTTTTTTATCGTGACCAAAAATTGAGCCCATACATATACGTACCAAGTTTGGTGCAAATATGTCATTTCGTTCTGGAGTTATAGCCATTTTAGTAAATTGGCTTGATTCTAGGACAAATGGTTTAGGAGTTATTGGCGATTTTCTACTTTTGATCGCTGTAGCGCCACCTATTGGCCGATTTGGGTCATACTTTGTCAACCTCTCCTCGATTTTTGTACTATCATCTGACAAAGTTTCAAGTCTCTAGCACTTACGGTTTGGGCTGCACGATCAGTTTTACGGCACCAGAAAAATAATAAAAATCTGGGCAATTACAATAGGGTTTCAGCACTTCGTGCTTGAACCCCTAATAATAAATTCAGAAGTTTGGGGTCAGTAAGATTTTTTTCTGATTTGTTTTTCCTGGGGGACAGATAAATTAATACTTATATTCAGCAAATTCACATTAAATTGATCAAAAGTTTCTCTGAAATTGATCAAAAATTTCTATTCTTAATAAATGGTGTTCTTATGACCTTTCTATTCATCCAAGAATCCTGATAATATGTTTCAGTTTCCAAAAAGAAAAACTGTTTTCAACTTGGATAATCATAACAAATGTTTCTTGGCCACTGACACTGAAGACTGGAGTAATGATGCTGAAAATTCAGCTTTGCCAACACAGGAATAAATTACATAAGAGCTTTCAAAAATATATATTAAAAAAATCATACAACCTCAAATGTTTGAACAGTAGTGTATAATAAAGACTATGATTTTATGCTGTGCATGACTCAATTTCTTTTTTTTTTTTTACTTTGAAATACATTTTTGAAAATAACTGTTTTCAGATGCAAGGAAAATATTTCATTAAAAATGTCGGGTTGAATACCCATCATATAAAAATTAGAGTTTGTAGAAAATTGTAAAAATACTATTAAAAATCCATAAAACCAACATGTACACAAGATTACATTTCAAGACTTTATTTTAAAAAAGTCATCTTCCCAGACATCCTTATTCGTCACTGACCCTTACATGCTATATATATATATATATACATAAAATATACATACATACACACACACACGCACACACACACACACACACCTCCAAACATATACATGTAAGCTCACTCACATACATTTCTACACGTACATCCCGGACCCCACAATACACCACCACGGAGCACAGCGGTATCCGTCTCCCACATTTCCTCTCCTCTAGAAAGGTTAGAGACTTTTAGAAAGCAGAATTTTGGCACCCCCGGCTACGCTGTTTGATCCTGACACGTTGAAAAGAGGGTGTGATTTGTCCTGTAGTTGAGAGCACATCTGCTGTCTGACCTATATTTCCTGTTCTTTACGCAACTGATTGGAAAGACCACAGGGAAACGCGATGAGCAGGCAGCATCATGTTCCCAAAGTGAACATATCAGCGAGTCTGTGTGTGCTTGTGTCAAAAGTCTGCATGTACACCCGTGTGTGTGTGTGGCGGAAAGGGGGAGTTCATGTATGTTAATGCGTGTTTGAGCACAAGCGCTTGCCTTGCCTTCCAGGTCAGCTAGAAAAGTCATTACATAAAGCCGCTGTCTTTCCACAAGCCATAACTCTGGTTCTTTTGTATCAGTCTTGCCACTATTACAAGTCCAGCCTTGCACCGTTTCCCCTGGGTTTGTTTGTTGGTGGAGCTGAGACAAATTGCCATGCCTACAGGCGCTAAACCATACTGTGGGAATACTGATGGTCCTGGCCTTTACACAGAGTACTGCTTCCAGACCAGACACCGTATCAGGTATCCTGCAGGAAAATCTTATCCAAACTCTGCTTCTAATAACATGTCTGTTGCACACGGTTAATTACTCCATCACAGCTGCACGCTACAGCACTGAGTCAACAAGACAGCCAGAAAAATGGCTGAAATTCTCCTGGGATCAGAGTCCAGCTATTGAAGCTGTAGGCACTAGGTGTGGCTAGTACCTGGTTAGGGGGCCCTGGGTGTTTTTCTACCTTCTCTACCCTCTTAAAAATGAAGGTTAGTAATTTGGCATCTATGGTTCCAAGAAGAACCTTTAAGATCCATTAAACCTTTTTATTGCACAAAAGGTTCTTAAAATGGTATTATTAGTTATTATTTTCACTAAAAATGGTTCTTTTAAGAGGTTTTCACCCAAAGGATCTTTTGCTGTATGTAGTCAAAATGGTGGAAGGGATGCGTCATTCATAATTTAATTGAGAAACCCTTTTAAATTTCAATTCAAATTCTGAATTTAAACAGAGGTAACAAACAGAATGCAGAATTGCAATTTAAATTTAAAAGTACAATTAAAATGGAAAGAAGCTAAAAACTATGCTGAACTAAATTTTAAAGGTGGGGTACGTAGTTTTTCAAAAGCACTGTTGGACATTGTTCATATCTGAAATCATCCCAAACAAAACCACCCCTCTCTTCATTGCTCCGCCTCCAAAACTCACCCTCCAATCCTAACCACCCTGCTCCAAGTCAGTCTCGACCTGCGAATGCACTATCAACGATGCTAAACACCGCATTCTCTAGCTGCCGTCAGTGTGCAGTGGTTTACCTGCGCAACTGTCACTAGCTGGCCTCTGTTACACATGCAATGCGAGAGTGGATGTCTGTTTATGACAGCTGACGTGCAACAAAATGCTTCACAAAAAAATAAAGCGAAAATGATGAACGAATGACAAGGAAGCACAAAAAAATGAACATACAGTACACAAGAGTAAATACAAACAAGAATTCGTTGTTAGTTGCAAACAGCACAGCAGCTCCAGACAATCAATGCCACTCAAACCCAGTGTTACTCACATGTGAAGCGGAATCAAAGCAGCCTCTGCATCTGTTTTCAGGCCTTCCCACTTAGCTCTCTCCAGCGCTGGAAAGCTTTTCTAATATTTATACGGGTGCTACAGCCATTGCCCAGTCTTAAACCTTCATTCCAGTGATATTCTTTTGAGCTCTTATTGTGTCTCATCTCTCTTTCTGCAGTCTTTCTTTAAATCTCCCTCTTGCTCATTCTCTCTCCTCGACCATCATACGCTCCCTAATGCTGATTGGCTACACAATTGTTGTTGGTGTCGGTCCGACTAACTTCCAAACAGTGTTTTTGAAAAACTACTTACCC
Organism: Megalobrama amblycephala; assembly: GCF_018812025.1. Taxonomy (NCBI): domain Eukaryota; kingdom Metazoa; phylum Chordata; class Actinopteri; order Cypriniformes; family Xenocyprididae; genus Megalobrama; species Megalobrama amblycephala. The sequence goes on along the minus strand of NC_063044.1, from coordinate 56,877,073 downwards.
CACCTTTAACTATATATACAAAACTGTGTCAAGACAAATTAACCAAATTCAAAGGTTTTGAAAAATGCTGTCACCTTTACTTATATAGCGCTTTACACAATATAGATTGTTTTAAAGCAGATTTACAGTGAAAAACAGGAAAATAATGATTCAGTGATGAAAACAGAATTCAATTCTGCTTTAAAGAAAAAAAAAAAAAAAAGTGTAAAAAGCTGTGAAATTTAAACGTTTATACACTGGCGTTCAAAAGTTTGAGGTTGGTAAGCCTCTTATGAACGTAGAAACATGCATTTTCTGTAAGCTGCTCTGAAACGATATGTATTGCGAAAAGCGCTATATAAATAAATGTGAATTGAATTGAACCAAGGCATCCTTCATTTCATCAAAAATATTTAATTTTAATACATTTTAAAATGTAATTTATTCTTAATTTTTCAGCATCATTACTCCAGTCTTCAGTGACATGTATGATCCTTCAGAAGCATTTCCAATATTGGTATTTAAGTAACATTTCTTATTGTTATGAATGTTGAAAACAGTTTTGCTGTTCAATATTTTTATGGACACCACAATGCATTCCCCCAAAAGAACAGCTTTTATTTGAAAAATAAATATTTTGCACAATTATAAATGCTTTAGTTTTACTTTTAATTTTTTTATCTTAAAATCATACTAAACTTTACTGACCCCAAACTTTTGAAAGGTATTGTGGGTCTAACAGGGTAGAACAATACTTAATTTCCCATAATGCATTCTGAATTGATTGTTGAACTTTTACTGAATTGCAATTCAGTAGATTCCTCTTCCTGTCATTAAAAAAGGAGGTCAAACATTTGTTCTGATCATTTTTTTAACAATTAAAAAACAATAATAATACTGATTGTATGCAATTATGCTAATAATGACTGACATTTATAATACATCCGAGGGCATCAATCCCATTGTAGCGGTTTCCTGCTTGGAGTCGATTTGTCCCCTCAAAGAGCTCAAAACAGCCTCATCCTTATTCCGTTTCCATTCTGCTGGCTGTGGAGAGTAACTGGTCAAGGCCCTGTGAAGCTGGGGCTTTCCTTTGCACTAACAATAACAGGATCTCACCACCAGATGCTCTATGTCTATCTCTCCCTTTCTTAGTAAAGATATCCACTACGCTCTCCCAACTTTCCCCCGGTCTCATCACTTTCTGTCCACAGGACAGAAGAGAACAACACCCAATTATCAACAAAGGCTCCATTCATATCTTATCAAACCACCCTGGACTCAAAAGACTCAAGGAACCTCTTTCTTTGTGGTGCCCAACCACCATTATTCCATGTCCTCCTGGCTTCAGCAGGGTGTCTGTGGTCCTTATCTCCAGACAGAAGGGTGAAGACTCAGCGTAGCCTCAATTAATCTCTCTGTGAAATGAGCATTAGCCTCATCAATTTGCTTAACTTACTCTGAGAGAGCAATCGTTGTAATTGAGTGCTCATCTAATTAGAAATCATTTACACCCACAAAACATGTTTAGCACGTCGGGTTCAGTCCCTTTCAATAAAGCTGTCTTAGATGATTGGAGCTCATCTGGTCCAGGGTCAGGAGTGATCACACGGGTGTGAATGATTCTTATTGGAGGTGGCAAACACTGCGTGTAACATTTACTTTTCGAATTGATTTTGAAAGTTTGACTATGCATGAGGTGAGGGACTGATAGGTTTGGGATCCAAGCTAAATTTCATGACCTATGGCTCTATTCAATGTTGAGGGTAAGGCATTACAAGTAACGTGAGCTACGCAATCAGTAGGGCTGCACGACATATCAAAATTACCGGAATATAGCAAATTACATCTCACAACTGCATGCGATATTTGAATGATTTTAATAGGCTACTTCAAAACGTGCGAAAAATCAAAGTTTTAGGTTGATGCATATAGCAGAGAATAGACTGAGCAAGCGACTGTTACTTACGTGACATTAAAAAGAGTTATTAAGCTCAATAAGTTGTGGAAAACAGCAACTTGAGGTCGCCTCTCTGACAGCGTGTGATCCTTTCAGTTCGCTTTAGCACTCGAATGGTCAATTACAGTTATGTCGAAATGCCAGTCTTGACAAGTATTCATGTAAACAGTCGGTTATGTCTTAACATGAACGTTATCATTTGGGAAAGAATTCTGATGCGTGTCAATAGGATCCGTGCATTAGGTCTTAAAGGGACAACAGCCTAATACAGTAAACCTGCTGCTATCTGAAGAAAAAGAGCTTTATTATGAATCAGTGTATATTTAATTAATTTGAAGGCTATGCAGTGTTTTAGTTTTACCTTTGATTAATCCGTTTCTGTCTTGTTTCTACTTGAATGCTACTGTTAAATATATCTAATGTAGGCCTACCTGAAAAACTTAAAGCAATGTTTATTTCACTTGTATCTTTGTTTTATTGTATTTGTCCTATTCTTTGTAGTTCTTATTTGTAATAACAAAGATAAATTAAAATCAGGTATTTTTGTTTACCTGGATGTTTTTGATGTAGCTTAAAATAACTATATATTTCCAAGTTGAGCAAAGAGTTTTTGGTATTTAAATATTGGCATTAAATTGTTTTGTTTGTTTACATTGATGGTAAAATTACATTGTCAGATTTGTAAAATTACTTTTTATGTAATGCTAAAAAACAGCTGTTCACTTTCAGAAGTTGTAGAGATGCTTTCTTTTCCCAGAAAAAATGTGAAACATATATATTGGACATATTATTTTAGTTTTTAAATATTTTTAAATATAATTTCAATTGATTTCACACACTTAAAGCAATATCGTATCGCATATCGAATATCGCATTATTTAACAAGGTATCGCATATCCCTAGTAATCAGATTACTTTTTAAGTAACTAGTAAAGTAACGCATTACTTTTAAATTTACAACAAAATTTCTGAGATATTTTTTTTTTTCAAACAAGTTACTTTGTTTTCCCATTTATAGACTGACATATCTCTTGTTTGTTAGAACTGCGCCCTCTACTGTACAGGCATGGATTTGCATTTCCTTCAGCCTGAGGCTTATTCATTTTACATTTGGTGTGAAAGGGCCTTTACATTTGCCAAAAACAGAACTTTTTTGTTGTTATAAAAACAAACAAACAGCCCAGCCCAGATGAGAAAAAGTAACGCAAAAGTAATGTAACACATTACTTTCCATAAAAAGTAACTAAGTAATGCAATTAGTTACTTTTTTAGGGAGTAACGTAATATTGCAATACATTACTTTTAAAAGTAACTTTCCCCAACACTGGTTCTCTACTTTACCACAGTTTTCCCACCATTGCTATTCAGTACGAAATACACAACGTGACTAGTAACGCTCGATTCTTGATTAAATGACTCAAATCAGTTATTTTCAGAAAATCAAAAACATACTGCACAACCAGTGAAATCTGAATCCCGAGCTAATGGTTTTTATAAGCTGGTTCTTTTTAGTAATATCACAAACATACTGCATGACCACCAGTAAAGTCTGATTCCTGAGTGAATGATTCTTAGTTTATTTAGTGAATCACAAACACACAGCACAACCAGCAAATTCTTAGTCTTGAGTGAATGATTCTTACAAGCCAGTTCTTTGAGAATTACAAACATACAGCGCAGCCAGTGAATCCAGATTCCCAAGAACATATATAGTGTTATGTTGTTCTGAAGGCTCTTAATATTTAAGTTTTTTTCTTTCCGTTTTCAAAATATTTCTTAAACAGAATCAGAATCATTAGGAAGAATCAGAATTGCTCCTGAATGATTCCCATTCCAAGGGACAGTGCAACAGCTACACATTTTTTATGGTAACTGGATGGATTTCAAAGGCAAGCATAAGTATATCTTGCAAGGGCTTATCTTTCATGTTTACACACTTGGTTGAGTTTATTACGCCTTTCAAAAGAGGGAAATACACAACTTTAGTTTCAGCGCACGGATCTGGCATTTCCTTCCTCGCGAGTAGTTCCCCGTCCTGTCGGAAAGGATAAACACAAAAACAAGCAACCTCCCATTATGCACAGCTGATGCTGCTCTCCTCCCAAAGACACTATCATCCTTTCAAAGAGAGGAAAACAGATGCTTGGAGTTAATAAGATTAGTTTGGGAGCTTCCCTACCCATCTACACTATGGCTATGATAAGAAACTCTCTATGTTTATCCATGAAATGTGGTAGCTGGTTATGAATGACTGTACTGTCCATCTACAGATTCCAAATATTAGCATCATCTGGCACTTACAGACATATCAGGTGCTGGGATGGCATCAGCTTCAAACAAACAGAGAGCCATTTGGACAAAGAGACAGTTGTTTACCACAAAAGGCATATAAAACCTCCTCTGTGATGTGACTTCAGATTCCTGTTGCCCCCAGGAAATCTTGTTCAATTCGCACAATAAGATTGTGTGTATTGAGACAGCTGGAGCTATGTGGGAACTGGTGAAGTATGTGTTAAAGCTTTCCTGTAATGTGATATAACAGCTTGAATTCATGGAAAGCTCCCGCTCACTCACTGAAAAAGGGAAATTCACTAAAAATCCTGATAGTGACGTTTTTTTTTTCTCCAAGTCTCTACAAATGAAACATATTTACCACAATAATTCCTATAGATGCACACCACAAAGTCATTTGATTGGCTATTGCTGAACTTATCTAATGATATGTCAGTAAGCACCTGGTCAGGTTGCAGGTGGTTCTCCTATAAGAATACAGCATGCAAAAGTGGTGCAACCATTTAGTGAATTTGCCTCCAAGGATTTTATAAGTGAGTGTCTCTTTCCCATCTTTTCTTTTTAAAGAACTATTATTATCAGTTAATGCTTCAGGCAATATGATGTTATAATGTTTTGAGCTGTTTTTGCACATCAGGGCATATATTTAGGGGAGAGACTCATGGTTGCAACTGTCAAAAAGAGCACATAACACCCCTCATTACCCATGAGTCACTGTAAAGAATTAGTGAGAAAGAGCACTTCAGAGTTTACTGTTTCCTGTTTATTAAGATATGGTGCCTTGAAGGCTGATACAAACCCAGAGAGAATGTCAAACGGCTTAAAAGATAACAGTTAAAAAAAAAAAAAAGTCTTTCATTTCAGATCAGGAGAATAAACAATCTGCTCTCAGAGTCTAACCCTCGGTCTGCGACTGCCATTTGTTTAGACTTTTACACTAACAGAAATAATTGGCTCTCAGTTTCATCTATCAACTCTAAACTTGACTTTCTTTTTGCAACTGTCAAGATAACCTTCTTCACAAAGGGTATGGAAATTATGAAAAAACACCAAACCGCCAATCACGCAAAAGCCCCCCTGTTGAAAGTGCCAATCTGAGGTCCTTTAGTTTAAAAGGGGGGTTTGGGATTCAAGATGAATAAAGAGTGAGATTTTTCTCTCTCTTGAAACCGGAGTACCTGTAGGTTTGTTGTTTGACCCATCTATTTCCCACAGCTCTTTAAGAGAATTGGAAACTCAGGCCCAAGAGAAAGATCAATCAATAGCACATGCGAATGGCCTTTTCAGATCAAAGTCGGCCTAATGTGGGCAGAGAAGCTGTCAAAACAATGGACTCCCTGCATAACAAAGTCTTTGCGATGTGAGATCAGTTCCTCCAAGAGCACATATTTCACAGATTAAATATAGAAAGCTTCACCAAGCATAACAAACAGTAGATTATCGAAGGCACGAGCGAGGACCGGTGAGTCACATCTGTAGAATGAAGGTGCGACATGTTATGACGCGGTGGAGCGGTTACCGTAACAGTAGAGACGCTCCAGCCGCACTCTGATTACAGTCACTGGGCTGTGATTATATCCTTGACACCCAACATGACAGACAGCAAAACCCTAAAATGCTATTTCCGCTCATGCCAGCATGACAGTTTCAAATGGCCCCCTATCGAACCTCTGGAGGTACTGTATCTCAGAGCAGCCACCCTGTGGAGCAACTGCTCTGATATTCAGACTTGGATGATCAAAGAAATATTTGGAATGGAGCAACATCTTGGTCTAACAAATAAGGGGATTAAGTTGCACTTCTGTTGACAGATTGATTCAATGAACCTTTGAACTGACACCTTAATTAAAAAATTCCATGATTCTAAAAAAAATAAATATGTTGAGAATATTTAATAACAGTAAGATGAAAACATTCTGGCTAAAGTTTGTCAGGAGCATCCTTTGTAAAATTCTGCTGTATAACATGCAGTGACTCGCCCATATTAAATGTGAAATGTTACATTTATTTACATAAAGCTGGCTTGCTTAAAGGGATAGTTCACCCAAAAAGAAATGTCATCATCATATGGTTTCTAAAAATGTGTTTAAAACACTTTAAAAGTCCTTGTTTTTTATGTTTTTAAGAAAGTTTCCATGGGTTCAAGTAGAATAAAATGTAAAATTCATATGCCCTCATAATCTTTAATCAAAAACATTCATCATAACAGTGTTTGTTCTCTTCACGCATGTCTCGGCAGAGAATAGGGTTAAATTAAACTGCAAACTGGCATTCAGAGCTGCCTCCAGTTAGTAAGCAACACCCAACTTCCAATGATCCAATCAATTTCTGAAGGATGAAATAAAATCCTGCTTTACATTTTTCTCATTCCAGAAGCCATTTCACTTGGATATACTTCACAATAGGGAAGAAAAGACTATTGCAACTTCTTCTGCTTAATGCCGATTTAACTCTTTCCCCACCATTGACAGAATATTGATGGAATTTTCCGTCATTTACGACACAACACTTCCCTACCATTGATGGAAATTTCCGGCAATCCATGTTTTCATTGTTAGGGACTTTAAGTAGCCGACTGTATGATTTTGAGATCCATCTTTTCATACTGAGGACAACTGAGGGACTCAAACACAACTATTAAAAAAGGTTCAAACATTCACTGATGCTCCAGAAGGAAACACGATGCATTAAGAGCCGGGGGGTGAAAACTTTTTGAATTTGAAGATCAAGGTAAATTGTACTTAATTTTTCTTCTGGGAAACATGCATGTATCTTCTGTTGCTTCCGATGGGCAGTACTAAATGAAAAAATAATAATAATAATTTCAACAAAATAAGAAAAATGTGGACATTTTCATCCTGTTCAAAAGTTTTCACCCCCCAGATCTTATTGCATCGTGTTTCCTTCTGGAGCATCAGTGAACGTTTAAGCACATGCGCAACTAACTGCTACTTCGCGACATTCTACTGTAACCGTCTACTACACGAGAACAGCCGATTTACCGTAGTCGTTACTACGTGACAGATTAAGAAAGTTAATGTTATGTGTATGGTATGTGGCATTGTAATTGTCTCTGTATATCATTAAATGCCCAAAGCAACCATTCTCTTGCTTTTTAAAATCATTTTCCTTTTTTTGTATTTTGTCAAATGATTAAATTATTCCCTACGCCGTCCTCTTTACTGTTGCTTAGTGATTTTTGCATTCTTTAGCTACAACAGTTAACCATTTACTGCCGTTGCTGTTCCATCAGCAGATGTTGCTTAAAGTCCCTGTTATACGGAAGGCAGCATCTTCTGAAAGAGTACATAATCCCCGGATCAAAACACAGGTGAAGCAGCAGCGGAAATAAGCGATATAAGCATCGCTTAGGCACATGTAACCTAACGCGATCCTCAAACATTAAACAGCATATAAATCAAAACTGCATAACGTTAGCAAATGCAATGTTGACCCAGGACAAGGTATAAGACTGTGAAACTTTTGGGGTGTTGATGGAAGTGATCTGCTCCATCTATGTTTTGATCATTGTTCTGAATCCGACCCGGACGCAGTCTTTGACAAAAATGTGATTTTCTCAGCCTTTTATTCAAAATGTTGCTTTTTTTTTATTAAACTTACATTCAAGTGTTGATCAAAATGAATACATTAAGCTATAATAAAATTATTAAAATTTAAAGCAGAGGCTCTGTTCTTTTTTTTTTTTTTGATATATTGCATGTATATAATTCATACAACAAAATATTCTGGGGGCCAAGAAAGTTTTGTGGAAATTGATCAAAAATGCTGGCAGTGGCTGGCAACTTTATATTTAAAAAAAAAAATATATATATAAAAAAAATTCCTGGCAGGTAAAGAGTTAACAGTCTTATGCAACACTATCAAGGTGTGCAACCTCATATAAATTAAATACTTTTAAAACAATTACAATTTATCTATGAATCCCAGGAAAATATATTGGACACTAGCTGTCAGATTGTTGATATTCCTTGACTAAGTATATCTTTGTCTGCAGAAGTCTCAGAGGTAAGTTCTCAGCAGAAACAGGTTTTTCCCTCATGCTAAATCATAAACTCTAAGCTGAGCCCCCCTTCTCATGCCCCTTCACCGTGCCTGTTCGCCAGAGGAAAAACACAGATAGATCGAAAACGCCCCAAACCAGCTGCCATGCATTACTGCTGGCACTTTCTAAATCAGCGATTCTGTCCAAGGACCTGAATGATGTGCTCACTCCCTGTCACATGTTTGGAATGAGCTGTGTGCACAGCCCATTAGCAGATTGGCTGTTCGAGACAATATACCGCTCGTTATTAATGGACAACATATATCATATCATATGCAAACAGATATCAAGTTACCAGCTGCATTGGATCACACTGTCAAAAAGAAAGTTTACTTGTTAGTGAAAAGATAATCTTTGGTACAAAAACTGGATTATCCACATAAACTACATGAAACATGTTCGTTTCTGCTCCACTGAGACCTCATTCAAATTATTCATGAATACTGAAACCACAATTCTACACAGCTAGACTACCATGTCAGTATAACTAATGTCACACTTAAGCACTTGTGGCATTATTTGTTTAGGAAGCGGGCCAGATTTAACAAAGATCCCCCTGTCTAAAGTGTAAAAAACTCCCAGAGAACCTTTGCATCCACAATATCAGGTTAATAAAACCTGTCCTGTGTTGTTATGGGTGTATTGTGTTGAACTCAACAAGGCTAGCTCCCCGCACAGACTGCCATCACAACTGAACATCTGAACCCATGATGTGTGCATACTTCCCTCAGGGTGGAAATATTTTTCCACTAAGAATTAATTAATCCCATCCAATTACCTATTTTTTTCCCCCAAACACTCTCATTTCTCTTATCAGTCATGAAGCCCCCTGGGCAGCTGATCTGAACTCATTCACATCAAGACTATCAAGCTTATTCTAAAACAAGAATGGAGGGCAATCCTGTGATTCATCATGATGTCATTTATTCAACACAATCAGATTCCTGAATTTTGACAAGAAAGCAGTTATAAAATGAACTAGCATAAAATGTCTTGAGTGTCATTTTCAATTTAATGCATCCTTACTAAATAACAGTGTTAATTTCATATACGTACACATACGTGTCACAATATATCGCAATACAAAAATGAAACAATATCGTATTGTTGATAGTGACAATATGTGTTGTGTATAGAAAATCCAAGTTAACAGTGTTAGTATCATTACTACTACTACTACTACTATATATATAATGTTAAATATAATGTATAATAATACAATGGGGGAATATTTGTGGGTCCTGATTATGCCAAATGTTACCAGTAAAAAGTGGCCTACATTATTTTAAATATATCTAGTCAGTGACAGAATGCAAACATACTCATCTAAAACAATTTTGTATTTTCAGCTTCAGAATCATTAATATTTTTAATTATATTATATTATATTATATTATATTATATTATATTATATTATATTATATTATATTATATTATATTATAAAATTTGGGACCAAAAATTATTCAGACACTTTGACCTGACCATGTTTTGCTTAAGTGTTATAATCTGACATACAGTAATTAAGATTAATGTTTTCTGACACAGTTTAACTCTGAGATTTTGTCATATTTTATTACCAGGTTGGAAATACACTTTGCAGGACAGCGGGTCCTAGATGGTTTAGATGGTGCCTAAGGGTGCTCAGTGTTTACACTTTTGAGGGAGATAAACCCATGGCATACTAATAGTAGTCAATGAACAAAAAATTGTATATATTTCATCTTTAAAACTGATCTTTAAAAACACCAATAATTTAATAACAGTGTTACATGTAATCTATAGCAACATGAATATTTATTTTTCAAAATGTTGTGATGCCTAAATGAACTTCTAGCATTTACAATCATTGATTTTAGTTTTTTACTTTACTAAGACAAACTGACTATAACATGAAAACAATTATCAGAGTATCAATATCAGCCATAATATTGGTGCATCCCTAGAACTGAGAGCATTACACAATTAATAATATAGTAAAGCATAAAGCAGCTCAAAGAATTATGAAATTAGCCCAAATATAAGCACCCTTGTAAGGGGCAGGGGGTCTGCAGAACTTTTTGAAAGACGTGCAATTGAAATCTCTGGAGTTTTACGCGAAATGCTTATTCTGTGAAGAAAGTTGAACATGGATGAGTTTAATCTTCATGACTTAAACAGGAAGACCTGATATCTGAACCAATTTCTCCCTAAAATGTGAATTTTCCTTAATCTTTATCCTTTTTAAAATGTAGCTGATGAATGCGTGGCCAAAAATTAGATTTAAAAGGTTGTCCTTCAGTTATCAACATTGACATTGCTTGCTCAGAGGATTAGATGAGGTCAAATGTGACCCAGAGGGCCATGTTTTCCTCTCATGGAAATGAGCGCTATCATGTTTAACTGTACTCAAAGGCACTACCTTAACACGTGAAATAAACATTACAGAGCACCTGAAGGTTGCTATGGTAATTTGTAAAAGCTCTTCTAGACTAAATACTGGGTTGTTATGGAATGGCAACACACACACACACACACACACACACACACACACACACAAAATGCCACCGAAACCCATAATCAGTGCTCATCTCTCCAATGCCTCAGACAGCATGCACAGGTAATAAATCATCAATGACAGCAAGCTAAATTATGCTAAATGAGGAGAAGACATCCAAATCTTTCTGAGAGAAAAGCACCAGATTCTGGTAAACAGGCAAGTCAATCCCATTACTGACCCACCTCTATGGGCCTAAGATAAGAATACTGCTGCTTGTTAATGTTGTCTTATCTGCTAAGGAAACACATTTCATTCTCAATACAAAAGAAGATGTGATATGACTGAAAATGGCACCAGGCATGGACCATAAATAGTCTTTAAAAAAAGAAAAGAAACAAACAAGCAAACACTATATAGAAATTATTTCCTACATTCATAAAAATTAACTTGTACTCGACTGACTCTACAACATTTCATTTCTGCTCTCTGAACTTTCTGTCTATTTAGAAACACAGAAATTGATAAAGTAACTTAAACTGTTTAACTCAAAGAAAGGCGATAAACTTCTAAAAAGCCAAGCGTTCTCTTGTTCTATCTCTAAGCTGGAGGGGATAATGGGAGGGTGGCCTTAAACATCTGCTTGGGAAGAATTTATTCCCTAAATCATTGTCATTAGATCCAGAATAAATTGTGCTGTAAAAAGGACCAAAGAGCTTTCAGCCTTCATCAGACAAGTGGAGACATGAAGCCAAGACCTAAGAGCTGGGGGGAGCAAAAAGAGGGAGCCTTGGGAAAAAATCTTTTTCATTTCGACTGGATTTCAATACTGTAAAAACGCAGAAAGCAGCACTTTGACATTTTGAAATGAAGAAATAGCAAGTTTAATGGAATTTTACACTATGAATATGTGAAGAACTTCTAAGGTCATCGTGATGAAAAGAAACGCAACTCATCAGTACATCAGCAGACTGCAGACATGCTTTATTTTACCACATAAGTAGCTGTGGTGGTCTTGCTGTATTTATGAGCAGCTTCAAAGTTGATTTCACTCTCTCTCTCGGTTAGAGGAAGAGAGCAGAGGATGGCCCTTTGGCTGTTTTTGTTGTCATGTTTTTTTTTTTTTTTTTTTTTTTTTTTTTACTAACAAACTCTTAGAGCAGAAGGGAGTGATAGCAAAACAATAATTTAAGCAGCCAACATGCATCAGAATCACATTTTTAATGTTTACAGCCAGTTGTAAGATGATGACTGATTTTTCAAGACCTTCTATACATGTCTATATTTTAACATTAGATTTCAATACATGTGAGGAACAAGAAGTGTCTCCCTCATCAAGATATGAACAAACGGTTTTTAGTCATAGGTAGCTTACTACAAAAAAAGCACTTCAAAAAATTTAAAATTAAAGGTGCAATGTGTATTTTTTGACACTGAAATGCCTCTTTTATTCCAGCTTGATGTATAGACTATAAGTAAGCAATATGTAGGCTGGTAAAAAAAAAAAAAAAAATCTGACCAGCCCAGCATAGCAACTCTGGCTCAACCAATGATGCAAGTTTGCGGCCAATAGAACATGAGGGGAATATTCATAAAAACCTGTCATTTTTGCAGTTCTTTCTGGTGCTGTGCTAATAAAACATTGCTCTATTAGTTTGAGAATTCCAACCAGCCCAGGATAGTAACACACTGGCTCAACTAATGATGCGAGTTTGGGGATGGGCTATATTTTTGGACGACCAAAAGAAGATGGGAGGAATGTTCATTAAAACCTTTGCAATTCTTTTTGGTGCTGTTCTATCAAAACATTGCTCTGTTTGTTTGAGAGAACCGACCAGCCCAGTATAGTAACACTGTCTCAACCAGTAATCCGTGTTTGGGGGCAGGGATATCCATTTAGTTGGCCAATAGAAGATGAGTGGGTGACGTGATGCCTAAATATATCCTAATTTCAAAAATATTAAGAACTTATTCTATAGCATCTGTATTCCACAAATAAAAACAAGGTTGAGATATGAATTTGGAATAACACACTAGCATAATATTAGACTTACTACCTCCTCTGAAGTATCTGATGAACACTTTACTATGATAATGTAGTATGTAGCATGTTAGCCACTATTCCAATCCACTTTCAACAATGTCAACCGTTGTTACTACTGGCTGGTGTTACTGGGGTAATTTTCATTGCAAAACTGCATACACAATAACATGATGGTTTAAACTTTGAATGTAATTTATAGTAAAACAAAAAATTAATTACATGTTGTACAACAAAACCCAACACGTTGAACAGATGTCACTCTTTAATAATAATAAATGTTATTATTATGTAAGTTTTATTCATAATGTTTCCTACTTTTACCCGATAATTTCACACTGGTATCGTCCAGGTATAACAGGTATTACTGTGGCAAGCCTACGTATGATACACAACACATACTTTCAGTATTCACATAGACATACTTTTTTAAACAGTTGAGAAACAGGTTCTTTATCAAATGTAGTACATACTCATAGTATCCAAATCTGAAAGCAGCTTACAAGAGATTTAGTAAAAAAAAAAAACTCAAAATATACTTCAAGTCATCATAATAACCCTATAGGATAGCTTATGGCATTAACATTAGCGTCTTTACTGACAGCATAAATTAACTGGGAAACCCAGCAGTCCCAAAAGGACAGCTATAAACGCAGTTGGGAGCATGTCATGTGTTTGGCCTCAACAGTGAATGATCTCTTTCCTTGTTATCACAGGAAACAGTGCAAAGGGCCTACATATAGCTCAATGATGGGTGGATGACGTGATGCCTAAATATACCCCCATTTCAAAAAGTAAAACAAGTCATAATGCACATGGAACATGATGAAAACATGGGTGGGTATTTCCCATTGGCTTTGTCAAAGGGCTACATCCGTACGCACTGCGCCCAGATATTTTGAGGGAAAAAATGAAAAGAAAACAAGACACCACAGAACCGCTGAAAAACACTGCCTGAAGCAGATAGCATGACATAAACAGCACCCACATCCCAGACTTTCACTGATGCAGCCATTGGGAAGTCGGTTTCATCCAAACCCATCAGCGCAGCCTTTACAGCTCAACCATCTGACAAACAGCAAATAACACATTTCAGCCTGAGGTACAAAGCCTGGGGCGGCACCCACTTTGCCACACTTACTAACATTGGAAATTATAAATCACTTAGTAAATGAAGTCATGTTTATGTTTCAGAGATGTTTCAGCGTGGGGGTTGGCTGCCTGGGATCTGTGCAGATGTCAAGACGCCCACCCTGATGTTAGCTTACTCGTGAGATGCACAACAAGCACTGCTAGATAAGCTATACAAGTAGGATCTATGAGGTCAAACACAGTTGTAGGCGCCCACTGATTCCCTCCAGTTCAATGCTCTCCGTTTTCTCAGGTCAGGAAATCCACCCCTCTCCTCTCTGCAACATGACCCCAGGAAATGAAGACGAAGGGAAAAACAACAGGAGGAGGCAAATATACAACATGTGGAGATGAAAAATCCCCAACTTATTTCTGGTCGGAATAAATCAAACCCACAGCTTTCCCAATATGTATTTTTGTCCGAAATATGTCAAAATGCATTAGAGTTTGTGGTACACCATAGTAATATCAAACATATTGCCATTTATGTGAATCCAACATGCACACGTCACCATTTTATTGCTTTGCACACCAATTACCTCACTAGCGACCAACATTTAGATACCTGTAAACCCTAATGCTCAAAATACTTAATTGGTTTGAGTAGGACAAACTTAAGTTGAACAAATTAGTTCAGTTAAATTAACTGTTATTAGAACTTTCTTTTTCTTTTGAGTTCACAGCACTGACATATTTCAAGTAAACTGAACCGTTTCATTGTTTTGAGTTGTATGAACTCATTTCTTTTAATTTAGACTAACTTAAGTTTAACTGAAACTGGGCTGGGATTTCTATTTCCTAGCATGTTTTGCCCATGGCACTCAAAAGGGAGAGTAAATGCTAAAATTAAGGGTTATATAATGTTTTTTTTTTGGTGTGTGTGTAAGATTAATGGTAAGAGAGATTTAGTAGTGATTAATGTTTTGTTATGCTAATTTAGAAGCGTTTCTGTTAATGTGGGTTTTTGGAGAGATACTATCATGGCGACAAGTGGTGCATGCTGCTTGGTTTGAGAGCAGGTAAGTTACATGTTTTAAGTTGCTGTACTCATTCAGTAAATGCTATACCATGCTATTGTTAACATGTTAGCAAATAAGCAAGTTGGCATTTTTTTAATTTTCTTAGGGTTTACAGTGAAGTAAATAACTCTTTGATTTGCAAGAACTTGAAGTAAAAAAAAAACAAAATCTTTTATGTTAATTGCTATCAAAATGTATGAGTTAGCCAACTTGGTACTTCAAGTTAGGAGCAATTAACATGCATGAGTACTACAAACTCCACTTGAAAGTTCTGCTTACTTAAAATTAGGAATAACTCAAAATTTGATGCAACTGATTACCTCAAATTTTTTGAGTTAACCCAACTTATTCGGGTTTACAGTGAACCCCATCCTTATCATTACTTATCATTACTATTATAAATTAACTACTAACAACTATTAATCAACTCTTGTAACCTGGCATTTTGTTTTTCAAAATATAAGGGCTGAATCTGAATTAACATACTAGCACTCCAATGATGATTAGCTTTTTATTGCTCTTTATCTGCTAAATAATCATTGTAAAGGCACATGTACTCTAAAGAGTAATGTCCTGATTCAATAGATATTTAAACACCAAAAATGGGTCAATGCGTGACAAACATGCTGTTGACTATGAATTATATATGCTTTCCACCCTGATGTCTTTGATATTACTAAGCCTCAGTTCTGAATTCATTATTGTCAATTGCTATGTAAAGCCATACATAAGAACATAATTATGGTGCCAAGACTCCAAGCCCTGTCTGGATTGCACTAATCCCAATGGCAAGTAAGGTAGGCGTGTATGGATTGGGTGAGATCACTGTAGCAGAGATTGACACACCTGAGAAATTTAACTGTATAAGGGTCTGATTCTGTAGCCTCTGGCACTGTTCAACTTAGCAACGTCTGCCAGGGATCACTTTACTGGGTAGGCAGTGATGACAGGCTCCCCTGAACTGTTATCACCGTTTGCATTCAGCTATTTGTTGATATGCCAGGAATTCCTCCTTTTTGTGTCTTTTTCTTCTCTCCCATCACCCTTTTTTCTACAGTATGTCAGTAAGGTGTGGAAAGACAGCTGCGATGACAGCAGCACTTCAAATAAAGTGCTGCCTTTAGACCCACACAGTTCTGTTTACTTAACTAAATATATTCTTTGCAAATGGCATACCTCCCATTTTAAGTGCATTAAATCAATAGACATGTAGCATAACCACCAGTGGCACTGAACAAGTTCTTCCAGTGAACTTTAACAACCCAATTATTAGCTATTCAGACCCTGAACTGAAATATTAAGAGCACTACATCTCACCTTCAGATCTCTTGAGCTCCTTGTGTTGTACTGCTGGGGAGTCTTTCTTGATGCCATTACTCAGGGGGATGACCAGACTCGGATCAGACACTGGCACCTTAGTCTCCACTCTGGAGAAAGAGGCGATCCGCTGTAATATGGAACCCACGCTCTCTTTGGCATGGATGTCATCCTGATCGATATCATTGCTGATCTCCATCTCTCCTGATGGGGAAGGTGGGGCAGGGGCCACCTGGACCACTTGGGGCTTAGAGACTACATTGAACTGAGGAGTCTGGGCTGGAGACAGCAGCACAGGAGATTCGCTGATGTTGGGTACTGGGATAGCTCCAGGAGGAGTGATGGGCTCTCTCTTTTCGATGATGTTGTTGTTGTGGGCCAGGGGTAGGTCGGTGCTGTCTAGGCTGCTGATGGATTCAGAGGGACTTGCCAAGACGATGGGACTGTTGGATAACATGTGGAATCTTGGAGGTGGTTTGGGTGCTCCTGGAGATTCCATCTGAGACTTGAAGACCAGGTTGTCAAGGTCAAGAGGGAACTTGTTGAGGCGCACTGGATCTTTAGGTCTGGGAGACTGGTTGTTAAGAGAGGAGTCCCTTGCAAAGGTACTGCTGTTCTGTATATTATTGGGACTTGTGCTCCACTGTGGACTTGTATTGGTGAATCGTGATCCAGGAGAAATCACTCGTCTCATTCCTGCAGTCTCCATCTGGAGGTCCAGAGATGGCATTGAGCCATGGCTAATACCCATGGATTCAGTTGGGATGACCAGAGGACCCTCCAGTTCTGAATGGAACATGTTCCCATGGGAGGAGAACTTCTTCAGGGCAGGGCTGCCTAAACGTTGGGCTTTGAATTCCCCAACACCAACAGGACTTTGAGGAGGGCTTGTGTAGGAGCAGAGTTTAGAAGAGGCCTGGTACTCCAGACTGGAAGAGGAGCTATGGAGACTGTCGTTGTCACTTCCTGGACCTGAAGATGAAATGAAGCCATTAGGGTTGAATCTGTTTTGAAAAGAGGCAGCTCGGTTGATCCCGGAGTTGGCATTGATAGTGGGCTTTTCCATTATCCCTCGGTTGAAGGAGAGACTGGACATCATCCTGTTTCTCATAACAGGGCTTTGGGCAGGACTGCAGCTGATACTAATCCTGGAGCGGTAAGGAGGAGACACCTGGTTCCCTGGACTCCTCACTTCATTTGTCTTGTTGAGGATTGCACTTGGGCTGATGGGAGATGTGACAGAAGATGTGGGGGAGAATGTGGGGATCTCATTCACATCATCAATATCAAAGGACCTCTTCAAAGCTGTATAAGGAAAAAGGACACAAATTTGATTAATTTTCAATGTTAGAAGACACTCTTGAAGGCTCAATGAATAATAAAAGACATAACATAATAAAATGAGGTAAGTTAATTTATACCTAACAACCAAAGGGCACATTTCATTTAAAAAAAACACTAGGCTATAATTTTTCAGGTAACACATTTCTGAATTTGTGAAAATACTGATAATACAGTACATCAAAGTTTTGGACTTTGTTCATGATAGAAATCATAAATCTGCTAGGACAGTCATTTCCTGTTTTTGATTTAAAGAGGCACTAAAACCTTAAAAGGATACACTTCATGGTGAGGGCAGCCTGGAGCTCTGACTGAATGGATGCCAGTCAGACAGATTTTGAAGGGCCAAGCCATAATTACACTGCTGTCTGTGCAATCTTGCTTTGAGAGGGACATAACAACTGTGAACAAATATGCTTTATTCTAGCACCAAGGTTATGTTTCATAAGTCTTTAAGACATTGGGACTGGTAGGAAAAGGTAGACAAAAATATTTGTACACCGCACAAAGATCATTGATGATCTGATTTAACTATTTCATACAAAGTATAAGAGTCAATAATTCAGTAGTATAAAGAAAATATAATTATAAACGTATCGAGTCTAGATAAATTAGCAAACAAAACCACTATATTCAAGATATGGTCTCTGAAAACATTTTTTTTTGTATATTTTTGCTTCTCAAGTAAATGTAATTCTTTAAATGATATTTGATTTTTTACTAGAAAACAAGACAAAATATACTGATTAAGGCCATGTTTTTTTGCAAATATTCATAACAATAGACCAGCTGCATCAAAATCCACATGACTGTGAAGTAAAAATTGTCAATATCTTCATGTCACCCCTATATCAACTTTAAAAGCATAGTGACATTTGTTCACAATTAAAAGCATGTCCTAAGGAAATTTTAGGTACAAGAAGATAGTGGAAACAGTCTCTTGTGGGGCTGAATGGTAAGTCTACACCTGGAGCATGTAAATTGTAGTGACACTGTATAATCTCCTCATTCTCAGAAGCTGCAACACAAAGCCGAAGGCAAACAGTGCTTTCCGACCTTTTCCCTTTGTGAGAGGCAGTGGCTTTTCCTCCAGCACAAAGGGCCAATTCAAAGACACAGTGTCAGGGGCTGAAGGCTTGGATTACAACAATCCTTCACCATGACTGAGAATTCCAGTGGCGAACAGCACAAATGTCCTAACAGCTCTGTGGCAGACCCAATTAGAAGTGGCAACTTCAGTATTTCATGTAGACACCATCGTGCCATGTGATGACAATTGGATCTGGCTAGGGTAGGATGCAATGAGGTGCTTGTAATTGGGGACTATCACGGCTTACATGCCATCTTTGGCATATCAAAAACCCTGGTATCATGACAGGATGTCAGAGGCAAAACTTGAGATTCTCAGGTTTTCCTCTTCAGGTGCTGCCTTGTATAAACAAGCAGATATCAGTGTGAAGCTATCATAGCATCTCGCCCAGCAGCCCTGATTTTATCTTCGCCCGGCAGGGGGCAGGGCTGGAGCCGAGGCTGTCTGTCTTCCTGTAGGGTATGCTACCAATTAGAGTCAAGAAGACTACAGGCACTAAATCAAATCAGATTTCACGCAGGAACAGCCCCCTCTTTTACAGTGAGGAGACCACAGACCCTTTGTTTCAGCTCACCCATCATCATCCGCACAGCTGTGAAAGTTTAGGCCTAATCGAATTTCAGCAGTAAGTCCCTTGGTAAGGCCGCCTGTGCATTGCTGCTACACAGAATGTCATTCTCTGTAGTACCCCAGAAGTCATTTAATATAAGAAGAACACCGTTAGGGTGCCATTTAATTCAGTGGAGGAGAGGTTAAAGTTGCAGTGTGTACTCTCACAATGGCACTCAAAGTGATCAAGAAGTAAACTTCAGCTTTAGCACTTAAGCGGACTACAGTTTTGGAAACCGAAAGAAAAGACACAAAGTGAGGGAAGAACATCAAACCAAGGGGCACAGTCTAACAGCTTTTTTTCTTTTCTTTTTTTTTTTACGATGCAGCACATGCAAGTGTAAACTTGTACTACCCTTTGACTGAGATAAAAAGGGGCTGGTATCAGGTAATTACTGGCACCCTGTCAAACACTCAGGAAATAATTACGCTGGCAGCCAAGCGCACCATCTCTGCGCAGTTCAATATTCTTTCTCTCAGCTTTGCTGCAGTTTAATCCTCTCTGTTAACACATGGAGTAGCACAATGCCTGCACAATCTGATAAAAGAGAGGAACCTGAGAATCTCCTTCTCTCTGCTCCCTTTTTCTTCATAGCTAAGCCCTGTCTCTCCTCTCGTTTGCACTGTGTTATGGCTCTTTGGGAAACGGGATGGATGTCAATGCCTCCTGTGATGATTATATGCTTCCTGTGGAAGAATTTGTTGACATTCCTTCATTAAGGACATTTTGGGTCCCTTTGTAATTTCCTGTTAACCATGTTCAATACAGCTTGGGAATGTTTGGCCCATGGGTAAAAACTTGATGGACTCATGGGCTAAACAAATCCATTGATTTCTGAAATATGACCAAAAGGGATAGTTCAACCAAAATTAAAATTTTGTCACTCCAAACCTTTCAATTTCCATCTGTTTTTGTTCATACAATGAAAGTCAATTTGGTCCAAAACAACACTACACTTCATTGCCATTTTGCAAATTATCTTTGCTCATTTTTCACAGAAGGCAGTCACGGAGGTGTAAAATGACATGAAGCTGAGTAAATGATAACAAAATTTTCATTTTTCATTGATCTCTTTAAAGGTTGTCAGCCACAAATAACCCAAAATACCTTGCACTTGAACAGTCAATATATCTCTGACCCTTTCTAAAGGAAGCCATATGCGGAAGAATAAAAGCGATGTTTCCTTATGTGTACTGTGCGTTCACACAGATTCAGGATCATGCAGTTCATGATTTTACGACACTAGCTGCTATGCTACTTTGGACCTTAAGTTTATGGTGTGGGGCTGCAAGACAAACAGAGAAAGACTTGGGGATGACTGAGAAGTAAACAAGAAAGGTGGGGGAGGTCAAGGGGACACCACACAGTCACTGGTACATGTATATCTACCCATGACATTTCTGTTAATCCCATAAACCTAATGTTGATATGCTTATAATCAGCAACAACCAATATTTCCAGAGTAATAAATGTGGGTTCTTTCTTAATCTGATAGCCCTTTAAGGGAAAGTTTCAGAGATGCACCTAGGGAGGGAGAGTATATTGTGATGGTGGGGGGGTGGGGGGGCAAGTCTGGGCTTGTTGTGGTTTTCCATCCCCCACCATCACATTCCTCACAGGTATTCTCAGACGACCCTTGAAACACCACCCTAAGCACATAACTCAGACGTTGTTCGGACCACCTCTACTAAGGCACATCTGGAAGCTGAATTCCGAGCTGCCATTTTCAGCATTGCAGCGATGCGAATGAGGCGCTGCATTCACACCCCCCGGGGGGTCTGGAAAAACTTTCACACAGCTACAGATACTATTTAATACACCTTTTTAGCATTAGTTGAATTTAGCCCCTCCATCATCCTGACTCGGTATAACCGCATGTGCTATTCAACACCAGTGTGCTTTCATTACCATTTCAGATTTGGTATCTAATATTCCAAATGGGAATAAATAGTTAAAAAAAAAAAAAAAAAAGGAACTCTTGGCTGATAATGGCATTTGATTTGCTTCAGTCCACATATACTCAATGTGTGGTATCAACTGTCAACTGTCAGGTAATTACATAGAAACATGCCTGAGCCACTTTGTATTCTCCCAGATTCCTGTGTCTTTCTAATTTTAACTTGCCAGCTTTTTGTAGAATCTGATCTAAGAGAAATATCTCAAAGACTATATATGTACCTCTTCTAAATAATGATTGAAGGGTAAACAAGGGTCAATGAATGCAAGACTCTCATACATATGCTTAGTTTCAAGTAGACCTGTTCCTAGGAATAACAATCAAACCATGGCTGAGCTGAGCTAGAAAGAATCCATGAACTTACTATTTAATAGTAAACCTCCATTACCTCCATAAACTACCATTTACACCCAAATACTCTAGAAAGATATAGCTATAATCAGTGTTTTGTCAGACAGCCAAATGGCAGATTTAGAAGGTATGTGCACATAGGAGTCTTTGAAATGCAGTCAAGGCAAAAAGAGTCTTGTTACTGTAATTGCCCCCAATCTAGCTCAATCATAAATAAATATCTATGACTGACATAAAGAAAAGCTTGGTACCATGCTCTTCATTTTAAAAAAGTAAAGTAAGGAAAACTGAATAAATAAAAGCAAATTATGAAAAAAAAAAAATTATATATATATATATATATATATATATATATATATATATATATATATATATATATATATATATATATATATATATATATATATATATATATATATGCATGGAATGAACAAATTGGCGACATTTTGCAATATCTATCTTTTTCCATTCTTCAAGAATGACCTCTTTTAGAGACTGGATGCTGGATGGAGAGTGATGCTCAACTTGTCTCGTCAGAATTCCTCATAGGTGTTCGATTGGGTTCAGATCAGGATCCAATGAATCACTTTCACCCTGTTCTTCTTCAGAAATCCAACAGTGGCCTTAGATGTGTGTTTAGGATCATTGTCATGTTGGAAAAGTACACGACAACCAGCGTCTGCCAAATGAATAAATGTAAATGTAAATGTAAATGTAAAATGTAACCAAGGGCATGGAGTGATGGTAGCATCTTCTCTTTCAGTATAGAGCAGTACATCTGTGAATTCATGATGCCATCAATGAAATGCAGCTCCCTGACACCAGCAGCACTCATGCAGCCCCACATAAGGACACTGCCACCACCATGTTTCACTGTAGGCACCATGCATTTTTCTTGTATTCCTCACCTTCGCGACGCCATACAGTTTTGAAGCCATCAGTTCCAAAAACATTTATCTTGGTATCATCAATCTAGAGTATAGAGTCCCAGTAGTCTTCATCTTTGTCAGCATGGGCCCTGGCAAACTCTAGGTGGGGTTTTTTGTGCCTAGGCTTTAGGAAAGGCTTATTTTGTGGACGGCACCCATGCATGCCATTCCTCTGCAGTGTCACGGGAAATAGTCACCTTTATGGTGTAAAGAAATTATTTACTTTCTCAGGTCTTGTGACATTTCTCTTCCATGTGGTGCCATTGCTGACAGCATGAAATGGGAAGGGGTTTTGACACCCTTTTATAGTCAACTGTCTGCTGGACACCTGTGTAATGAATAATTAGACTCACCTGTGGTTGAATTCTTGTTAAATTAGACATTTGTAGTCTAAAATTTAGCTTTGCTCCAGAGACGTTCAGTGGAGTGTACTCATTTTTGCATCACCCTAATTTGAGTAAAACTGAAAATGTTGTTCTCCAAGTTATATTATTAACCTTACTTTCATGTTATAAGTTAAACAGATGTTATATAAAACTTAGTCTTGTCAGCATTTTGGAAATTGTTTTTGTGTTCATTGAGATATTGTTGAAAATGTTACTTTTCAAAGGGGGTGTACTCATTTACGCTGAGCACTGTGTGTATATATATATATATATATATATATATATATATATATATATATATATATATATATATATATATATATATATATATATATATATATATATATATATATATCTCCACACCCTATGAAGTCTGTGTATAGGAATAATACAGGGGCTAGCTGAGGTTAGTTTCCACATATTTTGTCTGGTAAGTGGGTAATGTATGGTATAGTGTTAGTTTAAACAGCCACTATTTGGACAACTATTTTGTGAACTGGTATTTGCTGAAGCAGAAAGAACATAACATCTCGAAATGACATCAGAAGGTCAAGTGAGTCTTTCCTTAAAGGCAGGGTAGGCAAAAAAATGTATAAAAAACTTTTTTTCAAAATTTGTTTAAACTTTATTTATATATCAATACATAATTAAAATGTAAGTACTCTGAAAAAGAAAGTATAAAAATCGAGTGTCTGTAGACCTCTCACGACTGTTTTAAAGACAGCTCATTATTTCCATTCACTCCACCCCCTCCCTTCTGGGCTCCTTCCAAAGCCACGCCCCCAAAACGCATGAACGTGTGACTCCGACCACTGAGCTGGAAGACGCATTATTTACCTGAGACGAGCGGAGAGGAAGGAGCACGGCATGTAGTGACATCATGTCAGAATCACATGTAATAAAAATAACTTTATAATTATGAAGATAAACAAACAAGATGTATTTTAGTACTCACTATCAAGCTAGCATATTGATATTGGTAAAGTTTAAAATATATATTTTTTGATTCGCTAACGAGCTATCTATAAGGCAAAGCTAAAAACAGGTTGCATGATACACGTTTTTCCATTACCATCATTTACACTGTGATGAAGATGAATTTCGTGTAAGATTCATAACATATACGTTGTTCTACAGATCAACAGAGTAACATACACTCAAATATCAACTCACAACTGCATTGCAGACACAAAATAATAACACACACATACAACAAAGTGTGTACGACACACACAGATACAAGATAAAGACATCAGTAAACATAGGTAGAGAATATAAAAACAAAACAAAGGCGAAAAAAAAACGTGCAGGTAAACTTACAGGTGAACATGGTAAAAGACTTAGACAGAGGGTAAAATTATGCACAATTCAACACTATAGCTATCATTATTTATCGTCTCTACTACGGCTCGCTAAGTAATGTTATGTTAGCTATATTACGCAGCTACGTGTGCTAATGACACATGCTTCATGAAAAAATAAACAAAAAAATATGTATGATCAAAATACAAAAAGAAAGATTTACCTGTCCAGCAGAAATAAAGCCATCAAGGAGTCACTTTTCAGCCCCTTGAGTTCCCTCAGTTCTCGCCATCGCTGGAAAGCCACGCCGATATTAACTCGCGTTTTATTTCTTTGTTTATCCAAAGACTTTTTGTTCATTGCCTTTTCTTGTACTGTTACTGTCTTCCTTTTTTTGCCTGGTTTGCCTTCACTAACTGCATAGGCCGATACTGTGAATTTAGCTTGCTGTTTCTCTGCCATTGTTTTGGTATTCCTAGGATCCATGCCTCTTGGATTCCCCAAATCAAACGTGCGCGCGCAAGTGGGCAGGTCATGTGTGGCAAAAGGGTGGTTGCCATGGTTGCGAGAGAGTGACAGCCGCCTAAGCCAATCCTATGTTTCGTCCCGGATGGAAATAATGAGCTGTGTTTAATACAGATTAAACGGTCTAGAGTCACTCGATTTTTATACTCTTTTTATCAGAGTTCTTACATTTTAATTATGCATGTATATATATAGAAAGTTTAAACAAATTTGGAACAAAATTTCTTACCTACCCTGCCTTTAAATGGCACATTTCTAGAGTTGAAGTTCAATGTCAGTTTGAGTGTCATGTTGAGTGATATTATGTACTCAAAAATTCAAAAACCTAACAGCAGTCCATTTTTTTTGTCCAATATGGTTCAGACACACATACATAGACACGGTACATAGATATTTCACACAGACCTTAAAGCTTAGCCTTCTTTATCCCGTAAGGCTTTACCAGGGCCCCTATATCGCCTCAATCTTTATTCTATGACTCCCATAATGCTGTGAGGAATGTATAGGATGAAAAAGCAATGAAAACAACATCTTTAGTTTTATTGTAGACTTCAGTGAATCAGTACCATGATTCAAGAGCATGTGACCCTCGCTCTGCTTGATCAAAAACGTAGCCTCAAGATAAAGCATATGCCATCTCTAATGCGTCAGTCTCAAATTACACAACAGGAAGGTTGAGGCTGTTTTTCTTTTCTCATTTCCACACATTCACATTTACAGGAAATGTATCCGTCATCACTCGCTGAACAGACATCTCTATGGATCACAAAAGTTCATGCCTTGCCTACAATTAAACTTCTACTGATAAGAAACGGATGACTACGTTTCACAGTCACTCAACCACAAACGGCCATATGAAAGAACCAAGGATCTCACTATACGTCCCACAACATTCCAAGAGGCGTTTTCCTCAGAATGAACGGCGGTTCTGTCTATCTTTCTTCACTCAAGCACATGGCGGCACACTGGTTTCTTGTTCGGAAATGACCCTATTTGCTGGTTTGAAGTGAAGCTGAAAGAATGTAATATCTCTCTTGAGACATCTTCCATAGGAATCACATGGCCTGGGTATGAATCTGAGAAAACTGTAATGGCCAATACTAAGAACAGTATGCCTTCACATCCATACTGGATGGCAATGATCCCATCTTCTAATTAAATCCAATTTCATCTTGTCTCAAGTCATAGTACTAATTTAAAAGCTTAATAAAAGTTTGGTGCAACTGACAGAAATCAAGGCATGTCAAGTGATTTTGTTTAACGCACTGGCAAAACTTTGAGAACTGTGGTTCTTTTTCAGCTCTGGAAGGAACACACCCAGTGAACATATTTGTTTACTGCTAAGCAAAAGACACCTCAATCTTCCCTGTCATCTCGTGTAATTGCCACAGTCTTCTCAAGAATTAGTTTCTGCTAAATCATCTTCCAGACAAACCACTCCGCAACTTTACAGAGGCAGCTAAAACTCTTCCTCAGACAGTATTTAGCTGACAACTGTCTCCACGTAGCACACAAATATAATAATAGAGGGTGCTTTATTCTGAGGGCTTGAACTAATTTGTTTTTCCTCTTCACATCAGCACCTGTCTAAACACTGAGAGAAACTATTGTTCTCCAGTTCCCGCTGTGTCCATCCATGACTGATCTATTGGAAAGGGTGCCTCTCTTCCTGAGAAATGTGTGTCAGATTCAATAGCGGACACGGCTGTGGTGAGGGTTGTGGAGATGGTTCTTGACGCTCCGCAGTGTAAAAAGATGAAAGTTTGGATGCTAAGATAATTACAGCAGAACAACAGTGGAATGTTCAGACACCATGCAGCTGTAGCTTGCACCGCATAAAGTTTGAGCTACTTTTGTAGATAGATAGATAGATAGATAGATAGATAACTGTACACTACAGGCATGTTTACACTAGAAGTTTCACAGCTGCATCTCCTTTTGCAGCAGTACCAAATCGCAATTTGTATAAATAAAGTATGCACTTAATATGATCACTTAAACATCCCCTATGATTTAACAATGAAGATTAACCAACCAAGTGAAATCAGTCTAGCAGCTTGCCTCTAATCATCCACGTGTTTAGGGTCTGTATAGACAATGTATGTCTACACTTTATGTGCTCTTTACAAAATACTGCTTTATCTAATACCTTTATGAGACATCAAATAAACTTTCATATTTGTCCCATAATCGAGGGTAAAAAAACAAACTTGTATGCCAAAACAAAAGATACTTTTAAAAAGTTCTAAAATAAAAACACAACTTTTGAATACTTTTGTATACATTTACATATGCATCTTTATTATTCAACCTACATGGACGTGGTGAGAAAAAGTTATTTATAAAAAAAGTTTTAATAGACTTTGTTTATTTTAATCTACACTTGCAAAGTTTCCCATAGCTCTATAATTCACTTATTAAAATGAATGAACGCGCAAACTGACTTACCCTCGAAATCAGACAATATTCCCTCCAGATGGTCATTGACTGAGATATCTGACATCATGACTTCAGTCCAGGGAAAACTTCCAGCCTCAGTTGCACGCAGTCACAAGAAATAAGCAATGCAAACCAGCACAAAACCTCTTTAAAAAATTCAAGCCGGCCAAAGTTTATCCGACGATTTTTGGGTTTGTGATGCAACAAAAAAAGTTGCGATTTTGGTGGGAGTCGTTTCTCATTTGAGAGCGCAGAGCAGAACGTCAGATTCAATAGACACTCAAACGCAGACAAACCATCTGATAAACCTCCTCCTCCTCCTCCTCCTCCCTGTGAGTCCTGCCCCCTCTCGAACAGAGTGGTGGGTAAAGTTTCTCCCCACCTTTCATCCCTCCCTGCGGCTACACCTGGAAAAGGCAAGTAGCCTATGTCCCCCTTCGTTTGCTAGCTACTTCTGTTTGTTTGTGTGTGGGGAAAATGCGTGCCCTCAAAAGTAGTAGACTGTTCTTTGTCCTTATCTCATCTCATGAGAGATGAGGGAGGGATTCAGTCTAAGTGGATTTCTTGAGAAGCCGATTATTTATCAATGAAACACTTTGTATGTGGAGCAGCAAGGATTTAAGATTTGTAAATGATTCCTTCAGAACGAACGCCACCAATCAGCACCACATATAGGGGAGACCAGCGCTTGCTGCACGGTTTACAGAAGTAAACTGAGAAAAACATGTTTAGGGTAGATTGGGGTTTGCCTGCAGCCAGTGCGGGGTACGTTGTTACTGTGGCGCCTGCCATTAGACGGCCTATGGTAAGTTCTGTAATCAAAATTAAACCGTAAAACAATTATGAATTACAAAACAGTTCATTAAACAGCAAAAACACAAATACAACACCGAAATATAATTTCTATGGCCAAGCAATATCGTAATGAATTGTAGATCTATAATATCTAATAAAACACATGATGTGACAGCCCAAAACACTCCTGTCCTGACAACAAAGTTGGGTAACATCTAATAGTTGATTCTTACCTGAATTTGTACTGCCAGAGAAAACACACGTGCTATTGGACTGAAAGCCTTGTAGTTGATGAGATATAACCCTTTGTGAAAACTTTATATAAAAGATTTTTAAAGAACAATATAAATTTCAATATAAAATAAATGTTTTCTGTTTTAAAGTGTAATTTATTCCTGTGATGGCAAAGCTGAATTTTTATGCCAGTCTTCAGTGTCACATTATCCTTCAGAAATCATTCAGATATGCTGTTTTGGTGCTCAATTGTTATCAGTGTTGAAAACAGTTAATATTTTTGTGGAAACCATGATATTTTTTTTTTAGGATTCTTTGATGAATAGAATGTTTACAAGAACGTGATTTATTTTATAAAAAGATTGCTTTTGTAACAACGTGAAAGTCTTTTCTGACACTTTTGATCAATTTAATGCATCCTTTATTAATAAAATCTTTTTTTTTAAATTTCTTATTCTTACTGACCCAGATCTTTTGAATAGTAATGTGTATATATATATATATATATATATATATATATATATATATATATATATATATATATACATTACTATTCAAAAGATCTGGGTCAGTAAGAATAAGAAATAAAAAAAAAAAGATTTTATTAATAAAGGATGCATTATATATATATATATATACATATATATATATATATATATACACACATATATATATATATATATATATATATATATATATATATATATATATGTATATATATATGTATATATATATATATATATATATATATATATATATATATATATATATATATATATATATATGTATGTATGTATATATGTATGTGTGTGTATATATATATATATATATATATATATATATATATATATTCTATCTATCTTTTTGTTTTAATGAATGTAAGATATGACTGGTCTAGGTACATTTTTCTTCGAGAGGGGACTTATCTGTCCTGGATTAACACATGTATTGACCCCTCTCAGACAGACTCATTGTTCTGTGTGTAAAAAGTCCAGAGGGCCATGTTCACTTCAGTGAAATGTATGTTTTGTTGTTGTTCTCTAATAAATTTTTTTCTGCATTGTAGGCTTATTCCTATTGTGCTTAGAAACTGTTGAGAAAATGAGAAGGAAATCTTAGTAACATGAGGTTGCATTGTGTTTGTAATGACACTGACTTGTTTTATAAAATTTAAAATTCAGCCTGAATTCCCATCCAAGAAACTAAATTCTAGCAATGCAATTATACTCTCATGTAGCAGTATAACAATAAGTCTTAGATCAGGAAACAGCTTCAGAAGGTTTAATCCATTGTGGAGCGCCCCTCATCTGAAGGATAACAGAGAATTCCTTTCATCTTCCATGGCCTACTCTGATTTTGGTGCTTATTTTCAAGAGATAGGGGGATTTATTTATATCAGAAACAGGAAATGTGGCAATTAAAAGTGGAAGGAGACTGAAAGAGTGACCATGTGACTGAGTTCCCAGACTCACATTTGAGCGTCCATGCGGAGGAGCCAGACAGTGATCCTCAGTGGCCCTCATTAGCCATTTGGGAGTAGTGTGCTAGGGATTAATGTCATGTAGTCTTTAATATTCAGACAGACAGGTCCTGACTGTAGGCGAAGAGCTTCTGGGCTTTGCTAGAAGATTGAGTCCTTGACCGCGCCGCTAACCACCTTTGTCAAATTGCATGGGTGTCTAAGGGACAACAATTTCTGGAAGTTGAAAAGTGCAATTCTGTGTATTCGTGAGCTGAGCAGAAATGAAAGGGAAGGATTAGACTGTGTGATGTTTGTATTGTCAGCTATTCTCCAACATGTCTAAGAGCACTGAAGTGGTAACGGATTTGTGAGAGTAAAAATAGATTTGGTTTGGTCAGGGAGATCTGAGATACTGCCATAGTAAAAACTCAAAGTGTATATATTATGCCCTCTGAACTGGGGCCTGATGGCAAAGAACTTTTTAAAGGTGCCCTAGAACCAGTTCTAACAAGATGTAATATAAGTCTAAGGTGTCCCCTGAATGTGTCTGTGAAGTTTCAGCTCAAAATACCCCATATATTTTTTTTAATTAATTTTTTTAACTGCCTATTTTGAGCCATAATTATATATGCACCGATTCAGTGCATGGCCCCTTTAAATCTTGCGCTCCCCCGCCCCCGAGCTCTCGACTGCTTTAACCAGCATAAACAAAGTTCACACAGCTAATATAACCCTCAAAATGGATCTTTACAAGATGTTCGTCATTCATGCTGCATGCATGCATCGATTCCTGTGAGTACAGTGTTTATTTGGATGTTTACATTTGATTCTGAATGAGTTTGATAGTATGCTCTGTGGCTAAAGCTAATATTACACACTGTTGGAGAGATTTATAAAGAATGAAGTTGTGTTTATGAATTATACAGACTGCAAGTGTTTAATAATGAAAATAGCGACGGCTCTTGTCTCCGTGAATACAGTAAGAAACGATGGTAACTTTAACCACATTTAACAGTACATTAGCAACATGCTAACGAAACATTTATAAAGACAATTTAAAAATATCACTAAAAATATCATGTTATCATGGATCATGTCAGTTATTATTGCTCCATCTGCCATTTTTCAAATGAGATTTACATAAGAAGGAGGAAACAATGGAGTTTGAGACTCACTGTATGTCTTTTCCATGTACTGAACTCTTGTTATTCATCTATGCCGAGGTAAATTCAATTTTTCATTCGATGGCACCTTTAACTTCTATGAATGACCGCTTTTTCTGTTCAGTGAAAGTGTAATAACATCCCTAAAAGTTTCTTGAGGTTCCCAGAATTTAAACAAAAGACCTTTGAAACTTTTAAACAAATTACTATTAATGTGATATGTGTTTGTGCAAAATATATTAGATATTTTGTAACAGCCTTTTTTGGCACACATCCGAGTAGTGTTGTCAAAAGTACTGACTGCGATACCAAGTCGGTACTGAAATTTTAAAAATGTGACACTATGAGCACTGTTGAGCAGATTAGTAAGCACCTCTGATTGGCCATTGTGTTCATGCGCTCATCAGATATGTCTGTGATTGGCTACAATGATCAACGCTTCAAAAACATGTTGTAAATAAATATCAATGACTGGTCCTCTGATAGCTTTCAAATTCAAACACTTCCGTGTGCTTTCAAATGCTATCGTGTGTTGATCATTGTAGCCAATCACAGACATAACCTGTGATATTCATAATCTGTTGAATGCATGAACACAAAGACCAATCAGAGGTGTTTACGAATCCGCTCAACAGTGTCACATTTTTAAAATTTCAGTACCGACTTGGTATCGTCGTCAGTACTTTTGACATCACTACATCTGATTTAAACTTTAAATGTCAGAGAACTAGCAAACACAGCTGCTGCAGCAGTAAATTACTCATAAACTCGCTCAATTTCCTGCACACTGCAATTGACTGAAACGCTTCTCAAAACATTTGGGGAGCATTTAATCCTAGCTCAGAGTTACTTTCCCACACCAAACAAATAAGCTGGAGGTTCTCAAGCATTGTTTCAAAGGTCATGACCAAGATTTTTTAATATTATATATGTCAATGTTAATCCACATGATTTATGTTGTTAAAAAATCATTAAAGCAGATTTTGGTATGGATATGTGAGCAGCGCAGCCTAAATTGTCATGGAATGAAAGGAAACAAGCATGAATTATTACTCCAGTCTTCAAAGTCACATGATCCTTCGGAAATTATTCTAAAATGCTGATTTGCTGCTCAAGAAACATTTATTATTATTAATATCAGTGTTAAAAACGGTTGCGATACTTAATTTATTTATTTTTTGGAACACCATGATACATACATAGGATTATTTGATGAATAGAAAGTTTAAAAACATTATACATGTTTTACTGCCATTTTGTGATCAGTTTAATGTATCCTTGCTGAAAAAATATTAATTAGAAAAAAGTACCGATTCCAAATTTTTGAACTATACTGTAGCATGTTTCACACTATTCACACTGCCCACATAAGCAGCGTGGTGCTGAGTCTATTTCTGCCATGCGTAGCATGCTGAAATCAGCAGAAAATACAATGAAAATCCTTTTTGTAAAGCTATTTTTCAATATGATCTTTTGCAATATAGGCTTTTACGACATTGGATAGAATATTGAAATGATTTGATTTGATTTTGGAGTAGTTTGATGCAGGTATGTAGTGACAGGCTCACAACTGTATTAATTAATTAAATGTGACTGAATGCTGATGATTTCCACAGTTTAGCTCCAGTCTTGTTGTTTGTGTTCTGATCCATGTGCAATAATTATCATTGTAAATGTAAATGCGGTACTTATTCTGATAACCATTTTATAATTTATAGCAGTTTTGGGACAAAAACAATCACTCTAGTGCATTCAAATTAATTTTAATCTCTCTATAAAGCGACAGCAACAAGCACGGTATCAGTTTGAAAGCTCAACTTGAATCTTTTGTTGCATTTATGCTGTTCCGTCTTCCATACATTTTTATCCGATTTGTATCATATTTGCAAGGCAGGTATATGCTGACAAACTCCTGGCAGCATCAAAACCCAGAAATATCATGGTTGTAATCTTCCAGCTACTTCTTTGAGCACAGACTGATCTGAATTATTTCAGACTGGTGGACACCTGTGAGCAAAATATCTGCTGTAGCAAAAGCTCAAGTCTGTTGAACTGTTCTGATTTGTAGACATCCACTGAAGCGGGCAATTACGTCGAGGGCTGTGCAGGTTAAGTCAGGCTAGTTGGCTGGACAGTGGTTGACCTTTGACCTCATCCGCCTCGGGTCGCAGATAAGGTGCTGTCATCGAGGTATGTACTCCGCAGAAGCTGATGTTAACATTGTGTCAGTAATCTGCTTTTAAAGAGGTGAAAAGGAGACTTTTCAACCCAGCGAGCCAATCATCTTGGAATCAGCACTGGCACCTGTGGCTGCAGGGCATGCATACCTGTGAGCATGTTGTCACTACGGCTGACAGCGTTGCGCAGTGAAATATTTTTTTAGATTTCCTCGGCGATCAACAACATCAGCCCTCTCGCTCCCATTTTTCTGTTACCGACTTTGCATTGTTGCTGTTGAATTATTCAAGGGCGCGATGGGAGCGCCGCTCTGACAGGAACAGGAGATTAATATTTGTCACGCTCTCTGATACGGTGCAACTGACCAGAACAGCAAATGGAATCTGATCAAGGAGCGCAGAGCAGTGTATGAGAGCTTTCGCACTGTGGAAACGTGCCAGGCTTGCACTCCCTATTCCCATCATACTCTTCCTCACAGCTGCCTCCAGCCAATACAGATAGAGGTGAGGTGCAGCACAAATCACTGGATTTTTCCCCCAGTATCCAATTAGATCCTCTGCAGAGATAGTGCTTTCTCGAACCGAATGTGTTCAAATGTTGCAGGAGTTTTCTTGTTTTATCGGATGTGCCTGCTGCTTTCTCAGGATGTGAATCACCATCGCAGAGGCTAATATCTGTGTTGACACTGCTAATTGATTGATCCCTTTGGGAGCTGCACCTAAAGCAAGGGGGCGATGGGCCGGCTGTCATCTAACCCTATCCAGAAATCAATTGATTGACTGGCAGGAGAAAGCTGCCCTCTGGCCTCTTATAGCTCCCATCATTCCTTTGACCTCCTAATCATTATCACCATCTACCGCATTGCGCCGACACAGTCAAGCATGACAAAGCTGCTGGGGCTAGAGGATCGGGAGCTTTAGAGACATAAGAGCCATAAGTGGGGTGATTTGTGTGACGTAAGGACACATTTAAGAACTTGGTGCCCAGGTGCAAGCAAGAAAGCAGGGTGACCTGCTTTCATTCGGCTTGAGTAAAGGTGTGATTGTTTGGAAGAACAGATTGCCACATACAATGTAATCATTTGAAATAGGTCTGAATTTGAAATAATAATAATGTTTTACATTTAAACTAGAACTCATTTCTCAATACTTTTTCAAAACTCACAGAGGTACAACAGCAGTTTATGTGGCCAATCTGTGGATCATTTTCCATTGCTTTGGCAAAAAAAATGCATATTTTAAATTACATAAATTCTTTTCTCACTCAGACACAAACACCACCACAATTATTTGTACCTACGGGTTTTTGCAGGTTTTACCAATTTGCAGGTTTACATACCTTTTTCAGACAGCAATTTGCAACATTTCTACAGTAATACGATATTGAAATATATTCCGAATCTAAAAAAAAAATGCTATCAAAACAATTAGATGTAGCTGATCTTTCTATTTTATTACCATCTATACGAATAATTTTGTACTGCAATGTAAACATAGACTATGTAACACATACTGCAGTGTAGAGTTGTGTCATTCTTGTTTTTGAAAGGAATTTGTACAAATGAAAACATCAGTTGTTAGTGTTTTTATGTCTATTGTTATGGAAGAATGACTTGATTTGAGACGTATGAAATGTTTTGGTATAGTTTTAGTGTATTTTGGATGTGAAATGCACTGCTTTGCAAAGCTGAAAGTTAAGGAGAACTGTAAAAAGGGACCTAAGTTTCGCCTAGTGATTGTAAAAAAAAAAAAAAATGTGAGTAAAAAAGTGAATAGTAGTCACCTGGTCATGTGGTCAACATGGCCCAGTAAGCAATTCACTTTGTTTAAAAAATGCTTAGGCTACTGATATGATTCTATATTGAATCTGAGTGTTCGATGAGGGAAAATTACAATTATTTGGAAAATTTGCAGTTGATGTTTTTATTATTTTTAACTTGTTCTTCCTGAATGCAATGCATATTTTGTTTAATGAACATTTTGCATAATCATCTCAGCTATTTTTACAACAATAACCTAAACTCTGAAGACCATTTGGGCAATGTGGTGTCCTCTTTACAGAATTAAGCATGCTGCAGTGTAACCTCTGCAAGGGTTACTGGGTAACTTACAATGGCTGATTTCCGGTTCTCACTCTGGGCTCCAAACCAAAGCATGTATGACAGATGTTCACCATCATGTCAGTGTCAGACAAAATAACAAGAATTTTGTCAGCCACCCAGATAGCTTTGCAATAGCTTTTGCTGTCAGAGTATGCTGACATAGAAAATCACACTTAAATGCATTGAATAAGATTGATTTCTGAAGTTGTACTGACTGCTGAAAATGCAGCTTTACCATAACCGGAATAAATTACAATTTAAAACATTTTCAAATAGAAAATTTTATTGTAATAATATTACACAGTAGTATTACTGTATATTATCAAGGGTAGGCAGGGTAGTGTATGCAAATTGCTTTTTCAGAATGCATATCAGATAATCAAAACAAGGCTACATGGAAAAAAAAAAAAATAATAATAAAAGAAATACTGAACAACCACAGCTAAAACCAAATTAAAAAATATTAAATTTCAAAATAGGGTTATATTTTTAACATGAGGATTATTTCTCCAAATCACTGAGTCATTTGAAAAGATTCCAACGACAGTCTGACTTTTTCAGCGCCTAGCATTTCACTTGGTTAAAAAGCTCCTTGCTGCCATCTGCTGGTGAAAGGCGTAGTGTATTGCATTACATAGTACATTTAAACCATGATTGCCACTTGATTGGTAATAACCAGGATTAAATATAACATTATTGATGAGTTGTTGCACTTTCTATCACATTTTGTGATGCGGAGGGCTGGGGCAATCTGAGGGCAATCTGATAACAGTGTCGCTTACTGATTTGTTGGTGTATACATAAATATCACGCTCATAATAAATGGAATTCGAATATCAAAGCCACTCTTAAAAACTCTACAATTATGTATGCGTTACAGCACATCTTACCATAAAGGAACATCACCCTGTTTAAGAGAAGGAGGGGGTGTGTACTGTGGGCTAGGAATTTAACTTCAACTGGATCCACAGCACAGTCAGACAGGTTGATAGATGAGCAGGTAGCCAGGCTTGTTGTAGAGCACAGAGGGCATCTCTTCAGAGAGGTGGGGGTGTAGGTAAGAACTAGTTGAGGTGTGTGCAGTGAGCCTGAAAGCATAAATGATTTGTTGTCTTAGAAAACAAAATGCATTTTTGATAAGCAAAGCTAAAGAAATGCAGCACCTACCACAACAAACACACCTTCATTCACTCCAAAAGAAGAATATCTTGCTTTCAGTCTTTCAACCTCCATTTGAAATAATTATTTGTAGAGAAAAACTAAAAAAAGCTAAACTTTGAACAAAAATCAGGAGTTTTGTGTTATTTTCCAGTAAGAATAAAAAAAAAAAAAAAAAAAAAATGTTAGGACAAGATGCTTTAAATTCAGAACATTTTCAGATTTTTTGAAGTAATATATCTCACCTCATTGGCATATAACTTCATCATGTATATCATGTATGTATGTGTATACACAAATAAAATGTGGAAGATTTTTTTCTGAGATAATTTCTTAAAACAACTCTTGTTTTAAACAAATTAGCTTTTTCAGTAAATGTTTAAATGTTTTTTATTTGAAAACACAAAATGCAGATAAAGAAAATGATTTTTTTTCAGGTATATTTGCATCAAAGCATGTAAATACGAAGCGCCGTAATGTCCCGAACATGAGACAGCGGTATCAAATTCTCACTGTGATATGTAATATTGACATCCTTCTCTTGTATGATTACCTGCAGAGTGATGTGACAGCGACAATGACAGCGCAGCAGAAGCTGAGAGGCAATCACCATGCCAAAGGTAACATCCATTCACCCGCTCTAATTAAATGCCATTGTCATGTCAGCAGGAATCCAATCTGCAACATACACATGACATGTCCACCTCTCACTGTGAAAGGCTGCAGAAGACTGCAAAAACATAAAACAAACTTTACCTGCATCATCTGCATTATGCTTCAAATAGGCTGTCTGTATTGTAATTGATGATCGGCCATCACAGTGCATTTTTTCTTTAAAGAATGATATTTTTCATCAAGACAAAGACAAACTGTTTGACATTTAGGCTCCGCTGCATGGCTACACTAAATAATAGTCTCATATGTTCTTCTAAGTTCTAGGTTTTTTTTTCCCTTGTCCAGGTTGCAATGTTTAAACAACATTGCAAAAACATTTTGCTTGCAACAACATAGAAAATTCTATTGCTATACACTGGCAAAACATAGTATTTCATAAAACTCAAAATACAGATCACAGAAGATGCTGGTAAAATGTAAGTGTTTTTTCGCCTTTTCGGTTTCTAGGCGATTTGGAGAACTTTAACAAAGGAAGGAAGTTAACTAAGTGGGAGCAGCCAGCGGAAAGCATTTCTTTCTCATGAATTTCTGAACACTTTTGACGAGTGTGGGCGTTATGCTCCTGAAGGAGTATCGCATATGCATGCCTCTAACGGCGGAGGCGGTAAGGTCTCGACCTTTATTTGAAGAGAAAGCGAAAACTGTCGTGCTGCAATTAAGTTCTCAACAGGCTGTTGCTTCCCCTCCTAAATGTCAATTAACCAAAGTTCAGAGGAAATCAAAGAATGCAGTGAAT
Organism: Megalobrama amblycephala; assembly: GCF_018812025.1. Taxonomy (NCBI): domain Eukaryota; kingdom Metazoa; phylum Chordata; class Actinopteri; order Cypriniformes; family Xenocyprididae; genus Megalobrama; species Megalobrama amblycephala. The sequence goes on along the minus strand of NC_063044.1, from coordinate 56,839,365 downwards.
TTCAAAAAGGTGCTGGTTGGAGGTCATACGTGTTTTTTATTATTATTGAATCGAGCCAACCTATCTGTGCAGTCTTGGTGGATTTTTTTTCTTAGATTTTTCTGTACTTTAATATGAGGTCATAGATCATATTTGAGCTGTAAAAGATTTCTCAACAATCATAACCTTCCCAAGGTCTGCAAACCTCAGGAATACTATATTTTTAAAGGTCATCTTCTGAGGCACCAACAAAATATATGCATTACTGTAAAATGAGGAGCAGTATTTTGACGTCCTTGGTATAGGCCATGTCAGCTATATACTATCTATAAACACGACCATCAGGAAAAGGACATTGAGAAGATTGCAGAGGTCTTGCAGAACGAGACCCATTTTGACCTTAAGCATTTACACTGCCAGCTACTGTAAAATATACTTTCATATTTTGGCTTTCAGAATCCTTACTGGTATACTTTCTTGTTTTTTATTTATTTATTTTATGTTTATTTTATGCATCATGATTTCTGCAAACATATTAAGCAGCACAAATGTTTTCAATATTGATAATAAAAAAATGTTCCTTGAGCAGCAAATCATCATATTAGAATGATTTCTGAAGGATCATGTGACACTGAAGACTGAAGTAATGATGCTGAAAATACTACGGAAGAGGATTAGGGCCAAGCAATAATAAAAAAATAAAACCATCTCGAAATTAAAGTTGTTAAATTTCGAGAAAAAACTCGTTAAATTTCGAGAAAAAAGTTGAAATAAAATGTTGAGAATAAACAAGTTATATTACGAGAAAAAACTCATTAAATTTCGAGAAAAAAGTCAAGATAAAATGTTGAGAATAAACTCGTTAAATTACGAGAAAAAACTCGTTAAATTTCGAGAAAAAAGTCGAGATAAAATGTTGAGAATAAAGTATTAAATTACGAGAAAAAAGTTGTTAAATTATGAGAACAAATTCGTTAAATTATGAGAAAAATGTCGTTAAATTTCGAGAAAAAAGTCGAGATTAAATGTTGAGAATAAACTCATTAAATTATGAGAATAAAGTCATTAAATTATGAGAAAAAAGTCAATTAACGAAGTAATTTAACGAATTCGTTCTCGTAATTTAACAACTTTTTTCTCGTAATTTAACGAGTTTATTCTCAACATTTTATCTAGAATTTTTTCTCAAAATTTAACAACTTTAATCTTGAGATGGTTTCATTTTTTTATTATTGCTTGGCCCTAATCCTCTTCCGTAAAATACAGCTTTACCATCATGGAAAAAAAATAAATAAATAAATAAAAATAAAAATATTTTCATATATGGGTCATTGACAAATAAGTTTTTTAAAAGTGTAAAAAAACATAATGTAGATATAATTAATTTTGAAGTTTTATTAAGTGTTAACAATGAGATTATGTGGTATTTATAATCAATTAACACTGCTTTTGTCATTTTTTACAAGATGGACAAAATTTGTCACCAAAAAAGTAATTTGGTTTAACCAAAATTTCGGTTTTACCGAATGACGATATTTTCGAACAATGCTAACAGGCTGATATCTAGCTAGCTAGCAAAAAGGACAATCAATCATTATATATTTAGTAGAAGTTTTTTAAATGTTTTACAACAGCGGTTGTACCGAATGACCTGATGTTTCAGGACATGAGTATGATCAAGTGAAAACATGAATTTTTCAAATAGTTAAAAGAGAGTTAGTTACTTTGCTTCATGACCATGTGGTCCTTTGCAGGTGTCTGAATGATGTCACATCCTGTCACATGATATGGACCGCATGAACCAAAATGATCCCTTTATATTGGTTACTCCGAATGACATCAATGAAATTCATTTTTCTGGACATTCTTCGTTATAACAAAGCTTCTACACATAATTTTAATACCATGTTGCACAATGTTGATATATGATGTTATAAAATCATGCCAGAATAAAAAATATATACATTTATTACATCTTTTAATCACAAATGAAATGGCTGTATTGGACTTTGGACGGTTAAACCAAATGATACTTCAAAATCTTTAAAATACCATTAAATGTAGCAAAATATAATTAAAATCTTTTGGAAAGCCCTTTGGACAAAAAAAAAAAAAAGACGTCACGTCATTGACTCATATATTAAAAATACGAAAACATTTGTTTTAAATTGTAATAATATTTCACAAAATTAGAGTTTTTACTGTTTATTTGATCGAATAAATGAAGCCCCCCCCTCAAAAAAATAACTTTTGAAGGGTAGTTTATAATTTTAGTCTTCGAAATGATACTAGCACATTTTTGTAGAGCCACAATAGCAGGTGTAACAAAGCTGCTTGATTGCTAGTGTACCTCGGTTGTCATGGTAAAATCTTTCTCTGCAACGAGATAAGGGCACAATTACACGTCTCTATGAGTGATGGTGCTTCCATCTTAAGTGTTTGGTTAACGCGAGCGGTTGCAAGTTCAATCCACAATGGGGTCAAGGCCTGTTATGCTAGAAAATGTGATGCGTTCCGATAACAGGTCCCCAGTTTACTCATTAATTCGAGTAAAATATAGAATGGAAGACAGACTGCCTGTTTTCACCTGCCACCAGACTCTTAAATCCATTTACTCGTATAACTGCCGTAATTAGACCTCTTATCGGGATTATAGCCATTAGCCTTTGACAAGTAAGGCTTTAACGGCAATTAACTTGGAAATAATTGACCATACTATAATTGGTTTCATTTTCACAAAGAAGAGGGGAAGTCCCCAGACAATGTTTTGCCATCAGTGCTTTTAAGATTGTGAGCGAAAGTGTCGATTTGCATGTGTCTGCTTCGCACAGGCGTCGACTAAAACCGTCTCCTTGGGCTGATTCTGTGCCACCTACTCAACTCTTTCATTAAGTAGAAACATTTTAAATTGAGCTGCCTTTGTTGCCAGGCAACCTCCTCGGACATTTTGTTTTAGTTACGCTCATGAGCTATTAAAGCATATGAACCAAATCTCAAAGCATGCTATTTTTAACCTGCCTTTCCACTTGAGCGTATGCAGCGTGTAATGAAGTGTATTGTTAATAACCAGCTACGGCCAAGCTCTCTATCGTACGTTGTGAAGGACTCACGAGCGAGGGGCTGTGATTAGGTCAGGGGTTATTTAAATCTCAATCCCTAGATTAAAATGCACATTTGCTTCAGAAAAAAAAAAAAAATGTTCAGGGCAGATGGTGTCAAAGGCAGCAGAACAAAAAGCGAACGCTACATGCGCTTCATGTTTACTTTAAATATAGATTCTGTGCTGCCGTCTGCATTTTTAAGGTCAGTGGGAAATAAGCATTCAATAGCATTCCTCTGTTGCTGTTTCATTACAGCTGGAACAAGCGCTGTGTGAGCGAGGCGTTGCTGCAATACCTGAACTGGCTCTCTCTGAAGCTGTGAAATAAACAAAAGCCGATACGGACTGAATATTGGAAGGCCTTTAAACCACAATCGGTAACCCTGTGTGTGTTAGACGTCTTTGTTAATCGCAATTCCCCAGATAAGCGGTGTGTGAAGAGGCATGAGGTATTAAGAGGGAGCGAAATTGAATAACAGCCTCTGCATTTCTAAACAAATTTGAGACGCAGGTCTGTTGAAAGTGCCCTCAAGCATCTGCCATCCAGCACTAATTGGCAACACGTTCAAGGGACCCCGGAGAGGGATTTACCTTGCTGTTAATTGGAGAGAAGTTGGATCGATCACTGGTTCTTCTGTATAAAGGCTCTCCCATGTTGCTGCCATGTTATCATGAAGCAGATTGGGCAGTAGGGGATGAGCTGGACAATGGTGGGAATGTAATTGGGTTTCTTCTGTGGCACTGCAGAACTTTTGCTGCTGACAGGGAATCTTTTGTCTGTGGCCTGCAGCTATGGTGTCAGAGTCTTGAGTTTCCCGAGGTTGAACACTCGCCGTCCAGGCCTGAGCTCTTTGATACTCAGACTCCTCTGGAACTTTCCCACACACTTTGCTCTGCAAATGTACCCACCTTTCCATGGGATTCATATGGTGTTCTATATTCAGAGGGCCTGAGATGTCACTGCCTGGGCTTACTTTTTTGACGTTATTGCTATGGAGTAATGAATACATTTTGCAGTGAAGTATATTTGCTCATGCTTTGTTTGCTCTACATCCTAGAAAAGATTAGAAATGTCTTACTAAACCTCTATTTTTTTTGTAGCTTTTTTTTTATCCGGCACAAACATGCATGAATACTGTGCATTATGCTTTGGTCACCACTGGAATCTTGAATCTTGAATCTGGAATCTGGAATCTTGAGCATGAATGCTGGGTATGAGCATGTTGATGCCAGTATTGTATTTTCTGATTCTGTTATTCTGGTATAAAAGAATGGTGTACATAGTGATTTAATAATTCATGCCTCAATAAGCTAATAAGACATGCTTCATGGTTTAGCTGTTTCCAGTTGCTGCGTCATACATTTTAAACAACATATTGGTAATGTTGGTATTACTTTGAGCAGTGTGCTTGTGTAATTGCTATTTCTGAAGCCAAAGCAGATAAAAAATAAACCCAATCTGTTTTGATAAATCAGTGAACAAAGTTTTCAATGCACATTTAAACCACAGTTGAGAATTGTGTGCAAGTTATCAGTCCTTTGACAGATGGATGTCATCCACGTTTTTTGTTTCAAAATTTCAAAAAGTCAAATCACATGTGACATGATAACATTTCAGCGGTGCCCCACAGATCTTTGTTGATGAAAAAGCCAAATATGACATGACTGTGGACTTTGTGTAGGTTGAGATCCCAGAGAGGCACTATAAAATTTCAGAGCTGCAGCCCAGAATCTACACTTGTTAGCAGTAGCCTTGCTCGGCTGATTCATATAAAAAGCCTGAGGCCTTATATCAGAGAGATGCTGTTTTGTTAAAGATATCTTCAAGAAAGAGTAATTTCCCCCCGCTCCCTCCTTCCAACTCAGACTTCCTGAAGTGTATCGCGATACGCTGATCCCACTAGACATGAGAGAAGGTACTTAATTTATTGCGGATTCAATATTCACAGAGTAATTTACTGATATGTTTCATTTTTTCAAATGTCAAGACAAGATAAGCCTTTCTAGGGTGAAAACAAATTTGGATGTGGATTGACTCTCAGTGTCTCAGACAATAGGTTTTTATGCCAATAGACAGGAAAACAATTAATATCACTGGCTCAGTCTGACACCTTCTCTGTTAAATTTGGTAGGAAAAAGCTGTTTGGTTCTGATAGACATGACTTCAGTTTGGATATCATTTGCGCTGTCAAATCTCTTCTGTATTATTGCTTGAAGTGTAAAACAAATACTGAAGATATTGCAGTTGTTGAAAATCATTAATTCTTTGCGTGATCGTAAGGTTTTACTCATACACCGGATTTAAAGAACTAGGTAAAGACCAGTCAATCATGTGCTTATATACCCTTGTGGTAAAAAAGAGTTTACAAATACTCTCACACTACAGCATGCAAGGTAGGGTAGGCAATGTTTTTCATAAACACTTTTTGTTATACTGGTTGAAACTTTGTTCACACCCTGATAGCAATCAATAATATAAGTGGTCTAAATATAAAAATTGTACATATATCTTCTGTGGAAGTCTCAGGACCAAAAAATGTTTTCCGAATTCGGTCCGAAATGCAATAATAGGATGTCCTACCTGTCTGTCAATGTACATTTTCAAATCTCCATGCACCCTACTCATGCTGACAGTCATCATCAGTGCGTTTAATAAGGCAATGCAGAGTTGTAGACACAGTCACTGAGTGCAGCAAACAAACAGCAGCCAACTTTTACAGTTCCTCCTGAACCAAAGCAACGAGATTATGCTGTGTTCACGCCATAACTATCGTAATTAAGAGATGGCAACCAGTGACGTTATACTCAGAGCGGCTCACATCCTCAGACTCGGATTTACGCGTTTCAAAGGCAACAATATCAATGGCGAGATTAATCTGCAGCAGTCAGGGGGTACAAGTCCACACTCTTTAAAGGTGCTCTAGAATTAAAAATTGAATTTACCTTGGATCAGTTGAATAACAAGAGTTCAGTACATGGAAATGACATACAGTGAGTCTCAAACTCCATTGTTTCCTCATTCTTATATAAATCCCATTTGTTTAAAAGACCTCTGAAAAACAGACGAATCTCAACATAACACCGACTGTTACGTAACAGTCGGGATCATCAATATGTACACCCCCAATATTTGCATATGCCAGCCCATGTTTAAGGCATTACACAAGCCAGTATTAACGTCTGGATCTGTGCACAGCTGAATCATCAGACGAGGTAAGCAAGCAAGGACAATAGCAAAAAATGGCAGATGGAGCAATAATAACTGACATGATCCATGATATCATGATATTTTTAGTGATATTTGTAAATTGTCTTTCTAAATGTTTCGTTAGCATGTTGCTAATGTACTGTTAAATGTGGTTAAAGTTACCATCGTTTCTTACTGTATTCATGGAGACAAGACTGTCATTATTTTCATTTTTAAACACTTGCAGTCTGTATAATTCATAAACACAACTTGTGTAGCATTAGCCGTTAGCCACGGAGCACTATCAAACTCATTCAGAATCAAATGTAAACATCCAAATAAACACTATACTCACGCGATTAGACATGCCGCATGACAAACACTTTGTAAAGATCCATTTTGAGTGTTATATTAGCTGTGTGAACTTTTTTTATGCTGTTTAAGGCAGTCGCAAGCTCGGGGGTGGGGAACACGAGAATTTAAAGGGGCCGCAGCCTGAATCGGCACATATTTAATGATGCCCCAAAATAGGCAGTTAAAAAAATGAATTCTATGGGGTATTTTGAGCTGAAACTTCACAGACACATTCAGGGGACACCTTAGACTTATATTACATCTTTTGAAAACATGTTCTACGGCACCTTTAAGTTGCTTACGTTCAGTATTATTCAATGTTATGTGAGGCGCTTTGTAATGAGTTGGCTCGTGTGATTTATAGGGGTGTGACGAGATCTCGTGGCACGAGATCTCGCGAGACTAAACTGTGACGAGATTTCTCGTCGAGGCGAAAAGTAGTCTCGTGATGTTGCCATGACAGAGTGTTAGGATGATTAGGAAAGAATATGCCACCGCTACGTTTACATTTTGCCTCCACTGTCGTTTTGCTTTGTATTTAAATAAAAAAAAAACATTTAATTCAGTTGGATAACGGTCGCCGCCGCTCCATATTTACAGAGTACGCGCGACCGTTTAAAAGTGAAAGTAAACGCGCGCGCGCATTCAAACGTGATTTCAATACCCCGCATTTTGAAAGCGGCTCCCTGATGAATACAGATATCTCTCAATATGAAAGCTATTTTAGGCTGGGCAGTGTAGTTGTAACCATCTCTCAGCTCTGTATCAAAGAAAAATGTGGTCTTATTTGATCTTTGAATATTGAGAGAGTGCGATTATGGTTGCACTTATTGTAAAGTGTTACCATAAAAATGAATAACAGTTTTCTCTTCTTATTATTTACTAGTACAAACAATAAGGTTTCATTTGTTAACATTAGTTAATGCACTGTGAACTATCATGAACTAACAATGAATGACTATTTTTATCAACTAACAAAGATTAATAAATACTGTAGCAAATATATTGCTTGTTGTTAGTTGATGTTGGTAAATACATTAATGTTAATAAATGAGACCTTATTGTAAAGTGTTACCATTTTTATTTATACTGTTTTTATTTCTGTGATCAGATTGTGGAGAGGAGTTCAGTTAGGAGGTCAAAAGCTGTAGAAGCTCATAATTCATGTACAGTAAGATCTGAAGAGACTGAAATCATACAGGAGGGAAGTCAGTCAGTTGAGTTAGTGGCAAAACCTTTTACATTACTTGAGTATTGTTGTCTTTTACTGCATATGATAATTCAGTCTCAGAAAGTAGAACTGAAATGACATTCATTACAAAATGATTAGTTAAAACATTTCAAATACACCTGCAGAATATTTTTTCTAGTCATGTATTTCGCCATCTTGTCTCGTCTCGTGAACTCAATCTCGAGTCTCGTCTCGTCTCGTGAGATACTGGTCTCGTCACACCCCTAGTGATTTATGTTTTGCCCTTCAAAACTTCCATTATCGTGCAACGATGCTTTCTGGTTTTTACGGTGCATTGTGGGACTTTTTAGGGAGCAAACATTTTAGTGCACTGGTAGGATTTTGTGATTGAGACAGCTCTTAGGTCGTGTGTCCACCAAAGCTCTGCTGAAAATTTTTTTTTTTCTTTCAGTTGAGACGCTTTGTTGCTATGATACGGAATATCACTGTTACTTGTAACTGATTTCACAGATAATTTGTTTTAGATTAAAAATGTCACAGTGTAGAGTATTTGCTAGTGTATGTTCGAAAACCAGCAATATTAATTTGTCATCCATTTTGTTCTGTTCTCTGCTTGTTGTTGTTGTACAACAAGAATGTTGTGACAGTTGGTCAGTTGTATTTGTCCCGCCCCTCCTTCACTCTGATTGGACAGCTGGATAAAAAGTGACTGTGATGAGAATAGCATTTTACTCAAAGTTGAACATTCTTCAGCTCAAGGTAAAAAATGCTGAGCACTTAACACTTGAGCGTAAAAAAGACGCTTAGCGCCTCGTTGCGCTCCTGGCGTTTAAAAAAAATGCAGCACTCCCATTGAAAACAACTGAAAAAGTACACTAGCCGCTGGAAAAAACGCTTTGGTGGACACACGGCCTTAAAATGTCCAAGTCCCTGATCAGTGCCCTGACTACACTCTAAAAGATGCTGGGTTAAAAACAACCCAAGTTGGGTTGAAAATGGACAAACCCAGCGATTGAGTTAAATGTTTGCCTAACTTGCTGGGTAGTTTTATTTAAATCAACTATTGTTTAAAAATTGCTATATGGCTAGCTTAAAATGAACCCCAAATAGTTGGGAAATTAGAGGCAACAATAATAGACAAAAGGTGAATGTTTATTATTAAGCTTTAATATTTTATTAACAGTTTAATAGTTTATTAATATAAATGTATTAATAAGCAATTTAATAAATGTTTATTGTTTAATAATTATTCATTGAACATTAATAAATGTTCATTTCCAACATACTTTGGGTTAATTTTAATTAAGCAATACAGTAATTTTTAAACAATAGTTGAGTTAAATAAAACTACCCAGCAGGTTGGGCAAACATTTAACCCTACCGCTGGGTTAAATAAACCCAATTGCTGGGTTTGTCCATTTTCAACCCAACTTGGGTTGTTTTTAACCCAGCATTTTTTAGAGTGTGCTGAACTAGGGAGCTGATTGAGAGGCACCCAGGTGTGCAACTAAATAAGTAACTATGGCAACAAATATAGAATGGGAACATGGGGAGCAGGAACAAAAACACAGGAAACTAGGAAAAGCAAACTAAAAGTCCATGAATACAAACATAAACCTGACAAGATTAAGTACGTTTTCAGTACATTATTAATGTACATTTTGAATGTGCCTGCTTTAAACAAGCGCTTAGACACTTATGATAATGCAAAGCTTATGGACTGATTGTTAAACACAGATGTGTTGTTGAAGCTGTGTGGTGGTGAGGGTGGGTTTATTGTGCAGTTCCCTTCTGCCATTGAGTTGCTCCTGGGGGACTATCCCTGGAATTGTCCTGCTATAAATCACTTTGGATAAATGTGTCCGCTAAATGACAGATTTCGCAAATGCATACTTATCATCTCAGAAAAACCTTACCTGCCAAAGATACCACATTTAACACTCCGTTTAAAATGTTACTGCATATTACGGCTGTGATTTGGAAGTGTGATGAGTTTAACGACACGCCGCCGCAATATTGGCAGGCACATAAAAAGACAGCTTTCTAATCTCTGTATACTCGCGGGCTCGGTTAGCTCACTAAATGTCTCCCCGGGGCCCGTCGCCTTTCAGGTCCCCACTTGCAGGATGGCAGAGCTTATTTATGAGAGCCAGTGTGTCCAAACATAATCACTGCTGGGCCGCCCCGCTATTGGATGACAGAGGTAAAGAAGCCATTCACATGCAAGCTCTTGAGCATCTCAAGAGCCTTCTGATTGATGACTATAGATTTAATTTTCCTCACCGGGTGCATCTTGAGCATTTGAATTTGGTCTGAAACTGCCAGAGAGTTCCTAAATTTGAATTTGGTACATCTAAGCTGATGTAGAGCGGAGTTTGCCTCTTGGTCAGCTCTTGAAAGTCAACGAGAACAGCTCGACCACAAGCAACGCCTGAATGTTTTATCCTGACAGCTGGTTGATAGACTCTAGTAGATGAAAAGAGCAAGGTTGTCGATAACTCATAAACGCGTCTAAAGAGAGCTTTTTAGAGTTTAGTGGCCATAAAATGAACACATGTGGTGGCATCGTCTGATCTGATTTTCATTGTTTTAATGCTTTAAGGCAATTTAATGAGTGGTCTTTTTACACATACAATAGTTCTCTCATTCCCTCTCATTCCCTTCTTTTTCATTTTCTCTTCATTCACAGGTAATTACGGATTTGGACACTTGCAAGCCATTGTGTGGGAGTTTCTGTTGAGGTTCTATGTTAACTTTAGTTAATAGAAAAGATAACATGTAATAGTTAATGCATTACCATTCATTAATCTTATAATGTTATTTTGTGCCAGTGTTATTTCAGCATCACTGAGACTGCTATTGTGGTTTTATTAATATTTAGAATGTTTATTTTCCATTAGCATTTTAATTTTATTTACATTTTTTGTAATTTTGTAGATATAGTTTTCATTTAAGTTTTAGCGTGTTCCCTATACTAAAGTGTTACCAATTTTTTTTTTAAATGACTTTTAGTTTTATAATTGTTGGTAACACTTCAGTATGGGGAACAATTATCACTTTTAACTAGTTGCTTATTAGCCTGCGTAGTGTCTGTTTATTAGTACTCATAAAGCACATATTAATGCCTTATTCTGCATGACCATATTCCACATCCCTTAATCCTACCCTACCTGAACCTATAACCACTACAACAACTACCTTACTATCTATTAATAAGCAGTAAATTAGGAGTTTATTGAGGGGAAGAGTCAAAAGTGAATTTGTTTTCCCCATACTAAAGTGTTACCTATTTTTTTTTTAAATCATTTAAATTATTAATTTAGATTTTTGTATGGAAACTGACATTGGTTGTTCTACATGAGTGCAAACAATATTAGGTGACAGTCTTGTGGATTAGTCAGATGGTTCTGGCTGTCATCTTCCCTGGTTTTAGAATAAGCTTTTCAAATCAGTTTAAGATTAGAAATATTACATACTATGTAAAAAAGAAAAGAAAAGAAAAAGATTAAGATTCTGTTTATTTTTCCGCCCGTTACGGCACTGGGTTTCAGGTTGTCTACACATGTTTCCATAGTGCTTTGTTCAAACCTGACTGACTCTGTTGTGTTGTGTTATCCAGTGCTTGGCCCTCTCGTTCTCCATAAACTGTTGCCATTTCTCTGTTTGGTTCTCATTGCAGCCTGCCGTTTGGAGTGCACACTGGCTGTGTCTGGGCAGCAGTCAAGCATAATGTTGCAAAGGCTTTTTAGAGATTTATTCCAGAAACACTATTGCTGAGTCAAGAGGGTCTCCCTGAATTCTGACACACACCTGCTGGTCATCCATTAACAGACTAATGTCTCCTGGCTTTCTCATCCACTGGTTTTGGAACCCTTGTATTTAAAGCTGAAGTATGTACTTTCTGTGCCATTAGTAGTTAACCAAATGCAAAACTAAAGGGCCTCATTCAGTAATATTTTTGTAAGATTTGCATATTTATGTGTGCAGGAAAAGTTCTCACTCAATTTCTGCAGAAAAAAAATTGTTATTATCCTCATTCTAAATGAGAGGATGTCCTTGTAGCTTGTAGTGAATTTTTAAATAATTACTACTTTAAAATACTTCAAATTTTAAGGCCACCGGGTATATATGGGTTCAGTTGGTTCTAAATTTGATCATGAATTTAGAATTAAATTTAGTGCAAACATATTCATGAATAATGAATGCTACATCAAAATGTTTATATGCTGATTTATGCACAAATACATGTGGATGTGTGAAAGAGACTGAATGACTGCTTTCAAATGGATTCTTGAACTCTTCTCCCATCTTCAATTTGCCAGACACAAATATAGTCCCGCACCATTGGTTGAAACTGTGTTGCTATGTATGTCTGGTCGGAAGGATCACACAAACACAGCAAAGTTTTGAAAACACCACAGATTGGCTCTGTTATTCATTTGTGCTAAGTCAAGCTATGAATGGCTGACTTAAGCTTGGATAGAAGAATGTATTTTCACATAAAAAAAAAAACTCAGCACTTCACCTTTAAGTGGAAAGGTTTCTGTCCAGAGAGGATTGGATAATCTCCCTTTGAAATGTAAGGTTAAGGCTTCATCATTTTGGGTGAATGGCTTTATTCTTTGGAGATCCATGATTATACAGTTGGGCTTAATTCAGGCTAAAAGGTGCAGTGATAACTGTGTGCATGCACATACGTGCCACCATATAATCAGAAGAAGATAAGAGTGTTATGTGCCTTGCTGACTGCCCGTAAGGACATCAGCTATGGGAAAGTAAAGGATGTTTTGCTCTTGTCAACAGATATTTACGAGCGAAAAGCAGTGTGACTGCTTGGCCCTGAGATGGCCTCATGTGAGGCAAAGGTCTACTGCCGGCTGCCGACAAGATGTAGGTCAGGCCAGTTCAAAATAGCTGCAAGGCCAAAGCCAGGGGAATGGCAGTGACCTCATAAATGGTAACTCTGTGTGGCAGCGTACCTCTTCTTGTTTTTCTTCTCTCTGATCCTTCTTTAACCTCTCACTGGGCTTGAACAACTCTGTCCAGGTCTTTTCGTCATGATACTGGTCCCTAATGGGATTCCTTTTGACACTCTTACAAGATGTGACACTGGTACTGCAGAACTGTTTGTGTGTTCAGGGGAATCGGGGAATGTCTCCGACATTTTTGTGTGAATTCCCAAGGCAAGGCACCAATGGGATGCCTCGTCTCATGTTGTGTTTGTAACACAGATGGACTTTTAGGCAAGTCAAAAGTTCATCAAGACACTTCAATAAGCAGATGGATTCATATAACATCTTGTAAATGTTGTAGCTATTCTGTTCCATTGTAGGGGGGAATGTGTGTGCAAAAGCAGAATAGTTCAGTAATGGACTTCAGGTATTGAGGAGTCTGTGGAAAAGATTGTAAATTATTGATTGGTCGTTAACATTGACATGTTCTGCAAAGCAATATCGTTGTGAATTTGAATTTAGAATAAATTAGCAAGGGCACTTGTGCAGAATCCTTGCTGTTGCTTTCCATTTGCATCTCAAATGCAAACCTGTCTGTGCTATGCAGTCAATCTTTGCAATCTACATAATGGGTGGTTAACAGAATCCTGAAGGGTTTTTTTTTTCTCCTTTTTGCACTGTAATTGAAGGACCATATAAAAGAAAGACATTTTCTATGTGCATCTTTTGTCATAAGAAAATGCCATCTTTTGACATATGAGCTGGAATGCTCGTGAGCCAGATGCCTTTAGTCACAAACCGTAAATCTGGATGACGAGAGACATATACAATCATCTAACCAATGACCTGAGCAGTGTATGAAGCTATTCTGCTTAGTAGTTTGAACTGCACAGCAGTCAAGTAGCATGTTATATTTCCTGCACAAATGAAATTAGGTTACATTAAGTGCTGCATTAAGTCATAATTGAATGTAGAAACATCCATATGCCTTAATTGAACAGATACTGCCATCCAGTGGAAACGGGCTGAATTCGGGCTTTGATATTGTCTTGTAATGTACATTTTAATTCAGTCTGTACACAATAGCTCCATGCTGTATCTTTATTTGTATGTGAAACAGGCCCTTCGTCCGCTAAATACATAGCTCCACATCTCACTCCTGTCTGCACATGACTCCAGCGACTGGGCCTAGGTGCCTAGAATTGACGGAAATACTTCAGGTTTCACGTAGATATTGTAGCATATTCACCAGATCCATTTCAAATGGATTCTCTTTCTCCACCACACTCGAATCAGACTGCTACAGTCAATAGAAATTAAGAATAAGGACACTGAATATTCACACATTACATTGATAAAAAGTACAGTAAAGACATTTATAATATTACAAACAATTTCTATTGCTTTTGAAATGCTTATTTATCTATATACTTATGAAATATCCTGAAAAAAGTATCACAGTTTCAACAGAAATACAAAGAAGCACAACTGTTCTGGATAGAACATATAATAAATGTTTCTTGAGCTGCAAATCAGCATATTAGACTGATTTCTGAAGGATCATGTGACACTGAAGACTGGAGTAATGATGCTGAAAATACCGTTTTGCCATCACAATTACATTTAAAAATATATTACAATAGTTATTTTAAATTATTATAATATTTACTGGTTTTATACTGTATTTTTGATCAAATACATGCAGCCTTGGTGAGCCTAAGCGACTTCTTTCAAAAATGTTTTAAAAACCATCCCCAAACTATATAAATCATACTGAACTCACCACTCAAATTGTTATTAAATTTTGAATTCAATTCTCAGACTTCTCAGATCCCACTGTACATATTGTTTATAGACATTGATTGATTTGTTATAGTAATCTCGCTTTATTATCTCAAGGGTGAGACATGTTGTCGCGAAGGGACAATGGATAGGTTTGTTCTGTTGGATCAGATATGAACATCTAGCAATATTACTCTGTTTACAAGCAGCGAAGTAGTTGAATATTTGGGGGTGGAAATGCACAAACAAATTCTGGAATAATGTGGTCTTGCTAGGGTCATTAAGACGGCAGCATTGTTAGCTTTCTCTGTGAAATATAGTTGTGTAGCGGAGCGCCTGGGGCGGGGAGGAAGCAGAGGATCTAGAGAAACACATTTCCCCTTTGCCTGCTGCTTTGAATGCTATTAATTTCATGCCTTGGATGAGTGAGCCGGGGCCCTTTTCTGGTGGACAAAAATAAATCTAATATTCATGTTTTGATTGGCTTTTCTTCATATTTGATATGGTTAAAATGTCATGATCTGTTTTTTTCTTCTTTTTTTGTCTGAATGTTACACTCAGATATGGGTGCGAGGCATAAGCAATTATTACAAAGAGTTTGTTTTCTTTAGTATGTAAATCGGGCCTTGAAATTATGCAGCGTTCATGTGTTTCCTGTACTCTGATGTTATTAGGTATAATCTGTAGCAGATTGGGATTCCACACTTGTTTTTGTGCTTACCAAGCTGCTAAACGGCCTCGTTTACAATCGCGTTCTCAGCCATTAGCGAATGTCGGTGCGACAAAGGGAACCTTTGATTTTGTTGACTCGAGTTCAGATGGTTTGTGTGGTGTGAGAGGTGAGCAGCAGGATACTGTCTGAGCCAGAAGGCAGAGCTGGCATCAGGTTCCTGCTGTCATTTCCAGCTGCCTGCAATAGCCTCATCAGTGACATCACTTCTCCATCGCTAGCGCACCAGCTCAATCACGCTCTCATCAGTATTCCACCCGTAAGAGGATTTCTCCCTCTCCTTTCTTTTCTCTCACGACAAAGATCCATTGCTCGCTTGTGCCACCTAAACACTCAACCCCTTCGACTCACTCCGATTTGACTTTGATGCCAATAATTTGCTTGATGTGGTCAAACAGTGGCACGTTTGGGGAATATTGACAGAGGATGAGGGAGCGAGCACGATAAAGACTTGTTCCGAGGATGAATGGACCGTTCCTCCGCTGAGCCCAAAGCAGACTTCATTGGTCTTATCAGGGTCCCGCAGGCGCACCTGATAACTCTGAAGGGCAGAGGGATCTTTTGGGGCTCACTAGCTGGACCTCTGTGGTTAATTGTGTCCAGTGAGGACTGATGTCCAATCTGTCCATTGCAATTTAAGTATTTACGGAGACCGAGTCAGCGAGGCAATTTGGTTTCTTGCTGCAGTTGTATTGTCGGGTCATTGCGCATCAACCAGACTTGGACAGCGGGAAGGGGGTTTTGTTGCGACGGCTCGGTAATGCAGAATAAATAGAGGAGAGTGACCTTGATCATGGTGAATAAGAGCATGTTGACTGGTGGAGAAAGCAACAAATAAACATGCCGGTGTAAACGCCTTGTGACAAAAGGGGTCACTCACCTAATTGATTTTGCTCTTGGTGGAGCAAATGTATGCAAGGTGTTTTCGCAGGGTCAATGTGTTTTGGAAAATTTGAAACGGAAAAGCGCTGCACTGTATATTGAAGTGCACGGCCAATGGAAAAGTATATGTGATGTGGACCAAATGTATCACTGCTGGAAAATTGGGGCGTCTTTTGAAATGTTGAAATTCATTGATTAGATGTGTCTTTGGGTAAACTGCATTTTGCGTTATGATTATATTTATTATCTTGCGCATAGGGATAACAAATCACGAAATAAGACTCAATCATGTTGAGTCTCTTACTTGGAGCAATTTTCCTCCATTACTGTCATCTTTAAGGACAAGAGTACGATAATATACGCTTTTTTGAACCTCTAATGCAAGAACCTATTGCATACAAAATGTGTATTGCATTTATGTCACTTTGTCTTCCAGCTCCTTGGGACGCATCTTTCTCAATGGCCAATCAAGAGCAGTTGTCTGTCATCTTGGCTGTAGAGAAAAGCTGATCCCCGCTTGTGGAATTGTTCTGTCACTGGATGGATTGATTCATTCTTCAGTGTGCAGGGACCACTAACAACTACTTGTCTCCCTCTGATTATATCTTAGCCTACAGATTATTGAGTTAGAGACTCCAGGTACTGACCTTGGCCAAGTATTAATGTTTCTCAGTGCTGTACCTCCTTTCTGTAAACTGAGGGTTTGGTGTTCTAAGATAGCAGTTCTCAACTGGTGACCTAAAAAAGGTGGCAGGTGTGTTTTGGAAAGCTGGGGGGGAGGGAATGTTAATTGCAAATAGTAAAATGCAATTGAACATATTAAAGGTGCCCTAGATTCAAAATTTGAATTTACCTTGGCATAGTTGAATAACAAGAGTTCAGTACATGGAAAAGACATACATTGAGTTTCAAACTCCATTGCTTTCTCTTTCTTATGTAAATCTCATTTGTTTAAAAGACTTCCGGAAAACACGCGGATCTCAACATAACACCGACTGTTACGTAACAGTCGGGGTGTACGCCCCAATATTTGCATATGCCAGCCCATGTTCCCAACATTATGAAAGGCATTAGACAAGGGCAGCCAGTAACGTCTGGATCTGCACAGGTGAATCAACAGACTAGGCAAGCAAGAACAACAGCGAAAATGGCAGATGGAGCAATAATTACTGACATGATCCATGATATCATGATATTTTTAGTGATATTTGTAAATTGTCTTTCTAAATGTTTCGTTAGCATGATGCTAATGTACTGTTAAATGAGGTTAAAGTTACCATCGTTTCTTACTGTATTCACGGAGACAAGAGTCGTCGCTATTTTCATTTTTAAACACTTGCAGTCTGTATAATTCATAAACACAACTTCATTCTTTATAAATCTCTCCAACAGTGTAGCATTAGCCGTTAGCCACGGAGCACAGCCTCAAACTCATTCAGAATCAAATATAAACATCAAAATAAATACTTTACTCACATAATTCGAAGCATGCATACAGCATGCATGACGAACATCTTGTAAAGATCCATTTGAGGGTTATATTAGCTGTGTGAACTTTGTAAATGTGCTGTAATATAATCGAGAGCTCGTGTGGCAGGGAGCACGCGAATTAAAGGGGCGGCGCGCTGAAAAAATCAGTGCATAGTTAATGATGCCCCAAAATAGGCATTTTAAAAAAATGTATTTAAAAAAATCTATGGGGTATTTTGAGCTGAAACTTCACAGACACATTCAGGAGACACCTTAGACTTATATTACATCTTGTGAAAAAGCATTCTTGGGCACCTTTAATCATGTATAGTTACTAATCAGCCATTAGTAGACATTTGTCTAATTTTGAAATGTATCTGTTTTGGTTATATAATTGTGCATGTTCATTTCCCCTATTTTTACTTGATGATGCCAAAACTAAAGTCTTTTAATAATGATGGCAGTTGTAATACATGTAATATTTAGCAAATCTCAAAATGAATATCCATTTCCATTCAAAATTAATATCCTCACATCCATTCATTCAGTGCATTTATAATGTTGTGATGCCTAAATTCACTTGTTGAATTTAAAATGATTGATTTTTGTTTGTTTATTTTATTCAGTCAATAGTATAACATTTAAAGAAAATATATATCCTATTATATTATATTATATTATATTATATTATATTATATTATATTATATTATATTATATTATATTATATTATGTTATGTTATGTTATGTTATTGCTCAAATTCTGTACAACAGGCCTGAGTGGAATAGAATGCAGGTCAGTTGGTTTATATATGGGGGAAAAAAATTATATATATAATTTTTATATATATATAAACCTACTGACATATATAATATAATATAATATAATATAATATAATATAATATAATATAATATAATATAATATAATATAATATAATATAATAATTATATATATGGATATTTTTAAATATTTTCTTTAAATTTTATACAATTCTATAATTTTATAAAAAATAAAAAATAAACACTAAAAACTAAAATCAATCATATTCATTGCACTCTAGCATTGTTATTTGACAGAGTTTTGTTTTTAGTTTTCTTCATTTACATTCTTGCACCGAAACCCTTAATTCCGGCATTAGTCACTCGTCTTGCAGATTGCCGCAAACTAACTGGCAGATGGTAGCTTTGTGATGGGGGTATTGTCTCTGACATTATGTTAAGAGGGTTGCTCTTGATCGAGTAAACCATTCGAAGGCTCGTGGAGGAGCTCAGCTGTGCGCAGTGAGGGTTTCATTTTGTCTGGGTGAAAAATCAGGGTTTATCTCTTATTCTTTGGTCAGCATATCTAGGCCCCAACCAATCGCATTTTGCTTGTCACATGACTGACATACACAGTGTGACAGCCCCGAGCTAGGTGAAGGCATGCTATTTCTACTCTGAATTCATACTGGCATTCTCCATTTTCTCAGCATAAAAGCCAGACAATGCTGGTGGATATTCATTTGATGTATCCCTGGTGGACAAAAAAAAGAAAAAAAAAAAGATGCACTTTTGTGTGTGAACGTCTCATGCTCTCACAGCGCTTGGGGAGAAGTAAAATGGGTTTCTAGTACTTCATGGTGATGGGAAATGTACTGTACTGCAGTGTGGTTGCGTCTTCCCTGCTTTGGAGTTGCATCAGTTAAGTCTGAACTCTCGAGCTGTGCGGAATGAATGTGCTCAGGTCATGCTCTCTGCCCTATTCTTCACATGTAAATGTGTCTGAACGTGCTCCGCCAGCCCGTGTGACTGCCTCTTGTCTGAAATTACCTTCACCTGCTGCACTTTCTGAATGAGAAAGCCATTACAAAGGAAGAAATATGTTTGCAAAACACCAGAGGCTACATGACTAAAAATACAGTCTCCTAGGTGACTAAGCAAAGTTTTCACTGTCTCAAAGACATAAGCCTTTGACTTTGATTTTCAAAGGACTTCCTTTCCAATAGCACAGTGTCAAAATAAATATTGAGCTTATATATTTTGTAGCATCTTCGCCCTGGCCTTATTCTGGCTGAGTGATTTGGATGATAATATTTTTAGTTTGTTTTGTTGTTGTTTTTGTTTATTGTCTTTTTTCCCCAAGTATGGCAGTAACCATGGAAACGTGCAATTAAATGAGGGTAGGAAACAGCAGCCAGGCCTGTATATGCTCTGAGCCAGTGTAGCCTGCATGTGTGTTCACTGGATAGAATCCTTTCACGCTCCATCTCACCCAGTAATGCGCTTTATGAATTTTGAAGCAAACATTTAGCACTGCATTTTTTCCCCTTCTTATTTTCCCTTCTTTTCGGCGGCGAACGCACAGCGCAGCATGTTTCCGACGACAAAGGTTATTATGTGGCTGCCGCCACACTATTAAAGAGGAAAGTCATATCAATAGAGTGAATGAGAGTGGATCGGAGGGGAGCCGGTTAAATATTTCATGAAGGTTGTTTATCATGGTGTATGTATTACAGACTATACATAATTTAAGAAAGTAATATTGTGTCCCCCTACTTTGCTATTACTAACTCTCATATTTTAATGTCATTTGGAGGGTTGGGTGGTACATTGTGGCATCCTAAAGTTCCCACTTCTCTCATCCTGTCTCTCTAAAGCACAGCTCACAGTTCCAATTGACTTACCTTCCCAATACAAGTTATCAGAGCGAGGCCAGACCATTCTATTAAACGCAGTAAACGTTGTAGATGATAATGAGATCTCTGAGTGGGTGAATCAGAATCAAGGATTGATCAGGGCAGGATGTGGTGAGCATGGCTTTGGTGCAGCAGCAGCAGCATGCTGTTGTTTGGCTGGTCACTGCTAGCAGCTTCTAGTAGCTAGTTGATGTTGTTGTGCAAAATCCTATCTATCATCCCCAAAGCCATTCCATTGGCTGAGACATTTTTATGTGTACTCTATTCAGTACCGATTACAACATTTTTAGGGTGTGTTTCTTAATCATAAAAATATGCCTTTTGAATAACATATCTCATTAAAAGCTAAACTTGTTGAAATTAAACATTTCCCTCTCTTTGTTTCTGTCAGCCTTTGGTTAGCAGGCTAACAGCTTTGCCTACTGGCTTAGCATAGTGCTAACTGTTTAAAATAAACTCTTTTAGCAAGACATCAATATAATGCCATGTGTTTTCATCAGGCTACTAGCTTAGCATTGTGCTAACTGTTGAAGAGGAGCATTTTTACCAAGATAAGGATATCACAATAATGCCCTAATAAGACACTTATATATGGAGATGTCTTCTTAATTTGCGCATTTTCATCTTGAATATGTATTTTTTTTAGTCCATTTTCTCATACAACATGAAAATTACGATCACAACTGTTTCCCGTATCTATAGTAATTTTCTCGCACAGCCATCATTCAAACCATGTTGTTTAAAACAATATAGTACTTTCGTTAAAGGTGTTGCGCAGGTGGTGGAGTAATAACTTCTGCTAATGAATAGATTTGAGATTGATTCATGTGAGATTATTGTTGTAAAAAACAAACCTGGCATCTGAGGACTACTTTACTATTTTGTTCTCACCAAATAACGATGGAACTTGCGACCATAGTTGGCTAATGATGCTTTTTGGAAATACACCCCAAGATATTTGTTAGTGAAGTGTTTGAGACTGTGTGTTTCATTGGTCACATGACATTTACAGTTCAATCGACTGGCTCAAAAATGTTATGTGGTGTCAAGATGGCACATTTCAGATTGTGTACTTCCATTGAGATTATTGGGAATGCTAACGTATAGCAGAAGCCTTCAGCACTAAATGATCTGCTGCCTGGCCCATATCCGCCCACTGCCGACACACATTCTCTTTTTATTTCCTCCTCTCTTTTTCTTTTTCTCCTTCTCTCATTTTCTGTGCTGTTGCCTGTTGAGACCTCAAGACAGTCATTCACTCACATTGAAGACAGACACAAAAGCCCATTCTCTTCATCAGTCTCCATTCCCGTATTGCAGGAGATTTCTTCAGCGAGCTCTAACGAGCCCTCAGCACCCACAACATGGTGGAATAGAGGTCAATGACTCTTGCATCCATCAATATTATGTTCAACATTCTGTCCTGATGCCCAAGGCGTTTTATACACAAATGGAAGAAATATGAATGCTGCTCGAGATAATCACTGTGAAACTCAGGAGTGTGAAGGAGATGGCTGGAATTGTTTTATTGATTCGGCTGTAAAGGTATGAGCAGTGCTGCACCATGTGTTGCCATGTTGATGGATGAGGCTCCGTGGCCCCACTCCAGAATAAAGAACATACCCCTGTTTTAGGTAAAGATGGTGGAAGGTAGGCCGAAATCGAGATGGCAGCTTTAAACGTGCCTGACAGCATTCATCATGCTTCCTTTGTCTTACAAAGACAGGCCACCGATCGGTATACCCATCAACAACCCACCCGGCACACTGAGGCATTTCAATCATACCGACAGCAGTTACAGCATGATCCCAAAGGTATTCCTGCATTTTGGTATCGGCAATCTGCGTATTAACAAAATGACATGGCTGCGAATGAAGCGGCTACAAAGCAACAACGCCACGCTTCTGTCACGGCGCCTCTCGCCTCATTAATTTAAATCATAAAGCATCAGCTCAATTAGATAAGCATTCATCTGCCATAGATTGCGATCTTAATTCTTGCTGGGGCTCCGCCGGTGAGTCACACGGTTTTGAACTTGAGAGTTTGTCGTGGATTAGTAGCGAGATGGAATTTTCTCTCTCACAAGGCAGAGAAGTCACTTCCATTACCCATCTCCCTCAATTAGGCTCCGAGGTAGGGAGCAGCTTGGGGCGTCGAGGCCCTGACCGCCTCTCCTGGGGAAAGCAACTGTTAAGTGCTTCAAAGTTGTTCTAAGTAAATAAGATGATGAAACAGTGCGGGCTGAATTGGGGAGGACGGCAGAGTAATAAATGAAAGCAATAAACAGAATCTGATGAGATTATCCTAAGATAATAGTCTAGAAGGCTAACTCCGAATTGCATTGCTGTTCATATTTGAATATATATTGAGTTTCTCAGTGCACGCTAATCTCTCTATTGACTTCTTTTTTTATTGCACAATGGAAAGCCACAGCCCTTGAACTTTTCCGACAAATACGAGTTATTGTCACCATCAGGCAATTTGGCGATCAAGCGGTGTCTCTTATTTAAAGAGGGAGGAGGTAATTACGGGAATGGCGGATAAATAATTTGTGCAGATTCAAACAGCCACACAGACAATGAAGAGATGAGGCAGGCCCCCTGCCAGGAGCGGCAGAGAGAGAGAAAAATCCTCTTAGCTTATTCCTGGATATACTGTACGTGACCAACAATCTCCTCGACCGCTTTGCCTTGTCATCGCTCAACGTGTCAACGTTACAATTATTACTTAACCGATTCGGAGGCCCGAGCACAAAGGTAGAGCTGTTGCGTGTAATAGGAACAAATTAAACGGATGAAAATGAAATCGAAATGTCTCCTTTCAGTTCTCCCTGGCATTGTGCACCCCTCTCATTTAATGCACTCTTATCGCATGGGCATGAAGAACAGCATATTCAATAATGGCAATTTATAGACACTGCCGCTGCTTCTGCTACCTACGGCCCAGATTCTATCAGCTTATCGTAAGAGTCGTCCTTGACGCGCTACAGTATATGTGCGGCTAACTCGCCTGCGTGCCTTCCGTGAAATACTAAGCCTGTGATAACCATGTACCGGCATCTGTCAATCACAGCACGGGACAAATCAGTCAGAAATCAAATTAAATAAGACAAGCAAGCGGAAATAAGGGAACAAATCTACACCACGCAGATGATTCCAACACTGTTTGTGCTCGTAAAAACGAGAACTGAATAATCCCATTAGCGACCTGGTTGGAAGCAAGAGGCGCCGTAGAAACAAATGGCATGTTGCCAATTTTAATTTGTGTAAACGTATAGGGGTGCGCCCGGGGAGACCTGGATGAACGGTAACCCATTACCGATATTGTGTTGGAGGCTCATAAATAACCATAAACGTTGCCAAGGAGTAATCTCTAATCCACTGTACGGAACTGTCCATCTCTCTAGCCTCTGTCCTCTTCCTGTCCCCTTGCTCTCATTTGCACCTAAAGTGGGATGCTGTGTGTTAACACACAGGGCCCTACAAGGTGGCCTATTTTGTAATGTGTTGGGTATTTAATGCATGAGGGAATAGCGTCACGGCTTGAGGAACAGCACCAAGAAAAAAAAAAGAAAAAAAAAAAGTGGGGCTCTATGGTGTCTCTTAGATGAAAAGGATTAAAGTCTGGTGTTAAAGTTTATTTCAGTCACTGGCGGTCTAAAAAATTATTTTTAAAAATTTGAATGCTAGACTCCCCAAACACAACATGTTTTGCTTGAAGGACGGCTGTCAGCTAATAAACATCCCAGGGCTATTAGTTAATAATTTTGACACTTAGGGGGGAAATGTGTTCAAAATGACGCTGCTGATGATGAAATGATAAAAAAGCTGCATGCATAAAAACACTCTAATAAACATTGTGAAGCTCTAAGAAATTGGAATGTCAGGGCAGGATGGAATACATATTAAACATCATGTCTCACGGCACTTCAAAGCAGCAGGGATGTAGTTACATAGAGGTCACCTATGACAAGTCCTTTAGTCTCCCTGCCTGATGCAGCTCTGTGGGGGCTGCTGCTAACCCAATTTATGTAGACTGTCACCGGGATTTTGCAGCGGTGACTGCTATCACACTGATCTACACTAGCCTCCTGCTGCTCACCAGGAAAAAAAAGGGAGATATTTTCTTGTCATAGGGTTGTCAGATGTCACAGTTGCCAAGGACCTTGCAGTCGACTAATGCCTTTCAAGTTCTCGACCTCATGCCAGGGATGGGGTAAGTCCGAGAGAGGCCTCGTGCTAAACTTATCAGCAGTGACTGCTAAGAGGCATGAGATTGACTACTGTGATTGCATTTCATATCAAAGGCAGGGTGCAGTTAGAGCGGCCTACTTAATACGGTGGGGTTAACGATGGGGGAATTCACGTGCTGTCCGACAGCAATATATATCTGTCAGATCTGTAAGAGGATTAAAAAAGATGGCTGAGGAGATAATGATACAGATATGGATGTGCAAGTGGGTTTGTTGTTTTTACCCAATTTCGCTCTCAAATGAAGTGGAGACCCGGGAGTGTTGCAACACACTTTTATTTCAACGCCATTGTAATGGAAATATAATAATACTAATAATAACAAAATTCCACAACTGTCCATGAACGGTGTGAATTAAAACTGCAGTCTGTAAGTTTTGCCTCTTTGTCGCCATTTTGTTTGAAACCTGCAATTGCAGTTATTTGCAGAATTATCATTTTTATGTGAATCTAATGTTTGCTGTCAGTCACCACATCGGTGTGGATACTGTACTTCGGAATCACAGATTCGACATCGTGGAAGTATGACCAAAATAAGAATCTTAACTGGAAAATGTCTTCTGAACAAGTAAGTAACATGTATGGCACTTTTGTTCTGACCAATTGAGAAAAAAAGCATTACAATAAATCGCGCTGCCGATGGTGATTAAATCTAATGATCGCTTAGCTCGGATCACGTCAAACTGGGCAAATTATTATTATTGTTATACTTTGTTCTCAAATTGTTAATGTGAACAACATCAGCATTGCGTGCATATTAGCGTTACCTGTAGATTTCAATTTCTGTAGCCACTCCGCAGTCCGAAGTCTTTTGCTTTTGACTAAGGGTGAGTCTCCAGTTGTCACTCCAGGTCATTTGGACATTTCTGGATTACAATCCGCCATTAAAATTATAAGTTTAATTATTGCAGCTGCTGTGAGAAAATGCTATAAATGATCCGCTACCAACAACATCCTCACATGCCATATAGTCTACTAGCAGGGACGACTCCTTTCTGTTTACAGACGTGACGTAATGACGCAAAGACGAACGGCTGCATGTTCGAATTTCCCACGGAAACCCACCAGTACCGATTTTATTATAAAACATTATTACAAGCTTACCGTTGTGAATCGGGCTAAGGTAAGGAGATAGATTTGAACACTGGCTGGTTATGTACTTGCTCAAAAATTGATTTTGGATCATTAAAAAAAAAAAAAAAAAAAAAGTTACCGACTGCAGCTTTAATGTCAAGTACAAAGAGTGCTATTGTTAAATCACATTCTTTTTTTTGGGGGTTGTAAATTGTATACATGTATTTTGATAATCAAATTTAATTAACAAATATTTTTTAAACAAATAAAATTCTGTAATTTTATATATAATAAATGATAAAATAATTGTTTATATTTTATAATGATTTTTTCAAAACAATTTAAGTTTAAGCTTTTATTTCAAGTAGATAAATAAATGCAAGCACACACAACTGGCAAATACGCCTATAAAAAGTCCTATTTTTTCAGATGATTTTATTTATTTATTTTTTTTTTTTTTATACAGCATCTGCTGTCATCCACAGGGGTGGTGATCATGTATGCCAGTTATTTCACTTCCGTCGCTTGTTTCTAATCAAGAATTCATGGACTCTGAACATATGACATATCATAAATACAGTACGGATCTTATTTAAGGTGAACTGCATGCATTTATATATGTAGGCTGTAAAAGAAACGGGTAACTAAACAGAACAGAACTTTCAGCCCGAATGCATAGCTCAGCATTTGCCACTTAACTAAATCGACTTGTGGTGCAGAAAAGCTGTAGGATTCCGTGCATCACTTTCGAGTTGTTTACACTAAACCCCTGAGCCAAAGTCAGGCTCAATGGTGTGAACTTGTGAAGGATCACAAGGATGACTGTGGCACAGGCGCGTGGAGTGACAGATGCAGTCATTTACATGGCACCACGTGGATACGGTCCACTGACTATCACTCGCGCGCTCTCCGTTGCCCGTTCTGCCTCTCTCCGCGCGCAATCGGTTTACCTCCACTGAGAAAACAGGAGGCACTTTTCCTTTGCGTTTTCGCTGCCCGACCACAATGAAATCTTGGCAGCTAATTGCAGTCGTGGGAGATGCCCTTCAGGTAAGACACATGAGAGGTGGGGAGAAAGGAAAATGAGCGCGTTGGTTAGAGGAGGAATTTGAACGCGAAATCGTGGGATGTTTTCAGTGCGCCGCCGTTAAACCTTCAGCCGACACGTTTTTCTTCTCTTTCGACTCTCGCTTGAGCCTTATTGCAACATCAAAGGTTAGTGGTGACATCTCAATAGCTTGGCTTGTATTCTTGCATCTTGATGCACGCCTGAGGTTTGTGGCGTTGAGGGACATTTCTGAGGGACTTGAGAGAGACCGGTGCTTTCTGCATGGCATGTGTTTTGGGTTCAGGCATGCTCGCCGAGATCTCTCGAGTTAAGGAATGGTCCATATCTCATGCTCTGTCTTTAATGGTCGATGCCAGTACACTCGTACCATTTCTAAAGGACTTTGCGAGATACGTAAACCTCATCTTAACTATCACAAAGTTACCTGCTTGAGATCAATAGGATTTAAATGTTACAGCGTTAGCTCTCTCTGTATTATTTCCAAGGACTTTGCTGGTTCACCTGCTACTGGAAAGTTCAGGTTATTGTGCATCTTCTCACACTGAGATCAATAAATGCATCTGTACTTGACAGTGGGAGTCAGGAAGAAAACTGTGCATTACACACGTACTGGAATTTGAAATCTGAAATAGTGTTACAAAGAAGATGACACAAACAATAACACCTTTTAGGTTGTCACTTGGAGACAGAATGATGACTGCTTTCTCACTGCCTTATGCTGTGGGAATAGAGTAGTCTTTCGTGGATGTTTTGAGCAGTCAACTTCTCATATGTAGACCTCATTTCATATAGAGATTAAAGCTAGAGAAATGCATCCTCTTATACAATCTAGTGTAAGTATTGTGTGGCGTAAAATTTGAAATGTGATTATAATTATTATTTCATAATAATACAGCATTTTCCCAGATTATCATTACAGTTACTTCTGCTGAGTTATGATGGCAGGTGTGATTTACACAGGTATTTGTGGACACACAGACCCTGGATTCTGTTTTACGAGAGCGACTGTAGCTTCCAGTTTAATCAGGCTCTGGTTTATTTGAAGCAGCCTGGAGAAGAGGTCTTAACCTTTCCCAGGTTAACAGCAGAGACACTTTCACTTGAGTGGTTTACTCTGAGTCTGACTAATTCCACTCTGTCACTATTGCATGGTCAGAGACTTGTCACATTTAAAACCTTTAAGACATATTAAATATTGTTTTGACTCTAAAATAGTGCATTGTCTTGCTCTATGTTGAGTTGTACAGTGACAGTGGAATGCAGCTAAGCCACTCTTGATCTGTGTTTGTCCTGCATTTGTTTAAAACGACTGTTATATGACAGTTATGTCTTAAATCACCTGAAACCAGGCTCAATACACAGCATTTCATTGTGACAGAGGGTGTATTATGTGTTTAACTAACACTAATAGTGTAATAATGTAATTAAGAATCTGCTGTTTTCGTTTGTTAGCCATATAGGCAAAAGAGCACAAGAACCTACAATTTTGACTCGTAATTGTAATGCTTAATGACCAGCTGCAATAAAGGAGTGCTCCCTGCACCCTGCTTAGTATATGGCAAAAGACCAATTTTCATTCTGGAGTCAATGGTTAAAATCGTGGTTTCCCACAGAGGAATATTATGCACAGAAAACAACAGCTGAGCCCGTAGATGGTCCTACACAATGCCGATGTTTTTCTTTTTACAACAAATGGAGACTGAATCACTATGGCTATGACACAGTGCCAACAAATGGAAGAAAATGTGCCAAGATCCATGGCACAACAATATGTCAAAACGCTCTGTATGGTTTCTCCATGCCTCAGATGATTTATGGTGTTATTTTCCACACCAAATGAATTTGGCACTAATAGATGAACTTTTAAACGCTTTCCTGAAAAACTCTGAAACTAACACTCTCGATGTTTTGAACGGGAAAAAAAGGTTCTGATTGGCAGCATTCGTTTGTGTATTTTTTCTACATTTATATCACAAAGTAATAACTGTATGTCTGCTGCACAGCATATAGAAACGTATAGCTTTGTGACATTCTGGCGAAGGAATTTGGTTACTGAATAAAACCGACATACCAGACAGAGCTCAAATTTCAAGATCCATTTCCTTCAAATATAGTCTACTTTGACTTGTAATGTCAGGCAGTTATAAAGCAGCTACCAGAGGAACATTTTATAGGGAGGACATTGCAGAGCAGTGCAAATCATAAGGCCTGATTAAATGCTGTCAGTCAAATCCTCACCTGCCCAATCAGGACACTTGGCTCTTTTGGTTCAGACGGTATTGAAATAATGATACCTACTCTGAAGGAAATGATTTGAATTATTTTGTCTTATTTATAAAGCTTGCTATCTGACCTGGCTCTTTTACCTGCCAATTTTGCTTAAATATTTTCTTTTCATTCCTTTTATTTTCATAAGTCTGTGATATCTTATTGGAGTATTAGTCCTTAAGTTAAAAATCTCCTGAAGAAGCAATACCTTAGGTCTTAAATGCTGTTTGGTTGTGCTATGAATGTACAACTGTTTTTCATTCTTTGCAGACTTGAGACCTTTTGAGTTGTTCCTTTCAAATTGTATTATGTTTATTGTGACTATTAATTAAAAAAAAAAAAATGTTATGTATATTTAAAAAAAAAAAATATTTGCATCAATGTAATTCTGTAACTGGCTTGCCCAGTCAATTTGTTGAACCAATTCGGTACAGTCATTTGAGGTTGCAGGCTGTTTCACAATGCTAAATTTATGTTGGCTGTGGAGAAAAGTGGAAGATTATATGAAACAATAGCATGTTATGGAGAGTAAAGACATGGGTTAATCCTGCAAAGGGGGATAATTTTGATTTTAATTTTAATTTTGATACTTTTGTCACATTTTTATTCTCTATGCTCGCAGTAATTTCCAGAGAGAACATGACAGATACGTTTTGCATTGACAGTGACGTTTGTCATTGACTTCCACACAAAACTGTTTAACCTTCTCTATCGTACAATAAAGTTATTTTAAAGCAGTCTGTTCGAGAATGCAGTCTAGACATTGTTCGTTGAATCTAGTCTTTTCTAGCAGTGCATGATGGAGATTTAAAAGCACAGACATGTGATGAATCTCATTAATGTGATGTACCAAACAAGAAGCCTAGTGCTGGGCGATAAGCAAGTGATTTATTGTGTAATCCCAGAGGGCGAACTGTAACTGCAGTTTCAAGAAGAAAGTATCCATGTTGGTTGTTTGTTGTCCTGGGTTATTAAGGGTTTCCAGTGCAATCGATACTGCTGCTTGTAGATGGTCTGTGAATGAAGAAGACTGACAGAATAGCTGGTTAATAGCCTCAGGGAGGGAGATGCTTATTTGCCTGGAGAAGAAACCAGTTTATTGGAATGTAATGGTGTATGTTGGCCCTTGTGGGTATGGATTTCAGGATAATCTGTTTTTAATCCCAACTCTGTTTGCATTGATAAACACGCGTTCACAAAACTTAATTGGCCGTGGATTGTAGCGCTCAAAGCCATTAGCATTTAGCACCTGCATCATCCTCTTAAGAAAGCACCCCCAGCACATAGTATCACAGTTGTAGATCTCATGCTGGCACAGTTATTTGTGTTGACATTTTTAATGTAATTGAAATTATGTTCATGGTGGGCAGAGTTAAATCTCTATCTCTATATCGCCAAACCGTTAAGAGAGGATAAAGGGATGAAGATGTGGTGACACCTTTCAAAGTTGCTTGTTTTAATCAGTGTTAAATGAAATCATAGATGGCCAAACAAAACAGTGATTTAATTAGACCTAAGTGGAATTTGCCCAGTGTTGTGCAAGATTATATCTCCTCTGCAGAATTCTATCCCCTTTGGACCATTTGAAATGCCTGCTAAAAGAATGTATCACATTATGATAGTCTCTTCTTCTACATAATTAAAATAGCCTTTCTGGTTATCCTTCTGTAGCACTCTTGGTAGAAATGATACAAATAAAATTATGCAGTATTTTACATTTGATTTCAATTTCCGAACTTTGTTTCGTTGTGTTTATTTGTGCTGCTATTGCTAATTTGATTATTTGTTTTATTGTATTACTGGCTGTACACTTGTCTATAAATTTTTTTATATTAGTTTAGTCTAGTTTATTAGTTAGTAGTTCTTTAGGCTGCTTATTTTTGTTTATGGTATTCAGCTGCAACAGAATGTTTTGCATAAAGACAGAATCTTAATAAATATGTTTGATATCTAAATGTTTGACCAAATTGGACCAAACCGATAAGCAGAATTGGAATTGGAATCAGAAATTTCTAAAATTCAAACTAATTAAATCCTTCATTTAATTATTGAAATATTTAACATTTTTAATTTAATTTCAGTTTAGTTTTAAACGTGCAAATCCGTTGTGTACGAGTTAAGCTTTCAGGTTAATTTGGTGTCCGCATGCTATGCTAGTATGTAAGCTGACTAAAACAGACATTAATGGTCATTATTATAACGTATTTCAAATGTAATGTGATTTTGTAGGAATTGTAATCAGGCACTAAAGAGAGAGTACTCATTAGAAGTTCTTTGAGCCAGATGTCTTGGGGTCTTAAAGGATGTCCGATTTTTCAGACACTGGCTGCATCCGAAAACCTAGGCAACTGACTTGTTGCCTCTCTGCCCTATCAGGCAATGACTTAGGCAGTGTTTGTGCATGATGGCACCTCACAAAACTGATTTCAGACAGACTTCTGAGGCAGTGTAACAGTTTAATGATCTACATTTAGAGAACTAAACAAATATTTAATTACTACAGTAGTAATTTCTCTCTATAGAAGTGACATCAAAAGTAGAAAATGTTGTTCAAAAATGTACATTTATACACAAACTGACCAGCAAATGCAGCTTTCAGACTCCATCTTTATTTTTCTAGCTCAACTGTCACAGAATGGAACGCACAGGATTGTGGAATATCAAAGGCAGTGAAGGCTACATCTATGCTACCTTCAAAAATCAATCAAATGAAGGTATCTCAGGAATTTATACGTGCCTTGATGCCTTCCTACATTAATGTGTCCTCCGAAGGCAGCATTTTCAAGTTTTCGGACCCAGCCCTCGTTAGTTTCTGCTAGGTTAACTGGCTAGTGAAATCCTAAGGTAATCAGATAGTGGTGGTATGCTAAGATAGTAGGCTAGCTTGCAAGCTTACTGAAAAAAAGAAAAAAAAAAGCTTTGATTATATGATATGTGACATATTTTGATTGAATTTGAATTTAATTGTCAAATTGACATTGTTAAGACAACATATATTATGTACAACATATAAAATGTATTCTTTATTATTGCACAGCTCTGTAAAAAAGTTTCATATTTAAGAAAACCCAACTTAACCTCCTTACATACAGTATATAAAGGGATATGAACCATATAGCAATTTTCAACTGCTTGATTTGTCTATATTGCAAAATGTAAACGATATTATCAACCAGCTCTAATCTGCTTGACTATAAGGTGTGAAGATATTAAGACATTTAATAAAATCACAATGTTAATTAAACATTAACATCATGATTTTCTGTGAAGCTGCTTTGAAATCATGCATGTTGTGAAAAGCGCTATACAAATAAAACTGACATAACTTGACATAGATTTTTTTAATTAGGCACCAAATAAAGCTCCCATTTAAAGTTATATCAGCTTTAAAGTTATATCAGTTAGATCCCGCGGGGTGACTGAATCTTTCCTGACACCATGAGTCATCGATAAATGCTTTCATCACTAACAAAATTTGTACGTTTGACATGCTACAGTGTACAGATTAGAAATGCGGCTTTGCAGGTCAGTAGCTCAGGAGCAGTTAAGTGAAGAAAAACACGCCACCGCATTGACCTTCAGTCTCCGTGTACATGACATTCGCTGACGGGCATTAGCGGCGCGCTTAACATCTCCTTTAATTTGTGTTTGTTTGTATATGATTTAATTGGCTCTGTGTGTTCGTTTAGGCTTTCGTATTTGAGGAAGGGTTACTTGTCACGTCAGTCTTAATGGACATCAAGAGCTCATAGCTGAATGTTGGGCGTTTTGTCCTTAGGTGCTCTGAGGTTGGGGCCTGCTGGTGATGATCACAGTGATAATTCAAAGTGATTTCACACAGCATGGTTTTGTCAGACCAGTCACCAACACCCCGTGGCACGGCTACACGCTCATGTGTCTTAAATCCGCCAGAGGCTTTACCATGGTGTGGTACACCAAGCCTTACTCATAGGTCAGATGAGTCATTGCTTTAGTTTTTCTTTTCGTTTACACCGTAACACAATCTGAAGGCTTTTTTGGGAAGCGTGATTACGGATCGAGGCTACTCTACCTCTTATTTTAGACATCAGGGAGATCTCATGAGGTAGAGGCTCTCAAGCTTTTTGTATTCAGTGGAAGTACAGTGCAATACGTCAGGCTAACTCTGGGCATAGTGCTGAGGCATGCTTTTTTACAGTTTTTTACATAATTAGTTCAGACTCCACTTATTCAACATAGAGGACTGTTCAAATTGTGAAATCACCCTGAGCTGTAGAGAACCTTCTCTGAACTCTAAAATCAGCACTCCCTCGGTTCTCATCTACCTGAAAATGTTTTTTTTTCTCCTCCTTTCTATTATTTCCTTATTTCTACCCTCTCTCCTTTTTAAATGCTGACTTTTCACATGCTGTGTGCCAATTATTTCACGCTGTCTATGCGGCCTTGCATTCTCTCCTTATCGCAAATGGAAGAAAAGTCTTCAGCTGGTTATCAAAATGCTAATGCGCTTGCAAGGCAACACATTAGTCTTCCCCCAGTAAAATGTTATTAAATGTGGTCTATTTAATCTTGTAAAAGTGCCACTATCTCTTCAGGATTTCCAGATGTTTGTGCTTCGCCTGTACCGTCCATCTTCATTCCGATGCAGGGGGTGGTGGCTGGAGTTGCCTGAGTGAAAATTGCCTGTTGTCCTCAATCTTTTTAAGTGAAAGCTGTAAAACAGAAGAATCTTTATGTTAAGCAGTTATTTTGAATTGGAAGAAAACCAGTTTAGGGGTTAGCCCAAAGAAAAGGAGGGCGGCTGTGTGTAGGGTGACTAGCGCAAGCAATAAGCAAAGTTTATTTTGTAATATACGGTCTGTGTAAAGCCGCATTTTCCTGAGTTCAAAACAAACACTTCATCTGTCTGTCATCAGTATTGCTATGACAGCCTGAATATATAGTTCGCTTGTGAAGGCAAATCACTCCTTTCCCTCTGTTTGCACTGGTATAAATGGTCATAAACTGTTGGTGTGCCTTTGTTTGCTGTCAAAACAGAGATGGAAATGTTCCTTTCCATTAAAAGTGCATCGAACAATTGCTTTTGCATATTCTCTTAATGACATTAGTTTCTCATCAGCATGCACTGTACAATAAGTCATTTGAAATCACATTTCCCCTTGGAGTTGGGATTTGGCGCCGCACCAAATGAGGGATTGGGCCGTGCTGGTAAACGGTGTTAAGATTCTGTCCTGACCTTTGATTAAACCTCTCCTGCGGGCTCTGTCTATGTTGCTGTCAGACAGACGTTTGCAGGATTCACAGGATTATGGGGTATTATGCAGATGCCGTTCCTTAAGACAACATACATTTTCTGTTTAAAAAGCACCAGCGAGGCTGGAATTGCTTGCCATTTTTGCTGCTTTGATTGACATTGGGGTGGGAGACTTGTCTTGAAGGGTTCAAGCTGTTGTTGCTTGTTGTGATCGGCTCATCCAATGGGCTCACAGACGGCTACGGTAGCATGTATGTCTGTGAGCACTTTGAGACCAGATGTTGGCGTTATCCGTCATGTTGGAGCTTTCAGCTGGTACATGGAGATCACAGATGATATCAGGTGGATATTAACTCTAATGTGCTCAGCCATTTCTCCATGAAGCCTTACATTTTAGGTCCCACTAGACATCATCCCATCTGTTGAAATTGTGCTGTGTGGATTATTATCCAGCAGTTTGACATGAATCAGGTTTTCCTCTAGTGCTCCTGGTCGCATGTTCGGAGTTATTTTTATCATGCTTTATTTTTTGCAATCTTCTCCTTAACTTTATTTTGCGCCTGAAACACGACGTGTTCCTCCAACCCCAGTGTGGATTGCTGGTAAAACCCTTTGAGATGAGATTCTTTTTCATCAGAGGTTTTGTGATGTATTCTAAATCTGCTTCTTTGGCTTCATCCTCATCCACGTTGAGCCGCGGAGGTCGCTCCCGAATCTCTTTGGGTTTGGCGTGCATGGTGAGGTTTTGATGTTTATTTTGCCATGGGCGACGAGAGCCTGTGCCAGAACAGAATTGGCAGTGTATCAGCCAGAATGAATGTTATGCAACCTGTGACAACTCAGAGGACTGTGTTGGTGTGAAATATCAATATGCACAATACAACAGCACATAAAACGCCACATGGCAGTGTAAACAGAAACAAACTGTGTCAGGGAGATAGTGAAGATAATCCCGACATCTATGGATGAAAATGGGATTCGCAAAGGTGACTGATCAAGAGATGCATGTGAAACGCAAAGCTAGACCTCTCCGTTTGGCATCCACGTGGCTGTAGATCAGGTTTTATGGTACATTTGTGGCGCTTGTTATCGTTTTATGCTGTATGGTCTTCTCTGTGAGGGAAAAAATACTCAGAAAAGCCATTGATGTGGATTATAATTTTAATGCCCCACAGATTTCATTTGTTTATTTTATTATGTTAATGAATATCATAACAAGGGATTTCTAATCCTCACGGCGACTGTTCCTGCCTTTTCAGAGAGAATTTCTGATGAACCTTTTTATCTCTAATACACAGCACGTGAGGCTTCATAACAGCCCGTCGAGACACCGCCACTCATTTTCTCTCAGGTGAGCCTTTAATTGCATCTTCCTTACTCGGTGACATCTTTCCCATCATGGTGGGCTGCTCTCCTATGCGACTCGGCTCGCACTTACTCAATAAGTGGAACGGTGGCAGCTGTCATTGCATGCCTTATTATTACTGAAAAAGACTTTCTAGTCCTTAAAGATCTGCCGACTATTGGCCTTGCTTCGATTTAGCAAACATTGCAGATGCTAGACATCCTCTTACAGCCATTTTGGCAGACCCCAGGCCCCAGCGAAGGGAATCCACTTCTCGGTGAGGAAAACGGCTCTTAATCGCCCTCCATAAACTGCCTGGCTGCTGTAAAACAAAAATCAATTTTTTGCTCCAGGATAATTTTGGGGTGTAATGGCGAGCATCTGACAGCTAACTTTTTGGCTATCTGTATGAAAGGTCACCGTCGATAGACTTCTGTCACGTTGATGCGTCGCTGGGGACGCGCAGGCTATATGTACTCTAAACTGGGAACACCCCGCTGGGAGGAGCTCTGCTACTGTATCGCTTCCTCTTGTCGCAGCTCAATGCGCATTCACAGAGTTCCTAAATTGAGATTAATAATGTCATCTACAGCTCGAGTTTACAGACAGCGGTTTCCGCCCCTCCTCTCCCCACCT
Organism: Megalobrama amblycephala; assembly: GCF_018812025.1. Taxonomy (NCBI): domain Eukaryota; kingdom Metazoa; phylum Chordata; class Actinopteri; order Cypriniformes; family Xenocyprididae; genus Megalobrama; species Megalobrama amblycephala. The sequence continues at coordinate 56,803,188 of NC_063044.1, read as the reverse complement.
TCAAAGTCCAGCAGATTCCCATTTGAAAAGACATAGAATGGGCACAGGGAATATTAATATTCTTTACAGACCACATGCATACACAAGCATCATCAATTTTCCAGACTTGTTTGTATACATTGACTCTTTGACATTCAAACCAGAGGTATCCTCCCCCACCAGCGCGGAATGAGCGGACAGCATGTGTGCGAGAGAGTGCGTGGGCAAAGTGTCATGGCTGCGCAGTGCCAAGAACAGCTCCCCACATTGTTAACTGTGTTCACTGTCTGCAGACGTCTGCCTGGCTGTGGATCGCATGAAGCTTAGGACACTATCATGAAGGACAAGTTCAACTTTCATGAAGCACAAAGCCAGTTTTCCTTTCATATTTAGTTTTTCATTCATTGTAAAGCTGGGTTGTGCAGTAGAAGAACTGTTTTCTATTTTAATACATTTTAAAATGTAATTTATTTCTGTAATGACAAAGCTGAATTTTCAGCAGCCGTTACTCTAGTCCATCTACCTGTCTGTCTGTCTATCATTTAATGTTTACATTTTCTTAAATGCAAATTGCTATAGGTGGCGTTCACAAATATGTGATTAATTTAGATTACTTTCTTACAGTCAAATTCAAATAGCATGCTTTTGTACATTAAAGGATTAGTCCACTTTCAAATAAAATTTTCCTGATAATTTACTCACCCCCATGTCATCCAAGATGTTCATGTCTTTCTTTCTTCAGTCGACAAGAAATTAAGGTTTTTGATGAAAACGTTCCAGGATTTTTCTCTTTATAGTGGACTTCAATGGCCTCCAAATGGTTGAAGGTCAAAATTACAGTTTCAGTGCAGCTTCAAATGGCTTTAAATGATACCAGACGAGGAATAAGGGTCTTATCTAGAGAAACGAACGCAGTGCCAGTTCCGTTTTTTTCCGTAAGTAGAATAGGGAAGGCGTAGGCCTAAGCTTTTTGAAGAATACAGAAAGCGGAAGCACGTACAAGATGATAATTTGTGTTTATAAAGCATATACATTTGTATTTTTTTCGAAAATGACCGATCTTTTCGCTACACTGCGTTCCAAATTATTATGCAAGTGACATATCAGTAGGATTTCAGTACAATAAACATTCAGATTTTAGTTTTTCTAAGAAAATGTTTGTTTGTTTATTTATCCATGTCTTTTTAGATAACTGGTATCAATCTCAGACAAAATAATTTGCCAGGTCTATGGAAACCCTACTTAGAGGTTGTTCCACATTATTAAGCAAGTCACAGTTCTCATGCCATATGGAGAGGAAGAAAGATCTTTCTGAAGATGAAAAGCATGAAATGGTGCAATGTTGTGCAAAAGGCATGAAAACAACTAATATTGTGTGAAACTGAATGGAGATTATCAAATTATCATAAGATTTGTGAGTGATTTAGAGCACAGTAGAACTCGGTCAGATAAAGGCTTATTGAGGAAAGTTCCTGTCAAAAAAATTAATTGCATTAAAAGGGCAGCTATAAAAAAGCCAGTGTTGAGCAGCAAACAGGTATTTGAAGCTGCTGGTGTCTCTGGAGTCTCAAGAAGCTCTTCATGCAGGCTGGCAGTTGTGCGTAAAGATTCATTTTAGCCACCCCTAACCAAACTTCACAAAGAAAACATTTACAGTGGGTTTAGAAATATATACTCAGACTCATTTTTAAATAGTTTTATTCACTGACTAATGCCGTACTACAATGGATGGTCTAAATGGATGGATTTCTGGATGGTTGGTGAATGGCCACCACGTTCCAACAAGACTGTGACTTCAGCAAGGAGCTGGTGGGTGATGATTTGGGCTGGAATACTGGGAAGTGAGATGGAGGGTATTTAAATGACTTTTGCAAGATATGTGGAGTTCATAACTGGCCATTTTCAGCTATGGTATAAAAAGGAGGATAGTGCCTTCTGAAATGCAATGCATTATGCACTATCCCATGCTGCAAAAAAACACCACAGCAATAAAACTGTTTGAAAATGTATTTCTACACCCACTGTAAATGTTTCTCTTTGTGAGGTTTGGTTAGTGGTGGCTGAAATGCATCTTTATGCACAACTGCCAGCCAGCATGGAGAGCTTCTTGAGACTTCAGAGACACCAGCAGCTTCAAATACCTGTTTGCTGCTCAACATTTGTTTTATTATAGCTGCCCTTTTAATACAATTAATTTTTTTGACAGGAACTTTCCTTAATAAACCGAGTTCTACTGTGCTCTAAATCACTAACAAATCTTATGACAATTTGATAATCTCCATTCAGTTTTCACACAGTATTAGTTGTTTTCATGCCTTTTGCACAACATTGCACCATTTCATGCTTTTCATCTTCAGAAAGATCTTTCTTCCTCTCCATATGGCATGAGAACTGTGACTTGCTTAATAATGTGGAACAACCTCTAAGTAGGGTTTCCATAGACCTGGCAAATTATTTTGTCTGAGATTGATACCAGTTATCTAAAAAGACATGGATAAATAAACAAACATTTTCTTAGAAAAACTAAAATCTGAATGTTTATTGTACTGAAATCTTACTGATATGTCAATTGCATAATAATTTGGACCCTTATTCCTCGTCTGGTATCGTTTAAAGCCCTTTGAAGCTGCACTGAAACTGTAATTTTGACCTTCAACCTTTGGAGGCCATTGAAGTCCATTATAAGGAGAATAATCCTGGAATGTTTTCATCAAAAACCTTAATTTCTTTTTGACTGAAGAAAGAAAGACATGAACAACTTGGATGACATGGGAGTGAGTAAATTATCAGGAACATTTTATTTGAAAGTAGACTAATCCTTTAATGTCATTCTGAGCCAATTGAAAAACAAAACAATACAGCATTCTTTCTTTTGAATTTTTTCAATAGTGATGCAGGGCTGCAACTCACTGTGTGTTTTTTTTTCTACCCACTAATTTAATATAAAATATCAACACAATTCCCACAGGCTTTCATAGTTACGTTTATTAATGTGGCATTTAACTGTGGAAGTCGAATCACCTTCATAGACTGAAAAATCCTTGAAATTCTTAGAACATGAGAAACAATGAAATCTTGAGATTTGTGGAGAATAAAAGCTTCCCTCAACACCGCATCAGTGACTTGGCTTATTTCATCCGCGCCTCATTCTCTCCCACTATTTCATTTGTTTCACTTCCAAGGACTTTTGAAATAACAGTGCCAATTTGTGGAGCACAGTTTTTCCGGGTAATTATAATCCAAATTAGCCTCTACATGATGTGTCATAGTTTCCCTGAAATGTGGTGGCTATGCTTAAATTTATTTTGCAGTAGTTATTTAAAAATTACAGTCATTAATGAATATTTTAAGCTTCTCCGTTCTGGTGACTTATTTCATTGTTTAGGTAAGTAATTCAGCACACTTTTGGCAGAGTAGACCAAAAGTGATCAGATGCCAAATATGCTTGTATGTAGCCGGTATGTTTTCAGTCAAGCTTCAGTTAAATCCCAGCTCTGTACGTGACGGCGGCGAAGTTTTAAAAGGAAACCATTTGCTGCCGACTGGCTCGCTGATGGCGATAGCAGCAGTGGTGTATCAGTTGACTAATTGGAGAGGCTGTCCTCGCAGTGTTCTCTGCAGAGCCTGTTGTTTTGCTCATTTGGTGTGACAAATAGCAAGCCTGTGGAGGATGCAAGGCCTGGGTGCTGTTCTGACCTATGACATCTCATTTGTTTCTGATAAATGGCCATTTTCTGGAGGTGCATGGTTCACTTGAGAGGCAATTGCCAGGTATGAGTCGCCTTCTTCGGTGACATCAAAAAAAGCCATGGCCTTCCAAGACTTGGCCAGAAATTGTTGCTTTTCTGGTTGCTCTTGCAACACTATGTCAAGCAGTTCCTGGTGTAATAATTAGATCTGATCATTATGGCAGATGTATTCATTTTCATTATTGGCTTATACTTTTAAAAAAGCATGTAAAATGTGTGTTCATATTGACTTATGCACATTTGTTTCACCATCATTAGCTTTGGGTAGTTCCAGGCAGTCTTCTGTTCTTTGGCATCAAGCCAGAAAAGTGAGTTTTTGTTCAAAAAAGTTTGTAGAGATATTGTGTTCCATGAAAGAGTCTCTTTCCTTACAAAAGAACTGAAGAAAATGATGACATTAGTCATTATCTATTTTTATCCACTGACAGCTCTGATATTTTTAGTTCTAATTTGTGTTTTGTAGGTTTAACAAAGCAAAATATGAAAATTCTGTCATAATTTACTCACCTTCATATTGATCAAAACCTGTGAGACATCATTTCATCTTTATTTCACAAAAGTACAAATTTTGGATAATGTACTGGTCACTCTTGTTCTTACAAGTTACAATAATTATGGACTGGAATATTCAAGCTTCAGAATTAAAATTTTGAATGATAAAAAAATTTGATAATAAAATTACCATGAAAGTGTCCATATTACATACAGTACTGTGCAAAAGTCTTAGGCACAATAGTATTTTCACCCCAAAAAAAGGGTTTTAAGCCAGTTATCTATATATTTTGCTGTAGTGTCAGTGGGAAATTTCAGTTAATATTTCAAAGCATTCATTTAGCTATTAATTGTAATAATCCAGTGATATTTTTGTATGCACAAGCAGTCTGACAACAGCTGGTGCTCCACACAGAGATCTGATCTCACCATTATTGAATCCATCTGGGATTAAATGAAGAAACAGAAAAAACAGAAACAGACTAAATCCAGAAGAACTGTGGCCATCTCCAAGACATTTTAAGAAACCTGCTTAAAAACCTACCTTAAAAACAATGTTCAAGTGTACCTGGGCAAAAGCTGTTTTAAACGCAAAGGGTGATCACACCAAATATTGATTTGATTTAGTTAATAAAAAGTTAATTGATAAATAAAATCGATTTATGACATTATTTTTTGAAAGCATCCTCACTTTACAGCATTTTTACACACATGCCTAAAACTTCTTACAGTACTGTAGCTTTGCAGGTTGGCTTCTTCAAGCGTCTTGGAGATGTTGCTACAATTCTTCCGGATTTAGTTTGTCTCAGTTTCATCTGTTTCTTCATGTGATCACAGACAGATTCAATAATGGTGAGATCAGATCACTGTGTGGAGCACCGGCTGTTACAGAAATATCACTGGATTATTACAATTAATGGCAAAATGAATGTTTGGAAATGTAAACTGATATTTCCACACACTACAGCAAGAGATATAAATAACTGGCTTAAAACCATTCTTTGGGGTGAAAATACTAACGTGCCTAAGACTTTTCACAGTAGTGTATATTCAATACATTCCAAGTCTTTGGAAACCATATGACACTTGAGTGTCCAATATATTAACAAACCATGCTTTTGATCAAGATCTTTTCATTAAATCAGCTCTGATTCATTCATTCACTAACTGAAGTGTTCAGGGGCGGGATTCATAAAAAAGAAAAAAAGAAGTTAAAGGTACACTGTTCTCAAATGCGAAATGGATAACAGCTCATTTTAAGGCAAGATCAGTTTATAACTTGACATTCTTACATTTTACAAAACTATCAGATGGCTTCAGAAGACTAGAAATATGTATAAAGCATGACTTGCATGGATCAATTTAATAATAATTTGTTATGCTTTTGTGCCATAATTTGTTATGCCCATTCATTGCAATTGCATGGAAAAGAGTAACCAGCACATTAAAAATGTCTTCTCATAGAAACAACATGAGAGCGAGTAAATACTTTTTGGATGATTTGTTCCTTGAAGTACCTCCTAAGATACATAAAGCCACGTTTTAAGGCATAGTAAACATTTGTCTTGTATGTGACTATTGTGTCTGCCTACTCACGAATGTCTCATGGTACAGAGCAGGCAAATGACTCCAGGGTCATGAATGAAGAAGACACCGGTAATAATCTGTACACTTGCATCCTTAAACTTGGCAGGGGCAGTGGTTGCTGTTTATGTAAATGTTTTTCTCATATAAAGGAGGCCATCCGTTGTCTGCCGCGTGGGGCTGAGCATGTATGCGTGTGGAGATAAGGATGCTTCGGGTGGACTCGTCTGAGCCAGAGAGAGCGAGAGAGAGAGAGGAACTGCTTGTTGGAAGATAAACAGGGCTAATTAGAATATGCATTTGTTCAGTAATTCTGTCCATAATTGAGATATTTTAATCTTTGAACATGCCAGCTATTTAGAAAAGTCAGCCGTAGCTTCCCGCGTCGATCTGAAACATACTGTGTAAACGTGGCTTTTCAGACACACTGGCAAAGTACCAATAGGACAAGGAAAACACTTTTTTTGGATTAGCACCCCTCTCCACTCGCAACACAACTACACAGCATTTGCAGCAAATCATTTAGACACAAGCACCCTTTGTCCAAAAAGTGGAGGCAATCCACTTTGTTTTCCCCCTTTTTTGATCCTTGTGCCTTGTATGTTTGGATATGATTGCATGGCAATACATTTGAACAGGCCATAGTTTTACAGGGATCCAGTGGCTCTCTGCTGTAATCACCCTCCTAATCTACAGAACAAACTCCAGCGCAGCTCTATAAGTCGATAGCACTTCAGGCAGGGGAACAGGAAGTCTCCTGCCGCTCCGCTGAGAGATAAAGGCACCGATAGGAGACATGCGGCACAGTGCAGCCATTGTGTTAGATCAAGATGTGCCTCCTGAACTGATGGGTGCTGTGAATTCTGATTCCACCTCTCTGCCGTCTCAGGACGAGATATGTAGATGGCCTACAGAGAGACGGTGGTGACTAAATGAATATGAAAATGAGCTCAGGGAATGGATTGCTATTCAGCTGTCTTTCAAGTCTCTAGTGGTGGATGGGGCTGTTGCTGCCCATGTTTTTAAATCATGAGAATAAAGGTGAAAATGACATTGTGTGTGTATGTATACGTGATTCGAAGCCATCTGTATTTATGTACCATTGGCTCTTTTAATATTTATGTATTTATGCATTCTAAATATATACTCTACTCTCGCATTTTTTATGATGAATTTCTGGCAACCATTGCTGCTGAAAATGTATCATTTTACTTATATCTTAAAATATGGTTATCTGTATTCTTTAAAATATTTATTATTTTAGTTGTAAAAAATATATACTGTTAAATACTGGGGTTGCCACAAAATGCATATTAATAATAATAATAACTAAACAAATTGTAATATAAAACACTGTAACAGGCATAACTTGTAATGAAAATCAGACACAAAACTATTCAAATTCAATATTATCAAATGTGATGGATCACTCAGGGACTTGTCACTTTTTTCCCCTGGAAATTATAAAAAAATATTTTGGTAACAAAAACAAGACTCACTTTTAACTAGTTGCTTATTACAGGGCTCTAGACTCATTCTTCCCGCTGGTCACACTGGTGCAACTAACTTTCTCAGTTGGTCGCACCATCTTACAGTTTGGTCGCACCCTTTTTTTATATTAATCATAATGACCTTGCATGTTGATGAATAGTTCTCTTAATTTGTATATGCTGGTTTTGCATTGATGTAAAGATTGACAGTAGGGCTGGGCGATATATCGCATGACCTGCTTTCAAATGGAGCGCCATTTAATAGACAGAGCCGTAGATCACTGACAAGCTACGCAATGTCGCGTTCATTATCGAAGGCGATTCATCTGCGATAATGAACGCGATATTGCGTAGCTTTTCAGTGATCTACGGCTCTGTCTATTAAATGGCGCTCCATTTGAAAGCAGGTGATGGCGATTTAGCGGTAATCAGGGAACCGGCTTTACTGACGAAATGCGTGTGACAATCGCATGCGATATATCGCCCAGCCCTAATTGACAGTGACTAAAATCTTGATCTTGTTTGCAAAATATTTTAATCTGAACATTGTTTCCAGCAAGCATAAATTTAAAAGAAAACATTACTAACAAAAGTATTATTGCCATGTGTGTTATTATTTTATTAAAGTGATATTTCCAAGGTGACACGTCATGCTTGTCACGTGACACACCACTGCCACAATAGCGCTGTATTGCAGATGTATCGCTTTTATTTAGTTTTTCCTTTTATATTCAAAAAATTGTTGGCTAGGTCCTCAACTACCTGAAATTCAGATTCTCAAATACATGGAAGTGAATGCGTTTTGTTGTTGAACAAACTTTATAATGATCATGTTAGCTGATCTATAATGCGTGATGGGCGCCTTCATGTTAGTTTGTACCGCAGTTCAAAGAATCGGATCTGTCGGATTTACAACACGTCAATTCATCCACTTTTCCTGAAATACATGAAAGTAAGTGGCCAGTGATGTGGGAGAAGAATAGAGTAACTTTATAGTTACTTACACAATGTGTATCGGATATGAATAAAACACCTTGTCAATTTATATTTGAATGGATTGTTATGTATTGTAATGTATTGTTTTGCTAGTACCTATGTGTATTTAAATGTCTGAAACCTAAAATAAACCTGATGTGGTTGAAAACACTGAATAGTTGTCATATATCTCAAGCGTTGAAAGCACAGACGTTTTCAGCACTTGAGATATATGACAACTATTCAGTGTCAGCGCCAGCCAAAGTGTGAAAGCACATTTGAATTTAGCAGACGATCATGTGATGCACTGAGCGTTCTAATCACACCGGTGTGATCGTACACATGAAAGGGTTAACAGAGTACATGTGCCATCCAGGTACCAAAACAACCTGAACATTATGCACTCGCACCAATGCGACCATGTGGTATTTTAACTCGCACATTATCAAAAAATTATTGCATTTGCGACCATTTTGGTCACAGTCTAGAGCCCTGTTATTAGCTGCATATTGGCTGTTTATTAGTACTCATAAAGCATATATTAATGCCTTATTCTGCATGACCATATTCTACATCCCTAAATCCTACCCCATACCGAAGCTTAAATGCTACAACAACTACCTTACTAACTATTAATAAGCAGTAAATTAAGAGTTTATTGAGGCAAAAGTCACAGTTAGTGAATGTGTTCCCCATACCAAAGTGTTACCAAAACTTTTTTTTTTTTTTAACAAATTTTGGTTTTAACACTTTTACTGTAAAAGATGTATTAATTTGTTAAATGTGTATATATTTTCACAGTTAATAATAAGGTTAATATTTTCATACATGTGTATGAAATACTGTACCATATTCATACTATTTATGCTTAAAAACATTACATGTTTTTTTAGTGTTTATTTTTTAAATAAAATGTTGTTGCCTTTTACATTTATTTTTCTGTAATCATATTTGGTCACACTTTAGATTAGGGTTCAGTTCTCACTATTAACTAACTAATAACTATGACTTTTGCCTCAATAAACTCCTAATTATTGTTTATTAATACTTGGTAAGTTAGTTAATTTTAGGTATTGGGTAGGATGTGGAATATGGACATGCAGAATAAGGCATTAATATGTGCTTTATAAGTACTAATAAACAGTCAATATCCTAGTAATATCCATGCCAATAATAAGCAACTAGTTAATAGTGAAAATTGAACCCTAAACTAAGGTGTTACCAAATATTTTTTTACAGTGAACAATTATATATTTTTTGATTTTAGAGCAGCCAAGGCCATTTGAAATCTTCAGTACCTAAAACAATGAATAAAAATAACCAGGGGGTAAACTGTAATATAGCCCAGAATATTTTTTATTTTATTTTAACAGTACGGAAGAAACTATACCGCTCACATTTCCCTGCCAGAGAACCCTGTCTCAGGTTCTCTCAGTAGTTTGACGTTCTTGGTGACTTAAGGAATCAAAGCGTCTCATTTCTGTGTGTTCTAAAAATTAAAGACCTGTAATGTAATTATAAATGGACACATAATATGAATAGGAACATCGGGAATGTAACGTGAAGTCTATTTTTAGACATTGTTTCATACCCACCATGTACCTTTTAACATATGCCTGTCGCCCTGAAGGAGACATCACAGAACAGCCCCCTCCTTTCCATTTGCTCTCCTTAATGCAATACGTGTTAGGCATCAGTATTCGTTTTTTGGCATGTACAGCTCGCTCTCGTGATCTGCCGTAATAGAGGGGGTTTGTGGCACCGCTAAGCACGCTAGATGCGGCAGTTTTCATAAATAAGCTGCGTGCTGTTTAAAGAGCAGCTCTAGGTTGCTTTGCCTCTCATTACTGCTCACGTTTTAAATGGGGTTTAGGATGAAATTCTGTCTGCTTAACCCCAACGAAATTACGAACACTTTACTAGAAAGACGTCAGGGAGATAAAACGGTCCTTGGGAAATGGCAAGCAATTAAAAGTATATTAGCTGTTCAAGGCCAAAAATAATTAAAGCTCTCAGACCATTGTGTTTTAGAAAATAGCTGCAGGCAGCAATCATAAGAGGTGCGCACTGAGTCAGAAGTCACCGAATACATGAAATGTTCTGCCACGGCCCGGCTACAGTACAGCCAAAAATAAGCAGCCATCAAAGCTTCCCTTTTGATTTGGTGCTTCTCATTTTCTGCGTAATGCCATTTTTTCCACTGTGCTTCACGCAAGCGTATCACATTACAGCATTTAGAAATGAGATTGGATCTGCGTATTTAATCACACCAATGCAATTAGTTGGTAGGAACAGAATGAACAGAATTGGAACACGTCAAAAACGCCCCCCCGTTGCTGGATATATGGATCCGGGTGCGCAGGGACCCCCAGAAAACATTAAATTGCAGGCAGTAGGACTTCAATCCAAGGACAAAACAAAGAACAAAACCTGACATTGTAGTGAAATTAAAGGATCTTTCCTGGGCATTGTGCGGTCCAATGGACGTGACCTCAGAGATGGCGGTTTGAACGCGAGGATGTGCTGCAGTGCGCTCTAGTACTCGGGTTTAAACTCGCATACGTTCACGTGGTGGCCTTGTGTCAGCCGGTGACTGTGGTCCATCACGCTCCTAGACAAATCTCTGTGGGCTCGATGTGCTCAGAGGCAGTTCTTTCCACTTTAACCGGATTTGCGCAGATGAGACGAGTGCTCACCAAGCACCACAGAAACATTATATGCCCCCTCCGGGATATCGGATAGATGCAACTTTTATCTCTTTTCTAATCATATCCTAGCAGTTGTTTGTTTGTCATTGCCGTGCAGTGTCATTGATGGTGGTTAATATCAAATGAGAAAATGAGATTTTATATCTCTTTCAGATATGCTGTCATTTAGTTTCATGTTAATGTCACATTTAAAGTAGATTTGGTGTGGAGTTGTCTAAGGAAATATGCAATGCCTGATTGATGAGCATGCATTTATTTGTTCATAAACAGAGTGGGAAGCTCCTGATATGTTTGTAGCAAATTTTAGTCTTTAATGTCAAGATGAAACGGAAGTAGAGACATCTTTTTTTTCTGTATTGCGACATACATCTGTGTGAAACGGATTATCAAAAAAAAAAAAAAAGTTAAAAAAAAAAAGGTAGAAGTGCCCTATTTTTGTATTTATAAAATAAGGTGCATTTTGATTTAATGCTGACTTTAATCCTCTGGAGTCTGAGGCTGATTTGGGGTCCTGGAGAAGTTTTGACATGCCCTGACATTTGTGCTTTTTTCAGTTGTTTATAAACATTTTAATGACAAAAGTCTCATTACACTGTATTCAGCACAAACTAGGCTACAATAATATGTAAGCAACAAGTATGTACATGTTTTATTTTTAAAAGAGAATTACGTATATGCATGGTTTTTGAAAAAAAAAAAAAGTCACTTAAATAAGGCCTCAAAATGCATACTAAATGTTGTTTTTTTTTTTTTTTCACAAGACTTTTGGGAATTGTATATTTTAGTCTAGAGTTTTTGCTTCAAAATGATGTGGAAATTATCCTGCCTACTCAGACACAAAAAACAATGTATTGATTTTAAATTTCTTAGACACTTTTTGTTTAGGGAGCCTGTATGTGGAGAGGCGTGAATCTTCATGAATAATGCTGTGATTCACACCTGAGGAGATTAAGACCCTGCCCCTAATGTGCTGCATAATGAGCCATTCAGTCAGGAATGTGACTGAGTCAACTAAGAAAGAATGCAATGACAAAAGAAATATCATTTGTTTGAAATGTATTTAAAATATAATTAACTATATAAATGAGAGTCAAAGACACATTTTGAGTACACGGTTAGACCTGGAAATAAATTCTGTTCAAAGATATATGTGAACATCACATACCTGGCATTTGGTGTTTCTGCAATGGAGGGAAAAAGAAGAAGAAGAAGAAGAAGAAGAAGAAGAAGAAGAAGAAGAAGAAAACGTTCCTGCTTCCAGTCAGTGATCTCAGTATCATATGCATGCAGTCCAGTGTGGACCAATATAATTCTCAAATCTGTGAGATATAAAAACCCTCTGTAGGCATGCTGATAACAGGATCATATCAGCTATTGTATTAACTTTAATATAATGTCCACTCTTAAAGGAAAACATGATTTTTGTGATCTCATGCATGCACTTATTATTTCATATCATGTGAAGGAAATTTTGTATTGGCCTATTTTTTAAATTACAGTACCTGTCAAAAGATTGGATGCATTACTATTTATAATGTTTTTGTGAAGTCTCACACACATCAAGCCTGCATTTATTTGATCAAAAATACAGATATTTTTACAGTTTACAAAATTACAAATTACAAAAAATATTATTACAATTTAAAATAATGGTTTACTATTTTAAAGGTGCCCTAGATTCAAAAATTGAATTTACCTTGGCATAGTTAAATAACAAGAGTGCAGTACATGGAAAAGACATACAGTGAGTCTCAAACCCCATTGTTTCCTCCTTCTTATATAAATCTCATTTGTTTAAAAGACCTCCGAAGAACTGGCGAATCTCAACATAACACCGACTGTTATGTAAAAGTCGGGGTGTACGCCCCCAATATTTGCATATTGCCAGCACATGTTCCCAACATTATGAAAGGCATTAGACAAGGGCAGAACGTCTGGATATGCGCACAGCTGAATCATCAGACTAGGTAAGCAAGAACAACAGCGAAAAATGGCAGATGGAGCAATAATTACTGACATGATTTTTACTGATATTTGTAAATTGTCTTTCTAAATGTTTCGTTAGCATGTTGCTAATGTACTGTTGAGGTTAAAGTTACCATCGTTTCTTACTGTATTCATGGAAACAAGAGCCTTCGCTATTTTCATTTTTAAACACTTGCAGTCTGTATAATGCATAAACACAACTTCATTCTTTATAAATCTCTCCAACAGTGTAGCATTAGCCGTTAGCCACGGAGGACAGCCTCAAATTCACTCAGAATAAAACGTTAACATCCAAATAAATACTTTACTCAGATAATTTGAAGCATGCATACAGCATGCATGACGAACATCTTGTAAAGATCCATTTGAGGGTTATATTAGCTGTGTGAACTTTGTAAATGCGCTATAATATAGTCGACAGCTCGTGTGTCAGGGAGCATGCGATTTAAGGGGGCGGCGCCGAGTGTAAATCAGTGCATTTTTAATGATGCCCCAAAATAGGCAGTTAAAAAAATTATTTAAAAAAAATCTATGGGGTATTTTGAGCTGAAACTTCACAGACACATTCAGGAGACACCTTAGACTTATATTACATCTTGTGAAAAAGCATTCTTGGGCACCTTTAATATACTTTAAAATATAATGTATTTCAGAGATGCAAGGCGTCTAAACATTCATATTACCTCTATGGCATTTCATATATTATTTTTGTTATATTATGGAGCCTAAATGTTAATGTGCAGTTTAATAAATTGCTAACACATTTTATTTCAGTATTTATTACGTATTTCAGTCGATTTCACTCATCTCAGCATAGCAATATAGTTTGGGAACAGCCATGGCATTTAACTAATGTAAGTTATGTGTAGTAAACGAAACCGCGCATCGATCTGCCCCATTAATTCACACTGAGACACACAAAACTTGCAGGATTCATATTTTAACAGTCTTTTTGCGGTTTAATATTCACTATATCGCAATTAGAATAAAGATCTAAAGAATAAAAAAACCCTTAGCATTCACAATAATTGGCTTGATATAGTTGATCCTCGAAATGAAAGTGAAACCAGCTCTTCCACTGAGGTAAATCCTTTTAGAATTATTCTTCACCGCAACTCAAAACGATGAAAAGTAGCCTACTTGAAACTGACCAAGCTTGAGGCATTTTTCCGAGCTGATGCTGGGTGTTCACTCTCTGTTGCATGTATCGTCTTAGAATTTGTGTTTGAATAGTGCGCCCGCTCCGTGGGTGTGGCCGCATTAGTGGATAATGAGCTGACTCGCCAACGTCTGACATGTCACTCTTTTCATACAGATTACATAAACAGAGAATATTTTTCAATTTGACTTACACGATTTAAAACCTGACATTTCAACGTTTCTTTAGACATATGTCTCATTTTTGTGTGATTAGTATTCACTAAGTTAGTTCATTTTCTGAGGACTATCAGAATGGACTTTGTTCAGAGGGAGAAGACAGATCACGCATCATGTTCGTTTTCTTTATTTTGCAAAAAGCACAACATTTTGTTTTTACTCTGAGTGTACACAAATAAAAGAAGATATTCTATAGTTTCAATTGATATATTACTTCTCTCAATGACAAAAAATGGAGTATTTTAAGTTGATTTTGCTGCTAGGGGGAAAAAATCCAGCAAAACGAGAATGAACCTCATTGGTTCCTCATGAATGTTTATATGTGAATAAAAGCCTAAATTAAATCTGTTCAGCGTATAAAGCAATCGAGTCACTTCTGAAAATTTGGACTAAACCACTCAATTCATACGGATTAGTTTTACAATCTCTTTATGAACTTTTTGGAGCATCAAAGTGGTAGTTGTGCAGATTTTGCCCAGTTTTTTGTGTAGAAATTGCCCAGATTTCATTAAAATGTCTTCATTTGTGTTTAGAGGATAAACAAAAGTCTTAAGGGTTTGGAACGACATGAGGGTGAGTAAATGATGACACAATTTTCATTTTTGGGTGAACTAACCCTATAAGGCAAGCCAGTTCATATGGCAGCCATCTCAATAATGCCCCTATGCAGCTATTTTTTAAACCATTACTGCCAGACTTATTGCTACAGTATACTTCGATACTATCAAAACATAATCTTGGCAAGTTTATTTTGATAGTATATTTCAGGTCAGTGAGAAAATTTGACAACAATGGTTTCATAAATTGTGTTCTTTTAGCTCAAAAATGGAACAACTGGTATGCGCATTCAAAAATAAACAATATCCAAGTGAAAGGCAGCACTTCTATTCCTACAGCCGTCATATTGAGCGTTGTAATTTCTCCCATTCATATTTCTACTTCTCCACCTTAAATTACTGATATATACTCTGCCCAGCCAAAAAAAGAAAAGTTGCTGTTTGGATTTTAATAGGCAAATACTTAAGAATCTATAGGTGCGTTCCATTCGACCGTAAGTGGACTGCGAAGTGGACTCCACAGGGTATTTCTCCATCTTAAGTGAGATTCCGACCCGAAGGGAGCGAACATGTTCAGTTCGAAGAGCACTGCGAACGACATAGGGAATAAGGGAACATCGATACATCACTTCACAGGAAGTAGAGAGGTAAAATCACCTGGCAACTGTCATTGCACACTGCGTCACCAGTCAGAACTACGATGGAGCAGAGCCGTTGAAAGAGTTTTTAAACGGCTCTGCGATGGAGGAATTTACGTATGCGTTTTGAGTATTCATAAATTTTGTTATTATTATACGAATGAAAGTATGAATGGTTATGGCGATGAGTGTTACATTTGCATATTTTATTGTATGAATAGGCATGACAAAGTAAAAGTGTTGAAAAGCAGCTGAGGCTCTGTCATTTTTTTTTATTTTACTTTATTTACCTCAGGAGTGTTTACTAGGCGGCTGCGCGTGGAAAAGAAAGCGCACGATATGAGACCCAGACCATGGATTAGGAATACATTTATACAGTTAACCATGAGAATTTATTTTCATATGGCATGACAGTTACAGCTTCAAATCTGTAAGAGTCAATTTTAAATTCGAAAGTAAATTATAATATCTATTTATTTATGTTATATCATAATCTGTGCGACACCGTCGTTGACGTTCTTTGATGACGTTTGCAGGGCATTCCAAATGAGTGATTATTGTCAGCTA
This sequence comes from Megalobrama amblycephala, assembly GCF_018812025.1. NCBI lineage: Eukaryota > Metazoa > Chordata > Actinopteri > Cypriniformes > Xenocyprididae > Megalobrama > Megalobrama amblycephala. The sequence goes on along the minus strand of NC_063044.1, from coordinate 56,787,086 downwards.
AGTCCACTTAAATTGATATACCTTGCTCAGGGAGTAGGGAGCAGTGAACACTGCGTAGGGACCCTGTCAATTGGAACGCAGCTTATGAATGGATCATTATTACAGTGATTATTATGTTTCTAGCATGTTATATGTTTGGCAACGGTTCTTTTAACCCTAACTGATGGAGTGTGTAGCTTTTCATTTCTTAAACAACCATGTACGAAGATACATCATGGCCATATTCCAGGATGACAATGTCAAGATTCACCAGGGTTAAAATTGTGAAAGAAATGGTTCAGAGAGCATGAAGAATCATTTTCACACATGAAATGGCACCTCTGAGTCCAGACCTTAATTTCATTGAAAGTTTTTGGGATGTGCTGGATTAGACTTTACAGAGTGCTCACCTCTTGCATTGTCAATACAAGATCTTGACCAAAAATTCATGCACCTCTTGATGGAAAAAACATCACAACATTTATTTCCATCGAGAGGTCCATCATTTTTTGGTCCAGATCTTGTATTGACAATGCAAGAGGTCAGCACTCTGTAAAGTCTCCTCCAGCACATCCCAAAAACTTACACTGAGGTTAAGGTCTGGACTCAGAGGTGCCAATTCATGTGTGAAAATAATTCTTCATGCTCCCTCCCAACAATTCTTTCACAATTTGAACCTGGTGAATCTTGACATTGTCATCCTGGAATATGGCCATGATGTGTCTTCCTATGGTTGTTTAAGAAATGAAAAGCTACACACTCCATCAGTTAGGGTTAAAAGAACCGTTGCCAAACATATAACATGCTAGAAAAATAATAATCACCGTAATAATTCATAGACTCTTAAAGGTGCCCTAGAACTTAAAAAAAAAAAGATGTAATATAAGTCTAAGGTGTCCCCTGAATGTGTCTGTAAAGTTTCAGCTCAAAATACCCCATAGATTTTTTTTTAATTCATTTTTTTAACTGCCTATTTTGGGGCATAATTAGAAATGAGCCGATTCAGGGTGTGTGGCCCTTTAAGTCTCGTGCTCCACGCCCCAAGAGCTCGCGCTTGCCTTAAACAACATAAACAAAGTTCACACAGCTAATATAACCCTCAAAATGGATCTTTACAAAGTGTTCGTCATGCAGCATGTCTAATCGCGTAAGTACAGTGTTTATTTTGATGTTTACATTGATTCTGAATGAGTCTGAGGCTGTGCTCTGTGGCTAAAGCTAACATTACACACTGTTGGAGAGATTTACAAAGAATGAAGTTGTGTTTATGAATTATACAGACTGCAAGAGTTTAATAATGAAAATAGCGACGGCTCTTGTCTCCGTGAATACAGTAATAAACGATGGTAACTTTAACCTCATTTAACAGTACATTAGCAACATGCTAACGAAACATTTAGAAAGACAATTTACAAATATCACTAAAAATATCATGATATCATGGATCATGTCAGTTATTATTGCTCCATCTGCCATTTTTTGCTATTGTCCTTGCATGCTTACCTAGTCTGATGATTCAGCTGTGCGCATATCCAGACGTTCTGCCCTTGTCTAATGCCTTTCATAATGTTGGGAACATGAGCTGGCATATGCAAATATTGGGGGTGTACACCCCGACTGTTACGTAACAGTCGGTGTTATGTTGAGATTCGCCTGTTCTTCGGAGGTCTTTTAAACAAATGAGATTTATATAAGAAGGAGGAAACAATGGGGTTTGAGACTCACTGTATGTCATTTCCATATACTGAACTCTTGTTATTCAACTATGCCGAGGTAAATTCAATTTTTGAATCTAGGGCACCTTTAAGTATTTGCCTATTAAAATCCATACAGTGACTTTTTTTTTTTGGCCGGGCAGTTATATACTTTATAGATTAGTGATGTCATAATGTGCTAGACTATCACGACGGTCTCTTGACTCAGTGATTTATTAAATGGTTAGGCTCAGTCTCTGTCCTCCTTAAGGGGATTTTAAATGGCTAGGCTCTCTATGTTCGCCTTTTCTGACGATTTACTTTCTGTGAGCTTCATTTTGGTTTATAAATGACAACGTTTTTCAGAAAAGCATCATATCATCATGCAAATGGACTTGACAGCCACTGATGAGCATTTTTTTTTTCATTTTATGCAAAAGAGCAGCTTTGAAATTTCGATAAGACTTTTTATGTTCCACAGAAAAAAAGTCACATGAGCTTCGAAAGACAAGTAGGAGGATAGATGATGACAGAATGTTCAGTCTAAACCAAATGATCTGTGGAAGGCACAACTAAATATACTGTTCAAAAGTTTGGGGTCAGTTTGAAAAAATAAATGAATAGGCCTACTTTTATTCAGCAAGGATACATAAATTGATCAAAAAAGAGACACTTATAATGATACAAATGATTTCTATTTCAAATAAATACTGTTCTTTCTGTTCAGTCAAGAATCCTAAAAAAAAAAAAAGTATCACAGTTTCCAAAAAAATAATAAGCTGTACAACTGTTTTCAATAATGATAATAATAAGACGTATCTTAAGCAGCAAATTATCATATTGGAATGATTTCTGAAGGATCATGTTACACTGAAGTATTATATTATATTATATTATATTATATTATATTATATTATATTATATTATATTATATATTATATTATATTATATTATATTATATTATATTATATACCTGCTGGTTCTGCGGAAAAGTTTTTTGAGGTTTTTTTTTTTTTTTTTTTGACAAGATACTAAAATTAGATCCTTTCCAGTCTGGGTTTCTTTTTCTCCCTATAATCATCAAAGTTTCATTCTGGCAGAGTATAAAAGAATTAAGCTTCTTGGGTAACATACTGATGAGTCCTCTTGCTGAAGCTTGAAGACGATTTGAATATTTGAGTATTTTTCAGTGTTCAGAGGAGGAGAATTGATTCATTAATGAGGTATTACTTGAGCATTCCTATTTTCAGCAACACAGGCGAGTGTTTAGTATTCAGACAATCAGGGACATTCTTATAGGCTTGAGGTGCTTCCTTCCTGCTCGGTGAAGGATCAGATAAATGAATAGTGCAGAAAATGTAAATATATGCATCTTGAATAGAAAACCTTGAGGAAAATGAGCGCAGCGGCCATTTCCCAATGCATCACACCATGCATTTTCCTTCTAACTTTACAGCTGCAGACTCAACTTAAACAACCTCGAATGAAAGGACACGAGCGCATGCATTTGCCCCAGGGCGGGACGCTTCACGTGGATGGGGTGTCTCGCTTGGCTCAAGAACACTGAAATTACAATGGCTGCAATTTCGACAACCCTGTGTGAAAAACAATCGTCGCATATCTATGGCCAAAATACCGAGTGAGAAATCTGAGCATCTGATAAAAGGAACAATTTGCTCTGTCATTTCAAAATCCCAAGGAGGGAAGGCTTTTGTGACAAAGTGTATAGGCAGTGTGTGAGAATACCAGTCCATCTCTGAGTCTGTCAGCCGCGCTGTCTCCACGGGAGTGTGATGACTATGCTAAGGGAAGGCTAACCTTTGCGAGTTCGGTGCTGTTCTGGAGAGAAGTCAAAGAACTGACACCTTGCGGGGAGGGAGGGTGTGTGTCAATGTGTGCGTGTGTATGTAAGTGTGTGTTTTCAAAAGGGGCGTTTTTGCATTTTCTTGAATCTAATGGGTTCGGGCACACATTGACAGCAAGTTAATTCCAACCAATACATTATTTAATGAAGCTACAAATGGTAAAGTAGGTCAAAGGGAGGGAAATAAACATCCAAAAAGCAAAGGTATGAGGCTGGATTTTGCTGGATTTTTAATGGGTGTGTTTATGTACACCCAAATAGTTTTTTTTTTTTTTAAATTTAGCAGTCCAAAAATAATTCCATGTTTGCTGTCAAAAACTTATACATGTTAAATAGAGGTCAAGATTACACAGTTTGGCAGACTTTTATGCAGAACATATCTCATATTGATCTACAGTATAATGACAATCATCATCAATTTTTTAAATTAGATCTTATTCTTTTTCTTTTCTTCACACAATTAATCGCACATCAAATTTGGCTGAGAAATGACCCCCAAATGAAAATTTTAAGTCATTATTGTGTTAACCCTTAAATGCATGACTGTTTCGGCAATCATTCTTACATATTCGGGTCTTTATCGACCCGGATCTATATCTAACACGGAAGGATCTCTACCTGTCGCGATAATATAAAACTCCTCTGATATTAGAGTAACAATTACAGAAGAATAAAATAAATCATATTTTGTTACCTTTTGGAGCTTGAAAGGGCTCAGTTTGAGCAGGTGTTTTATGCCATCATCACTGTCCTCGTCAGAGCTCATTTCCCAGTAAATTCAGCAAATAATAGGCTAGTTTTATGTTTGAGGTAAAGAATATGAGCCCATTCGCAATCTCAAACGTATTCTCAAAACTATATAATTTTCAACATCTTCAAAATCAATATTTCGATCGCTAACAGCTTCACCAGATCCATCCAGAGACAGTTACAGTCATATTTGATTGCGTTCAGTACTTGCTCTGCAGTAAATCGCTGAGCCATTTCATGTTTTTCTTATTATTTAGTTTTCTGTCTGAGTGAGTCGTCACTTCAGCATTGTGTATCAGACATTGCCACCTTGTGGAATAAAGGTGAATTCCACTTATTCCATCATCTAAAATTCAATTATTGTTGGGAAGAAAAAATATACATACAGTCATACACACCATACCACAATTTTTACAAAAAATGAATACAAAAATAGGCATTATTTTATAATTTTATGATTTTTTTCTTTTTTTATTCTTTATAATGAATTGATTAAGGAATACCAAGAAGGTTGATGTCTAACTTTAAAAAATGAATGAGCAGAAGGGTAGTGAATGATGTCCCGGGTCACTAAAGACCCGAGGTATGCATTTAAGGGTTAAATGAGAAAAGCATTAAAGGTGCTAAAGAGGATGTTTTGTTTTATACATTTTTGCAATATTACTTGAAACTGTCTTTACTAACTGATAAAAGACTATTTATAAGGTGCACTGAAAGGAATAATATTAATATACATCATCTGTGCACGAGGTAGGGCCTTAAAAACATCAGCCAATCGCGTAAACGACTGGCCCTCTGGCTTGTCAATCACTGCCATGTCGTTCCTTGTGCGAGACGTGCGCGGCTGCGTGCTCCAGTAACTTTCCACACTCTACAGGCGCCGCATGCAGTGTTTTTGTCAGGAGACAGGAGTAACAACGTACTGCAGATTATGAGTTACCTGCGGTGAGTCCGACATAATGAATCCAAAAAACACGACACAGCGAATGCCGGTGGTAAACACTCGTGTTCCAATACTCGTGCACAAGTTTTGGGAGGTGTTCCCTCAAAATGAGCTGTGAAGGAGGGGGGTTGTTCTTACGCATGCGCTCATTTCAAAAACTCACTAACAGTCTTTGGTTTCTCAGTCGACGAAAAGATCCTCTTTAGCACCTTTAAATATACATTACAAAAAGTAGCTTTAAAAAGTTTTTTTTTATTTTTTTTATTCAACATTGAATTTCAACAGCCATGAGGGTGGGTAGCCTAAATCATGACAGTCAATAAATGTCTTAATGAGAAAATCATTGAGTCATTTATTAATTTGTTTTCTTCAAATGATGATCCATGATTCATTCAGGAATTAAGTAAACGACTCCTTTTATGAATGGGACATTGAATCATTGGTTCACCTGATTGATTCGTTCAAAATGCGTATTCATTCAGAAACACTGCTGTGTGTTGCTCGTTGATGCACTGCACAACAGTTCTGCTCTGGCTTTATATTTTCTCTGGCAATATTTTTGTTGGCAAAATTGAGCAACAATACATGGACAATATTGTGTCTAAAATATAACACAATATTATCTTCTTATTTATTGAACTGTTATATTAATGCAATATCACATTTGCTCTCATGCTATTTGGGACAGAAAACAGCACTCGTGTGATATTGCTTTACTCTATCTCATGATATAAATGAGACAAAAACTCATACAGGGGCATTTTTGCCCAGATATCCTCAATTTTAGTGTCATATAACTGCATTCTGTAGGCTCCATCACACAGTGAATTGTTGTCCTGCGTCATGTTTGTCATCAGTCAACTGTATGAAATGGAAGATGATCTACGTAGGTCTGGGCAAGTGCGTTAAATGCTCTAATAATTTTAATTTAAATTGACAGCTCTAATTATTTTATAAATACTTTTTATAGATTATATTTATAAAGGTTGGGACGTAATTAAAACATCCCAAAATTTTAGATTTAATTATTAAATTTTTTATTATTGTTATATAATTACCCCAAAATATTTGTAATTATTTGTTTTTTAATTTATTTTTGCAAAAACTTTGTATATTTTATCCTGATTAAATGCATATATATCAATAATATCATATAACACATTAATTTATTATAATTCTGTGAAAATGTTTGCACACAGTATGTTTGCATGCTTAAATATAAACACACATGTGGTAAGTGAATGAGTCCCAATAAGTCTACAGTAACGTTCAACGTCATTTATAAATCTTTTATGTTTTTTACATGACTGTTTAACCATGAAGGACATTCCAGAAAATTAGATACTAGCCATTGACAGACCATGTATTAGTGTGAGACTGTGTGGTCTTTCAGAGGACCCAGTGTTCGTCATGGTCAGTCACTGCTTCTGAGGAAGCCTTTTGTGTGTGCCAGTGAGGAGAGCTGGGCATCAGCAGACACTGCGCTCTCCATGCCTGCTGCACGACTGCGGGCCGCTTCTTTGTGCCTGGAAACATGGTGCTGGGGTGGGTACCTGAACCGCCGCCAGCTTCGACTCCTCTGCTGGCTCCTCAGACATCTCCACCATCTGCTGAAGGGGATGTACAAATTGGACATTGGCAGAAACATCAAGGGGGTACCAACCTGACCCAAAGATGTATCCAAAATGACATGCATTTTGCCCTATGCGACACCAGTGGCTGGAGATCGCCCTAATAACAGCATATTCACTTATGTTTTTAATTTATCACTCTGCAATTGTCTCGCTAATCTTCAAACACTAAGCATTGGTACCATTGAATTTGAGGTCTAGGCATGCTGTAATGATTTTGCAGTGATTAAATTAAGAACTCACATGACATATGGCAAGATCTGTGTAAATATTCTTTTAAAAATGTCTATATTTGTGTAGGAAAAAAAAATAACAGTATAAAGGTTTGGAAAGACATGAGTCTGAGTAAATGATGATGGAATTTTCACTTTTGAGTAAACCGTTCTATTACACCATTGTTCCTAATGTTGCTATGACAGTTGCTTCCACCTTTTCACGGTTGTTTCATGGCCATTACAGCTCCACCGGTGACTGTCGGCGTCGTATTCTGCTTGTCCCGTTTCTGTGACTTTTATTTGTTCTGCCTTGGTTATCTTTTTTTAATCTCCCCTGTCACTTTTATCCCTGTGGAGAAGTGAGCAGGTTTCTAGATAAAGGGAATGTTTCGTTTTTTTCAGATGAGGAGGGCGAAAAGAACCCCTCTGCATTGTGATGCATATCACAGATGCGTTCAAGGCGTGATTTGTGTTCAGATGCCGTCGTGCTCTTATTGCTTGTGGCTCAAAATGCATTATTTAGTTCTTCAAAACTCACGCCGCCTGGGTATTTCTTTTCAAATCAACATTTAAACCTTCAGAAGGCTTTATAGTCGTCGGTTGCGTTACAGGGCGGAATTTAACACTTAACGTTTATTTTTATTTCAGCTAAAAATAAACATTATGTCGTGATTTAACAACCTTCATGTCATTGGAAATGAGATATTTAGCAGAATGTCCAAGCTGCTCTATTTCCATACAGTTAGAGGACCAGAGACGCTCTTTATTTGTATGGAAAAGGGGAGCTTGGGCATTCTGCTAAAAATATATTCTTTTGGAATGACATGAAGGTGAGCAAGTAATGACAGAATTTAAATTTTTTGGTTGAACTATCCTGTTAAGTAGTGATTTACGCATTCATATAAGCAAAATATGCAAATGTTTTGAGGTGAAATCTGTTATTTCAAATCTATGAGCTGTTTTGAAGATTAAGCAATGCTTAGTTTCAGTATGTTCAGATATATACCAAAATAGTTCCCTAAACTGGCTTTCCCATCCTTTCAACAAAGATTTTGAGATTTTGAGTCTGTTGACTCAAGCCTGACATTCTTGAAAACAATAACCAGCAGCTTGCTTCTCGTTCGTCCTGTCCTTCTTCCTGATGATCCGCAGTCTGCTTTGTTAATGACGGCAGTGCACTCTGGGTTGGTGACTTTAATGTGTCATTTTGATGATAAAGGTGGTTAAACAATCATCAGTTATTTCATTTGAAGCAAAGCCGATGAGCAAACACAGGGCGTTTTCTCATTATGTGATATGAATTGACTGAGAGCTGAGAGGAGGTGTGGAGCAGCTGAGGGTAGTGCTTTCTTTGTTATCACTGCCATCTCCTGGTCCGTAGTGATCACTTTTGGGGCTGAGTCTTTCTCCTTTGTCCTTACTAAGACTAAGCTGAAGGGAGAGAAAGGGAAAACACTGCAGGAAGAGGAGTGGGATTCCAAATGTAGCTTTGACAAATGTATAGCGTAAGCAATTTTGCTGAATTTTCTGGGTTACCAAAGAGTATGGCTGTGCTAACATAAAAGTGCCATTTTGCACAATGATAATATTAGGGATTTCATGATTACTCTCATTTCGCTAGTTGACATGAAACACTTTTGAAAAATCGGCATGTCCTGCGGTATTTTCAACAGTATTTAGCTAATTAGTTTGTAATTATGCATGCCGTTTTAATGGCCTCATATTAATTGAGAGACTGCATGGAATATTTGTACTTTTAAACATTCATTTGTCACACTGCAGGGTCATTTGAATTAAACTACAGAAGGAAAAATGTAATTAAAGTAATGAGAAACCCAAAAGAAACAGTGACCAGTTGCTGGACCTATGACAAACTCTTTCTCTTATACGTTCATGTAAATTTTAACCTAAAATTGTGACATTAAATCATACTGCTTGCATTCCCTTGAAATGAAAGCAGAAAGAGTCATGTCACATTTGCTTATAGTTTTTGTCAGCCTGTGGGCGAAGCATCAGTTTCAGAGTGTTTTGCAAGAATTTTGGCTGGTTCATGAACATTTCAAATGAACTCAGACCATCTGAGATGTCCGCAGTGCCAGCACAGTTTGTTTATAACGTGCTGTGAACGCGAAAGCACTCCGGGTTCACTTTATTTTTACTTTTGAGTAATTCCAAATATGCTGCACAAAGCTTGTGACACACAGTTTGTGCCTTGAATAATATTTCCTCTATTTTAAAGACAAATAATCTAGTTGACTAGCCAGTGCAATAATGTTTGTTTATATATATATATATATATATATATATATATATATATATATATATATATATTTTTTTTTTTTTTTAAAATAATAATACTTGTTAATGTACAATGTAAATACCACACTCAATAATTATGGTAGTCATTCAGTTACCTACAAAAATGTTTTTGTATTTTGAAAATTTTTTTTTAATTGATACCAAATGTACCATATAAATAGAAGCACCAGAGTACTTGTTAGCGTTGTTAGGCATGACGCAGAACAAATTTGCTGTAAACCACGGCTTTTATAATACGGTTACCACACAATTCAAATGTTAAAGCCAAAAAATATGTATCAATGCAACTTTCATGAAGTAAAATCATTAAAAGGATTCCTTCCACTGGAAAAAATAGTCCCTTACCATGAACAGCAACAGAAGATACATTTATTAGGCCATTAGATGGCGGCGAAGATTTTCTTTATGAGCGACTCACTCAGTCGCAAAGACTTTTATATTAAAACTTGTGGTGAACACGAAACAAGACGCAAATGACAAATGCTTTGACTAGCGCTGTCAGTGTCAGCAGGCCACGGGAAAACCCATTAAATGTTAAAAGGACAAGATTGCAGCGGACATTTTTATTATGAACATAGGACTGACCTGAATTAAAATGCTAAATTTGAATGCAGGTAATAAACTCGGTCACTCGATATCTCTCTCACAATACTCTTCTACATAATACAGTAAGCTTCAATGAACAAAATCAATAGAGAACAAACATATGTTTACGTTGCTAAGAGTGGTTGCTAAGACACTTAGTGGAGCAGCGATACATGTAATGCGGTCAACAGTATGTTTTCAGGAATTTTACAATGACTTTGAACGTGGCTCAACCAATCAGAATCAAGGACAGGAACTATCTGTTTTATAATATGTTGTAATCTTACTATATGAATACCATGGTACATGAATATGGTAGTCATTCAGTCATTTAAAATATATACAAAATATACCACAGTTTTTGGATATTTATAATATATGTTGTACATTTACCATGTAAATACAATGCTACATGAATAATGGCAGCCATTCAATCACTTTCAAAGAAGTACCTAAAGTATACTGTTACAGTTTTAGAAATATTCAATGGAATATGTTGTACTGTAAATTTACCATATAAATACCATGCCACATGAATATAGTAGTCATTCAATCACTTACAAAAAAGTACCCAAAGTACCAGTTTTTGGATATTTGCCATTGGTATACCTTGTAAATAAAATGGTAAATTTCACAGTTCCTGTCATTGTCATCTGATACCATAACTTTACCATAGTACTACCACAGTACTTGTTACAGTAATAATTCATGTATTATCTGTGTATTTTGTCATTTTCTGAGTGACATGAACTAATGGGACTTGATTTAAAGGGACAGTTCACCCAAAAATGAAAATTTTGTCATCATTTACTCAGCCTCAGGTTGTTCCAAACCTATATTTCTTTGTACTGCTGAATGCAAAAGAAGATATTTTGAAGAAAGTTTGTAACCAGGGCCACCATTGACTTCCATAGTATTTTTTTTCCTACTATGGAAGTCTTCCTTTGTTTTCAACAGAACAAAGACATTTATACCGGTTTGGAACAACCCGAGGTTGAGTAAATGATGACAAAAGTTTCATCTTTGGGTGAACTGTCCATTTAAGATGCTATTTTCATTTCAGACAATCAATTAACCTGACCAGCTTCATATTCAAACAAAGATCCATATATAAGGGAAGTCCCTTGGCTACACAGAGTTATAATCCACTTATTTGGGTTGAAATTGTGTGAAATGTTTTGTGATCCAGTGAGTCTTAATAGCTGAGAGCAAACAAAGCAGCTCTGTTGTAGTCATCAGCGCTGCGTCTTCAAAACACTTCACTCCATCTGTTGTCAACAAGTTGATTAATTAAAAGGAAAACATTCTGTTTTATGCAAATCAGTCAACAAATCAGTCACATGCCATCCATATGCATTTTAGCCTCCAAGTCTGCACAAAGCCCCCCGCCCCGCCCGCCGAAAGAGTTATTGACACTAACCCTTCGGGCACACAATGTCAGCTCTCCTCCAACCACGTATTTGATTCCAGCATTGGAATTGTGGGCACGGAGAGCATCAAAGCTGCCCTCTCCTGTATTTGCATAGTGTTTAAGCTGATTCGAATCGCAAGGACAGAGCGGTAAAATGCGGTGAAATTACTGCTTGCTGACTTGAAGTGGAAAGCATGTCAGGATGTTAATGGCGTGGTGTGTAATGTGGCAACAATTGATATTCCAGCATGCTCAGACAGCATGCCGAGCTCTTGCTGCCCGAGCTGTTTGCAATAACATCGCTTACAAACGTGTGTTCATTAGTAGCGCTGGGGTCAGAAAGGTCCTTGCTGGATTTCAGCAGGAGAATAACAGTTGCAGGAATGCAGCTACGCTATTATAAATCGCTCATGTGTTCTCTTAATTTATCTATTTATTTGTGCACTAAAAAATATCTTCAGAAATTTGTTTTTTTAAAAACCCACAGCAGTCCTTTGCCAGCGTGAGAAAGATATTCCGGTTGACTAATGCCCACCTGCCTCTTTCAGGAACCGAAAGCTGAGAGTAGCAGCTGCTTAAATAAGGACGTCAGCACTGCGAGGAAAAGATGGATGCTGTACCTTTGTGTGTTCATTTGCTTTAATCTCCGCGGCTTGCCGCTGTGGATTAAAAACCAGGAGGACTGGAGGTGCTTGATAGACTGTAGACCTCCCAAAGCCTGACAGGGAAGAGTGTTTGGCAGAAATTTGTTGAAACCTTGCCTAAGCGCAACTGTAGCCTGGGAAATAGAAAAGTGAATGAGAAGCCGTAAAAATTGTTGTTGGGTTTATATTATGTAGTAATGGAAATAATGTCTGTAAGACTTTGCATCTTATGTATCGAAAACGCCGCAGTCACAGATCCAGATTGAATTCCTCGTTCTGTGTGTGTGTGCTGTAGAAACCTCTGCTGTGGATTTTATTATTTTCATTTTCTGTGGTGGTAGTGGTGGTGTTAAATTGCGTTACTATCTCCAAGGCAATAAAGGAGCGAGCGCTCTTGAATCCTGACAGGATTTACTTGGAAGAGATGAGGGGATGTAAATTGAGAGATAGTTATTGGTGCAGAAAATCTTCTTCTCAGCCAAGATGGCGTAAACGTGATGGAGAGCTGTGAGTCTCCGAGCTCAGCTCGGGATCAAATGTGATGTGAAGACATGCCAATATTGACAGTGTTGACTGGTTAACTGTTTAGTCCACAGAGATTTAATTCGTCTTTAAACTGACAAGAGAGATTGAGTGGAAAGCAAGCTGCCGAAATGCCACCTTTTTTTACTAAAAGTCAACACTTGGTGAATGGCTATGCTTCGGTGAACAATATCAGGGAACGAAATGCAGACAAATTCTAGGGACTCTACATATTGTCTATAGTGTACTTTAAGGGACAGTTCACCTAAGCATTCAATGTCTGTCATCATTTACTCACCCTCATGTTGTTCCAAACTAGTCTGAATTTTTGTTGAAAACACACACACATACACAAATGATGTTGAATGGGTATTGTTCAAAATTTTCATTGCATAACACATTAATCTCACACAAAGCTACTGTATTTAGGTGCATCAGAAGACTGAATATAGTTGCTCAATCTTGTTCTATGATACTTTTATGTGCTTTTTTTATTCTTTATGGAGCCTGACCAATCCATTCCCCGTTCACTTTAATTATATTGAAAAGAGCAGCTTTGTCATCTTCTACTATACATATTCTACTGAAGAAAGAAAGCCAAATGGGTTTGGAACGTGACATGAGAGTGAGTAAATGGCATTTTCAGTTTTGCATAAATGTCCTTGTTTGTGTCTTCCAGTGTTGAGAAAAACAGATTCCTTCTCAAAGCAACATGGATGTCAGCCGTTGTATTGACAGTGCTTGACAGATACAGTCATTGTTTTCAAGGTCATGTACCAGCATGTTTGCCCTATCCAACACTGTATTATAAATGTTAAGACAATTAGTGGGAGTCTCCGTAATTAATTAATTATCTAATTAATGTTGTTACAAAGGTAATTAAATGATAAAGGCCCAGTTTTGACACTCAGGTTATCCTTTGTCAATGTAGATAAGCTGCTCCATTGTTATTGCCTATACTGTGGTGAGGTGATGCCAGCAATGCTATTCAATATATCAGGGTACACGTTTAAATGACAACAGAGGTGAAATGATATGGAAGCATGATACATACACACACACACACACACACAAAACACACACACAAAATGAAATAGCTGGCAAATTCCATAGCACAGAGCTTTAAAGACCTGGGGCATGTGGGCATTTTGGGAGCACACCGCACCTCTGACAGATTCATCTTATTGCTGGTTGAGAGGCACTAGGGGGAACTGCATGAAAAGTGATTATGCTGATGTAGCTTGGAGCTCCATATTTCATATCCTGCAGATCAATAAGACACGAGGCAATATGTTTCTCTGAAAATGCGGCCTTGGAGCCTGCATGGTGTCCGTTGACCATACTGACCTGCAAACATGACTGGATCAGAACACAAGGACCTGAGTGAGTGGGATACTGATAACATGAAGCAATTTGTGCCATTTTTAGATTCAAACATGGTTTTATTTTCTTTTTCTTTTTTGTGTGTGTGTATGTGTGTGTGTTTTGAACACCATTTTAAAACACTTTCATGTAGTTCATGTTTAAAAGGATTCAGCTGTTGACCTCCGACACTGGCATCCATTACATTAATCAATAGCGAGTGGATAAGCCAGTCACTTTCACATGGTGTTGAATGTGCTTAGAATATCAGTTACAGGGTATAGGGTTTCAAAACACTGCAGTCTACTCTCTTGCTGTTTGTGATATCTACATAGTGTGGGTTGCACCGAAGGGTAACGCTGCTACTGTGATCTGTACTTGACCTGCATGGTTTGTTTGTGGAAAGAAAAAAACAAAATAACAAAAAAAAATGAAAGGATGTTTCTGCAAATAACCAGTGCTTCTGGTTTTTGTATCCAAAGTGCACATCTGACTCTTTATTCATTTGTGGCATGTGAACCCATTTGTTTAATAAAAATGTCATAAATTGCTCGCTGAATTTGATCTGATGTTCGCTTTACATCAATATAGATGAATAGATAGATAGATTTGAATCATTCATATGATTAAACATGGATTTCAAAATTTCATTGATTTCTAACTTGAAGTTAAAAGATATATTAATTGATAGGATAATGGATAAATTGATAGATGGATGGATGGATGGATAGATGAATTAAGTTAATTCATTCGATTCATTCATTTGTGGCATGTGAACCCATTTGTTTAATAAAATTTCATAAATTGCTCACTGAATTTGATTGATGTTTGCTTTACATCAAGATAGATAGATAGTAGGGTTGGGTTGACGATGTTTACAGTAAAACATCGTGATGGACGATGATATTGTCGGGGGTGGGGGGGGGTGTATTTTAATTTTTCGTTATTATATAATTATTATTCATTATTTTACTTTATTACTTTATTTATCCCTTTGACGCGTACGATCACGCCGGTGTGATTAGAACGTTCAGTGCAGTGCATCACATGATCAATTGCCAAATTCAAATGTGTGTGCTTTGGCTGGCGCTAAACCAGAGATGGACGCGCGCAGCACTTTTCATATATCACAAATATGCAGTGTTTTCAACCACATAATGTTTATTTTAGGTTTCGGATGTTTAAATACATATAAGATGTTGTGAATCCAACAGAACCTGCGGCACAAACTAACATGGCGACGCCCATAACGTGTATAGCTCAACTAACGCAATCATTATAAAGTTGTTTAAACAGCAAAACACATCCACTTTCACATATTTGACAATCGGAATATCAGATATTTCATGTTATAGTTAACAAATTAGTGAATATTTTGAATAAAAAAGGAAAACTGAAATAAAAGCAGATCATCAGTCATACAGCGCTGCAGTGTGTGACATGACAAGCAATGACGCGTCACCATGGAAACAATAAAGTGGCAAAAAACTCACGCTGAGGGGTCAGCCAGAATATTTTAAACTTATGTGCGAAAGGGTTATTTTATTTCCCAACTAATGACTCATCCAGGCTTTCCAATAGGTTGCACATAAGGGGAATAAAAGGGGCGGAGCGGGGCGGGGGCGTGGCATCACGATGGTGTCTCTCCATCGTGATGTCGGTCAGCCTAGTAGATAGGTTGATGGCTTTAATAAATTGTTCATTTCTTAGTTTAAAAGATAAAATAGACATCATTCAAAACTATAGAGTATTTGAATCGTGGAGTCCTCAGGTGGAGTTGTGCGCAGTTCTTAAACAACCATTAGCTTCACACGCACTCTCAGACTGTGATAAGATGTTGCAGAACCCCGGCAGATAAGCAAATGATGTGAGGAAGTTCTTCACAACAGGTGGATTAAGTGGAGAGAGGGGATGAAGAAGGGATGATGCAGGATAAGTACTGCGGAAGGAGATGAAAGAGGCCCATTTGAAGTGTCAGCGAGACATCAGAGCAGACCTGGGAGAATTGTTAAACTGCCTTTATTTTACCAAGAGCCCCCCCTTCTCTCTGTGTGTGTGTGTGTGTGTTGAGAAAGAGAATCTATCAGGAGCGCCGGTTGATGAGCAGAGTGTGTTTGAGAGAAAGCAAGTGCTGAAGAAAGAGAGGGAGCAAGTCGAGCGACACTGTTGTCTTTGAAGTCGAGAGCTCGACTTCAAGGTGGTACGGAGTGAATCCTGATGGTGTCAGTGCCACTCTGGGTAAAGGAAAAGAGGGCAGCCCAGTTATTTATTTACAGTCTTTTATGCATTTCTATAGCTGCTTCTCTACAGATGCCAAAAGGGATTATGCTAATGGAGCACAGTCCATTAGAATAGAGGAAGTCTTGGTAGTTAGCCGAGAAAAAGAAAGCGAGAGAGAGAGAGGCTGTTTTTAGCAGTCTGCTCAGCGGCAGAGAGCTTCACTATCAGCATGACTCTTCGTAGCTCTGTACACCATCAGATGGCACTATAGGATAAATTTGAGAGTGGCTCCTGCAGCTCTCTGCATGAGGACAGAGAGGGAGCCAGCACTGTGGCGAAACCGACAAGAACAGATGAATGATAAAACCTATAAGCTCTCTGCAGCAAAAAATCTTGTCAGAAGAACGCGTTCGCTCTGTTTGTGTGCTTTTGATCCGGCGAGGTCTTGCCTTGTGGATTCTGCTCTCTCTTTAGGGAAAGCCTGTATTTACGTCATATGGTGCAGTTAATTTATAAAGCAGGGAAATTAATGTTTGCAAACACGGGATGAAATTGTTACTTGTATAAGATGTTACGGAGCTGAGTTATATTTTTGTTGGACTGCATGTGGCTTGTTTAGTGTCAGTCTACTTTTTTAAACATTGACTAGTGTGTTTGCTTTTTTTCTTTTCTTTTTTTTTAAAATCCTGTCAGTTTAATTTTTAAATGATTAAATCTAACCCCTTAACTCTCATCCCCCTTTTTGAAAATGCAAACTTTCCAAACTTAAATGGTTGTAATTCATGAATGCTTTGGAATACAGATTGGCCTCTTTTTAATGAAGACACTCAGCAGATTACTGATGAAGATGAAGCACTTTGAAAAATTAAAGTGTAAAAAAGTTATGGGAGTTTAAATTTACTGTAAAGCAAATGCACTCTACATTTACCTATGCTTAATGATTTTAATGAAAATTAATAAAGATTTCTGATTTCATATAAATTAGCACAGTATCAGTACATTTATTTGAATGCATTAATGAGAGCGATTGAGTGTGAATTAGTCATACTGTCTATCTATTAAATGTGAAGCTGTGGGTTGTAAGCAGTTACTTCAAAAGCAGAATATATATGCTATAACGTTTTGAGTTTCTAAGCTACTATAGTGAGAAATCGCAGGACAGCCTTGACGAGTTTATGTGCTCCTCTCTGTGCATCTTCATGTGATGTGCAGCTACTGTCTGTGTGGGTGTTTGTGCGCCACAATGCATCAGTGTGAAACTGGCAAGCCTTAAAACACACAATATTGACAAACTTCCGTGAGGACGCGAGCAAAAGTGATCTCACTTCCGGGCTCTCCTCGCGCGCTGTATGCGTGTGTTGACTCGCCATTTGAATTCGCCTCTGTGTTACTTTCATGCCGCTGACTGGACGGGGTGGAGTCACATGACTACACACGCGGTAGTATGTTTTTAAGGGAAATAACGAAATAACCGACATGGGAAAATTACGTCGTTTAGAGGTTCTGTTTCAATTACTTTTCGATTAATCATCCAGCCCTAATTCTACTAAACAATTTTTACTTTGTAAAAGATATATTTTACAAAATAATTTTACTCTAAACAAGCTATACAATCAACCAAGCTGTCTTCCAAATTTGGAGTTGATATCACAAAAATTAAAGTTCCCCTGAGATTTTGTTTAGGTGCTGTACCAAAAATAGCCACCGGGTGACACCCACATTCCATTGAATTTTTTTATGCATTCTCCTGTCAAAAATGAATACATTTCTGTCACAATACAATCACTAAATATGGAACATTGAGTCTCAGACCTTTCCAACGATGTATGTTTTGTCAAGATTACAAAAAGTTTTGATTATTAAATAGTGAAGTAAATTTTGTAATATGAAACATGACACCGCCCACTAGGTGGGAGGAGCCTGCTAAAAGGAATTTAAGTACCATTTCCATGGTAACACAATGTCAGCAGATTTCAAAATTATTTTCAAAGAATGAATACTGAGGGTGTAAGCTTTCAAATGAGACTGAATTTATGATTAACAAAATATGTGATAGGAAAAAAAAGGCTAGCGGGACACTGATAGTTAAGGGGTTTCAAGATACTTTTACTGGGACAGAGACTTTTATGGAACATTAGTGAGCTGCTCATTTTAAAGCATAATATTAACATTACAGACATGAATGCTTTTCCAAATGTTAGGTATTTTAATAATTCTACCTAACTTTTGTCCAAATCAAAAGGCACTGTCAGATTTATCATTTGTGGAGCAGACTATCCCAGAATGCACTGTGATGAGCTCAGTGAAAAGAAAAATAAATGTGGCTGATAAATAAATGTGTATTTAATTCTGTTGTGAAAAATATTGATTAAAAAAAGTTTAGTGCCATTAGAAAGTGATTGTTACACAATATTTGAGTGTGGCATGTATTTTTGTTCTTAGATGATTGTATTTTTAGCTTAGCAACATGCTAACATCAAACTATTGAAATCACCTTGTGAGTTGATTTATAATTTACATACTGTTGATATTTCTAAATTTGGTTATAAGGTGTATGCACATACTTATGAGGTTACATAAGCATTAGCATGCTATCTTCATAGGCAGATAATTTCAGTAATTAGATATGTAGAAATTATTTACTTGTGACCGTGTCAGTGTGAACTTGCTCTAGTTCGAATAAAACGTGCTCTCGATGTGCTCTGCTCTTTGGCTGCTTTTAGCCTGCGCTATCCTCCCTTTACACCCACAAATGCACATTTAGGCCATAAATCCACTCCATCTATACATAATGCAGGAGCTGCAACTCTGTGCAAGAGGCCTGTGAGAGGAGCTCTCGTCTGAGGCAGGTCCTCGGCTCCAACCCGAGCTGCGGGCACACACGCTATTCAGCTCACTCGCCTCTGAAAGTGAGACATGAGGTTAAGACAAATTCACATCACATACCAACCTCTGGAATGATCATACCTTTCACACCAGTTATTTTCAGCAGCAGAGTGTGTCTGTGGCGGTTTTGACCTTACCTTCCTGGAGTATCAGTGCTTTGCTATTTAGTGCTTTACTTGAAATCAGGGGTTTAGCATCCATTATAACCACTTTTAGAAATTTCTTTGTTCCCAACTTCCCACCTACTTTTTGGGCAATAAGCATTATTTTTTAACAGTTTAATTTTACTTGATTTGCAATGTGATGGAAGAAATTGTAGCTGACTGTAGAGTTGTCAGAAGTACCGACTTTGGTACCACGTCTGTACTGACAATTTAAAATGTGACGCTTTGAGCGCTGTTGAGCGGATTCGTAAACACCTCTGGATGGCCGTTGCGTTCACGGCTCATCGAAAATATCTGTGATTGGCTACAATGATCAACACTTCAAAAATGTTGTAAATAGTCACCAGTGACACTCTTCACCGAGTGCTCGCACAGATACACATGGAAGCATTTTAAAGCAGCCGTCTATCGCCTGCTTTCAAACGCTTTCAAAATGCTTTCAAATAGGGCTGCACGTTATATCGCATGAGATTGTCACGCGCATTTCGTCAGTAAATCCGGTTCCCTGATTACAGCTAAATCGCCATCACCTGCTTTCAAATGGAGCGGCATTTAATAGACAGAGCCGTAGATCACTGACAAGCCACGCAATATCGTGTTCATATCGCAGATGAATCGCCTTCGATAATGAACGTGATATTGCATAGCTTGTCAGTGAACTACGGCTCTGTCTATTAAATGGCGCTCCATTTGAAAGCAGGTGATGGCGATTTAGCGGTAATCAGGGAACCGGCTTTACTGACAAAATGCGTGTGACAATCTCATGCGATATATCGTGCAGCCCTACTTTCAAAAGTCGGTACTTTTGACAACTCTAGCTGACTGTGTAAAATGACCAAGAATGTTTGCAAATGGTTGCATTGGTCATTGTTTAAGCAGATGCATGCATCTGTAAACAGGGGTGTAAAAAATTGTTGATTTAATAAACAATTATGATGGTTTTAATAATACCCAATGTGTTTCAGAGGCCTGAGAGCGACATCATGTATTGCATCAATTTGTAAGTTTTGTTATTTTCTTCTTCAATTTGCTTTTATTGGAATATTGAAATTTTCAATTAATATTTAATTGTTCATTGCTTGTTTTGAAGGTGGGCATTATTCCCCTATACATGGCAGTCTTCGTTTTTAATTGTAATTTTGTTTCCTGATTAAATGCAAATCTATTGCATATTAAACATCTCATTAAAATGGATAGTTCACCCAAAAATGAAAATTATCCCATAATTTACTCACCCTCAAGCCATCCAAGGTGTATATGGCTATCTTCTTTCAGACGAACACAATCCGAGATATATTTAAAAAAATCTTGGCTCTTCCAAGCTATATAATGGCAGTGAACAACGGGCCGATTTTGAAGTTAAAAAAGTGGCTTCAAAATAAAGGCCTTCTGAAGCAAAGCGATGGGTTTTTGTAAGAAAAATATCCATATTTAAAACTTCATCTAAAATTACTATCTTCCGGCAGATGACCGTACACATACTGTGCAAGTCGACTTGCGCCACAAGAGTAACCCCTGATGCAATGTATGACGTGGGATGTAGGAGTGTTGTAAGCTTTTCGCGATTTTAACAAATAGGGCGGTGCAATAAACTCAAGCTCCTCTTCTCTTATATTGAAATCCTCTGACAATTCTCTTTAAAATTTTTTGTTTTAGACTTGTAATTCGTGACCGGTGTTTTGATTTCCTCTGATCCTCTACGTTTCTGCGTTCGTCATTACGTCATGCGTCGGGTCAGGGGTTACTCTTCCATCGCAAATCGATACGTACTAGTTAATATAGTTTTTAAATATGGATTTTGTTTTTTCACTTCAGAAGGCCTTTATTACCCCCTGTAGCTGTGTGTCCCCCATTCACTGCCATTATAAAGCTTGGAAGAGCAAGGATATTTTTAAATATGTCTCAGATTGTGTTCGTCTGAAAGAAGATAGTCATATACACATAGGATGGCTTTAGGATGAGTAAATCATGGGATCATTTTCATTTTTGGGTGAACTAACCCTTTAACATCTGTTTGTTAATGATATTATCCTTTTTTTAAATATTAAATCAATAATGTACATTAATTCTTTTTAATTAATACATAAATTTTTAAACTGATTGTATGGTTCATTCTAAAATAATCGCATTGCACTGGATTGGATCAAATTGTTTGTTAAAACAAATATTTACACCTCTAATAATAAGACTAGAGCCCACTGCTTTTAAAAAAATTGGTTATTGATTACAGTTACAGTTTGACTATGGGCAAATTATACATCACCTAATTAATATTATTGGACAAGGCTTAAGATTTATGCATTTAATGATAATAATACAAGACTGAATGATTTGACATGCTATATTCAACTTTTTGGAAAACGGCCAAAAAAATTAAACTGAGAATACTGATGCCACCATTCATAATACATAAGTTGGTTCGCTAATATTTCCATAACGTTGTAGCGTGAGATCCCCTGCGTAATTAGAACCCCTGATACTGCCAAAATGTTTAGTTGCTGTTTTCCTCTTCACAATGCATATTTAATTCAGGACCTCTTTTGTGAATTTGTACGTCTTGCCACAAATGCTTCAGATGAATATTGCATGGTGAGCTGTATTGCCATCTCTGCTGCATTCAATATGAACCACACCAAAATGTTTTACTCAGCCCCAAATTGCTCATTACAAAGATAATAAACCTAATCTCATCGCATTCTGTCTGTGAAATTATGTATTGATTTACTCTAAATGCCTGTATTCAGCTCTAGTCAGTAAAATTCATTCATTCTCCATGCATGTTGACTGGGTCATGTGGGCCAGCGCCGTCTGATCTGAGCCATACCCAGTGCTAATAGAGGAATCAAACAGAAGACAGCCGTATTTGATAAGGTTTTATGCAAACACAGGTCCTGGTTGTACTTGTACGAAGCAGAGGAAAAAGGGAGCACCTAATAACCCCTACCTCGTTTTTTTTTTCCCTCTTCCGTTTTCCTTTGGGTAATAAGAGAAGAGAAATGGTGGTAAAATGTCAGAAATATCATGAGGAATAGAAGATCTGAAGCATTGCTTAATGAAAACCTCTGGCCAGTGGCTCTGTGAGGCAGAGAGAGCTGCTGGCGTGGTCGGGCTCAGAGCGGTAATTTCTCACCAGGCATGCAACGCATTCCATTACGCCCGGCCACTGCGCGACACACACACACACACATCGTAATACTGGAGGAGAGGGAAAATAAAGCTAGTGAAGCGCCCATAACAACACTTTTCTTACTCTCTATTGTTGTCTGGAGGCGAAAAGAACACAAAGATTAATGTGCGGGATCTATGTGGCTGAGATTGTTGCGAACAAAAGGCCCCCCTGAGCCAAGTGCGAACCATCAATAAGAGATCACGATCATTGGAATGACCACTCGGAACAGGGAGCCAATTAACCTGGGCCTCAAAACCACCCCCATGGAGCTCCGCTTGTTCCTAGTGTCCATCTTAAACTACCGTTTTGGATGCCTAAAATGTGGCGCTGTAATTCCATTAAAGGGACAGTTGACCCCAAAATTAAAAGTAATTTATGTAATTCCTGAATGACTTTTGTTCTGTGAAACGGAAAAGAAGATGTTTTAAGGAGTGTTTCAGCTGTTTTTGCCCATACAATGAATGTCAGTGTGGTCCAAAATGACACTGGACATTGACTTTTATTGTATGATAAGAAAAAAAACAAAAACAAAAAAACGGAGGCATTTTTCAAAGCAACATCTTTTGTGTTTCACTGCAGGAAAAAAAAAAAGTCTTACCAGTTTGGAATGATCTGAGGGTGAGTAAATGATGAGAGTTTTCATTTTTTGGTGAACTGTCCCTTAAAGGTCTGAAATGAATCGATTTAACACAGGCCTCCAATTTCATTAATGCAACACAATGCCTACATTTCTGGTCTTGGCAGTGTACAAACTTCTTAGTGCTTTGCTTGTTACCTAGCGTAATGCTCAGGGTCAAGGTTCACAAGTGGCCAGCAATCGTTCCGGCTCTGGTAGCCGCCCTCTCGTTTAAGTGCCAGCACACGTCTCTTCTCGAAAGTAACCACTTTTTCAATTACTCTGCCATCAGCTAGCTGTGTTGCAGATAATGGCAGGGTCTATAGCCTAGGCTAGCAACTAAATGTCATCTAAACAGAGACTGTGTGCTATCTGCAGTTAAACAACTCTGCCAAAAACCAGACACTTGTGTGATACAATATAGCTCGAGACGATAGTGGAGATTTACCTTCTTCCCTAGGGTTCGCGTTCTCGGTGAAGCCACTCTGCAAATGCGAAGCATGACTATAAGCATATAGTCATTTACGTAACATGTAGTTGCTGTTTTCGTTTCCGCATGTAGAGTGCTGCTTTTTGCGGCAGCCCCTCAAAAGGGCACATGTTGCAATCCATTTAGCTTCTCTTCAGGTGGAAAAATCCCTGAGGATGAGACTGCCAAACCGAGCATTCATCCTCACTCTGAGAAGTTGTTTTGTTGGGTGAACAGAAGTAAATGCATCTTCAACCGCAAAACCCGTTTATTGTCTTACACTATTCAGCAGTGCTAGCCTCGAGAAAAGGTCTTTTTGTGTGTGTGTGTGTGTGTGTGTTTTTTTTTTTTTTTCGCTTACTGATTACCAACACCACCCTCGGGATGTTAGTGAACTTCACGTAATTACATCTCTCAAGCTAGCCGCTCTCCGCCGAATCAGAAATTCCCACGGCTTCCGTCTCAGACCTTTACAAATAGGTGGTCTCCAAAACAATGTCAGGCGAAAGTCCATTTTTAAAATGATATGCAACATCACTCTCGGTTGCATCAGCAGGTGCGGAGCGTTGTGATGAACAGCTTAATCCATGCTGCTGTGGCCTGTTTCTCCACACCCATTATTTTATTCCTCTGCAAATGAGCATGGACAGGAGGGTAATGAATTCTACCCTCCAGTGAAATGGGAGGATTTTCTATTTGCTAGACACTTCCTTCCCCTTTAACTCTTTCATCTGATGGAGAGTGGACTTTCGGCGGTGGGTGGTGGGGGCGAGCGTCTGACTGATGGTGGGCCACAGCAGACAATCAGAGAAGAGCGAGAACCATCTGTCTCTACCGAGATGAGACGGGCCCGCCAGCTGCAGTGTAAAACATAGCCCATATAAGCAGCGGTCCAAGCCCTAAAATTGGAATCGAGGCACACTTTTGAAAACTGTATTGCATTGCATCAGGCAATACAGCCAAAATCAATATACCCCCAGTGCTGGAATTGGGCTCAAGCGACAATCACCAGTACCGCAGTCAGAAAGACATTTTCAGACAATGCCTTTTTCGCGTTTCGCAATCAGTCCGGCAGGAATGGGAATGGGTGGCCGAAGCCAAGTAAAGCATTTTCCAATCTTGTCTGGCATTCAGCTTCAGTCAACGACCAACAAGCCCCGTCTGAACGGCTACAAGTTGACTTACAACTCAACCCCATTTATAGTCTACGGCGCTGAAACCGCTAGTCCCTATCTTCCATTTCAAGGTGCTACTTGCCGAGGACTATATATATGGGCTATACAATAGTCATTTAGATTATGCGATCGCGGAATTGCTGTCAGTATAAAGGAATGGGGCTTGTGTACGTTTGGGCTGATGCCGTGCACCTGAGCTCCATCAGTGGCGTAGATGAGAAGGGAGCATTAGTTTCCCAGCAGTGGCGGTGGAGCCGGGGGCCCTCGGCGGGTTTCTCCGCCTCTGCTTTTATTAGAGAAAAGTTGTAGAGAGCACTGCAGCAGTGCAGCATGACTGTGGCAACTCATTCCACTCCTGCAGTCTCCTGGGCAGTCAGTCGGCGATGGGTTCCAAATGGGGATTTTCTTTTTTTTCTTTTTTTTTTTTTTTCCTTCTGCAATTCCTCCCATGGTTTAAAACAATTTGTTTTTATGAATCGGTTTTGTGTGTGTTGGAATGTACACAGTTGTAGCTAGCTGGTGCTAAAATAAAGAAACGGTTAATGCTAGATAAATGATATTGGTTGATTTGATCATTTGTATGTGTGTGTTTATATATGTATGTATATTTGAAGACTTCAGATGCAAAAGCCTCTAAGTGCCATCTGAAATTTCTTCTAAAATGAGCAATTTTATCAAGCTTGTATGTTTATGTTCATTTATTTCACTTTAATGGCAATGAAAATTACATATTAATTGCCATTAAAGTGAAATTACTGAACCTAAACATACGAGCTTGATAAAATTGCTCATTTTAGAAGAAAATTTCAGACGGCACTTAGAGGCTTTTGCATCTGAAGTCTTTATTTATACAATTATACAATTTAATAGTGACATACAGTAAGTGGTGACATTTAATGGTGACAATTTTTTAAAAGAACTAAATGCACTGAACTAATTAAGTAAAATACATGTATGTGTTAAACTGATATTAAAGGGTTAGTTCACCAAAAAATTCTGTCATTAATTACTCATGTCGTTCTACACCCATAAGACCTTCGTTCATCTTCAGAACACAAATGATGATATTTTTGATGAAATCCGATGGCTCAGTGCAGTTTATCATTGACAGCAAGATAATTAACACTTTCAGATTCCCAGAAAGCTACTAAAGACATATTTAAAACAGTTCATGTGACTACAAAAAGTATTCTTGTCGCTTCATAACATTAAGGTTGAACCACTGTAGTCACATGAACTGTTTTAAATACGTCTTTAGTAGCTTTCTGGGCATCTGAAAGTGTTAATTATCTTGCCGTCAATGGAGGCCACACTGAGCCATCGGATTTTAATATCATAAAAATTTAAAATCATCAAAAATATCATAATTTGTGTTCTGAAGATGAATGAAGGCCTTACGGTTGTAGAACGACATGAGGTGGAGTACTTAATGACTGAATTTTAATTTTTGGTTGAACTAACACTTTAATTTAGCATTGTCTAGGGAGCTGGGGATTAGTGGCTGATATAATGGTGATAATAACTGATAATACATTGTAATGATGACAACTGATACATGCACCAAATTTAACTTTGACATAATAATGCAAAGTGACATTTAAAAATAACAAAGACCTATTATTATTTATTGACAAGGTTTTCAGCAGATTTTGAAACAGACACACTAACACTTAGATCAAATTAAACTCCAGGAACACAACATGTTTCCTACTATTCACAAGAAGCAGCCAGTGCTGATAATCTTAAATTGACCAAATATTGAACAATTAATTGGTCTCTGATTTGTTTGCACAACACTGAATGCGCTTTAAAAAATAAAGCTATTATTCGTGATATGCAGGCAGGTCACACAGGCTGTTTTTGTGAATAGTCGGCAACATGTTGTGTTCCTGAAGTTTAATTGGTCTCCTTCCATGCATGATGTTGCATTGAATGACCAAATATCCTCTTTCATCTGCTGCTGTGTAGCGTGACAGGTCCATCAGTATTGCTTTGGATGGTGAAGGGGGCGTGTGTTTGTGTCTGAAGTTTCCGAAACTTGAAATTACACAACCTCAGAACTCCACAATACATAATTTATATGGGGGGCTTGTTGTTTATCAACAGTCAGTTGTGTTATAAATAGTATTAAAAAACAAAACAAAACAAAAAACATACTGCCCTCTGTGTAGTGATTAATTCCTTCAGTCAAGTGTCCTCATTATTTAAAGTTGTTTATCCCTGAAAAGCTGCTGGAAAGCTGAAGCAATCTGTATTCTGTAAAGCGCTATATAAATAAAGACGAATTGACTTAAAGTAACATCAACTCCCTATTTACTATGCAGCTTCCTGTTTATGTTATGAATGATTCATCTGTGCATTTTATTCCAAAAAAAACAAACAAACAAAAAATTGTTTGTCTTGGTCATTTTAAATCAAAATATAATGTAGTATAATATAATATAACTTTTACTTCTGAAATGACTTTCCTTTTCCGCTGACATTACTAAGGCTGTGTTGACTAAAAAATAAGTGTAGTCAAAAGTGACAGTAAAAATCTGTTTCAATAAATGCTGTTTATTGCATTTCAAAAAATATTAAGCAGCACAACTGTTTTTATCATTGATAATAATCATAAATGTTTCTTGAGCATCAAATCATCATATTAGAATGATTTCTGAAGGATCATGTGACACTGAAGACTGGAGTAATGATGCATGTATAAATTCTATTTTAAAATATATTTAAATACATTTTTTAATTGTAATTTTTCACATTATTACTGTTTTTACTGTTTTTGATCAAATAAATTGCTTCATTAAAAATATTTAAAAACATTCTTTAAAAAAAATCTTACCAATCTCAAACTTTTGAATGGTACTCTCATCACATTACTAAAAGTCCCCATGTAGTCAATAACTTTATCACTTAAAACTCATCTTTGACCAAAATTACCTATTTAAACGTTTTTTTCCTGTGAAAAAAAATTCTTGATCCCTTAAAATAACTTGAATGTAACTCTACACCCTTGCCTCGTTTAATATACACGGATGTATGAATATGATAATTAGCCCCGCCTCCACTCACTCGCACGAGCTCAGACGTGATCCACTCAGTCAACTTACTGAGGTAAACGCTGCACAATAGTATTGCTTTTTACAACGTCGGACACATAACGGTAATTAATATGATTAGTGTTTTGCTTGATTACATTATCAAACAGCTAATAATGTGTTGCTAATGTTACACAAATCATGTTCACATTCGTAAGACCGCTGCCTTCTTAAAATCAGTATCCCTAGAAACGCTTTGAACAATTCAGAACATCAGTGGAGAAAGGCATATAGTTCATCATAACACCATAATATTCATCATACACCTGCCATATTGCTAAATCTACCCGATTTTTCATATCAACAGAAAAATATTCCGGGATAACCTTCTTTTGAGACTCCCTGTGGTCAGTTATTGATCTGCTAAAGCTCGCCGGCACGTTGACGTGATTGGTTACAAGGTAGTTTGTGACGTCAGAAACACCAGCGATTTCAAACCGTGGGTTTACTGCAGTTTTAAAGAGAAAATACTCAGCAATGATGTTGACACATGAATTTGCACATGGTTTGTCTTAAAGCATGTTAAAAACACCACACAGACATATGAACAACATTAAAAACTTGATTTTCACCATAGGGGGACTTTAAGTAAACTGGGATACATATTATTTAAAATTCCGTATTTAGTGCACATAATATGAGAAATAAACAAAACATTTTAACAGAAAGTCAGCTTACTTCCTCTGGATGCAGTCCTGACAAGGTAGAGTTGGAGGAGAGCTAGCAAAACTGCAGGTTGTGCTGAATGAGGGGAGATGGCAGTAAAAGGAATTACAAATGTGTGCATGCGTGTGTATATATATGTGACCCATTTCACTTCAAACGTTGATGTATTTTCATCCAGGAGGGGGCAGCAGGTAGCTGTGCTGACGGTCTCCTGAGCAGGATGCAGTTAATTAGTTTTTTCTCCCTTATTTCTGCTCTTAGACCAGTCATTTGGGAATGCCATTTTCTTCATCACAGTATCGTGAAGATCAGCAATTATGCTGAAGCAGTGAAATCTTTTTTGGGTAACTTTTTTTTATTCTTCCTCTCGTTCATTTTTTATACAAGCTTATTCCCCTTGAAGTGAACTTGTTATAGATGCTCTAGTTGCTGTGGTAAGACAGCAGATTATTAAAGGATACATTATTGAATAAGGCCAGCATTTCAAGAGTGCTAGGATCCTTTAACTTTTTCATTTTAAAAGAGAAAGGCATTCATCCAAAGAGTCTCTCTGCTTAATTTCCAGTTTTTGGGGTGAATAAGCTTTCGAACCGCATATTTAGACTCATATTGCTCCATATTATGGGTCCACAAAATATTTCTACCGGCATTGCTTCATCTGCATATTTCCATCACCCCAGCTTTGGATTGTAGCCAACCGAATACATTAGAATAAGAAAATATTACAAGTATTGATTTATCATTAATAAATCTAGGTTGATGTATTGATTGCAACATTGGATGCCTTCCAGATTAACAATATGTTTTACAGCCAGGGCAGCAGAAGAAATGAGATCATACTGGCATGATTAATGAAGTAAATTCGCTTAAGGATACAGCGTGAAACGGTTCGAAGTTGTGTGTTTGAATGCAGCCTTCAATAATTCTGCCTAAATATGCGACGCTTCCACACCGAAGGGAATTCTGCTTATTGTTGTCCATTTGCATAATTTTGGTAAATCTTTTATATAGTCGGGTGAACATTCCTTTTGTTTATTAGCACTGAGTGAAGTGTTTTTTTTATGAGCCAGGTTTGTTTATATGAGATGGTTTAAACAGGAGGGTTCTGGTGTGCTTTGGTGGAGATTAGAGTCGTTGTTTATTTACCGCTAAATGACTCTATGCAAGTCAAATATGAGCTTTTAAAGTGTCTCTTGAAACTACAAGCCAAAACATTTATGAATTTTAGAGACTGAATGTGTTAATGAATATTGTAACCTACTGGTTTACCATCCATAGTGAATAGAGAAGAGCCATTTGAGAGTGTGTGAAATACATAACAGTGAAGCCTGAAGGAAAACAACTGTGTGTGAATAGATCTGGAAAGCACTAGTGTGCAGAAATCACATTAATGCACTCTATGGGCTGTGGCGTGCTCCTCCGTTAAACAAATATTACATCACGTTACATAGGCGAGTTTTTAAACGACTTGCATTTGACCTCCAGAGTTCCTCCGAAACACTAAGATTAAATCAATGTGTGCTGAAACTGGCTGCTGGTAGAACTGATGTCCTCAGCCTATACTTGAAGAAAAACTGCTGCATGCACAATTTTTTTTTTTTTTTTTTTGGACAGGGAGAGAAGGAGCCATTGGGAATGAAAGAAGCAAATTTAGAGCCGGCTGTTGAATTTTCCACTACAAAAATTTCAATAAGCAATCTACTTTTTTTTCTTTTTTTTTGTGCCATCATAGCAACCTTTGTTGATTCTGGTGATGTTAGGTTAAGGCAGACACGTCGAGAATACTCAGGAGGGTAAGCACTAATGTCATTTAGTGTACCAAAAGCAAAGCATTAAAGGTACAATTTGTAGGACCTGCCACTAGAGGGCGCACTACCAAAACAATAGCAATCGCGTGGTTGGTTGACGCTAAGAAGGTGCGTGGAATGATGGGATTTGTTCTACCCAACCGCTGACGGCCATCAATCAGACGGAAAGATAAATCATGGATTTAACGGATGAGGTAAAGTTTTATAAACGTATAAACTATGGATCAGACGCATCCTCGCGCAGGTCTAGAGACGCGAAGCCCCGCGTTTGGCGTGTATGCCCCATAATACTAATCGTGTTGATCGTTATAATGGCATACATTTTCTGTAAAGATACGAATCAAAACAACTCACCTGTCGATTAAAACACAAGCGAGATCGCCATCTCTTTCTAGTTGAAGTTTGTTGCGAAGCTCTCTCCATCTCGAAAATGCAACACCGATATTGATCCTCGCTCTTTCTCTCCTCTTGTCCCAAACTCTTCTTGGGTCGTTCGGTTGGCCCATACGCTTACGTTTATGGGAGCTGTCCTTGTCGACAGAACCAGCGGCAGATGGTAAACAGTAATTATGTCCCATAAATAAGTAACACAATCCACCATAAAACGTGCAAGAAGTAAATAAGGAACTGCTTGAAGCAAGCTAGTGGTTTGCCGGACGCTAGACACTACTTCCGCATTTGTCCACGACACTGTTGTCATGTGGTTTCTACGTCAGTAAAGGCGGTAACAAAGGGTAACTGACGTCATTGATAGGCGACTGCACTGCCCCGTGTCACTGTTTAGAATGGGAATTTTCTCAAGATTTACAAGTAGTTGAAAACATTAGAGATATTGTTAGTAATCAGCTGGACAAAATGTATAACACTACCCTAGTGGTTTTTGGATATTTTACTGCGAATATCTTACAAATTGTACCTTTAATAATAAGAATGTCTGATACTTGCGGTATACAGTCGAGAAGCTACGCTTTTGTATAACTGTTTTTATTTATTTTATTATA
This sequence comes from Megalobrama amblycephala, assembly GCF_018812025.1. Taxonomy (NCBI): domain Eukaryota; kingdom Metazoa; phylum Chordata; class Actinopteri; order Cypriniformes; family Xenocyprididae; genus Megalobrama; species Megalobrama amblycephala. The sequence goes on along the minus strand of NC_063044.1, from coordinate 56,755,901 downwards.
ATCGTAATACTCAAGCGATATGTCTTATTTTGGCATTGCTTTTCAAAATCCCTGGTGGCTCTTCAGGCAGGCACTCTTGAGATTTTGGTAGCCCGAAAAGTATTTAACTAACCCAAATAAAAAAATACATATTTTTTATGTAGTAAATTGGACAAGAGTTGAAATATCAATCAAAAACGCAAACAAAAACACAAATATCCATTTGGTTCTAACTTAACTAAAATTTCTATGAATTTTTTGGTCTTTTTTTTGGCTAAGTAGAACTGAAATACCGGTGTAAATCCATGGGCCTCTTAACATTTTCACACACAGTAAAAGTAAAAAGTTAATCTTTGGCAAAATTACATTTCCTTAAAGGTCCCGTTCTTCGTGATCCCATGTTTCAAACTTTAGTTAGTGTGTAATGTTGTTGTTAGAGTATAAATAAAATCTGTAAAATTTTAAAGCTCAAAGTTCAATGCCAAGCGAGATACTTTATTTAACAGAAGTCGCCTACATCGAATGTCCAATTTGGACTACATCCCTCTACTTCCTTCTTTAATGACGTCACTAAAGCAGTTTTTTGACTAACCTCCGCCCACAGGAATACACAAGAGTTGCGTTTGTAGAGTGTGTTTGTCGCCATGTCGTCGAAACGCTGTTATTTTCATCCTGCAGTCCAATCACCGGGTCTGATTCCGGCTCAAATTGATAGGGTAAAATTAAAGACATGTTTACAATAACACTGAGCGTGTGCATCTCCACGTTATGGTAAGAGGCGTGACCTTTCCGGGCAAGGTTCGCTAAGCTGCTGTCGAATCACAACACAGGAACCGCTGGCACAATCAGAACTCGTTACGTATTTCTGAAGGAGGGACTTCATAGAACAAGGAAGTCATCAGCCCGTTTTTATGACAGTGGAAACAGCGGTATACAGATAAGTAAATTATGTGAAAAATACTGTGTTTTTTTACACGCGAAACATGAACACATGTTATATTGCACACTATAAACACAATCAAAGCCTCAAAAAACCACGAAAAACGGGACCTTTAATAGTCTAAACATAAACACTGTTTCTGTCACTGCAACTTCCCGAACACACACACACACAAGACACTAAATATGTTCAACCTAAGCTAATGCTGGATATAGGCTTTATTAATTTACCCTATTATAGTGCACACAGTGCTTCACATACACACTTACATAGATGTTGTGTTTTATATAATGACCACTAGGTGGTGTTCTAAGTGTATGTTTTTCTTGATTGGTTTTTCCTGAAGAGTTGAAAATGAAAGTAAAAAAAATAATGCATGTTCGTTACGTTTTACCACAAAGCTCTGTATCTTTATCAAACACATTAGTGATGTATTTCTCATCCATCTGCAATTAATTGGAATGTTATTACTTGCCAAGTAATACTTATTTACTTGGCCCGCCCAGTCGGTGGATAGAATAGCGAACTGCTTATCACTAACACACACGCGCGCGCGCGCCAAGTAACGTGCATCAGCTAAACTTCTCTGCGGGCAAATCGGCATGATCAAAAACAGATTTTTCCTTTAAATAACAAGTCAAGACAGTGAACAACGCAAATCAAGAAAGAAACTTTATTTCACTATTTAAAGATAGGGCTGTGATTTATGTTGGTAGCTCGACTGGGAAAACACATTAGCCCCAGGACGTCAGGCTAGCGATTTTTGTGAGCCCTGCTTTTTATATACAGTGTTGGAGGTAACACATTACAAGTAACACAAGTTACGTAATCAGATTACTTTTTTCAAGTAACTAGTAAAGTAACGCATTTCTTTTAATTTACAACAAAATATCCGAGTTACTTTTTTAACGCAAGTTACTTTGTTTTCCTATTTATTGGCTGACAGCTCTCCTTTCCTCCATGTTGAGAGAAATCGGGAGTGCAGAGTGTGCGCTGTGTTAACATGATGGTTATTCTAGAGTACTTCTGGACTAAATGTGAGCATACATTTACTCATTCTTTTGTAATCCAGAATGGCAGCACGGCTGAAAGTCTTGTTTATTTGAGCTGCGCCCTCTACTGTGTAGACGTGAATGTGCATTTCCTTCAGCCTGAGGCTTATTCATTTCACTTTCGTGAATTAGTCATTACTTTAGTTTAGTGAATTAGTTAAATATATATGTAATATAAGTGTTAATTTAATAGAGCATTAATATGATAAAATACCTTAGCAATAAATTTCTGATACTGAATAATAAAACGATAATGGCCATCACATTGGAACTTGGCTTTTGTATTGTTCCCCTTTAGTAATTTATGAGACTAGTCTCAAGTGAAGGGTCTCACTATGCTGAACCATATCTAATTAATTTAATGTTTATGCCGATAATCAATATTGATCCAACTCACATCAGCAAAGAAGTAATCGTATGGGTTTGATATTGACGCATTCACAGCAGAATTACACACAATATTATCATTCACTGATAATGAATGCATCATTTGTTTTTTCCCCTTCCCATAACATTTGCTTCCTTTGAAGATTAGACTAGTAATTATTCTATCATCGTGACAAATGAAAAATATCCTCCAATCTTCCTTCAATTCAATTAATCTGTGCTTTATTTCCTGCCTGGGTATTTGTAAGCATGAGCAGTACCCAACCATGCAGTAAATTCATTGATGTTCTTCTCTAGTTTACGACTGAACATTATGTAAATGTTCATTTTTGAATAATTCAAGCTGGGAGTCATTTGCATAGAGGAGCAGGATTGGAGGCCATTTGTTGAGGGAGGCAGGTGGAGGGGTTGAGTGATGTGTCACCTAAATGCATGTGACCTTTCCAGTTCAACCTGGATTCTTTGCTGCTTTTGGGGTTTAGGGTCCTTGTAGCAAGCAAGACAAATCACACAAGATCTCGTACTACAATCTGGACAAAGACGGCCCAGTTTGCAGATATTAAGCCAGTGGTATAGAATAACAGTATGTTTTGGCGGCAGAGCTAAATGTTGCTAATTTCCTGTTTTGGACTGTTGTTTTTACAAGGTGTTTTCAGTTGTGTTATGAGAGAATTTTGTTTTGAGAGTGCCAAGCATATGGCTTTCATTTAGACCAAATGTAAGAGAAGTAAAAGAGCACACACCGCCTTTTTCCCTTTCCTTGAATGTCATAAAAAGCCTTTTGTCATCCACTTTTATCTTTTAGAAAAAGAATCTACTCGCTCCATTCAACAACATTAAATTTAAACTCACCGTTATCAAACCACATAAATGGGAGTTCACTGAGAAGGTAGAATAGCAGTTAGATGTCCTCCAGCATGACCCTGGGCTCTGATGGGTTAGAGCAGTGATAATGTGAACAGTTTAAAGGGATAGTTCATCCAAATATGAAAATTCTGGCTTTTTTTTTTTTTTATTCTTATCATGTTGTTTCAAACCCATACCTGTGGTTTTTTCATTCTTTCTTTGAAACAAAATTTTGAAAGGTTTTTGTGACAGATCATACGAACATCATAATGGCAGATCAAAAGGCATAATAAAAGTAGGCCTCGCCAATATAATACTATATTCCAATTTATTTAAGCCTTTCACATTTTCAGTGAATAACAACAGCTTTCAGTAGTTGTTCCTCACACATGGCGACAGAAGCTTATGAGTTAGATAAAAAACTTCTTTTAAAAGTTTAAAAATTAGCTTTCTTAAATGTAAGTATGGCTGCAATCGAAAAAAATGAAAATCATCAACAAATGGCATTATCGATTAGTCGCGTCTGCCCACCGTGCGTGGAAAACTTCCGCCAGTCACATCAAAATTACAACACTAAATAACGCATTTCTATGGACAAAATGCATCTTAAAAATAGTGGAGGAAACAGAGTGAGCTGCTGCGGGAAAGGTGCGTGATCCAAGCTTCCCAAAACATGAGAATTATTTATTTTAAGCTTCAAGCTACATTAGCGTAATGTTTAACATGGCTTGCCCTGTCAGGCGCGTTGACAGATGCGTGTGCAGTTTGTTTAATGTGTGATACATGTATGTTTCCTCAGCGCAAAACTTTCATTTTACGGTTATATCCTTATCTGTAAGTGTTACAATTAAGGCATTAAGGCTCGTCCTGACTTTACTGAATGAACTTTACTGAGCATGCGCGTCAAACAGACGGTATGCATTAGAGAGGGAGACAAATAATATTCAGCGCAAAAACATTCATTTTGCTGAAATATCTGTTGCTGGACGTTAAATTTAGGTTTAAAAGTCTGCATGTAATTCAAGTATTTTATGAGAGTGGTAACTGTCAAGGGATAACTGCGTGTAGTTGAATATAAATGTAAGACGTTTCTTACATTTACAGGATAAAGAAATGACATTAAGAGGTTACTGTGTTCAGAGTGAGAGTGTGTGTCCCTGCTGAACTCTTATCTGTTTACACTGAGTTTGTGTTTTTCTTTATTATCTGTATTATTATGTTCATTTTTAATGTAGTTTAAACTGTCCTTTTGCTTTATAGCTTGTTTGCATATAGCATTTTGCATATATTCAATATGTTTTCACAGCATTAAGTTGTTTGAAGGGCAGCATTGGGCCGGATGTGGTTGTCAATAAAATAAAAAAATAAAATATTTCTATTTCATCTGACTAATCGATTAATCAAAGAAATAATCGGCCAACTAATCGATTATCAAAATAATTGTTAGTTGCAGCCCTAAATGTAAGTTTGGTTTTTTGATACATGCCATTCAGGCCCCTTTTACACTTGTGCGTTTTTGTTTTAAAATGCCGTTTTAAAATTAAAACGATCCTTATCTACACTGGCGTTTCCACAGTGTTTCAGAAATGATCTCCGTCTACACTACACGGCCGAAAACACATGTCACATGACTGTTCATGCTCACTGGGCATTCGGGTACAAGTGTAAACAGTTGCCTCTTGTGTATGTAGACAGCTGCAGTATTAAAAAAAATGCTAAAAATGACAACAAAGCCAGCAAAAATTGCAGTTCAGTCTCCATGTTATTGTTTACACTGTCGTCAAGGATACACAGAGCGAACGTGGGGAGCAACACCAATGTTTTCAAAAGTCTCTGTTTTGGTTCGTTTACATTGAAATGCAACCCCGCCGTTTTTGAACTAAAATGGGCTCTGCAGCGTTTTTGAAAGTCTCCGTTTTCGAGATTCGAGATTCGAAAACGTCGGCGTAGCATAAACGACTGCCGTAACTGTAGCAAAACGTATGCGTTTTAAAATGAAAATGCACTAGTGTAAATGAGGCCTCAGTGTTTAATGCAAAATCTCAATGAAATGTACAAATTACTGCAGAGGGATCCGATTGATTGCTGTCCTGAAATTGCCCTCCATCCTGACTGTCACTGATTGTCATTGTGTCACATTATGAAGCAGGAAGGCTATTAGTAACTCCAGAGCAGCTCTTTATTAGAGCCAAGTGTTTTCTTCCTCATTATTGCAAACACACAGGTTTCTTTTCATTAAGCAGAAGTGGCCGAACCTGGTTGTAACAGTGCCGTTTTAATCGCTTTAGTTCTGCTGCATATATATATATATATATATATATATATGCATGCTACCTTTGCTACCTTTCAAAGGTAATAAATAAATAAAAATAAATAAAAAACAGCATTTTTGTAACATAAATGTCTTTTTACTGTTGCTTTTGATCAATTTAATATGTTCTTTCTCAATAGAAGTCTTTACCAAAATGTGCATGCCAGTGCAAAACAAAGTAAATAAATTAATAAATAAAAATTGAACTTGCTACGCATTGCCACAGCTATAAAATAAATGGACCATATTTTCATCCTTAAAAGGCTTGATTTGGACTCAATTCAGAGGAAGGTGAAATATCAGCTGTTAGCACGAATGCGCAAAATCTTTAGTCTTAGTTAATTTGCCCACTTGTTTTGATGCACCAGATGGCACTCTGTAAACAGTAAAGCATTTCTTGTAGATTTGCTTTATTGCACCAGGGCTCAACTCATTGGGCATAGCCGACAACCTCAGATGCTTGTTGTTGTTGTTTTTTCTGTCCTCTTCGTTGCTCGGCGCATATCAGGAGTGTGTAATGCCTTCACCAGTTAATCCAGCTCCTTACAGAGAACATTACCTTTTTATGTCCCAGTGTTAAACTGTATAAAGTATCCCTCAGGCTACATCCGATCACTCTCACCATGATAAGAGCTAACGGAGTGTATCAATTGCTCATGAGTTCCCATTCTCCACGAAATAAGGAGAGGCAGCGGGATGTGGATTCTGAACCCGGCAGCACTTTCACAAATGAAGGCTCAGTCCCTGCGCCTCTAATCAATTACCTGATATTTTCTCCTCTTTACGGTATCTCGCTCACCATTTAGCTCACTAAGAGACAGGTTTGCAGCAAAGCCTATTGTGGGGGAGGATTCTATAACTCTCTCCTCAGTGCGCTAATGGAGGAGGAAGAGGCAGGGGGTGAAGTCGGAGGCTAGCAGCGGCCTGAGCCGAGCAATGCCAACGGGTGCTGCCTGCAACGGATCTGTCGTTGCACCAATGTGTCGGTCTGCGATAGCAAGCGTGCGTTTTGATAAACGAGTTTAATAAATGAGGGTTTTGCTCCTATAGCCCAAAATAGACACATCCTTTTCTCTTGTTCCATTTTCTATAGCATAACCTAGTAAGCTACCTCGCTGCCTACTGCCTACATAGGCAGCAGTTTGACTTTCAGTTCATTTCAACAGAGTTCACTGAAGCGTGTAGCAAAGCTAACCACATGAGACTCTTATTAGCATAAAATACAAAGCACACATGAATGCTGGGTAAAATTATTCATTTTAATTACATTGAACCTTGATAGTTTTAAGTGAAACGTTCAGGACATTCATTTTTAAGTGCCATCCTGTCATCTCGTCCTCCATGTTTTTTTTTGTTTTTTTGTTTTTGTCTCTGTGCAAAGGATGTATGCAGTCCTGCTTTTCAGATATGGTCTAAGGAGGCAACGTAATTATGATTTCTAGGGATGCACAATTTACTTGTACCGTTTTGGTTATTGGCCAATGTTATATGTTTGTTTAATCATTTTGTTTAACCGTCAAAAGTATATAAAACTTTATATTTAAACATTTGTAATTTACTGGTCAATATTGAGCTGTGCATGCTCATTTACCTTTTTACATTTTGCCATCATCTACTGCTCTTTCATTAAACAGTGCTATTTTAGTATTATGTATATGCTAATATTTTTTGCATTGGTTTTTATTTTTTGGATTTCATTTTAATTTTAGTTTGTTTTACTAATTTAAAATTTTATATTTTTTATTATTTTGTAATATTTCTATATATCTTTAATTTAGTTTTATTTTAGTTTTAGTAATTACTTATTTATTTCAGTAAGTTGCCAAGTTTTTAATTTTCATTTTTTTTTTTACATTTTTTTTTTATCTAAGTTTCATATTTTATTTAAAGGATGGTTCACCCGAAAATTAAAATTATCCCATGATTTACTCACCCTCAAGCCATAGGTGTGTATGACTTTCTTCTTTTAGACGAACACAATCAGAGATATATTTAAAGGGGCTCTATGTAAGATTTTTACTTTAATAAAGCATAAAAATACCCCTATATGTTTGCAGATATTTAGGAAACATGCTAAGTTCACCTACTTGTTCCTCAGAAAAACAATGCTACAGCCAGATTTTCTACTTTGAAAACGTGCGTTCTGTGTCGGAATTAGAGATGTTCCGATACCCCTTTTCCATTCCCGATACCGATTCCGATACCTGAGCTCAGGGTATCGGCCGATACCGAGTTTCGATCTGATACCTGGGTGTGTATCTGTATATATATATACTACTAGCCCTGTATGAATTGATAGAATTATTTATGGTGTGCTTCAGACTTATCCCTTAATAAAACAAGAACAAAAATATACAGTGAACTAGAGTATTTTTATTATCTGACATAGGCTACATTTGTCAGTTATATTATTTATTTATTTTAAGTGAAAAAAAAGAACTTCAAATGCAGCCACAAATCTAACACTGTAAACTGAAAAAGGTATATTAGTTTTACAATATAACTATAAAAACAGTGCAACAAATAAATCTAGGAATAAAATTAGGCTATATAAGAAAATAATCTCTTTAAAACTTGAAGTCCAGAAACAATTTTGTTAAATAAAAATCTCACGTTTTCGACGACTGACAGCAGCTGGTCATCCAGAACAATAAACCCGACAATTTTGTCGGTTATCTTTATTGTCTTTTGAAAACTTTTCTCTTTGTTTGAATGAAGCTGGCACGCCTCATCCTTCTCCATCTTAAGCGCGTCAAACGCCCGAATCGCTCAATTCGCACCGCGTCATTCACGCGAATCGCGCCGCAGGGAGTCAATTCGCGTCTTTGCATTGACTTAACATGTAAATCACTCGCGCTTATCGCTTCATTCGCGTCTGGTGTGAACGCAGCATTAGCCTTTATGTAACCATCGTGCTGCGAGGGGTGACGCGTCTTCAAATGCTTTATTAAGTTATTTGTGTTAAAGTTGCCAATACTTGTGCCACTCGAAATTGCAGCATTGCATATGAGACATGTCGCCGTTTTACTGGTCTGAAATACTGCCAAACAGCAGACATACTGCTAGCGAGTTTTCACTTCTCCGCTGCTCTAAACAGTGGTTGCTTGTGGCATCGCAGATTCTACCTGACCTAAAAAGCCTCTGAATCCATCTAAATATCTCTATGAACAACAGCATATTAAACCACATAAATGAACTCATCAGCTTACAGTGTGTAAGTCTCCTCAGCTTTCATTGTCAATTTGCGCTCCCTATTGTTGCTGGCAACCCGCGTCTTTGAACGAGGGTGCGGGGCAAACGATATTTTGAATTTGGACTGCAGTACCTATTTCGAACACTGGGTGTCATTATTACATAGAGCCCCTTTAAAAATATCCTTCATCCTCCAAGGTTTATAATGGTTGTGAATACGACTGCAGGGGGGTCAATAAAGGTCTTCTGAAGCGAAGTGATGCATTTTTGTAAGAAAAATATCCATATTTAAAACTATAAATTCAAATAACTAGCTTCCGGTGGACGATCGTAAGCAGAATGCGGAAGTGTATCCTTTGACCTGACACACAACATAATGACGAACACGGAGACGCAGAGGATAGAGCAAAACAACTCACCGGTCACGGTGAGTTTAAAATGATCTCTTTAAAAATGATCATTTTTAAAGAGAAATTTCAGAGGATTTTGATATAAGAGAAAAGGAGCTTAAATTTGTTGCACAGCCCTATTTGTTTGAACCATGAGAGGCGTCTAAGCTTATGAAACTCCCACATCCTGCGTAACACATTGCATCAGAGGATTACTCATTTGGTGCAAGTCTGCTTGCGCATTCTGCGTACGGTCGTCCACCGGAAGCTAGCTATTTGAATTTATAAAGATTTAAATATGGATATTTTTCTTATAAAAATGCATCGCTTCGCTTCAGAAGGCCTTTATTAACCCCGTGGAGTCGTATGGATTTTTTTTTTTATGGATGGATGCATTATTTTTTACTTCAAAATGCAGCCCCCCATTCACAACCATTATAAACCTTGGAGGACTAGGGATATTTTTAAATATATCTCTGATTGTGTTCGTCTGAAAGAAGAAAGTCATATACACCTAGGATGGCTTGAGGGTGAGTAAATCATGGATTAATTTTCATTTTTGGGTGAACTATCCCTTTAATTTTAGCTTTATTATGTTAATTTTAGTCAACAAAAGTTAAATGTAATGTTTTTACGTGTATGAAATCTCAAAATCTAAAAATTTCATACAATATATTGTAATGTTTTAGTGTTTTTTTTTTTTTTTTTTTAAACATGAAAATGATGTTATGTCTCAGCCCAAATTTCAATATCGGTGCCTCCCTAATAACTTTCTTTTAAAACAGCCTTCATGTTACATATATTGCCTTAAGATGCTTACAGTAGGCAGCTTACCATTTTATTTTATTTTTTCTTGCTTATCCTCACACGTCATGCATGTTGCTTCTGCATTGGTTCTTTCCTTTAGGGCCTGCAACTTGTAAAGTATGATTATGATGCCCTGCTTTTATCTAATAGAAAGTGAATGCTTTTCTATCAAGTGTGATATCAGTGGTGCTTCTCGCACATTATTTAGCACCAAAGTCAGACCCCAAATTGGCCACTAATCCAGCAAACGGACTAGCGGGAAGAGTTTGGTCAGCCAGACGACCCTCTCGGCCAGGGATATCGCTCTCATCAGTCGTGAAATTGTACCTACACCCTGGTCTATTAATGGGAATTGATTGGTGTTTGCCTGGAAAAGATCGAGAGCTAGCCTCACCTGTTCTCTGATCTTATCGGCCATGAAATGAAAAAATCCACTCATCCCAGAATTAAACGCAGCATCAGATTTTTTTCCTGCCTTGTCCTCTGAAATTAAACTTCAGAACCTCTGCTCATCAGCTCCTTTTAAATCATTTGAACTAAGGCAAGGACAAAAGAAGCAATGTTATTTGTGAATTACAAATCTGTGAAAGGAGAATTTGTGCATTCTGTGGAAAAATAGCATTTCATGTAAACCCCTGAGCACAAATAATATTATGTTGTTTCTTGAAAGGATGCTCTTCCTTCATTGTCACATTCTAGGGCACTATATAGGTTCGTAAAATTACCTTGTTTGGGCCCAAAAAGCATGCCTTCAGTAGGGTGACATGATAGGTTTCTTCAGCAACTCTTGCATTAAGGGATTCAGTCTTGCTGGCTTCCTGTTCTGCACTTTTCCCCTATGGAAATCTCTCCCTCCAGTGCTAGTTACAGAGCCGGCCACATTCTCTCTGCTTCGTCCACTGCTATAAACTAGGCTTTGGGAATAGAAAATAGAAGATGTATTAGTATGTATGAAGTGTGTAAATGAAGACATGGCGGCGTGTGCATATTGCAGACGTAAGGGAGTTTTGAGGGATTTCTCCACGCTCCAGTCCACTTCAGCCGCATATTGTAGCCTCATCAATAAATTATATATTAATGCTTCCTTCTTCTATGCTAATCTGGGGCCAAAAGCCACATGCTCAATCCAGAGGTGCTAGAAAGCACTCTGGAGGTTGGACATGCATGAAAATAAACTGAAATAGAATCTTGAAATGCTACAAGCTTTGATCTTTTCCATGAAGTGATGTCACAATCATGCTGTTGTGTTTATCAGGAAAAAGAATGACATAAAAATGGCTAGTTCGGGTATTTTAACTAAGGCTGGCTTTAAACTGAAACTGATAAGAATTTAAATATATCAGAGTTGCATGCTTTATACTAACGTTTTTTGTCTTATGTACCCCATAGTTTGCTGCAGAATTTTTAGCACAAGGACAAAACGAATCATTTTTTGCCTTTGTTGCGGTGTGAATGAGTTCTAAATGTGAGTTTGCAGTCGGTATTGAATGTGATGAAAGAAAGACAGTGTGCTGCAAAATAGTGACAAGAAACAGCTTTCATCTTGAGTTGTTCTTGCAGGCTGCATCATACAGTACAGCACAATCCACAAACAAATGACTCTTATAACCCAATTTTTTTACTGAACCAAAAACATGCAGCGGGACCAGTGTTACGTGATTTGCGAAGAAATTAATTTTATGGGCTAATTCATTTCTGTGAAAATAAAACCAAACTTTGCAAACAAACTTATGAGATTTTTAGTGAATCAAAACACATCCTGCGGGAAGAGTGCAGTCCAATTCATGAACAAATGACTAAATCGCCATCACCTGCTTTCAAATGGAGCGGCATTTAATAGACAGAGCCGTAGATCACTGAAAAGCCACGGAATATCGCGTTCATTATCGCAGATGAATCGCCTTCGATATTGAACGCGATATTGCGTGGCTTTTCAGTGATCTACGGTTCTGTCTATTAAATGCCGCTCCATTTGAAAGCAGGTGATGGCGATTTAGCGGTAATCAGGGAACCGGCTTTACTGACGAAATGCGCGTGACAATTGCATGCGATATATCGCCCAGCCCTGGTTTGAATGGTTTGAATCAGGCATTAATTGAACTGAATATATAATGCAGTGTGTGTGTCAAATGTATATATGTATAATTAGGGGTGTAAAGGTACATGTGTTTGTACTGTACAGACATCACGGTTCGGTGCTGATAGTCACAGGCGATCCACACTCCAATCCATAAGGGGGCATGCGTGGTAATGCAATGCTGTTTGCTAACCGGCACAACAGGAAAAAGCACAGAAGAAGAAGAACAGATATGATTAGACTTGAAATCTCTCAACCAGTGTTTCAGCTGTGGAAAAACATCAATAAAACAGCAGAATAATATCTCATGTAGCATTACATTCACCTCAGGCAAGTAATTTAGTGTCTACAGCATGTTAGTTCACTATATAAATGAACTCTAGGGAGGAGCATTTCACTAAATATATGCACTATATTAGCTGTATTCAGGTCAATGACGTAACGTCATTTTTTTTTTTTTTTTGTCCAAAGGCCTTAATAATAATAAAAAAACAAAGATATGACATCCAAAGTATGTTAGGTAGTACATCTAGATCTCTTTTATCGAATCCTAAAGGTTTTAATTATGTTTTGCTACATATAAATGTATTTTAATGATTTTGAAGTGTCAAAAGTTGTTTATGTTTATAAATGTTTATATAAATGTTAAATGTTTATAACATCATATATCAACATAGTGCAAAATGATATTATCATGTGACAAGGACCACATGGTCATGAAGCAAAGTAACTAACTCTCTCCTAACTATTTGAAAAATAAGTAATAACTTACTTATACGCATGTCCTAAAACATCAGTTCATTTGGTACAACCGCTATAAAACATGGAAAATATTTTAAAAACTTGTACTAAATATAAAATATTTGATTGTCCTTTTGCTAACTAGATAGCAAGCTAACTAGCTGGCTAGCAAGATATCAGCCTGTTAGCATTTTTTGAAAATATCATCATAACCAAAAGTGTCATTCAGTAAAAACGAAATTTTGGTTAAACCGAATGACTTTTTTGGTGACAAATTTTGTCCATTTTTGTAAAAAATGACAAAAGCATTCTTAATTGATTATAAAAACCACAAAATCTCATTGTTAACACTTAATAAAACTTCAAAATGAATTTTGAAACTTTTAAACTTAAAATTTAAGTTTTTTTACACTCTTAAAAACCTTATTCGTCAATGAACCATTCATTATATTTACTTTACCTGTTAGTAATGTCTTGATTATTTTGTTTAAATAAATTTGTTGTGAAAACAAGTTATGACAGTAACTGTGTAAATGATCATATTTCAAAAATTAATTGGAGTAGAAAAATAATTGAAAAATAATTTTACAATTAGATTTAGAAGTTAATGCAAAACCTGACTCTTTTTTTTTTATTTTGTTATTGTGTTATTATATCTAAACAAATAAATAAAATAATAGTTTAATAGTTTGGACTCTGTTGTTAATTGTAACCATTAATATTATAGTAATGCAGTTTACAGCGTTAGCTGAGATAGCTTTTTTATCCTTAAGAAAAAATGTTATTTATAAATGAATTTATTTAAAGAGAGAGATGCTTTACACATATATATATATATATATATATATATATATATATATATATATATATATATATATATATACATTTGAAATTTTGAAATACAATAAACCATTTCTCCTATCTTGTTTTAGTTTCAGAGGGAAATAAAATTAATCAAATAAAATAAGCACACCAAGCGAGATGTTGACATTTAGATGCTCGTGCCTTTAACCTTCTCACATAAATATCCATATTCAAAACTAATATCATATTTCAGGAAACACATTAATGCCTATACGTCTTTCACATATGCATATACATTCTTTAGTACATTTCACTGAAAGATATATTAATGTGGCAGTTTAATTAGGCAGACCTACAGAGATATTGATTATTCACTAGCCCGGGGTAAAGTTTTCCTTCTCTTCGTAGTCATTTATCGATCTCTCTGTGGGGAAGATTGACAGTCACTGTGCCTGAATATCAAGTGCCCCACCATACTGAAGGTTGGCAGTTTTAGATTCTCCACAGTCTTACTTGCACTCTCTTCATCACCGGCCCAAAATATCTGTGTGTATCTCACTTCCCCTGTGTGTTATTGATAAAAATATGGCAATCCTTATTAAAATGATGCATTATGTATAGTGAAATTTATTCATGGACATACTTAAGAATCAAGGGTTGGTTTAATTTCAAAAGGGACAAGGAATTTGAACTTTCCACAAGGGTTTTGTCCCTCTGGAATTTAAGGTAGTTAATTTTTATTTATTTATGTATTTATTTTTGGAGAAGACATGCTCAAAAAACATTATTCATTGTGTATGCTAGTTTTGCTTTCTAAAAAAAGTAATAATGATTATACCTGAAATGCACAGACACGAGTTCAAAATCTGTATTCAGTGGATAAGAAAAAGATATCTGTGATAAGGATTATAGATTCTGACATGCAAACAAACCGTTCTCATGAATATGGAAAATTTAAGGCAAGTTACCTCCCCTCAGGCAAACACATTCATGCAAAGCTTAAATATCAGTGCTTTGTGTTTTGCTCTTTAAGTTGTTACAGCAGAAAAAAAAGAAAGAAAAGAAAGAAAAAAAGAAAAGTTGATGAATGATTTTAATGCTACTGCATGAGGTGCAAATTATAGAGAAGCTATGCCTCAAAAAGCATATCAGAGACTCATTACGTTTCCACGATTCTGTATATGCAGGGCTTCTCATTTATTTTTCATTTTAAAACAACCACACAGCCTCAGCGGTTGCCATTAGGCCATTAGCTTCATCTCATTAGTTGTGCAAAAGTTGGGCATTTTCTTTCATTTCTGCTCCTCCTCAACAGCCTTTTAAAATGCATTGGTTTCAGAGTTTGGATCGCAGTTCATGCTAAGCCTGTCACTATGAAACCCAACACCACTTGAAATACATAGATGCTGTTTTTAGTGTTTCGACCGAACGTGTCCAGCCGATGCAGAACCTAGATTTTAAACCACAAACAGCTGCAATGTGATGTTTTTTTTTGTTGTTGTTGTTGCTGTTGTTGTTGTTGTTTTTTTTTCAATTTCATCCTGATATTGCGGAGATAGAGATCAATAAATTATAAAGGCTGTGAGTCAGAGAATATCTCATTTGCAGTGCATTAGACATCTGTATTACTGTTTGAGATTTTTTTTTTTTTGGATTTTTTCATTTTTGTTTTTGTTGTAGAATTGAAGTTGTTCATCCATCATTTACTCGCGGCCATGTTGTTCCAATCCTGCATTATCTTCTGTCTTCTTTTTTTCTTTGAAACACAAAAAGAGATGTTAGGCAGAATGTCTGAGCTGCTCTTTTCCTTAGAAGTAAAAGTGGATGGTAGTTTATACTGAGTGATAATGAAGCATTGTAAACAAAAAATAAAGAAAAATGTTTAGTTTATTGTATTCAGACTTAAAAGGGGACCTATTATACCTCTTTTACAAGATGTAATATAAGTCTCAGGAGTCCCCTGAATGTGTATGTGAGGTTTCAGCTCAAAATACCCCACAGATCATTTATTATAGCATGTTGTAATTGCCCATTTTTGAGTGGAAGGGAAAACATGTTGTTTTCGTTCATGTATCTTTAAATGCAAATAAGCTGCTGATCCCCAAATAAGCTGCTATCCAGATGAGGGCAGTGCCTGTACAACTTGTGCCTTGAATACTCTGCCAAAAACTAACAAAACATGTTTTGTTTTCATTATCTCTATTACGGCCATGCTCACGTTACATTGCCGTCCTTCTTCATCATGAAAGTTTATTATTTGCATGTGTTTTAAAGCCATATGAGTTTAAACTTCTGCTATATGGTTTTCTGAGCGCACATATCCGAAGCACGCGCACAGAAAGCTGGCTGTCAGACTGCGTGACCTAGATTCTCTTACATGTCTTATTGTACTTATACTGTCAAATATACACAAGGTTGTATCAAAAACATACAAAGTGAACGTAGGGAAAGAAATCTCATGTGTATTTTAGATCTGTGTATTAAAATGACAGCAGCATAATATACAGTAGGCTACCTAAAAAAAATAAAATAAATAAATATGTGAACAAGATGCAAGTTTTGGGCACTTGTGATCCATATACAGCACCTGCAGTGATTTCAATAACTAAAAACAGCAGGACGATTTTTTAAAAAGCTAACGTACGTAGCAATAAGGATTAAATTAAGCAAAGTTTAACACTAGTCAAGGATTTGTTGATCTAAGTTTTATTTTAAATCGAGTTGTGTTGCACAACTTAGTTTAGTTTAGTTAGTTTGAAAGGGCTGATCAAGCAGCATAGTCGGAGGGTGAACCGACGCCAGGCTAAAGAATCCTTAGTGCAACCCACCCTTAAAGTGCCTTAATGAACTAAAACAGTGATATTTAAAGATCAAATTCAGTTTAACCCTTTTTGATGATGCATACTATATACAGGCAAGCAGATGAGCCCAGAATATGAACGCAATGCATTTTATTTATAATGTTTTTCGATGGAAAAACGGTTTACAAGAAACCTCATGTTGCATTAATATTCTGTGTTCATTTGTTTGCCTGTACAAAGTATGCATAATCAATAAGGTAAATATTGAATTTGGTCTTTTAATATCACTGTCTTACTACATTAGATCTTACTACAAACCTGGTAAAAATGACTGGCGGTTATTGGAGGAAAGCCTTGTTTTGCCCGCCAGGGGGACGTTTCCCCTCAGGGTGTGACGTTACATGAAAACTATCAATAGGGCAGATTCCGTCGCCAGTCATGGGCGGGGGCTTCCCCTACTCTTACGTAAGAGTAGGGGGAAATCTGGAACCACTTGTTTGGACAGACTGTTTACGATGTATAGCGTTTATAAAAAAAAAAAAAAAAAGGAGTGGGTGGGTGGGTTTTTAACACACATCTGTGTTCGAACACCTTTATAAAAGTGTATTTTGCAAAATAGGCCCCCTTTAAATTAATACCCAGTGTCAGAATAGTGTTTGATTTTGTATGAATAGTTTACCTCCGGTTGTTCTTCAAGAGATCTGGAGCACGTCTTGCTGTCTGAAGAGGTTTCATTGTACATGCTGGATTCATAAATCAACCTTGAACTTTATTTGAATTACTGTTTTTCAGACATTTGATCTCACCTTGAGCATTGTTTTCTTTATAAGCACCATCACTGTTAGTGCTTTTGTGAACTTGACCTTACGACTTGAAAAAAACAATTCTACTATGTTTTGTGCACATTGTACACTATCATTCAAAAGTTTGGGGTCAGGAAGTTAATACTTTTGTACAGCAAGGACACATTAAATGGATCAAAAGTGTCAGAAAAGACATTTAAAATGTCACAAAAGATTTCTATTTCAAACAAATGCTGTTCTTTTGACCTTTCTAAAAAAAAAAAAAAAAAAAAAAAAAGTCCTGAAAAAATCACATTTCCACAAAAATATTAAGCAGCACAACTGTTTTCCACATTGATATTAATAATAAGAAATGTTTTTTGAGCATCAAATCATCATATTAGAATGATTTCTGAAGGATCATGTGACACTGGAGACTGGAGTAATGATGAATTTTCATTTTGGAGAAATGCAGAATTCATCTTTGCATTTTGATAAAAGAAATGCAGCCTTGGTGAGCATAAGAGACTTCTTTCAAAAACATTAAATTAAAAAACAAAATAAAAAAAATTGACCTTTTACTTTTGATTGTTAGTGTATTTTGTGTAGTATATATTGTGTTAGAAAAACCAAATGTAACTGATTAGTCAGTGGTGGCATTAGGGTAAAATATTTTTGTATAATGAGTGCTAACCTGTCCTGTACTGTATCTTTGACTGTAAATCATGGCAACATATACATTTAAGTCTCCTTTCACTACTTGATCTCTCTCATTTAATACCAATTCAAGTTAGATTAGCTCGTTTCTAGGTTGATAGTTTTTTGTTTTTATTATACAACACATGCCATTGGCCTCAAAGCTTTACTTTTTTCATCTTTAAGCTATAAACAGTGTTAGATCTCATTCCCGTGGGGCCAACAACACCTCCAGTGTTACACCTCCACCTCCATACACATATGCATTTAATATGACCTCTTGCAAATTTCTCATTTTTCATTTTATCCTTAAAAATCCATAGTATAGTTGGTGTCAACAAGGTTAACACCCTGAGATTGCTCCCATTAAAATGTCTGATGAAAGCTCAGCACTTTATGTTCACATTTTACCTCTGTGACATTGATGCTAAGGGATTCATCAACATTTTATGCCTTACGTGAATCAGTCAAATGTTATTGGTGTCTTGTGCACATATTTTCGATGTTAAACTGCTGTTTTGAACCTACCGTTATAGTGTTTACCCAGAGGTCTCTTGATATTGTGTCGTTGCCGAGCGAACCTGTCTGTGTACAGCAAACCGTGGAAGGGTTAGCTGAACTGAAACATCCTTTCCTCTTTTGTGCTGTAAAACATTGACACTGTTTTTATACAGTAAACACTAAGATAGTTTTTTAAAATATGAATACATAGATACGGATGCTGATTTTTATGCCTTTGAGCAACATAAATCTGGGAAGTGGAAGGTCAGTGAAACATAACTTCAGTGTTTGACACAAGAATTAAAGGCTTTATGGTATTTCTCTTGATGGCTTGCTCGATTTCCATGACTGCTAGCTCTTTAGCCATAAACGGATCTGAAAGGTCAAGCTAACAAGCGTGAAATGCAATGTCCGATTCTGAGGAA
Source organism: Megalobrama amblycephala (assembly GCF_018812025.1). Classification (NCBI taxonomy): domain Eukaryota; kingdom Metazoa; phylum Chordata; class Actinopteri; order Cypriniformes; family Xenocyprididae; genus Megalobrama; species Megalobrama amblycephala. The sequence continues at coordinate 56,737,171 of NC_063044.1, read as the reverse complement.
GGAGAAGCACCTCTGAACCCGAGCCCAGCGTAGGACAAATGGCGATGGCTGATGGTTCAAATCAGATGTGATGTTTCTGTACCAGCCCTGTTTCAGCACACTCCAAACATGCCTCCGCCCAGTTATCCAGCCAAGCCTCGGCAGCGTCCAGCATGGTTCTGATGCTGTAGAGTCCGTGCCACATGGTTAGAGGCCTGCACTCTTAGCCTCGGGCTGTGCTGTAATTGGCAGCTGTCTGCCGTGTCACTGTGTCCAGTGGTTAGTAATCGAGCTACTGATGGACACTGTGGCATTTGAGTAAAGATCAAAGGTGAATCACGCTGTCACTGGACAGCCATCTCATTCGCTGGGACTCTTGTGCCCTGCCAGCGCTGTGGCTTTCTATCAAGCTTGATTAGACTAACCCAGAAGTCTGAGCATTTTTCACAAGGTCAACATCCGTGGTTCTTCACCGGAATGTTGCTGCCCATAAATGAGTTGCAGGTGAGGTGTGACAGGGTTGTGGATAGCACACTTCAAAAAAAATGCTGGGTTAAAAACAACCCAAGTTGGGTTAAAAATGGACAAACCCAGTTAAATGTTTGCCCAACATGCTTGGCAGTTTTATTTAACCCAACTATTGCTTAAAAATGACTAGGCTATATGGCTGGCTTAAAATGAACCCAAAATAGGTTGGAAATTAAAAATCAGACACATAATTACTAGAGGCAACAATAATAATCAAAAGGTGAATGTTTATTAATAAGCAATTTAATGTTTAATTATTATTCATTAAACTTATTAATAAATGTTCATTTATTAAACATATTATTAAATGTTAATTTCCAACATACTTTGAGTTCATTTTAAGCAAGCAGTAATTTTTAAAACAATAGTTAAGTTAAATATAACTACCCAGCAGGTTGGGCAAACATTTAACCCAGCCACTGGGTTAAAACAACCTAATTACTGGGTTTATCCATTTTTAACCCAGCATTTTTTAGAGTGCAGAGAAAGTCTCAGAGTAAAAATGTATGACTTTATATCTCATAATTGTGATCACACAGTGTAACTTCAAATGCTACAACATGAGTTTATTATTTTACATTTTCTCATTTACCTTTTTTTTTTTTTCAAAAAAATAAAAAAAATAAAAAATATTTGTTATATATAAATAGTGCTTCTCCACCAGAGTGTTGTAACATGGAAAAAATATGGATAAAAATTAGGATACAATTGGGATAGTAAAAAGGAAAAGAAAATGTTTTATTTTTGTTGTTGAATTTAAAGGATGTGTGTACATCCTCACACTATGGTAAATTTGCCCGTCATTTGGTAATTTAGTTTATACTAATACAGTATTTATGCCAGTTAGGGCTGGGCGATATATCGCATGCGATTGTCACGCGCATTTCATCAGTAAAGCCGGTTCCCTGATTACTGTGAAATCGGCATCACCTGCTTTCAAATGGAGCGCCATTTAATAGACAGAACCGTAGTTCACTGACAAGCTGCGCAATATCGCGTTCATTATCGCAGATGAATCGCCTTCGATAATGAACGCGATATTGCATAGCTTGTCAGTGAACTACGGCTCTGTCTATTAAATGCCGCTCCATTTGTAAGCAGGTGATGGTGATTTAGCGGTATTCAGGGAACCGGCTTTACTGACGAAATGCGCGTGACAATTGCATGCGATATATCGCCCAGCCCTAATGCCAGTGTTCACTTTTCTGCTTCTATTCATGCATGACAGTTGTAAATAAAAAATAAAAAAATCATTCAAATTGAAAATCATCGTCATTTTTCATAATATTTTGTATTCAGAAAGCTCAGCGCTTGTCATATATCACAACTATGCAGTGTTTTCAGCCACATAATGTTTTTTTTTTAAGGTTTCAGACATTTAAATACGCATAAGCACCAGTAAAACAATACATTTAGAGTTTATAAAACACACTGATGTCAGACATAAGTGGAAGCAGCAATAACAATCCATTCAAATATAATTTGCCGACGTTTATTCATATCAGACACACAAAGTGGGCCTAAGTAACTATAAAGTTTACTCTCTTATTCTTCCAGTTCACAAGCCACTTACTTGCATATATTTCAGGAGAAACTGATGAATTCACGTGCTGTAAATCCGACTGACAGGACTCTCTGAACTGCGGCGCAAACTAAGATGGCGGCGCCCATCTCACATTATAGATCAAGATTAATTTATAAAGGTTTTTAAACCACAGAACACACTCACTCACAATATTTTAAACTCACGCTTGAAAGGGTTAATAATTTTTCATCTTGATCACGTGGCTATATAGTTCAGCGTAATATTAATATATTTTCATTTGATTTTAATGTCATTTTGACATTCTAAACAATTGTGATATTGTTTTAGGTTGTCACTTGGGTCCTGAAGCAAAACTGGTTGAAAACTACTGCTTTACATGATAGGTGTATTACCATGCCCGTTCTCCATTTGGGCTCCCCAACCCCAGAAATTACATCCGCCCCCAGCATCCAGAATAACTCCACATGCCATGGAGAACGCATCACTTGTAAGCTACATTCCAGCGTAATGAATCGAGTATTTTTTTTTCACAGTTCCGTTTGACCGGTTCGACTAGTAATGGCATCCTGCCTTGGACTGTCAAAACCAGCTGCTTTTGATGTATTCTGCTTGCATCTAAGCGTGACAAACACTCAACATGAGCTTGAGGACAGCCCAGTGACCTTTGCAAAGCTGGCCCGTGTCTCTGCCATTGTAATTACGCTAGAAAAAGTGAATATTTTCATATCAATTCTGCCCGTCTTGGTACAGATGTTTCTTTTTTTTCCCCCCTGCAGCACGCCTGGATTATCCAGCAGCATGTTATTATAATGTCTATTATCTATCCCATATAAGCATCATCACTGCCATTATGAAAAAAAGTACAAGGGATGGGGAAAAACACACGCACGCACATTAAGCTTCCTTCAATTCCACACACTCGGCTGCAGTTATTTAGTCATTTCCTTGGCAGAATTTACATTACGTTAGAGTGCACAGCAGTCAGCTGAACTGTCAAGCCTGCCATGGAATCTCATGTTGTCACTCTGTCATTGTCAGAGCAGGCAGGATTTTCTCCCAGTGGATAGACAAGTCTCTGTCTAAACCCCTACAATGCACTCTCTCAGGCTGCTCACCGTCTCCATCTGCATCTCTCTACATAATAGATGTTGGCCACCTGTACTGCTAGTTTCAATTTCTTCGGTCTGAGGAGCCGGAGATATTCCAAAATGAGCTAAGCCAAAGTCTAACCCGACGGCCATTATTGTATATACAGCACTGCCACATGTATTGCCTGAGAGCTGTTTTTTTGACAGACTGTCAGTCTGTGTGCCTTAAAATTCCTCAAAAAGTTTTGTGTTTGTTGGCTGTGGTTACTTTCTGAGGTGAACTCAGAAGTGTCTCTCAGTAGGAGATGTGGCTGGGCGGGTAGCGCATGTGCTCTTTTATTTGTTACACTAGCGCTTTTCTGTGGGCGACCTGAGTTTGAATCCAGCTCGGGTCATTTTCAGATCACATCCCTCCACTTTCTCTATCGTTTCCCGTTTCATCTTTGTCTGTCCTTTCCATTAAAGGGACTGACTGATGATATTTCCATCTCAGAGTAAAAAAATCGTGACTTAATATCTCTCAATGTGACTTTGTGTGTTCAGAGGTGTAAAGTACTTGAGTAATTTTACTTGATTACTGTACTTAAGTATTATTTTTGGGGATTTTTACTTTACTTGAGTACATTTAAAAATCAATACTTTTACTTTTACTTGATTACATTTTTTGAGAAAAAAAGAGTACTTTTTACTCCTTACAATTTTATTTACAGTCAAAAAGTACTTATTTTTTGGAGATCACTTCATTCTATTTTCTTTTGCTATTACCAAACCAATTGAATTGCGCTGATGACCAGTTTAATTTAATGGTTATTTATTCAATGAGATTAATTTTCACATTCCATGAAATTGGCCAGACATGTTCATTGGTCCTTTGGAAATGACGTCATGTTGCTTCAATTAGCCTACCACAATGCACAGCACCTTGACCTCAAAGAATATACACTAAAAAGAAGCGGCACTCAACAGAATGTTCCATTGCAACACCTGCGCCAGCAGCGGCCTTGTATTTCCACCATTTTGGGGTGAAGGCGACTTGGCAGTCCACTAGTTTCTATGGCAATATCAGCTGCTTTGTTAAAAAAAAAAAAAAAAAACTTTTTCACAAAAACTTTTTGCTCTCAGTCAGTTTGGGTTAAAACTCTTTAAAAGATCTAGTATTAGTATTAGACTTATAATTAATACTGACATATGAAATTGAAATTATGACATGCATCAGAAAAATTGGGAATGTTGGACAATAAATATATGAATATAACAGCTTGATTTTGCAGTGTTGTCTAATGTCCATTGACGCAAAAGTGTCCAAAAGTGGGAATTATGCGATAATGGACACAGCAGATCATAAGATCATTATGTTTGTAGCGTGATCCATTAAAACGTACAATATAGCTTATTTCAGTTCAGATCTAGATATTATTATTATTACTCCACTAGGTCTGAAATATATTGTTCGCTGCAAACATGATGATCTTAAATTAATTAATTATTAATTTACTATTAATAAATGTGTAAAGTTTCATAAAATGAAAATGCTCAATAAAGTAAGCTAACTACGTTACCTCAGATGGATGAATGGTTGGATTCCACAACTGGTAAAATAAAATGTATATAAGACAATACAACATTTACTGTAGGAGCCATACAATTTACTGGTGACTTAATTTAAAAAAAACTGTTCTACTGTGCTTCTGATTTGGCAGTGAAATTCACCAATTTTGGGTGATAAGATGTGAAGGATTCAATGGTCCAGTTAGTATTTTCACCCCATAATGGTGGCCGCACTACCGGAGCGCCATCTAGTGACTGTTGCCTAAAAAGTATCAGAGTGTCGCCTCTTGGGTTCTAAGCTCTTTGTTGACCTGGAAATTACAGTGGGTACGGAAAGTATTCAGACCCCCTTAAATGTTTCACTCTTTGTTATATTGCAGCCATTTGCTAAAATCATTTAAGTTCATTTTTTTTCCTCATTAATGTACACACAGCACCCCATATTGACAGAAAAACACAGAACTGTTGACATTTTTGCAGATTTATTAAAAAAGAAAAACTGAAATATCACATGGTCCTAAGTATTCAGACCCTTTGCTGTGACACTCATATATTTAACTTAGGTGCTGTCCATTTCTTCTGATCATCCTTGAGATGGTTCTACACCTTCATTTGAGTCCAGCTGTGTTTGATTATACTGATTGGACTTGATTAGGAAAGCCACACACCTGTCTATATAAGACCTTACAGCTCACAGTGCATGTCAGAGCAAATGAGAATCATGAGGTCAAAGGAACTGCCTGAAGAGCTCAGAGACAGATTTGTGGCAAGGCACAGATCTGGCCAAGGTTGCAAAAAAATTTCTGCTGCACTTAAGGTTCCTAAGAGCACAGCGGCCTCCATAATTCTTAAATAGAAGACGTTTGGGACGACCAGAACCCTTCCTAGAGCTGGCCATCCGGCCAAACTGAACTATCGGGGGAGAAGAGCCTTGGTGAGAGAGGTAAAGAACAACCCAAAGATCACTGTGGCTGAGCTCCAGAGATGCAGTCGGGAGATGAGAGAAAGTTGTAGAAAGTCAACCATCACTGCAGCACTCCACCAGTCGGGGCTTTATGGCAGAGTGGCCCGACGGAAGCCTCTCCTCAGTGGAGTTTGCCAAGATGATGAGAAATAAGATTCTCTGTTGTGATGAGGTCAAGATAGAACTTTTTGGCCTTAATTCTAAGCGGTATGTGTGGAGAAAACCAGGCAACTCATCACCTGTCCAATACAGTCCCAACAGTGAAGCATGGTGGTGGCAGCATCATGCTGTGGGGGTGTTTTTCAGCTGCAGGGACAGGACGACTGGTTGCAATCGAGGGAAAGATGAATGCGGCCAAGTACAGGGATATCCTGGATGAAAACCTTCTCCAGAGTGCTCAGGACCTCACACTGGGCTGAAGGTTTACCTTCCAACAAGACAATGACCCTAAGCACACAGCTAAAATAACGAAGGAGTGGCTTCACAACAACTCTGTGACTGTTCTTGAATGGCCCAGCCAGAGCCCTGACTTAAACCCAATTGAGCATCTCTGGAGAGACCTAAAAATGGTTGTCCACCAACGTATACCATCCAACCTGACCAAACTGGAGAGGAACTGCAAGAAGGAATGGCAGAGGCTCCCCAAATCCAGGTGTGAAAAACTTGTTGCATCTTTCCCAAAAAGACTCATGGCTGTATTAGATCAAAAGGGTGCTTCTACTGAATACTGAGCAAAGGGTCTGAATACTTAGGACCATGTGATATTTCAGTTTTTTTTTTTTTAATAAATCTGCAAAAATGTCAACAATTCTGTGTTTTTCTGTCAATATGGGGTTCTGTCAATATTAATGAGGAAAAAAATGAACTTAAATGATTTTAGCAAATGGCTACAATATAACAAAGAGTGAAAAATTTAAGGGGGTCTGAATACTTTCCGTACCCACTGTATAACAGTCAGTGGAAGAAAATGGAGGAAGTCAAAAATCAGCCACAGAATCAAGAGCACCCATGGCCAACAGTTCATCTGATGATGAGATTTTTTCGCTTCTTTGAAACAGACAACACATGAAGCCAGCAAAGAGTTGGATGGATATCTGGCCTGTGTTTCAGACCCCAGTGTTTCAGGCACTGCAGGATTGATTTTTAGCCCCAAAAGAGCTAGGCTTGACACTCACAATTTTGAAAATCAGCTTCTGCTTAAGTTAAATCCGAGGTTTTGCAACTTTGAGTAGCATGTTGCATACTGGCATTAGGTAGTAGTCTTATAGTTTGATAATTAAATACAATTAAACACAAACAGTTCTAAAGGAGGATAAAACTTTGTATGTGGTTCATTCACTTCATGTTTTTAGAGATTAAAAGCTTAAACAAGAATCTCTAGTTCATTCTTGCTGTTACTTTTACTTTTTTTAATACTCAAGTACAATTTTAATATAGTACTTTTTTACTTTTACTCGAGTATGATTCTGGACAGATACTTTTACTTTTAATTGAGTAAAAGTTTCACTCAGTATTGTACTTTCACTTGAGTAACATTTTTGAGTACTCTTTTACACCTCTTTTGCATTTTATCGCCCTATTCGCACGGGATTAGTATTACCTGTGACCTCTAGTCATTTGTAATAATTGCGGAGGTTGTCTGTGATCATAATCCCGTGTGAATCAGCCATGTCTGTTATTTTTAAAGTAGAAAATTCCCCACAAATGACCTACCATATTTTACCGAACACTGAGGTTCTTTGATAAAATGAGTCCCATGCGAATCGGCATCTCTGTGATTTGGCCAGGATTTGGCGGGATTGTATATCGTTGTTTCCTGTGCGCATTTTTATCCATCTTTCACGAAGAATGGAGGCTGCGTTGGAGTGTTTGATGGTATTTTGGGTTCTGGGTCATATCCCTATAAACCATACAACTATACAGTTTGCCAAAAGAGAAAGCTGAAAACCATCAGAAGAGCAAAAACAAAAAAAATGATTAGATGGAGATGGATGACTTGTAGGCCTGGACCTGAATATTCGATTATTCGAATATTCGTTCGGTGGGTTGGTATTCGATTTTCTATTTTGGGATTCGAATATTTGCGCGAAACGCACTTGAATGTTTACACTATAAAAATGTAAAAATGTTTAGAAAAATGTTAGGCTACCTTATTAAAAGTTTTGCTCTTAACAGACCTGTGTTTTGTATCACTAGTGCAGTGTCTGTTCTCGGAGCAAATAAGCCCTGCCCGCGTGAGGTGTGCCGCTTTCAGCTAGTTTATTTCTCTGTTCTGTAGTTTATTAAAAGTTTATTAATTCTGAACGTGTCGCTTGTCCATATTGCACCAAATGCGACCCTTGGGTCCGCAGAAACACACCCGCCACGTCGATTTTTTGAACAGTTCTCGACATAAAATGCAAACAGACAGACACATAGAGATTCCTGCTGTAATGCGTTGTGTACGGAGCAAATAGGGATATGTTAGCTCACTTAGCTTGAGTTATTGATACCAGACAGACTTCACGGAGGCAATTGACATTTCACAACTGGTGCTTTATTCCCCATATAACACGTGTAACTGTCCGTCACAAATGTTATGCCATTCACAGCATTACTTAAAAAGAAAATAACTTTAAATGAGCAACATAAAAACAGAAATAACCTGCATACATGCAGTGCTCGAGTCACACATACAGTGCAGACAGTTCAACCGGGAGCGCGCCGCTATTAAAGAGGCCACAACATATTTCTACTCGTTTATTAGAGAGAAGAATATGTTCAGCCCCCTCCCTCCAAAGCTTCGAATATTCGGTGTTGATTACTACCGAAGCTTCAAAGCTCAAAAAATGCCCTAATGACATGTGTAGCAGCATGCGGTAAGGAACAGTATTCTGTTTATGATATATCATACAGCTAGACCTATAACAACATGTTACACAAAACCTTGACATCATATCCAGGATATAAGGCTTATCCCGTGTGAACTCGCCACACAATTATATATATATATATATATATATATATATATATATATATATATATATATATATATATATATATATATATATATATATTTTTCTGAAAACAAAAACAAACAAACAAAAAAAAACGTAAGCTTGCAAATATAGACATGCAGAGTGATACAAACAGTGAAAAGTGGTGTTGCAATTGTACTCTGTAAAAAAAACTCTGTTTTTAAGTTTAAGTTTTATGAAAACTTAAAAGTTTAAGGCAACCAGGAGGAGGTTTTTGAGTTTTCTCAACTAGCTGTAAATTGAACTTGTTATATAGCAACAAGTTGAGAAAACTAAATTTTTCTCCAGCTGGTTGCCTTAAAAGTTTTCTCAACTTTATTTTTTTACAGTGTATATCAGCACTCTAGCAATGCCACTCAACCAATCAGATTTCAGAACCGGAGCTAACTGTTGTATAATATCTGATTAGTGAGTAAATATTTCAATTGTATATATATATATATTTTTTCATTTCATTTTTACTCCCTTACATGAAAAAATCCACAGTGCACTCTTTACTGAGCATGTGTCTTCAAAATGTGAAAAACGTTCATTTCCAGTGCAGAGTCAAGGATTTTTCTTGCTGTGTATCAGACGTTCCTCCCTGTCTGAGGGAGCCACTTAGCAGTTGAGCCATGCGCAAAGTCTCCGTTTTACCTTTCAAGTCTTTGAAAGTCACCTCAGATGTCAGGGTACGTTTCTTATAGTAAAGTGAAAAGACAGGTGCTCTGTGTTTGAAGGTGCGGGATACGAATGGGCTCTGGCTGCCTCTCTACACTTCTGATCAAGGCGCTCAGACTGTATGCGTTGATTTCCACATGCTCCTAACAGACGACTCTTAAGGTGTTGTTCCCCACATCTATCCTTCAGTGCCTGACATCTTGATGAATACACTGTCAGAAGGTTTGCATAGATTTAGCAAATACCTGTGGGCATTATTCATTGCAATCAGCGGGAACACACCCTGCTATACCTTTTGTAAAGCGATATGAGTACAGTTATTCTGTAACTTCAGCAAGGACAGGTCAAAGAGAGGTTCGACTCTGGTAAAAGGTGCCAGTTAGCCTTGATGATTTTAGATAGGATGTTTAATAATGAAAAAGCTTTGACAACACAGTTTTGAGTGGTTGTCAGGAATCATTGCTCGGTGCAGGCTCTTGTATCAATCGTACGACTGTATTGATATGGAGATATAGTGCTGTGAATGTGCGACCTTTGACCCCATACTTTATCCAGTCAATTCATAGTCCCCTATAGAATATTTATCAGTAAATCAGCAATGGTGTAGAAGGGATGGTGAAGATTAGACTCCTATCAGGCATAGTAAAAGTGCCTACGGCCATGCAGTTATAGACGGACGTAACTGGTCACTGTGTCTTGTCTCAAGCTGTTATTTTAAGTGGTGCGACATCAATTGTTGAGCTTTAATATGAACAATATTTCTCGTCAAGGTAAAAAGCAGTCTCACGATATCAGCATGTTGAGTTTGTGTCAAAACCTTAGACAGTGCTTGTATTATATTGTTATATTGTCTTTTATTGTATACGATAATTCATACTCCTGAAGTAGAACTGAAATGACAATAATTACATGTAGGGCTGCACAATTTTGGATTTTTTTTTTTTTATGCAATATATATTGTCATATGAATGAATGAATGAATAAATAAATAAATAAATAAATAAATAAATAAATAAATAAAAATCACCAGATGACTTGAATAGCTCTATTTGGAAAGAATTATTCATTCTAGAATCATAGGGGCGATTTTGTAGGTGAGTGAATATGCATAGAAAATAATGAACAAATTACAAGCATAGATACATATAATAGAACAAAGTTACAAATGAAATTATTCTTTTTCATTTTTACAGTATGAGACACACATCTGATCAGAGTCGGGTGATCAAAACTACACTAAAAAAATATTTAGGTCCAAGTTCTTTATAGGGGTGATTCATTATAATTTCACTTTTTTAACTTTAGTTAGTGTGTAATGTTGCTGTTTGAGCATAAACAACATCTGCAAGTTACGATGATCAAAGTTCAAAGCAAAGGGAGATATTTTCTTTTAAAGAAATCGCTTTTTAAGGACTACAACAAACAGCTGGTAGGGACTACAACAAGCTTCTTCCCGGGTTGGTGACATCACTAACCCTAAAATTTACATAAACCCTGCCCCTGAGATCACGCAACAAAGGGGTGAGGCCATGTTATTGCATTACAGTACATAACACAAATGCAATAGCATGTCATAAAAGCAAGATGACAACATGACAAGTTATAACAGTAATTAAACTAAACTATACCTATTCTATCTTCATGCAGCATATACTCTGGCTCTGTAGGATCTTACAACAGTTCCCACACAAGCGATTTATAGATTATCATGACAGAATATGCTAATCAATGACTTTAAGATAGTCAACTCCACATCAGCTACATAAAGTAAGCAACTAACCATTCAGAAACGTCCTGTTGCATTCTACATGTTGTCACTTCTTCTTGAGTCTCTCCATCATTGTCCGACTTCAGTTTGAACATAAAAGGCTGAACAGTTTCTGACATTTTAAGTGAGTCTGCGTGAGGTTATCGGCGCTGCTTTGAGCTCTTGAAGCTCCGCCCTCTTCTTGAGAGCAGCAGCTCATTTGCATTTAAAGGGACACACACAAAAATGGAGCGTTTTTACTCACCCTCAAAAAGTGACAAATTTAACATGCTATAAAAAATGATCTGTGGGCTATTTTGAGCTAAAACTTTACATACACACTCTGGGGACATCAGAGACTTATTTTACATCTTGTAAAAATGGCATTATACCACCCCTTTAAGATGTATGTTTTTGAATTGCATATAAAATTTCCATCTATTTGGATTACAGTTTTAATCTAAACTAAAATGTATGTTATATTACTTAAAACGGAATTTATTTTTAATAATTTTGGAAAATTTTTCATCAATAAATTCAGTTTATTTTAATCAAATAGTTAATAATAAACTAAGCCATGATTTTTTGATTTAAAAAATTGTCAGATTTGTTGTTTGTTTTAGACATGGCAGTTGCATTTTACATAGCTTTACATAGCATCTGTTACATCTTTTCTTAGAACAGGATGTGTAAAAAAACAACAACAAAAAACAAAGAAAAAGAGGTGTAAAGAAAACAAACCAAAACAAAAGCTCTCTATAAATACGGTATATATTGTGCTGGAGCCATGCTACAGCATATACTCTCACTCTCACTCTCATCTCTCTGTCTCTCTCTCTTAAGAGAGAGAGACTTAAAAGTACAAATTGCATGCAGTTTCTCAGTTAGTATGATGTTATAAAAGCTGCATGCATAATAATTATAAAAGATTAGCAAAAAAAATTAGCAAGTATACGACGTCACACCACAGGACGCTCCAAACTACTTCAACTGCCCATATGATGTAGTGATGACGATGGGTGCAGTTAAAGATACAAAAAAGTTCTGCTTCACCGAAAGGATTGCAGTGAAGCAAAGAAATAAGTATAATCTGGGGTTAATGTAGTGCTTGAGTTGAGGATGGACAGTCCATTTGAGGGTTGTCAGATGGAGTTATTGAACAGCTTGACAGCTTGTGGGATGAAACAGCTTTTTAGTCTGGTTGTTTTGGCTTTAATAGTATTTAACCTTCTTCCAGATGGTATGGCTGTGAGTACACTATGGGACGGGCGAGTGGGATTTTTACCTGATACTGTCGGTCTTCCTTGATTGCATTGCTGTTTTCACCATCCATTCCAGATTTCAAGCAGCTCCCACACCAGAGAGTGATCCAGCTGTTCAGGATGCTGTTTTTGACACATTGCTGGCAAGAGTTTGACCACTTGAACCACTAATGTTGTACAGCAGGCAACCAGTAGCTTAAAGACTGCAAGATTAGAGTTAAGCTTTGAGGTCATCTATCTCCAAAATGTTGACAAACCTGCCTGTTTCAATAGGAAATGCAGGAGAGAAAGCTGCACTCACAAAGCGATTTCATGGGGTCTTCAAAAACAAAGTTTTAACAAGTATAAAGGTTAAAGAAGGATAACAAATATAGGCCTAGTTTTCTCTCCTCTGAAAGACACAAGGTGAATCAACTTCAGCTCACTTTGATTTCCCATTGTTCTCTCAGCTTACATCCAGGGAGAGAAAGAAAGATATGAGATTACCTTGATCCTGACCAAGATGGATCATGAAATATTTATTTATTTATTTCCCGTGCATGAGGATGCAACTTGCGAGTATGACAGCTCCGAGGCCCCGCGATGATCAGGCTCAGACTCGTAACGGGGTGGAGATTCCTTGCCTCGCAGATAAAACACTCAATCCCCAACGTGCCCATCTCCTGATAGGATTAAGCATGTCAAAGTCCTGCCAATAAACCTGTCAGAGAACAAAGGGAGAGGTTTGCAAAATGTTCCACTGCCTCTATGAAGCACAAGTTGCTGACATTACCTCTTAAATTGAGATGACATTTTTTCAGCTTACGCATCGTAATGGGTGTGGAGAGGCAGCCGAATCCAATTCTAAGAAGGGCAAGCTAATTAGAAATCCTAGTCTAATTATGTTTCCTTTTATAGGTTGAGGTTTTGAAATAACACCGCCATTAAAATGCTAGGGGAAGCACCAATGTAGAGGAAGAATGTGATGGAAAGGAAAAAATTAAAGGAAGATGTTTTTAATATTTTTAAAACATTATAAAATCTTTGAAAATATAGCATATAACTGTACAGTACACTCCTCCATGAAGGAGTATATGGACTTTCCCAAACCCGACTCATTGGAAAAACGTGTCATTCTTCTTGCGTGTTTTGCGACACTTTTCACAGAGGAATGTCCAGTGAGTGATGCTAAAAGCATGTTCAATTTTGTCCAAAATATAGTAGTCGAAATTTGAAGTGGATCAAAAAAGTTAATCAAAGTTGTCCTAAGAAGAAGGTTTTAGGACAACTTCAAATGTTGATTACTGTAGTTTAACATGAATCTGGCAACGTCTTATTATGCTGTTGTTGTACATATTGTGGCAGTTTGGAAATGTCCGGTTAGTGGTGCTAAAAGGTTAATGCTTTGTCACATATGGAAATAATGTACCAGCTACACTAAACCCTTCTGATAGTTTTAACAAAAGTAAACTTGACATAAACAAACATTTTCTAAAGCAACCATGACTTTTTAGCTTGCTTGAGCTCTTTTATCGTGACTTGCAGTGAGCTTTTCATGCAGTGAGCTACCTAGCAAGTTTAATACATTAGAAAAGCCATGCACATCAAACTGATTATGTGATCAAAATGTATTAGTTTACAAATCATGCAAAATGATAAAAGTCTTTTCAGGTCATAACATAGCATTGTGCAAGGAATGGTGCAAAAGTATGTTTTTATTCATCAACAATCTGCCCTTATAATCATAATTTGTGTGGAAAGAAATACAAGTTTCCCATCACTAATGTTGATTTCAGCTTGAAACTTTGAAATGTATTTATTTATTTATTTGAGTTTTGCTAAATTGTTGTTAGAAGCACGTTTTTCTAATTGGTCTATGTTGGATTTTTTAATCTTAACCATAGGTAAACATACTGTAATTATTTTTTGAATTGAACCAACCAATTTTTTTGTAAAGATCCACCTCAAAGGAATAAATTATTAATGACTTAGCAGTATGATGGCTGTCAGGATCATAAGCAAATGATGACTTATCTTCCTGTCTTTTCTTCACACAAAGCTGTTTTATGAGTTCAACAAAGACTCATATGAACCATATTTATTATACATTAAGATGCTTTAAGATGCTTAAGATGTATATTTTGGCCAGTCTGCATTGACTTTTATTATGTTGAAAAGACTGGATCAAATAAAGACAGAATTTTCATTTTGGGTGAACTTTAACCCAGGGTTAAGCTGGCCTTTTCTTCGGGTCTTTAAAATGTGTTAACTCCAAGGTTAAGTTAAATGTAGTGTGAAAATCCTACAATAAACCAAGCCAATACTATAATGATTTGACTACATTAAAAGCACATAAAACATCGGTTGAAACTAGAGCTGCAAGATTAATCTTTAAAAGATCGGAATCTCGATTCAAAGATCCATGCTATCTCATTCCAAATGACAATGATTCGCCTGTGTCTATTAAACCTTAGGTCAAAATCACACCGGAACATTCAAATCTGCATTGGTGCTGCTGCTGAAATGAGAGTCTTTTCAACCACACATTATTACTTCTGTGTTACAAATATTTATATTGTCACAGAAGAACTGGGATTAAAGTTGATAATTCGGATATAAACAATGATATCTACGGTAGCGATCGAAATAGAGTAAATTGCTTTTTTAAAGTAACATGGTGCTTCAAATAAGGATTGTAATGATTACATCTTTGCACCACCAGGTGGTGACAAATGACAAAAATGTATTTGTCATTGAATCATTCATTCAAGAGATTTGTTCAAAAAAAATGAGACAAGATAAGAATTTGTGAGTGAGTCATTGAATCATTCATTCAAAGCTATTTTAATTAAATAATTCATTCAGATTTCAGCAATTAACATTTTGTCAGAACCTCTAGTAAATTACATGTTATTTTTTTAGTTGTCTGTTTAGACTAGGGGTGTCGCAATATACCGGTATTGACGATAACCGTGATATTTAAAACATGAAAAATTAATTTTGTGTTAATTACGGGTCTGACAATATATCGTGATAACCGTAATAGTTAAAATGAATAATACACATGATAATATAACACATAAATAATCCAGCACTAGTACCTGGTTGACATCCCAAAGCACAATAGATGGCGGTATTCCACCTTAACGCTGCCATCTGACATAAAACAGAAGATTTAAATATTATAATGTTTTTTTTTTTAGTCTATGTTGATCATGAAAAGTGAATGGCACGAGTAAGGATAGCTACATCATAAGATGCTGAATATATCAGGAGAAATGGAGTGGGTCAGACATGATTTTGACCACTTCATTAAGTTTTGTTTTGTAGAAAGCCTTTTGTTAAAGTGATTTTCATTTTGTATAAAATGTATCTTAATTTTCAAAAAAGGTAGATGTAATCAATATTTCATCAACCAATTGCCTGGATTTAATAAATAAGAAGCAAATAAAGCAGACAATATAATTGCGCCGCCGGTGCGATCACTTGCACGTGAACTGGAGCGCAAATCATAAATGAACTGAAACTCAGCATATAGGCTGCTTGCCTCACAGACATTAGAAATATATCTATAGAAAGCTTGAAATGTCTACTTTTAAACAAAACAATTAAAAAAATAGGCTACTCTCTGATTATGTAGAGATAGAGATAGAGATAGAGATAGAGACGTTTTGAATGATTTAACATGAAGAGAAGCATGGTCTTTAAATTACTCCAGCTTGAAATAAGATAAACTAAATGCTTGTCTTCCTTCACAAAAATTTGCTAAAGACAAAGAATGCAAAAATTAAAAAGAATTGTGCCTTGTGTTTATCAGTTGTTTATCGGTATCTGATTACCCTTAAGTGTAGTTGTTGTATGCAATGGTGTGATTCATTGGCTTAAAAAAAAGAATTTAAAAAAATAAAGATGAATTTGACTGATAACATTAGGTTTTTTTCAAGGTTTCTATAGATATCGCGATATATCGATATCGTGAATTCTTTTATCCACGATAACCGTGGTGTGAAAAATCTGATATCGTGACAGCCCTAGTTCAGACTCATGGGCAAATCGTGATCTCTGTTTGACACTAAAAAATGTGATTCTCAATTTATCCAGAATTGTGCAGCTCTACTTGAAACATGATATTATTAAACTTCAAGGCAATACAATATGTGAGTAATTATTCGGTTTCAGTGTGTGTATGCACATATTAATGCTTGAGTTGCTATACACCTGCTTGTGTATTGTAAATTAAATATCTCAGTCACAGACACACAATATTTAAAGTTTTTTGTATGCCATATAGAACTGCACAGCATGTTCTCAGAACTACAATACATAAACATATGGCAAGGATGTACGAGTTTGAGCTGACTGTTACTTTAACTTTAAAAGGCAAACTTTTCTTTAGTGTTGCAGTTCTGCAGAAATGGTTTAGATAAAAGTAGTTATACTACTAATATAAATGTCTTGTAATTTCTGTATAGCGTGCGGTTATACAGTGTACACATGTACATTCTCATTAATACTGCAAGATACCCACTAGCAGAGTGGAAATATCTACAGAAATCTGCATTTGAAACAGTACTGTTCCACGAGATTAATATTGCCTCAGTGTTTTCAGAATTTATTGGCCATAATCAGATTGTAGTAGCAAGAAGTGCACACCACGCACATATTTCTGAGTTTGCCCAAATGATGAATGATGTATCCAAATGGAATTTGCATCTTTCTTGGAATGTTAATTTTCACGGTTTCTCGCGGTTAATCTTCTTTTACATGTTTTTAATCATTTAGGGACAGATATTGAAATCTGTAATTTGATTATAGTTTATTGCACAGTGATTTGGTGTCTTGCTATGACATTAAAGAAGTGCAATCTTGTCCCTATGCCTGTGCTGATGATCTAACCAACACAAAGCACAGCAGTTTTGTTTTAACAGCCTCTAGATCGCCATGTATCAAACTTTGTGCACAAAAAGAGGCCTTATTATCCATCACAGAAAATATTTTCCAAGTGCATAAGGCCTTGTTTTTTTGTTTGTTTGTTTTTTTTTTGTTGTTGTTGTTGTTGTTTTTTGGTATTGCACAATTCTGGATAAATTGAGAAACACTTTATTTCTGGTTCTGACAAAATATTAATTACTGCAGTTTATTTTAAAAATTTATTTTTAAATTCATTTGAATTCATTATTTTTTTTTAAAATCTGTGTATGATTCAATGACTCACTCATAAATACTCTTGTTTCATTACTGGGTGAATCAGTGTATTTGAAAGAATCTGTTGAATGAAGATTCAAATACATTTTTTAACACTCACTTGTCGCCACCTGGTAGTGAAACAATGTAATCAATAAATGCGTCATTTTCAGCGCCAAGTTTCTTTCTTTCTTTCTTTATTTTATTGATCGATAACATAGACATTAGTGTTTATATCTGAACTATAAACTTTTATCTCAGTACTTCTGTTATAATTTGAATATTTGCAACACAGAAATAAAGATACTGTGTGTGTGGCTGAAAACACTGTGCAGCTGTTAATACCGACATGACAACTGCTCTCTCAAGACGAACTTTCTAGTCGATCAATTGTAAGACGTAAGGAAACCATGAAACTGCCACAATGACGAGCTGATATGTGCTTTTTTATTCACAATCTCCTTGTCGCCTGCAAGTACAGCACTCATTTTCATGTGTTTTTGTGTTCTGATTTCACGTGGCGATTGCGCAACTGAACTCTACAGCAACTTGTTTACGTGTCACTCGTAGCACGTCTGTTTGTGACTAGAGATGTTCCGATACCCCTTTTCCATTCCCGATACCGATTCCGATACCTGAGCTCAGGGTATCGGCCGATACCGAGTACCGATCCGATACCTGGGTGTGTATCTGTATATATATATATACTACTAGCCCTGTATGAATTGATAGAATTATTTATGGTGTGCTTCAGACTTATCCCTTAATAAAACAAGAACAAAAATATACAGTGAACTAGAGTATTTTTATTATCTGACATAGGCTACATTTGTCAGTTATATTATTTATTTATTTTAAGTGAAAAAGAACTTCAAATGCAGCCACAAATCTAACACTGTAAACTGAAAAAGGTATATTAGTTTTACAATATAACTATAAAAACAGTGCAACAAATAAATCTAGGAATAAAATTAGGCTATATAAGAAAATAATCTCTTTAAAACTTGAAGTCCAGAAACAATTTTGTTAAATAAAAATCTCACGTTTTCGACGACTGACAGCAGCTGGTCATCCAGAACAATAAACCCGACAATTTTGTGGGTTATCTTTATTGTCTTTTGAAAACATTTCTCTTTGTTTGAATGAAGCTGGCACGCCTCATCCTTCTCCATCTTAAGCGCGTCAAACGCCCGAATCGCTCAATTCGCACCGCGTCATTCACGCGAATCGCGCCGCAGGGAGTCAATTCGCGTCTTTGCATTGACTTAACATGTAAATCACTCGCGCTTATCGCTTCATTCACGTCTGGTGTGAACGCAGCATTAGCCTTTATGTAACCATCGTGTTGCGCGGGGTGACGCGTCTTCAAATGCTTTATTAAGTTATTTGTGTTAAAGCTGCCAATACTTGTGCCACTCGAAATTGCAGCATTGCATATGAGACATGTCGCCGTTTTACTGGTCTGAAATACTGCCGAACAGCAGACATACTGCTAGCGCGTTTTCACTTCTCCGCTGCTCTAAACAGTGGTTGCTTGTGGCAACACAGCACAACTTCCTGTGTTTGCATTCTGAGCCGCGAAGAAGAATTGATTTCCAATTTGCTGCGTTAAGCAAAGATAGCGGGCACAACTAGGTATTGTTTAAGAAAATGGTATCGGATCGGTACGTGAGTTTAAATACTCGCCGATACCGATGCCAGAAATTTTTGTGGTATCGGTGGTATTTCCGATACTAGTATCGGAATCGGAACAACCCTATTTGTGACCCAGGGATGGAGCGAGCTTGAGAGTTGTTCATGCAACCGAACTTCATGTCTGTTTACATTTTAATGCATTTAAGTGAAACTATATCGAGAGTTATATCGAACATTTTTTCTATCGTTATCGATGAAGGCGTACCCTCGATAAATATTGATACCATTTTATCGCCCAGGCCTAGGTTCAATAAATGATAATTAAATAATAAACATTAATTAAATTGTTAGTAAGTTCACTTTTTGATTATTATTGTTGCCTCTAGTAATTATGTCTGATTTTTAATTTCCAACTTTTTTTGGGTTCATTTTTAAGCCATTTTTAATCAATAGTTGAGTTAAATAAAACTACCCAGAAGGTTGGTCAAACATTTAACCCAACCGCTAGGTTTGTCCATATTTACCCCAACTTGGGTTACTTTTAACCCAGCATTTTTTAGAGTGTATGCATCCCTGTTATAGATTTTCTTTCTTGTAAATATAAGCTACTAAATAACTATAGCCAGCCCTTGGTGAGTGACAGCAACAATGCTGTTACCTATTCTTTTTTTTATTTTATTTTATTAATGTTGGTATGATTATTTAATGTTTAATGTAGAAAATAACAGAAACCATGTAACAATCAAAATTTTCTGAGAGTTAAGCAAATTTAACTCAATTTTCCTATCAATACTTTTAAAGAGTTTCAGGACCTATTTTGTACCCTATTCATGGAAAGAGACAGATATATTTATATCCACCTCTTGTGGGTAACATGCTGAGGAATCATATAATTCAGGCTGTAATAATTCATCTCGTACTTAAGCAGAATTCCGATGGAATTATGCAGAGAATCTTTGATGTTTGACATTGTAATATATTTGTCTGTCATTCCTTTGCTTTCCCCTGCGTGAATTGATAAATGTACAGAACAGGACGCAGCGTACAGTAATCCCTCACGTGTTCTTTAAAGGCAGCGCTGGCAGCATGCGAGCTTGTGGTCTTTCTCATGGCATCTCCACGTTTAGAGCTTCGGAACTGCAGTGGGCCTCCGTCTCCGGCCCCGTTCTAATTTCTGAGCGCCTCTGTGATCCATCTGTCTCTGTCTATAACCATGCGTACCTGTGCGTCTCTGGGGTTTTGCATCCTCTGTGCTTAGAATAAACATAATATCCCTCTGAAACCCATTAGATTATCCTCGTCTCTACCTTTATTTAGGTTTATATTAATTAACACACTCTCTGTCAGGCTTTGTGGAATAACCTGCTTTTTCCTATGTAGCACGACTCCTCCATAGGCCGATATCTTTCAAGTGCATCTTTCCCAATAAGACCAAACTTTCTGAATAAATCGAACTAATAGAGAGCGTAAAGCGCACACTTATTTCTGCATTCTGTCATGGAGTAGGGCTTTAAGCAGGAGGCTAAACTGCAGGCGAGTTGCAATCCAATTATGCCCACCAGCATGCGTTTTAAGGGACAGGCCGCTCTTTTTCATTAACTGAACGGAGACAGCAGATACATCATGTTCCCCGGATGCTGGGGGAACGGGTAGGCCTACCTAACAGTTTGGTGAGTCAACTGTGAGGGGTAAGAGGGGGTGATGAATGCTGGAATTTGGTGTAAAGGTTTGGGGTTTGTACTGGCTGGTGGTACTGTTGTGACATGGGGTTCAGTGCAATTCATCGAATTTGGAATTTTTATTTATTTTGTAAATGTCAGGGGGTAAGTGTTTGAAATGTTTTAAATGTATGTAGTTTATTGCAAAATTGGTTGGTCAGCTGCCATTTTCTCAAAAAAAACCTTTTACATTTGAGAGCTGTTATATGAAGTATTTTATGTTTTTTTAATGATTGTTTCACTGTTTATATTTTGCTGAAAAACCTATAATAGGCTGTTTAATGGCAGATTCTGTTGTGGTGACTTACCCCATTTGTGACAACAAATGTGTTCATTTGGTTTTGGAAATTATCTGTAGCTTTTTTTTTTTTTTTTTTGGTAGATAATATATTCAAGTTTGTATAAATGCACAACATGACTTACAAAATATAGCCATGAAGAGGGAATATTTCAAAGTATGTTGGAGACTTCTTATTATGTTCTGTTATTTTCATCATGGTAAGTGTTTTAGCTGTTTCACAACAATTATAACAAATCTCTGAAATCCACTGCATTTCTGTGATTTATTTAGATATCACAATTAAGGCTGCACGATTTATCGAATTTATTGAACTTAAACGCCATTATCGCTTAAACACAATTCTTAGTGTGATTATTTTTTTAATATATATTTTTATTTTTATTTTTGATTGTTCAGCTTGTCAATGAAGTATGGCTCCATATGCTAATCCATCTGAAAGCACTACGAGTTTGAGTCACTTATAATGTGCATTTGAAAAAGCAGCACGCGTCAAATGTCTTTACAAACATGAGAAGCATTTATTAACATCTTGTGCAACAAAAGACAACATTTAATAACCTGTTTTTACTCCAAACTCACTTCATAACGACAGTTGAGCATCCTTCTGTGAGATGATGTGGTGTCTTACACAGAATAAGGCAGATGTGTGTTTATTAGTCATGTTTAATCAAAGCATTTCAATCTTCTGTTTATTTAGCTACAGCAATATGACATGTGTTATCTACTTCTGCGGCAGGGCATCTTTTGAGTTTCTGGGTAAGAACGCCCTCTGGCTTTCAGATGGAGAAGCATTTACTATTGATCAGAGCCGTACAGCTCTGACAAGCTGCGCATAAAATAATCGATGCCTTTGCCAAATCGTGCAGTCCTAATGACAATGTAGAACAGCTAACTTTGCCATATAATGACTTCTTTGAGGAAACATTGGTTTAGTTGTCATTTTAAGGTGGTTTTCAAATCACAAAAATTGCTAAAAAAAAATATGTGATGCTTGCAGTATGTCATTGTTTAAATTTACAGTTTTAGGCATAAACCTGTCAGCTTTTTTATGCATTTCATTAACCACTGCATCAAACTCACAGATTTCAAAATATACAGTATCTCACAGAAGTGAGTACACTCCTCGCATTTTGTGAGTTTACAGCTTGTATAACAGTGTAAATTTGCTGTCCCCTCAAAATAACTCATAAATAACAAGTGAAAATGTCCAAATTGGTCTTCAAAGTGTCAATATTTTGTGTGGCCACCATTATTTTCCAGCACTGCCTTAACCCTCTTGGGCATGGAGTTCACCAGAGCTTCACAGGTTTCCACTGGAGTCCTCTTCCACTCCTCCATGATGACATCACGGAGCTGGTGGATGTTAGAGACCTTGCGCTGTGATGCCCCACAGATGCTCAATAGGGTTTAGGTCTGGAGACATGCTTGGCCAGTCCATCACCTTTACCCTCAGCTTCTTTAGCAAGGCAGTGGTCGTCTTGGAGGTGTGTTTGGGGTCGTTATCATGTTGAATTACTGCCCTGCGGCCCAGTCTCCGAAGGGAGGGGATCATGCTCTGCTCATTCATGGTTCCCTCAATGAACTGTAGCTCCCCAGTGCCGGCAGCACTCATGCAGCCCCAGACCATGACACTCCCACCACCATGCTTGACTGTAGGTAAGACACACTAGTCTTTGTACTCCTCACCTGGTTGCCGCCACACACGCTTGACCCCATCTGAACCAAATAAGTTTATCTTGGTCTCATCAGACCACAGGACATGGTTCCAGTAAACCATGCCCTTAGTCTGCTTGCCTTCAACAAACTGTTTGCAGGCTTTCTTGTGCATCATCTTTAGAAGAGGCTTCCTTCTGGGACGATTGCCATGCAGACCAATTTGATGCAGTGTGTGGCGTATGGTCTAAGCACTGACAGGCTGACCCCCCACCCCTTCAACCTCTGCAGCAATGCTGGCAGCACTCATACGTCTATTTCCCAAACACAACCTCTGGATATGACGCTGAGTACGTGCACTCAACTTCTTTGGTCGACCATGGCGAGGCCTGTTCTGAGTGGAACCTGTCCTGTTAAACCGCTGTATGGTCTTGGCCACCGTGCTGCAGCTCAGTTTCAGGGTCTTGGCAATCTTCTTATAGTCTACGTCATCTTTGTGTAGAGCAACAATTCTTTTTTTTCAGATCCTCAGAGAGTTTTTGCCATGAGGTGCCATGTTGAACTTCCAGTGACCAGTATGAGAGAGTGAGAGCGATATCACCAAATTTAACACACCTGCTCCCCATTCACACCTGAGACCTTGTAACACTAACGAGTCACATGACACCAGTGAGGGAAAATGGCTAACTGGGCCCAATTTAGACATTTTTACTTAGGGGTGTACTCACTTTTGTGGTCAGCGGTTTAGACATTAATGGCTGTGTGTTGAGTTATTTTGAGGGGACAGCAAATTTACACTGTTATACAAGCTGTACACTCACTACTTTACATTGTAGCAAAGTGTAATTTCTTCAGTGTTGTCACATGAAAAGATATAATAAAATATTTACAAAAATGTGAGGGGTGTACTCACTTCTGTGAGATACTATATACACGTGCACACACACACACACATATATAATGGTCATTTTATTAACAAACTTTTGCTGGAAAATGATGGCATACACAAATAAATATTACTGATTTGTTTAGTATCTGCAGAATTGGACACCTTACAGAAAACCAAATGTGTGTCTGTGCTAGCCAACAATCAACTGCAAGGTTTTAAGGAGCACAAGAATTTACAAAGTTCTGTTTAATGGCCAAATCCTTCACACTGACCATCTTTATTATTGAACTCTGTTTAAATTAAATATTTTCTGAAATATTTTTGAGCAAATCTCCTAAACTGAGCTCTCATCAATTGCTGTCATTTCCTCTGGTTTTACTGTGAAATGATTAGGACTTTATTTATCTTTTGGCTGTATGCGCTGGAAATTCTCATGTGGCCCCTCTCAGAAGGAATGGACGTAAAATCAATAGATTTTGGATTCTGCACCTTACTAGTGGTAACTCACTATAGGTCAGATTTAACAACCGTTTTGGGTACTGTAAAAAGGCTTAAATGCCAACCTCACACAAGCTGTTATTTTTGTTGACAAGGACTCATCATTTGGGATCTTTGTGTGCCCCTATAAAAGCAGATGTACAAGCACAGAAATATGGTTATACTCAAAATCTTTTTGTTATACCCCATGATTTGTACATATTCAACTGTCAACCTGACAGAAATATCAATTGGAAAATCTTGTTTTGACCATGCGGTTTAGGTCAAGATACTTATATGGGAATTGCCCAATTGTTTCAGCCCCCTCTAAAGAAATGTGCTAAAAGTTTAAGTTTGGAGATTTTGCTAAATTTAAAGAAACACCAGCTTTTTTTTTTTTTTTTTCAATGAATTTGTTTACTTAAAATGATTAGATTAATTCATGTTTATTTTCACATGGGAATTTAGAAAAGGAACATTGTCTGTTGCTGTTTCATTGAACAGCTGCTGTAGTTTGACGGAAACTTTGGATTCCAAGCAGCCTCCACAGAATAAATTTGGAGCTGCATGGAGAAGATCCATCTCTTTTCTTCAGACACATCCACCCACTTCAGCCAAACTAACTATTACTTGTAGCATAGCTGTAGAGCTGTGTGTGATGTGGTTGGAGAGAGGGAATTGCCTCTTTTGGGTGGCTGTGAAGGAGGTGGTGAAGGCTGTGCAAAGCACTTTGAGGGTCTCTGGAGGGAGAAGGGAGAGAGAGATGTCATCATGCACCTCTGCTGGTCACCATCTGCTGAAAAGCAAGTGGAAAGGGTGACTGATCAAGGTGTCATTCCTTTTGCATTTAACATTAAAGCCATTTACATTTTATAAAGGAGAAGTTCCTCTGGCCATTAAAAATTAATCACAAGAAAGTTGTGTGGGAATATTGATCTTCTATCTGCTGGCCTTCTAAGAGATCTCTGCAGACACCTCAGAAATCTTATCCTGAATTCTTCATACCTGCATTGACATATTTCAGTGGCAGGAGCTTCTGGGGGTTGAACTGGCTGTCGGAAGACTGATAGAAGGCGCTCGAACAAGCGTAAATCCCTGAAGAAGTGTGTTTTTGATTTTTGACATTCAAATTGGTCAGTGGTACAGCGCTTACAAGGCACCCAATTTGATACAATTTATACATAACCATACACACTCCATTCACTTTGTATTTTAGATCATTTCAGTGCTAAATATGTTTTTTTTTTTTATTATTGTATAAACATTTTAAGAAATGTAAGAATATATATTGAAATTATATACATCACATACATTGCTTACATCGATATAATTTTTGAAAGCATTCTAAAAGTAACATTTAATTATGCGATATTTTCAGAATTATTTGTGATTGGTCTTACCTTCTTTGCATTTTTTTTTTACCGTTTACAGTCACAGGTAACACTTTACAATAAGGTTCATTAGTTAAACATTAGTTAATGTATTAACCAACATTAACTAACCATGAGCAATACATTTGTTACTGTTCATTCAGCTGTTCATTGTTTGTTCATGTTAGTTCACAGTGCATTAACTAATGTTAACAAGATTTAAATAGTGTATTGGTAAATGTTGAAATTAACTTTAACAAAGATTAATAAATGCTAAGCACAGTTTATTATTAGTTTGTTAACTAATGTTAACTAATGAACCTTATTGTAAAGTGTTACCCAGTCACATATGTTAAAAAATTTAGATTTAAAGTTTGAAAATAATACTTTGACTTACATTGACAGAATATTGAGCATTCAAAAGGTAATAGATACTGCAAAAATGATTTTTGTGGTATTTGCATAGTGATTTGCCTTGCCGCCTGTCTGTTTTTTTTTTTCTTTCTTTTTTTTCTTTATTACCATTTACAGCCACACTTGTGATAATTTTGTTTAAAATATCTCGTTGACTTTGACATTGTGTTACGTGTAGATTAACACGCATAAAACAAAATGAATTCAAAATGTCTTTTTAATCAACCAGGAGAGTATGCAGGAGAAAATGAAAAGGAAACTACATTTTAACATAAACAACAGAGAACACAACTGAGAAAACCAAGGGCTTATAAACACAGGGTGTAATCAAAGGAAAACAGAACAGGTGTGGAACTAATTACAAACCATGACAACTAATGAACGAACTGGAACTAAGGCAAAGATAATGAACAAGACATACATGTGACACATTGATACAATATTCAGCATTCAAAATGTTATCAAAACTGAATGTCATTTTGATATTTGTGTACTAAATTGTAATTGATCTAGCCTTCCTTGCTTATTTTTAATCATTTATAGATGCCTCCACAGCACATTCATGTGCAGTACTGAACACAATGCATGATCGGTGTCATAAAAAAGGAAACGTGGCATTTCACTATGCAGAACCTAAGACCAAAACATCAACTACCTAAAACTTAAACAGTATTCTTTTGCAGCTGGTATTTCCTTCAGGAAATGCAAATCTAGTTTAAAAATCATCATCATAAATATTCAATTGATTTTAAGTACATCTTGCAGATAATTGAAACATAGGCTATATATCTTGCTTGTTTGCCTGTGCAGGGCAGGGATGATATTTTATTAGTGCAATTCCTCAAATGCAGCTTGTTTTGTTTTTTTATTTTCATTAACGTCATCCAGACCTATTGATTTACAGATTTCTGCATCTATTCCTCCAGGCAAATGCAAGTGAAGGGTCTTTTTTTCTATCCAGTGTGGTAAGCCTTGGCGTAATCCTGGTGTATCAAGACACAATGCCTTCCACCTCAATACATCTGCTCTGGCCCTCTCCAAATCTAATGCTGCTAAGGGTAAATCCCCATTATGATGAGTCATTTGAACCGGAGAGGAAGTACCGTGTAGTATTCCTTGCGGCAAACCAAAACTTTCTCACGGTTATTAATGCACCACGTCTGCAGAGCAGAATGTCACGACACGTAGGTTCTTATGCATCATTTTTTGCGCTAAATATTTTGACAAGTTAATTGTGAGATTGTGGCAGATGGAGGTGGAGGGTGGCTTGGCTGGGGGATTGATTGCATGTCACAGCCTCCTGATTTAAACTATAATGGTGTATCAGCTCAGCCTTACGTTTCTGCATATGCTCCATACAGTTATAGAGCTGTCCTGCCCACAACACTCATGTTGAACCTAACTGACAAACCCTATAGCGCAAGAACAGGTAGGAGCTATTCTATGCAATTTTTCTGATAACGAGCTCTTCCTGCTTTAGAAAACTCATCCATATCCTTTAAAGGAAATCTTACAAATCATCAGGGTTTTGACCAGTATGATTCAGGACCAACTGCTGTGCGTTATTTTGCACATAAATTCTTCAGAAACCCACTGAAACATCACCCACTGATCATCATTAACAAGATAATACTCTAAAATTCACGGGCCACCCAAGCAAACGAGTCTTATGATTGGCATATTCCTGGTCTTCGAATTATTCGACCCACATGGTGCACTTTTGCAGCTCTTAACAGAAAGAAGCTGGGAATTTTCGCCTGTGAGCTTGCCTCTATTAGCCAAGCAAAGCATTGCTTTATGAGGCCATTAAACGGGTGCACGCAATCCAAAATGCTCATTAGAACTTAACCTTTTAAGTCCTGAAGTAGCATTTTTATTATCCAGACAAAGAAAATAGTCCCAGTCAGCAGTCCACCCTTTTCCAATTCCTACTGCCTGCACCCCTCCGTTCTTTTTTTTATGAGCTGGTGCAATCAATAAAGAATTGAAAAAGAGAGGCTCATCCAGCGGTGAACATAATTTGTTTCAGAAATGTCTACTGTCGTACAATGGTATATTGACTTATTAAATAAAAAGCAGGGTGACATACATAGTGAGGGTGCAGGGGTGACGGCAAGTCGTGTGTAGCTCTTTTTATGGAATATTAAGTTCGGTATTATTGGACATGCACAAGCAGAAATGGGGTGGTAATTTCCTTTTCTTAATTAGGGTCACAAGCACATGCATCTCACCATCATGTTAGCTTTATGCCGCTTCAGGAGTTCTCACACACTCTGAAGGGGTTTTATGATGGGAAACATTAAAGAAAGCAAGGTGTGGAGATGAAATTGTCATTACGAAGATGAGGATGGATGTGGCGAGGCTGATTTTTTTTTTTTTATGGAGATGTTCTTTATAGGTGATTGAATGCTGGCTACAGCGAATGGTTGAACAACAACTGGCCCTTCCCATGGAATTTATTTTTTGGCGTACAAAGCAGGAAAATTTTATGGCCGAGAAAGCAGGATAAATCAGCAAACAGCATACTGTGTGATCTACTAACCCCTCACCCTGGCTGCATTGTACGTTTCAGAAGTGGAGATCATCGCTGATGCGACCGAAAGTGGCCGTAACTGTGGATGTGGGGAGGATTTTGTGAGCTATTAAATATATATATCAGCACTCTAGTAGCAATGCTAGGCACGGAGTGAGAGTTTTTCCACCTTCCAAATCCGAGCTTTTGTGTTTGTGTCCTGAAACAGACTTGCAGCCTTGTCAGAAATCGCTTTCTAAGACTCCCACCGGCAGAAAAGCTGACACCCACTACAGCCTACCACACATGTTCTTTATGACATCACCTGGCAGCACCACACTTGTTCTTTATGACATCATCTGCCAGCACAAATGTAGCAGAAACTGAGCCTTCTCAGAAAACACACAGCATCAGCAGATATTCCTGTAATTAACCACGATCCCTTTTGTCATGCATTTTATGACATGGAAAAAAAGCGAAGCCCATATAGATGATTTGTCTCCGCTGTGCTCTTGCACTATTCAATAAAGTATCCCCGGTGTATTTATGTTTTAGATTCTAAGTCACGATCAATGGAATCAATATTCATCTCTGATTTTAAATAGGCAATCCAAGCCTCCGGTTTGTGCATAGACAGCTGGCATGTTTTACAAGAATTCCCTCAGTGCAGCCCACATGGATTTGAATGTGTAATAGCGTGCATTGTGTGGTATCTGGAGGTGCATGCGTGGGTCCTGGAGGCTGCAGCAACTGAAATGCCTGCCCAGGGTAGAGAGATTAAAGAGCCTACATTCCTGCTCTGGCAGCTTTGCTGCGGGAGGCAGAAGTGCGACCATTGTTCTGCAGTTAATTGAGCCCCTACGGCCCAGGGAAGAGCCGCACCCCTACCGCAGGAGACAGGCTCTGGTCGGTCGGCCAAATGGCAGCGTGGACAATTCAGATACTAAAGAGCAGTGCGGGGTGGTGAGAGGTGGAGAGAACGCTGCTCTAGAGGGAGGACGTCTTCTGTGAGAATTTTTGTGCGCTGCGGCAAATGCTAGTGTGAAGCTAAAAGTGGTGGCGTAATACACAGTGTAGAGAGTTAGCTAACTAAAAGTAGGTTCACACAGAACGCATTTGTGCTGTTATAAAAGCGAGACGCAGGTCAGTGGAATGAAAAAATGTGCAAGGTCTAGAGATGTGTTTTTGTTTTTAATAGTTGAACTTCTTTTAACTGGACTGCCGTGTTTGTAGAATGCCATGTCATGCGCGAGACGCTGCAAAAGATGCGAGATGCGAACGCAACAGTTAAAGGGATAGTTCAACCAAAAAAATGAAAATTTGATGTTTATCTGCTTACCCCCAGCGCATCCAAGATGTAGGTGACTTTGTTTCTTCAGTAGAACACAAATGATGATTTTTAACTCCAACCGTTGCCGTCTGTCAGTCAAATAATGGGAGTGAATGGGTACTTGATCAATAAGAGTCAAAAACACTTTCATAGACAAATCCAAATTAAACCATGTGGCTCGTGACGACACATTGATGTCCTAAGACACGAAACGATCGGTTTGTGTGAGAACCGAACAGTATTTATATCATTTTTTACCTCTAAAACACCACTATGTCCAACTGCGTTCAGCACTTGCTTAGTGAGGTCTGATCGCGCTCTGACAGTGGCAGTGGTTGTCTGTCTGGCACTCATTGAAGTATATATGCGAGACATCACTGCTGTTGTCAGAGCGTGATCAGACCTCACTAACCGAGTGCTGGTGTTTTAGAGGTAATAGGGTGATAGGGTTTAATTTGGATTTGTCTATGAAAGTGTTTTCGACTCTTATTGTTCGAGTTCCCATTCACTCCCATTATTTGACTGACAGACGGCAACGGTTGGAGTTAAAAATCATCATTTGTGTTCTACTGAAGAAACAAAGTCACCCACATCTTGGATGCCCTGGGGGTAAGCAGATAAACATCAAATTTTCATTTTTGGGTGAACTATCCCTTTAACCCTGAGGGGTCTGAGGCTGATTTGCGGCCTGGAGAAGTTTTGACATGCCCTGACATTTGTGCTTTTTTCAGTTGTTCATAAACATATTAATGGAAAAAGTGTCGTTAAACTAGGCTACAATAATATGTGAGGAACATGTATGTACATGTTTGTATTTTTGAAGGAATAACGTTTATGCGTGGTTATTGAAAAAACAAAAAACTTAAGTCACTGAAATAAAGCCAAAAAAAATATATTAAATCTGTGTTCACAAGACTTCTGGGTATTAGAGGTTGTAGACTAGAGTTTTTGCTTCAAAATTATGTAAAAAATTATCATTCCTACTCCTTCATATAAAACAATAGAGAGATTTAAATTTTCTAAAACATCCTTGGTCAAGAAACACAGTATGCGTGGAGGCGTGAATAATCATGAATAATGGGTGATTCTCACCTGAGAAGACAAAAGAATCACATAAAGAGCTCTAATGACCTGCATAAATAATGAGCTCTTTCAGTCAGGTAGGCTGTGAAAAAACCCTGTTGATCATGTCTCAAGCTCATCATAATGTAAATCAAACATACAGAAAAAACAGCAATACTGTGAAATATTATTACAATTTAAAATAATGGTATTCTATTATTAAAATATAATGCATTTCTATGATACAAAGTGTCTGAACAGTTATGTTACCTCTATGGCATTTCATATAGGCTTTTAGCTTAAAAGCATGCACATTTGGAGAAATATTGATGGATTCTCATGTTTATGTCAATTTTCTATACAGAGGAGTATTTATTCATTATTTATTGTCGTCGCTGTGAACGCTGGATACTGTGTTTACAATTCATACTTGCAGCCGGAGGGCGCTCTGTGCACTTTTAGTCCACAAATGCCAATGCTAAAGAAGAATAGGCAATCCAGGAAATAACTGAACTAACAGAGGCCAGAGATCGCTAACTATGGCTATTCAAAACACTTTTCAAGACAATAAATACACGATTGAGACGATGAATGCATGTATTGACTGAATTTGCATCTGAATAGCGCTCCCTCCGTGGGCGTGGCCGCATTAGTGGATAATGAGCTGAATCAAGGACTTCTGACATGGCTCTCTTTTCATACAGATTACATAAACACAGAAGGTTTGTTTTTGTTTTGACACGATTTAAAACCTGACATTTCAACGTCAAGTCAAGTCAAGTCAAATTTATTTATATAGCGCTTTTACAATTGGTAATTGTTTCAAAGCAGCTTTACATATTAGAAGCACAGAAAAAAGGGAAGTGGTTAAAAATAAGCTGCACAAACAAGCGTGGTAATATGTAACATATACAAGATGGTGCTACATTAAGCCAATGTCGGCTGACTCCCAGGGGTGGAAAAAACCCCCTAGGAGAAAAACCCAGCGTGCTAACACTGGGAAAAAAGTCCTAGGAGGGAAAAAACCCCTTGGAAGATATATATAATATATGTAAATGGATATGGAGATCAAAATCTGAATTATACATTTTTATTATAGAGATTAAAAATAGATTATATATAAATATATGTAAGCGGATACGGGGATTAAAAATCTGAATTATAGATGCAGCCAGAACTGGATCTGTAGGCCCATTATTAACGTCTCTTTAGACACAAGTATAATTTTTTTGTGATTAGTATTCACTAAGTTACAGTTCATTTTCTGAGAACTATCAGATTGGACTTCCTTCAGAGGGAGACGAGAGATCACGCATCATGTTTGTTTTCTTTATTTTACAAAAAGCACAACATTTAGTTTTTACTCTGAGTGTACACAAATAAAAGAAAATATTCCACAGATTAAAATGGTGTATAACTCTTAATTGTATGTGCAACACTGACAGAGTATTTTGAGTCTCTTTCACACTGGTTAGAAAAAAAACGCGGTGATCACGCCGGCGTGACCGCCGACCCCAGAGTGTTAAAGATGTCAGTCTAGCGCATGTTTACATTGAAAAACAATTGAGAAGTAGCACTGTGGAATGGAAAAACATGAATGGCCCCTAACATTTTCAGTAACATGCTACTTGGCATGTCATAATGCTAATTTTTGTAATATTGTATTGCACACAGCTTTACAGCCAGGAAAAATGGAGATAATAACCTGCTTGTCTAAAATAACTCACTGTCTCATTTTTAGCACTGATTCGTTTTAATGAAATGAGCCTGTGAACTGACGATTCACAGATTCATTTGCATTTCCACGGAGACACTTGATAACTAAATTTAAAAAAGAAAATGATGATGTTTTTTTCCACCCTTAACCTTTTGAGCAGTACAGTCCCAAATATTGGATCTAGAATGTTCAGTGGCGTCACATAACTGCCAGAGACGGACGTGCTCAGCCTCCATGTTATTGTTTACACAGTCATCAAGGATACGCAGAGTGAATATGGGCAGCCATGCCACTGTTTTCAAAAGTCTCTGCTTTGGTCCATTTATACTGAGGCCCCATTTACACCAGTGAAAACGAATAAGTTTTGCTACGGTTACGCCTGTCATTTACACTACGCTGGTGTTTTCTGACCTCGAAAATGAAGACTTTTGAAAACGCTGCAGACTCGTCACGATGGTGTGGCTGCCCACGTTCGCTCTGTGTATCATTGACGACCGTGTAAAAAATAACATGGAGACTGAACTGCAGTCTTTGCTGGCTTTCTTGTCATTTTTAGCAGCCATTGTGCAGTTAAACTCTGCATTTTTTTTTAATACTGCAGCTGTCTACACACACAAGAGGCAACGGTCATGTGACATGCATTTTCGGCTGTGTGGTGTAGACGGAGATCGTTTCTGAAATACTGTGGAAATGGCAGTGTAAACGAGGATCGTTTTCATTTTAAAACGGCATTTTAAAACAAAAACGCACTAGTGTAAAGAGGGCCTGAAGCGCAACCCTGGCGTTTTTAAATTAAAACGGGGTCTGCAGTGTTTTCGAAGGTTTGAAAACACCAGCGTAGTGTAAATGACAGGGCTAACCGTAGCAAAACGTATGCATTTTAAAACAAAAACGCACTAGTGTAAACGGGGCCTCAGTTTTACTGTAGTTGAACTACTTACTGTTCAAAACAGAGTAATATTTTCAGTAAAAAGCAGTGTTGTAATTACTAAAGTTGAAACTATTAAAAACATATATATATTTTTTTTAATGAAGTAAAGTTTGATGAAAGAATTAGGTGAAAAATGCTAGATTTTGTAATATTTTATTGCACACAGCTTTACATCCAATCGAATGAACACAATAAATGTTCAAATGAAACTCTTTTTGCCCTGTCATATTTGTTTATATTTATTTGATTTATTGGCTTGTAGCAGTTAACTACTTTAGTTTGACTAGTTTAACTTATGGGTAGTTTCAGAGTATTTTCCCCTGCTCACAGTGTGTGGACAGACAGCAGGCCCGCATGGATCTATATGTTGTGGATCAATGGGTCTACAGACTGAAATTGCTCTAAGGGCCTTCATATTTTTCTTTTCCTTTTTTTTATTTATTTATCTTTGTTGTATATGTAGGCAGGTCAAAATCGATGCCAGTGAATAACTAATACTGTTTTTTTTTGTTTTGTTTTTAAATACAATTACTTTGTTTTTTTGTTTTTTTCTGATATAAATCTGGCAGATTGTATGATAATTATGTTTGCTTGACATAAGATTCATTCCATTAAGAACAGTTAATGTCAGCAGCATGCAAACTAGGTAGCAGTCATTTTTTCTATGTGCAAAGGAGCTCCCGTACCAAATCAGTTATATTATCTATTCAGATGGACTCGGAGAGCTTTGAAGGCCACTTAATTAGCCTCCTCAGTGGTGACTGGATATTTGACCTTTAAGAGTAAATTGAGTCTTTTACGGTGGTTTCTCTTAAGTGGGATTTCCAGGAGTAAAAAGGGGAGAGGGGCGTAGGGAGAACCAAATGTTTCTTGATTTTCACTCTCAAGCATGACAGCGGGCCTCAATGGCTGAATTTAAGGCTCTGCAAAGTTGCCTCCAGAGAGGATGAGGCTCAGCCATGTAACACTTCCCTGACAACCAAGGCTTGCATCAACCTTATTGCACATCACGTTGTGGGTGTATGAGTGTGAGTGAGTGAGCATGTGCTACGACATAAAAAAAAAAAAAAAACCTGGTGAACTCATGGCAGGAAATGCATCACGAAATGTTAATGCTCCTTTCCTCCAATCCATTCCAAATGCCATGCAAATTGCTCCATAAGTCACGGCCTGTGCTCATTGGCTGGAAGTGAAACTGCGGCACCAATCTCAGAAGCCTTCCTTGTGTTTAACCGTGGCTCACAGTAACCCGGCAGAATTACTGAACGATGCTGATGCCATGTGACTGCCAGCACAATTCATTGCTTGGCCTAAAAAGCTTTGGATGCACTTAAGAGGTTGCTATGGACGTAATGAATAAATGAGTGCTATGAAATTACTCCTTCCGGGAAAGCACTTTCTATCTGTGTTGGTAAGTGATCGCATATCTGGCTGCTGTGGACACCTTTGTAAACATCTAAATCTCCTGGCATTGACCAAACCCCAAGTAATCATTATTTCTACTTCCTCTTTTAATCAGGGGTTCTTCTCGAGAAACATTCCTCTTCGTCTTAAATGCATAAATGAATGGAGACAGAGGAGAACGAGAGAGTGGTTAGGATTTCTTAGATGGCACACTCACGTCTAATGATTGTTTTCCACCATAACTCCATTAGTAATGGTCTTAGAAAGTCGAGGTTAGTCATAGGCTTTAAATGAGTGTGTTTTGTTGGTTAATTCAAGTCACTTTTTGTTCAGCTTTTTATTTTATTGATTTTATTTTAATAGATTGTCACAATTGTTTCAAAGCAACTTTATAGTAAATCATTACTTATTGCCCCATGATGAAGCCAAATGATGCAAAGCAAATAAATTTTTTTTATTTGTGATATAAGAGGTTAATTTGTGGAAGGCGTTATTTATCTTGACTGTTTTAAGATCCTATAAATCAGATGTTTTCTTAGATTCACATTTTCTGACATTGCAATTGATTGATTTATTTAGATTTTTGTAAGAATTTCCTGCTACACAGTTGAATTTGCTTTCGGATTTCACATACACATTACCTTTTGCGAGAAAATACTATTTCAGTCTTTACACCTCATAATTTCATGTTTAATTCACTGCTATTTGCCATTTCTTTGTAATTGTTCCAAATTTACTGAGTTTAAACTCCTGAATAATTGTTGTCAAGTTGAATGTGTATTATAATTACAAAGTACCACTGACAACAAGTAGCAAAAATAAAGGCAGGGGTGGAAAAAAAACAGTATTTTAGGTATGCCCCATCCTGAAATCATTATCGTTTTATTCAGTTTAAGTGGTGAATATCTCAGATGCTCTGACAGGGTTGGCCACTCCTGGCTCTGAGGCTTAGTGCATTTTGGATGGTTTCTTAGTGTCTTTGATGGTGCTGTGCCATTCTAATCATTTTAAAAGTTTGGCACAATCCATGTATATTTGACGGCAACAGAATTGGGATAATTGATGGAGAAAATGGCAAATAAATCCTGAAGTCTCCAAGCTGTGCCATAGCAGCAGTTTTTCTTTCCTCCTGAAAGCTGTTCTCGTCTGAGTTATGGGAGGGGCGTGTGCCTGAGCTCGCCAGTTGTATCTCCGCTGCCTGCTAACACCAGAGCAGTCCATATAGAATAATTATTCACTGCATTATAGGCATCTCATCCGATACGGAATTGCTAAGACGGGTTATTCTCTGCAGGATGCTGACATCGACCACGCCATGGGCTCGTTCATTCATTGACGATGTTGTTTCTGCGATGTATCACGTAAATGAACTAGATTAAGCAGATTTCACTTGTTGAGCGCATAATTGCATGATGTGTGTGAAAATGGCGAGCAGATGATTTATCTCGCATCATTTGTAACGGAGACCTTTCCGCCAGCCCCTCAGTGCCCGGCCATCCATTTGTCTGCCTCTGCATAAATGATTTACCATTGTAATTAGCACCTGTAGCCATCAACAAGGAAACGCTGTTACTAAATAATACCGTTCTGACGAAGCAGAACAATGCTAATCAAGAATCAAATATCAGAAAACTGTATGAAGATTTGCACTCGGTG
Organism: Megalobrama amblycephala; assembly: GCF_018812025.1. Classification (NCBI taxonomy): domain Eukaryota; kingdom Metazoa; phylum Chordata; class Actinopteri; order Cypriniformes; family Xenocyprididae; genus Megalobrama; species Megalobrama amblycephala. Next base: position 56,700,600 of record NC_063044.1, on the reverse strand, counting down.
TCGCACAGGTTTTACAGTAAGTGTAGGTATATACTAGAAGTTTGGATTTCTCAACGCTAAGGATTTTTCTAATACTTGCCAGGTCCCCACCAAAACATTTTTTTTATATAAATACATTTATGTAAATAAATCTGATGGAACATAATATTATAAACAAGGCACCAAAATTTTAGATACCGGTGAAATTTCACAATTCTCAGTTGATTCCAAATTTGATACCCGAGCAAAAACTACTAGTGTAACTAATATAAAGTTCAAACATTATTGAAGACAAGTGAGTCTTCAGTAATAAATGAAGAACAAATAAACAAATTGCCAGCAACAGCTCAAATAAACAAAACAGAACAAAGATACAAATGAAATAAACCATGTTTTAAGTTTTTCAGGTAAGTAAGAGTACTCAGGATAATGAATAAAAAAAAAAATCATGCTCAATTTAAATAATCTGTAGTGTAATCTGTGCCTTTCAGCAAGAGCACTGCTCCACTGTGGTGTTGCCAAGCATATTTTGTGAAGAGGATTATTTTTTTCATCGATACTGGAATGCTCGTGAAGTACTTTACATAAAAAAAATAATAAGTATAGCATCCAAATACATTGCAAAATGGAAGTATTTGGATTTGTGCCAAAAGAGAGAGGTATAAGCTTGAGATCAATACAGGTTTACCTTCAGTTTCATTTTAAATGAATTAGTTTGGGCTTGTTTAGCTTCACATGGTTGTATAGGCCTATGGGTCACATCAATAAAAAAAAAAAAAAAAAGTTTACAAATCAGTGTATACCAACCGCAATGTAAGGGGTTGGTTACAGTGTTTCAGATTTCTGGTTAGTATTTTTATGTTTTGCCTTAATATATTAATACATTGAAAAAAAAATAATAATAAATATATATATATATATATATATATATATATATATATATATATATATATATATATATATATATATATATATATTATTATTATTATTATTATTATTATTATTATTATTATTATTATAATAAACTTGCCTGACAATATTGTTAACATGGTTGGACGTAAGTGTGGATCTCAATTTTTCCCAGTCAGACTTGACTCTCTGTGACTTGGTGTTTGCTGGGGCAGTGTGAACATGACAGTTTTTTTCCTCATAGAATTCTAGATCCAATGGTGTTTGTTGGCATTTGTCTGTGTGGCGTAAATTGGCCTTTTTGTGTATTTTTTGCGCTTAGGCTGTGTGTCCACCAAACCGTTTTTAGCCAGCTGAAAACGCTAGACACTCTTCTGAAAACGCCTATCTGTGAGCGCTTGAGAGCCAGGGTTGCCAGGTTTTCACAACAAAACCTGCCCAATTGCTACTCAAAACTAGCCCAAAACTAGCCCAATCGTGTTTCAGGAGGGTCCCCCGGTAAAAAACAAATCGCATTCCAGGGGGGTAAAATCGATGTTTTTGGCACGGTTCCACTGGTAAAATTCGCATTCCAGGGGCTAAACATCATGTTATTTTGGGTCACTTCAACCCACAGACATGAAAAACAACCCACGGCAACACTGTTAAAGTAGCGCAATTCCACGGGAAAAACACAGACTTGGCAACACTGTTGAGAGCGATTTGGCAGCACAGCGTTTTTTTGTTTTTTTCAGTTGAGACGCTTTGTTGCTATGATACGGAATATCCGCGGCACTGTTACTTGTAACTGATTTCGCAGATAATTAGTTTCAGACTAAAAATGTGGACACAATGTAGAGTACTTACTATGTACCTTATGTTTGAGACCAGCAATATTAATTTGTCATCCGTTTTGTTCCGTTCTCTGCTTGTTGTCATTGTACAGCAAGAATGTTTGTGACAGTTGGTCAGTGTTGTATTTGTCCCGCCCCTCCTCGACTCTGATTGGACGGCTGGCTAAAAAGTGACAGTGATGAGTGCTGTGTTTTATTCAAAGTTGAACATTCTTCAAGTTGAGGCGACCGGTAAAAAATGCTGAGCTCTCAGTGCTTGAGCATGAAAAAGACACTCAGTGCCTTGTTATGCTCCTGCCATTTAAAAAAACGCTGCGCTCCCATTGAAAACAATTGGAAAAGTACGCTAGCCGCTGGAAAAAAATGCTTTGGTGGACATGGGGGCTTATTGACCCGACTTGTGCCAACATGTGCTAATGATAAACTTTTGTGAAGATGCAGCACTGGCCCAATTGGCAAGTAACAATTCCGTCAACTGTCCTGAGCGTCTTTCACGATGGCCCCGGGCTTAATATTTTCGTGAAAACTGTGATACAAATTTTTTAGGATTTTTTTGATGAATAGAAAGTTCAAAAGAACAGCATTTACTTGAAATAAAAATCTTTTTGTTATACAGTACACGTTCTTACTGTCACTTTCGATCAATTTAATGCATCTTTTTTGAATAAAAGGATTCATTTTTTGAAAAACAATCTACCACGTCCACTTAATTGTGATATTGTGATAATATGATTTTCTTGCGGTATACAGAATAACTGCTTGATCAAGGTACTTGTGAAAGAGAGAGCTGTTTGCTTGGCCACAAGACAAACTGCATTAGCATTTGCTGAAGCGGCTTCCCCTGACATGTGATAAAATAGCATTCAGTTCAGTGTATTTGCATTTAAAATTGTAATTCTCATTCACATGGTCTATCTACCTGCTAGATGAGATTGGTAGTCCTTTAGAATAATTGAGAGACACGAGACAGGAGGGATGAGAGATGTTTTGCCCGAGCTATAAAACACACAGACTGCTCATGTGGGCCAGGAGAATATATTGATGGGGTTCCAGAACTCATCAGACAATTGTTCGGTCAGGCTACTTGCATTAATCGTGAAATAAATTGAAAAATGCAATCAATGATTGGAGAGAATGTTCTGTGGTAATGATATCACTTTGAGATAATCCAATAATTGAGAACTTGATGTATTCTGTGCTGGTATTTCTCTGCTCAGCCTGTCAAAATAAAGTATCTGGAGCCATGCGGAGTGAGGGGAACAGGCTCAGGGAGGGCAGCTCTAATCCCCAAGCTCCCCTTTAAGTGTTTGGGGGATCAGAGCCTCATTTAAACATCAGAGTACGGTTCATTTTCACTGTGTAAAACCAGTTGTCCAAAATTGGGGTTAAGGTTGCCCTGCATATAAGAATGAATTGGGTCCCATTGAGACTGAAATGTTGGAGACAGTGCTGCTTTCATCTCTTAGGTTTTTATTATTATTATTATTATTATGAAATCCTGTTCTTTCTTTAAAGAAACCTCCTCTAACAAAACGAGGAAATAAATGTGAATATTTGCCCATGACCATATCTGCGAAGCAGGGATAATTGTAATGCATGTAACATAGCTAATAACACACAGTGCACTCAAAGTGGGCATATCAGGCATGTGCGAGTACTCTACGTCTACCTCTTCCCAATATAATGTACAGTTTCAGTTACAATTGACACTGATGTTAAAAGTCTGTTTTGACCTAATTAATTAAAATAGCTTCCTTAATTAATTTTTGTGATTGCTTTTACAATAAATCAGAGTTATAACACAGAGTTAAGTTATCCATCCTTAAAGGTTTGCATTTTTTCATGTTGTTTTTGGGCCTGATGTGGTAGTAATATGTAATCATTTTTCCATTATCCATAACTTTGTTGTTACAGTATGGTTTCACTAGTCTATCATTCATAATTTTAGGATATGTCTAGTGTTGTGTTTGAGAGTGTCATTTTAGTCATTTTAACATTTGATATATACACACAGTGTAATTACCAACATTATATAGATTTTTTTTAAATTGTTTTACATTTTACTGTACTCTACTACAGCTATTTTTGTTCTATATAATTGTATACACACACATACTGTGTGTGTGTGTGTGCATTTTTATGAGGACACAAATGTGTATAATGACATGGGTATTACACTGGTATTACGACGTAAACATGAAATATGAAATATTTAAAGTCACCCTGTAGCCTGTAATTATTTTATCCCTTAACTCATCTTTGATCACCAAAATGACATATTTAAAAAAAAAAAATTCAAGTGAAAAAAATTCTTCATGCCTTAAAATAGCTTGAATGTAACTCTACAACCTTGCCTTATTTAATATACACGGATCAATGAATATGCAAATTAGCCCCGGCTCCACTCGCTCACGCCAGCTCGGAGAGTCTACTGTTGCTGCAGTGACGAGCAATTTGTTGTTTGTGTTGTGGATATTTAAGAAAAAAGCTTGCTTCGCTTCATATATTCAGTTTAATTTCTGACGCTTAAATTGTGTTTTAAATTATGAATTGGTAAAACGCCTTTGCAAAACGGTCTGAATCCACTTGCATTTGTTTGGACTGCTCTCTCACTGAATCACCTGAAGCGATTTCTCAGTAAAACAGACAGTATCGAGAGAACAAGCAGCCGTTTTCCTCTGTGAACATGCGCTAAATGGATGTTTGACAATTTCGTTGCTTTTTGGAGTTTTCATATTTAAAAAAACGTTCAGATGAAATCCTGCAGTCGCCATTAAATAAACGCACATCTTTGAATGAGCGCGGATTTCCAGCGTATTTACTTGAACTTATCAGGTAGGCTAAAATCTATGGTTTGATCCATTCCAGAGGCGGCCAAAATCAGAATTTATAATGGACTGAATAGCTCTCTCAGAACTTGGCGTGTGATTCCAAACTGACATATGCACCTGAATCACGGTCACACGCACACGCCAAGAGCAATATTGTTTTAGCTATGTTTTATAGTATTAAAATATTTCGAAGGACAAAAACATGAACTTTATTGGCTTTACTTCAAGTCAGCTGTCACTTTACTTTGGCGTGAGCCTCTATGCGCTCGCACACTTGGCACATCCCTTGCGACGGTTCTGTCATTAATTAATATTAATTAATATAGATAGCCTTTTGCTTGACTACGTTATCAAACTGCTAATAATGTGTTGCTAATGCACACACCATTCCTGTTCTTTATCTCAGAGTCAGACACCTGCCTTCTAACAATTAGGATCCTTACAAACGCTTTGAACAACTCAGAACATCAGTGGAGAAAGGCTTATAGTTCATCATTACATTGTAATAGACTCGCTATATTGCTAAATCTACACAATTTTTCATATCAACAGAAAATTTACCGGGATAACCTGGCTTCTCTCGAGACTTTCCTGCTTCAGAGCAGTCATAGTTAATGATATGCTAAAGCCTGCCGGCACATTGTTGTGATTGGTTACAAGGTAGTCTGTGATGTCAGAAACACTAGTGATTTCAAACCGTCTTTGGTTTACTGCAGTTTCAAACATAAAATACTCAGCAATGGTGATGACTTATGAATTTGCACATGGTTTGTCTTAAAGCATATTAAAAACACCACATAGACATATAGGGCCCTATTTTAACGATCTAAACGCAAAGTGTAAAGCGCACGGAGCAGGTGCACTCAGGGCGTGTCCAAATCCACTTTTGCTATTTTAACGACGGAAAAACGGTCCGTGTGCCGGAGCGCATTTTTGAAATGGGTTGTCCCTATTCTCTTAATGAGTAATGGGCGTAACGTTCAATAAACCAATCAGAGTGTCATCTCCCATTCCCTTTAAGAGCGAGATTGCTATTTACATGGCGTACACGCGATGAGTCAGTTAATATATATGTGTGTGTATTGGCACGATTGTTCAATTAATTAGCCAATTTCGTTCATCATTATAAGTAGGCCTAGTAATAGGCTGAATTGAAAATAGGTAGCCTAATTCTAATACACGCAATGACTATTCATCATAATATTTTTATATTTATGTAGCCTACACAATAATATTCTTTTACACTGTAATCCTTTTGTTTTTAATATTTGGCATGTTTGTGTGATGCGCATCACTGTGTGTAATAAGCAAAGTCAACGCGCACTGTGGACGCGCCCAGAGGCGCAGTTTCTACCAACGCGCTCTAACAACAAAATATTGCGCCATTGACTTTAGACTTTAGACCAGGTTTGAGTTGGTCTATGGCGCAGTCTATTTTCAGCTCCTTAAAATAGCAATGCGCCGGCAATGCGCCTGAACACACCTCTTTTTTTAGACCAGCACGCCCATGGGCGCACTAACTGGCGCAAATGCATTTACTAATTTAAGGACGTGGCGCTGAACGGGAAAACGCAAACGGCGCTGGACGCAAACTAGCAAACACACTTGCGCTGCGCCTTGCGTCGCATTGCCATTGGTGGTGGTTGAGGAGATTCCCCCTTCAATATGTAAAGCGCTTTGAGTGCCCAGAAAAGCGCTATATAAATGTAAGGAATTAATTAATTAATTAATTAATTGCACCGGGTGTATTATAGGGCCCATAAACAACATAAAAAAATTGATTTTCACCACAGGGGGTCTTTAAAATAGCGTTAACACTTTAGTATAGGGAACACGTTAACTATTAACTACGACTTTTCCCTCAATAAACTCCTAATTTACTGCTTATTAATTGTTAGTAAGGCAGTTGTTAAGTTTAGGTATTGGGTAGTATTAAGAATGTAGAATAAGGTCATGCAGAATAAGGCATTAATATGTGCTTAATAAGTACTAATAAATAGCCAATATTCTATTAATATGCATGCTAATAAGCAACTAGTTAAAATACTCTAAATTAAAGTGTTACCAAATTAGCTTTTAAAACATACTAAACAATGTTTTATTAAAAATGTAGAAATGCAAAATGTTTCTTGTGAAAAACCATTACGCCTAAGGAATGTCCTCACTTTGATAGCAAAACAAATGTGTGTGTGTGTGTGTGTGTTGTGTGTGTGTGTGAGTGACCGATAGATAGACGCAACTGTTTTCAACACTGTTAATAAAAAGAAATGTTTCTTTAGCAGCAGATCAGCATATTAGAGTGATTTCTGAAGTATCATGTGACACTGAAGACTGGAGTAATGATGCTGAACGTTCAGCTTTGCAGGAATAAATTGCATTTTAAACATATTCAAATAGAAAGCATTACAATATTCCTGTTTTTACTGTATTTTATTCAAATAAATGCAGCCTTGGTGAGCATAAGAGACTATATATACTCAAATCCAGTTTGTAGTCATTTTTCATGTATAAAATGACTCTTTAAAGTAAAATTGCAAACCTTTAGGCTAAACATTTTCTGAATCACTGAGCAAAGTGTTATAATTACCCCTGCGCTCTTCTGTAGCAAGCAAATCAAGTAAAATCAAGTCATTCAGAAACAAAAGATGCCGTTCTCCCTCAAACAATCCAGTATCTGCATGTGCAATTTGTTGGATTGGTATTAACCTCAGCATACAGCCAAGCAGTTTAACAGCTGTATACATAAGAAACATTGCTCAATTGACGAGAGGGATCATTTGAGGTCCCAGAAGTCCCAGCGCATGTTTCTCTGTTAATGTGTGGGTGTTTGTTTGGGGGGAGGGTAGTAGCGAGCAAATTGGCCTCTGTTTTGCCATTTTGTTCAAACTGATCCTAGGAGAAGAGTTGGGGTAATTGTGGTGGATCAGCAAGAACAAAGCAGGATCCATCAGTGAGTGTGATCTCTTTTGAGACAGTGTCAGGGAAGGCTATGTGAACCTGCAGTCCGGGCTGATGAAGGTCTATGGATTAATGAGCACTGAATGCAGCCTCTCTTTTTTTACCCTCTCTGTTGTATTGACAGCATCATTTTGCTTTTAAACCCCAAACTCAATACTGCAAGAGAGAACCCTTGCTCCTATACAAGTTTGGATTGACAATGAGGAAGCACTAAATGTACCTTATGTTAAGATACAAATGATGTCAATTTAATAATCACCTTCGTGTAGCAATCTTTTTTAATTATTAATAATTTAATCTGTAGTAATCTACGGAAGATGATTAGGGCCAAGCAATAATAAAAAATTAGAAAAATGTCGTTAAATTTCGAGAAAAAAGTTGAGATAAAATGTTGAGAATCAACTCATTAAATTACGAGAAAAAGGTCGTTAAATTACGAGAACAAATTCGTTAAATTATGAGAAAAATGTAGTTAAATTTCAAGAAAAAAGTTGAGATAAAATGTTGAGAATAAACTCGTTAAATTACGACATTTTATCTCGACTTTTTTCTCGAAATTTAACGACATTTTTCTCATAATTTAACGAATTTGTTCTCGTAATTTAATGACTTTTTTCTTGTAATTTAATGACTTTATTCTCAACATTTTATCTCGACTTTTTTCTCAAAATTTAACGGCATTTTTCTCATAATTTAACGAATTTGTTCTCGTAATTTAACGACTTTTTTCTCGTAATTTAACGAGTTTATTCTCAACATTTTATCTCAACTTTTTTCTTGAAATTTAACGACATTTTTCTCATAATTTAACGAATTTGTTCTCAACATTTTATCTAGACTTTTTTCTTGAAATTTTATGAGCTTTTTCTTATAATTTAATGAGTTTATTCTCAACATTTTATCTCGACCTTTTTCTTGAAATTTAACAATTTTTTTTCTCATAATTTAACGAGTTTATTCTCAACATTTTATCTCGACCTTTTTCTCGAAATTTAACTTTTTTTTTTTCTCGTAATTTAACGAGTTTATTCTCAACATTTTATCTCAACCTTTTTCTCAAAATTTAACGAGTTTTTTCTCGAAATTTAACAACTTTAATCTTGAGATGGTTTTATTTTTTTATTATTGCTTGGCCCTAATCCTCTTCCGTAATCTTCTAATCAAGTTTTATCTCAATTGCTATATTTCTTCCCTTTAATGATCCAGAATAATGGGATCATACAAAGTGTAAGGGTGAATTGATATGGCCATGTTGGTTTCGTAGTTTTTTTTTCCCACTGATGATATTCATATGTGAGTGTAGCAACAATTTCAAACGTTGTTAAAGGTGTATGCTTTTAATGGTGATCTCACAAAATGTCAGTTATGTTATACAATAACAGCAGTCAGTTGCCAATTCATTCATACCTTTTTGTTTTTCGCCTCAAAACAATGTAACCAAATATTGGTCACTGAAAAAATGATATTGATGAGCAGTAATCTTGAATAACTATGGATAACTAAGTGCATAAGGAAGAAGGTTCTGCTTTAGCCGCATTCCTTTAGTGTAGAGGCACTTATAGACCTTATGTATCCCTGCCTCTTTTGAGCATTGTGTTCTGTTTTCCGATTTGTATTCCCAGAGCATAAAGTAAAGATCTCACAGATTTATGAATGAACCACTCGTTTTGAGGAATGAATCTTCCCGGTCTAATGACATTCATGACATCTGCTTCAAAGATTACAGTGTTCATGATAACTTTCGTTAACTATACAATAAGTAATCCACATTAACCAGCCAATTACTCTTCGACAGTGATGCCATAGACACATACAGAGCAACCACAAAAACAGACACAATTCTAAAGTTGGCTGCACGCTTGTTTCTCTAGCGCGTAAGGTCTATAGGCATGTTTCCTCTCATCAGCTTTGGCCACATCAGCTGCAAACCCTAGACATCTCTCTGATGTCCTCAAAAGTCTGTTCTGTGCACCTAGAGGTATGAACACCCTGCCAGTCCAGATATTCTAATATTGATGAAGAGTCTTAAAAGGCTTAGATCTGGCTGCCTCTTCCCTTCCACTCTCTCTGATAAGCTTAGTGTTGTGAAAGTGCAGGATTCAGTAGGGCTACTGCAGCATTGGGAATTTCTGCTGGCTCAGCTCTCACTTTCTTCACCCACCCTCCTTTCTCATTATTCCTCTGAGCAGCGCATAAATTAGCAGTACCTATAGCTCTCTCTCTCTCTCTCTCTCTCAGCCAAACATTTTAGAAATGTATTCATCAATGCTTAGAGGGACTGAAATGGCTTTTCTAATACAGATGCCATTAGCATTTTATTAGCATTACCTTTGATCTAACATCAATAGCTTTAATTGAAATAAAGTGCTGTATTTTCACTGTATAGAGAACCGCAGGCATCAATTTTGGACTTATCTTTATTCTAACATCAGTGGATCGCTATATGTTATTATGGGCGTTTTATCCCCTGGAGGATGTCATGATTCTGTGACTCTAGTGCTCTACGGCATGCGCATTATCTGTAGATTTATCCAGTAACACTTTCTATGTGTTACTGGATAAATGAATCATCAATGAATCAATGTGTAATGATTTATAAAATGATTGTTAATAGAATAATAGCCTTAGAGTAAACATGATAAAGAGTTTAATATTAAAAGAGTTTTATACATTTAATAATATATGTAAAATGTGAAAGTAAATTATATATTTATTAGGGGTGTCAAAATAACACGTTAATTTCGATTAATTAATCTGAGAAAAAATAACATGTTAAAAAAATAACGCAGATTAATCCATTCCGTATTGACCTTTAAACCTGCAGCCGTTCGAGCCACCGTTCGACTGTTCACACCAGACGCGACTTGCGCGAATAAAGATGACATTTTGAGTTTACTTGCTTCATTCGCTCGTGAAATTTACTTCACAACAGACGCGAATTCGCGTCATGAGAGGGGCTCCCCCGCTCCTTTATGTGTCCCAGACTCTTCCACTTCTTTCGGCACACTTCCTCTGAATAAACACATCAACTCGTCAGCGGGGAAATAGTTGTAAATTACAGCGAATAAGCTCAATTGGTCGGCTTTAGTTAGCTTGTAGTGTCAATATGTATATATATATATAGCTCAAATTGAGTAAAGACCGTTTTTTACAACTTACCAGATTGTCCGACCTCCTCACTCACTTTCAAGCAAGATCCTTTTTATTCCTGTTTCTATAAAAGTATGAAGATGTACAGCGACGATGATTTTGTCCTCCATGTTGTTTCGGATTTCTGCCTCAGCTCGCTACGTCACGTCACTACTAGAGCAAGCTCCTGATTGGTTAACGCGGCGCGAATTTTCGCCAAAGTTCAGATTTTTCAACTTGTGCGTCACGCGTGTCAAACGCCCGAAACGCTCAATTCGCGCCGCCGGATGTCTATTCGCGTCTTTGCATTGACTTAACATGTAAATCACTGGACGTCAGTTAGCAATCGCAATTACCTTGGTGTTACGGCACACATCATCAAATCTTCTTCCTGAAGCACTTTTGAATTGATTTCCTTAGCATATTAGGTCATATTGTTGATTGTTATGGCTATTATTTGAACAGTGAAAATAATAATAAAAGAGTTTTTGAACTTTAATGTCACTAATGCTGATTATTCATTGATTCATTTGAATTGAAATATTTAATACTTTCACAGCAAAAATTATGTATGCGATTAATTTAGATTAATTAATCACAGAGTATGTAATTAATTAGATTCAAAATTTTAATCAATTGACAGCCCTAATATTTATATATCAGAGGTCATTTTGACGGACAGGATAGTAAAAATTCCGTCATCACCAATTTTTACCAGTCATTTTCATTTTTAGATTTTAATGATAATAAGACATTTAATAGTTTCTTTTTTCATCCATATTTTCTTTTTCATTCACGATCTTACAGGATAAGCAAATGGGCCTAGGCTATGCATTTATTTATATTATGAAAAGAAAGTTGAACAAAGACTGTGCGTCACTTTTCAGTTTTCATCTTGAACAGTTGTCGCGGATCATGAGCGAACGCGATCGTCCCATCCCTTCCTCTAAAGAGTTAGTCTAAAGTTACTACTTTACAGAACGAAATAAACATGAATGAACATCAGAAAATATGTTGCAAGATAATCAGTTCAATCAGTGTTGGAAATAATGTCATGATAGTCAGCAGGAAAAATAACAAAACAAACCATTTAAAACAAAACAAACTGGATTAGAAACGTAATTATTTAAGTATAAGTATTATAACTTTATTATTATAAAATGGACTTAAATTGGGTGCTCCCCTGTGTGTAATCATTTTATTCTGGAGACTGAGGACACACTGGAGCGCACTTGCCACTAACTGGGCAGGGGTGGGAATTACAGTTACAAGTTACATCAGCCTCAGTGTAATCTGTCAAAATGACGGACGGCCTTCAGATTTTTCCGTCACTGCAAAAAAAATTCTCTCTCTCTCTCTCTCTCTCTCTCTCTCTCTCTCTCTCTCTCTCTATATATATATATATATATATATATATATATATATATATATATATATATATATATATATATATATATTTTTTGAAGCATTTGGAGCTAATTATATATATAAAAAAAACAAATAGTAAAAATTAGATTTTGTTTTAATAATGAGTCTTAAGGATGAGTCTTAATTTGTTAAAGTTTCATGGGAATATAAAAATATTTATATTTATTTATTGATGTTAAAATGGACAGTGACTAAAATGGATTTAATTCTTCTAAAAGAACATCAGTTTCTGCTTTGACAATAAACAGAATTATTTCTGAGATGTTAATTTAAAAGAAACAATTTTAAATTATAATGTTTATTTAAAGGAATTAGGAAAACATTTGTTGTATTATATATACAGACTTTGCAGAAAGTGTTGCTTATATAATCAAATTGTCTTGATGTCATTGTTAGATCAAATATTATATATTTGGACACCTGTGCCAAAAATACCTTTTACACAACACCAATTTTAACTAAAAACTGAAAACTTTTTAATGTGTTTTGGCCGTTCGTTTACACGACAAAGGTGCTTTAGGAAAATGCAAACTTTTGAAAATAGGTTTCAAAGTGCTATAGTTTTTGAAAACGATACTGTTATCGTCTCAGTGTAAACTATAAAAACAAAGGAAAAACTTTTCGATTTTAAATACAACATTGTTGTGCAAAGGTCCCCTTAATTCCATCTGATGTTCTGTTGAAGTTTTCACCGATTTATCAGGGGATTGATTTTCAATCGTAGCACAATGCAGACCTTCCTTTGTTTAGTTTCTGGTTTTCTATTATGCTTTCTTCCTCTCTGTCTCGCACTCTTCCCCCTCTATCCATCGGTCCGGCTGAGCGCAGTCTTCTGTGTCAGCTTAATAAAGTCATTCTGCTCAGCCGTGTTCTGCCGCTTGTACTCAGCAGAGTGCTACTTATTGACATTTTTTCATTCTGCTTTTTCCACTGCATGTGTAAGACCTATAGAGCTTATTGAGGGACTGAGTTAGGCCTGCTCTCTCTCACTCCCTCTTTCTTTACCTCTCCATCCTGCAATTCTGTGCCACAACAGTTCAGTATTACCCTCCATCTCTGTCCGTTTCTCTCAAGTACTCTATGTAAGTCAGCGATAGAGAGAGAGAGAGTGTGTGTGTGTGTGTATTCTGAGTGAAAAGGAGGGAAGCAGACCATTAGAGGTAAAGGATAAGCAAGCCCTTCGAGAGTCCTTTTGTCCTTTCATACGGAGGAGGGCTGTTTGTGCTACTATTGTTGGTTTTCCCCTTGATTTCATCTGGAAAGTATCATTACCGAACAAGAGCCTCTTCGGAGCTGTTTGAGGCCATCTCCACGCAGTATGCCGTGGCTTTTGTGGAATCGTGTGTGCCTGAGAAGCTTTGAAAAGGGAACTTGAAACAATTTACACCCTGTGAGCAATCAGACTCCATTCAACACACAGGATTTAATTCATAAAATAATGATTATTACTGTCAATTTAACATGTTACATTTGTTAATGAAGTATAACTATGAAGTATTTTTTAATAAACGTAATTATTTTTAATACATTTAATCATGTCCCCATTTTGCATTAGTCCATATTGGATATTTAAATCAATTATAATATTGTGAATCCTAAACTTTCATACTGCATTTTCGTGTGTGTGTGTTGTTCAGGTATACCTTACGTTACGGGGACAAAATGTCCTCACAAAGATGATAATATCCTAAATCCTTGTCCTTATGAGGACTTTTTTTCCCATGAGGAAAACAACATATACAGAATATACAGTTTTTACAGTATAAAAATCATTATCTCTGTGAACAGTCCCCATAAAACATGAAAACTCAATGTGTGCTTGTAAGTGTGTCTATTGGATATTAAACATATTAAAAGTAATATATCAATATATCATGTCTGTCAAAGTCTTCAAGTAATTCTTCAAACAATAATAAGATATTCAGTACTATTTTAAATTAAAAAAACACTATAATAATACTATAACAGCAGAATAAATTATATTTGTGTATGTATACATGTAATTTATTCTACTGTGTTATAGTGCTATAGAGTGTTTTGTTTATTTAAAATAGTACTGAAGATTTTACTCATTTTTAATCAATTGACAGCCATTACTTTGAATGTTTTTAATATTGGCCACTGATCAGTTATCAGCAATAAATTTTGATATCGGAGTATACCTATACACAGATATATTTATTTCTAGTTTCACGTTTTGTAATGTCTCTTCAGTGATTGACTCCTCTACCACACTGTGTCTCAAATAATCAGCAAATATTTACATTCGAAAATACTGTACCTGGCACGAAATAATGAGCATATAAAAAAATGATAATATTGTAATCGATTTACAGCCTTAACGATGGTAAAATAAGATAATGAAAAACACGAAACATGAATGTCAGCACTTGTGAGTAACAGAGAAGGAAAAAATGGTTTGAATTTAAGATTTCAGCACAGGACTATATATAAAAATGTATGCCAGCGGTCTGAATTCAGAAGCATGCTGTGTGCCCCAGAGATATTGAGAAGCTTCTCCTAACGACCTGCTAGGGGCCAGTGGCTGAAAGGAAAGCGCTACCAAAACAAGTGAGCCATCATTAAGGTCAGCGGCGCTAAATAATACAATTCCTACCCTACAAGAAAACCTAGTGGTGCCCTGATTCTTTCTTTTTAACAGGGAAAAGATATTAATTTGCATAAAACTTCAGTGGCCTTTTTGTTAAACTGTGCACTAAAAAAAAATGCTGATGTTTTACAATTCATTGAAAACTTTGCACATGACATAAACTTCATCATAAAAGCACAACATTTTACGGTTAAGAGTGGTTTGAGTAGCCGTTAGCGGAAGTCTTACTACTAATTTGATACGCAGATATTTTGAGGTGACAAGGTTAATGCATCCGTTTTTTCCTCATATCATATCAAATCAAAGCAATTTCCCTGGCCTTTATTCCCTCTATCTGTGGGTCATAATCCTCTTTAGGGTCTTTCTACAGCTCTGTCCAGTTACTAAATGATGAAAATCTTATTCGGCTTCACTCAGTGGCCTGGCTAATGGGAAATGAGCACACTTTGAAAAACAGCTAAGTGTTTTAGGCTGAGAGGAAAGTGAAACTGTTAATATCATTACATTTGAAGAGAGCGTTTGTAACACAGATTCTGTTTCTTAAATGAAGATTGGCCAGTGCATTATGGATGTATTGACGGCAGGCATGAGGGGAAGATTAGTGGTATATCCAGGAACCCTCTCAGCGTAACCAGACCCTAATCTCTTAATTGTGTAGTTCTCTTTCAAACACTTAACAAGCATTAACAAAATTAGAAATGTTTTTCTCCCCCTCCCCTGCTTTTTGAGGGTTGAGTATGATTGATTAGTTTTTGAGAAACTCTGTGCGTCAAGGCATGCAGAAATACTCTGCTCAATTGAATTAAACGTGATTCTTTATGTCGGTGGTTCTCAACTGGTGGGTTACAACCCAAAAATGTGTTGCAGATCTCTTCTAATTGTATTAGTTTGTATTGTACAAACCGTATAATAATGTTTAGTTCATATAGCTAAGTAAGGAAGGAGATGACACTTCCAATATCTTTTGTTATGAACATAAAATGCCTCACATCTAACCAAACTCTCTAATTTTTTGGCGCAAAAACACATCTGTCTCATCTGTGAAGCTAGACAGGTTGCTTGACATCCCCTCATCCTCAGAATACATGAACAGAACTAATTAAAAGAAAATACATTAAATACAGGTTCACTTTTAGAGAAACATTGTGCGTACTACAATGTTTTTTTGTGTGTGTGTGTGTGTGTGTGTGTGTGTGTGTGTGTGTGTGTGTGTGTGTGTGAATTATTGGCTGCTGAGAGACTACGAAACCATTAAAATTTAAGATCATTTTAGTTTTAAAGTTCAGTTCCGCTTGATATTATTGGCACTATTGGTGCAGTTCATGGTAATAATAAAGGGTTAGTTAACCCAAAAATGAAAATAATGTCATTTATTACACCCGTAAGACCTTCGTTCATCTTCAGAACACAAATTAAGATATTTTTGATAACATCTGATGGCTCGGTGAGGCCACTATTGAGAGCAAAGCCACCGAACCTCTCAAGACCCATAAAGGTACTAAAAACATATTTAAAACAGTTCATTTCAACATCTTGTGAAATGAATCTAGCGATTTCAAAACACTGCTTCTGAGCTTTATGAATCTTTTGTTTCGAATCAGTGATTCGGATCTCCTTTCAAATGGCTAAACTTCTGAAATCACGTGACTTTGGCGCTACTGATTCGATTCGTAAAGCTCCAAAGCAGCGTTTTGAAATTGGCCATCACTAGATATTGTTGAAAAGTCATTAATTTGTTTAGTTTTTTTTGGTCTTAGGGGTGTAGAACGACACGAGGGTGAGTAATTAATGACATTATTTTCATTTTTGGGTGAACTAACCCTTTAAGATATTTCAATACATTCAAACATATACTTATTTTAAATGTTGATTTAATACACTGAAATCTCTATATCAATTATTTAAAAAATTGTTTTCTTCTTGTTTTAAAGGGTTAGTTCACCCAAAAATGAAAATTCTGTCATTTATTACTCACCCTCATGTCGTTCCACACCCTTAAGACCTTCGTTCATCTTCAGAACACAAATTAAGATATTTTTGATGAAATCTGATGGCTCAGTGAGGCCTGCATAGGGAGCAATGTCACTTCCTCAGTCAAGATCCATTAATGTACTAAAAACATATTTAAATCGGTTCATGTGAGTACAGTGGTTCAATATTAATATTATAAAGCAACGAGAATATTTTTGGAGCGCCAAAAAAAACAAAATAACGACTTATATAGTGATGGCCGATTTCAAAACACTGCTTCAGGAAGCATCGGAGCACAAATGAATCAGCGTGTCGAATCATGATTCGGATCGCGTGTCAAACTGCCAACGGCTGAAATCACGTGACTTTGGCGCTCCGATCCACTGATTCGATACACTGATTCATTTATGCTCTGAATCTTCCTGAAGCAGCGTTTTGAAATCGGCCATCACTAAATAAGTCGTTATTTTGTTTTTTTTGGTGCACCAAAAATATTCTCGTCGCATTATAATATTAATATTGAGCCACTGTACTCACATGAACTGATTTAAATATGTTTTTAGTACCTTTATGGATCTTGAAAGAGGAAGTGTCCATTGCTCCCTATGAAGACCTCACTGAGCCATCAGATTTCATCAAAAATATCTTAATTTGTTTTCTGAAGATGAACGAAGGTCGTACGGGTGTGGAACGGCATGAGGGTGAGTAATAAATGACAGAATTTTCATTTTTGGGTGAACTAACCCTTTAAGACCTGTATTTTTTTTCTAACATATAAGATACAGTATATTTTAAAATAAATGATGAATAATGCAAATTTAAACCTTCACAAACAGTTGTTTTAAACCAAAATAATCCTTAAAAACAAACATATATGTTGAAATTATATTATATATATAGACACACACACATTTTCACTGCTAATTTGATTTTAACACGGACATGTTTGGTACTATATTGAGTCGCCTCTTGAATGCCAATGTTAAATCTGTGTCCTGAAGCAAAACCAGTTGAGAACCACTTGCTTTATACCATTTCCATTATTTGAATAAATAAATAAATAAATAAATAAACAGAGGAAAATATTGTTATGTGTACCATTTCTAGCATGGAAACTATGTCTTGCCTGTCTTATTCCCTGCTCTCGCCACCTTTTGCATGGTTCCATGTTGCAAACCTCAGTTTTGACAGATCTCATTTTCTCTCCCCTCAGCCTACTCTAGATGATTGACTTGTAATTACTGAAGGGAGGTGCTGTATTTGGTCTGTAATGTGTTACTCTAATTTGTATGTCTCTGTTGACAGATTCCAGGACAACCAATGAGTTGTGATACGGACCAACTCAGGGTAAGTGATGCCTTTGTGTGGTTGTGTGCGTATGTGTTTTTGTGTGCTCCTTTGTGCCGCCGTTGTGCTTCTGGATGTTGTTGGTATCGACCTTTAATTAATCAATCCACGAAGATCGTAAAACTGCGAATCATTCATGTAAAGACAAATCATTTCGTCACAATGACTTTAGAATGAATTTTTATGTATCCTTCATGTTCATTTCTGCATCTCAGGCCGAGAAGATGATGATATTAAATCAATAGGCAAAAAAAAAAAAAAAAAACCTCCTTCAGTTTTAGTCTCATACAGAAACCTGTTATTCCCTCAAACTCTGCTGTGTCCATATTAAAAATACAACAAAGCTTACCTCGCCTTCTCATTAAACTTTAATAGTGGCTCTCAAACCCTCCTGCTCACTCACTGGCCTGAAAAGCCAGGGTAGCAAAGGTGTCAGCTTCACTCCTGATGAAGACCCTCCCAAAGATCTTCATCTTCTTCAAACACACCACGTCTGTGTGGAGGAATAACCATGTGCCTAGATGGCTCTGCCTTGAGCTCACAGAACACATACAGTGTTGTATGTGCAGCCCTGCAGAATCATAGGAGAGATGTGTACACCGTGCAGGAGCGGAGGTGCTGCAGTCCCCTCTCAGTGCTGTAATTTATCATGGTTTGTTGACGGGTTTTAAGTCTGATATGATTAATACCCAGACCTTCCTGTTCATACACACCCATCACTCTAATGTTTTGTTTTTCTGGCAACTACTTTCTTGATTATTATTATTATTATTACTTTTAATGATACTTTTTTTTAATTCGATTGAAATTAGAGCAATAAATGTGGACTAAAGCAATAATGCACATACTTTACATGTAAAATGTAATGAATGATCATTATGTAATTTCATTATGTAATGAAAAATCGGCATTGTCCACTGCAAATTCAATACAAAAACATATGTATAATAATAATATTAATAATTACAATTAAAAGTACTTTTCTTATTTCTTTGAAATTAGAGTAGTAAATTTGGACTATACCAATAATGATCATACAACATATGCATTGCCAAATAAGCATTGTCCTCTGCAAATTTAGCAGAAATGTATATATATATATATATATATATATATATATATATATATCAGTCAAACCAGAATGTATTCGGACACCTTGAACATTTTATTTATTATTTCAGTTCATTCACTATAGTTAAAAAAATGGTAATAAAATATGACAAGATCTCAGAGTTAAACTGTGTCAGAATAAATTAATCTTAATTATGTCAGATAACACTTGAGCAAAACATGGTCAGGTCAAAGTGTCTAAATAAATTTAGGTCCCAAATTTTTATCATTTTTACTGGTAGTCCACTGTATGAAGAATTTTTGGGTATAATATGTCACAGTTTACTTTATTTTGCTATCCTCACTTACATAAATGAACTATAGTGTCCTGCACCCACTAGTAAAAATAAATCAAAAATTATGTCTAGTGTCTGAATAATTTTTGGTTTGACTTTTGGATATATATATATATATATATATATATATATATATATATATATATATATATATATAAAGCTAATAATAATGTTAATAAACAGGCCAGTGGTGATTTGTCTCTTTAAATCATGAAAAGCACTTCTCTTATTTCTTTGCCATCTCATTTCCTCTTGTTAGTGACTCACTCATTAATCTGAAGACAGTTGTTTCAGAAGTGCTTTTTGGTAGCTTACCCTTAATTTAGATTATTTGAGCAGGACTGAAGGTGATGCACTTGGTACTTTTTTAACAGGAAATTGGCAAAACCAAATGCTACCTTTTTTTCCTTTTAGGTTATGTTTTTGTCATAATTCAAACAAACGAGATGCACTACTCCTTTAAGACTGTTTAGCTGCTATTTCAGACTTGTAGCTTTTTAATTGGGTTAAAGGGCATACTCGGACAGAGGAAAAGGCAACTGAATCGGTCTGCTCCATGTAAATGGACATGTCAGTAAGCGGCACTCAGTTTCCATGACCATTAGACCTTTCTTGCCCCAAAGTAAAATGGTTTAACGAAATTGTATGCTGAAGTATGTTCGTTTTGCTTGGGTGCACAAACAATGGGCTTTACATTGTACCTGCCATTTATCTTTGTTTAATATGTCAACAATCATTTATTGTTTTCAGAATGTTGTTCAGACTATTGACCGGATTTCTCTGTACTAATCGTTTCATTCGGAAGAAAACCGTTCCATCTTGTTGCAAAAGTGAGCACAGCAGTGGTATATATTTCACTCTTTAATCAGTTCAGACTTTAAATTCTGATGAAAATACACTTATAGCCAGTCATTCCTGCTAGGCAGTACTCTATTAGATACAGTCAAACCAAAAATTATTCAGACACTAGATATAATTTTTTATAGATTTTTTTTTACTAGTGGGTGCAAGACACTATACAGTAGTTCATTTATGTAAGTGAGAATAGCAAAATAAAGTAAACTGTGACATATTATACCCAAAAATCCTTCATACAGTGGACTACCAGTAACATTGATACAAATTTGGAACCAAAAATTATTCAGACACTTTGACCTGAAGTGTTATCTGACATAATTAAGATTCATTGACACAGTTTAACTCTGAGATCTTGTCGTATTTTATTACCATTTTTTAAACTACAGTTAATAAACTGTAATAATGAATAAAATGTTCAAGGTGTCTGAATACATTTTGGTTTGACTGTATATTGAAAATGATTAACTCATTTAACTTCTTACATTTAATATAGTTTTCAAAATTCAGAATGATAAATACTGAAAGTCAATTTATAGTTTGTGTCCTCAATCTTATTTTTCATCATGTTAGTCTTTTGTAATGTCCCTTTAACTAACAAAAGCCAGTTCCATAATGGAATCATCCTCCCGGAAGTGACATCATTTTTAATGGGAAAACAACAGCACAAACAAGTCACAAACAATCAATAGTAATGGATTTGATGAATTGTTTTTATTTTACTGTTCTTCACTCTAAAATATCCAATTCTTTTAGATAAAATTACAGAAATCATAATATTTAAAGAACTAAATATTAAAATGAACAGGTTAAAGGGCCCTTTTTATATACACAGAGTTAAAGTATAAGTTAAAACTCAAAAGACACTGCATAACAGGAATGACCCAATTAAAATGATCATTTAAGAAATATTATTTATTTATTGAGCAATGGTGTCTTATATTGCTGTCACAGACGGTTTGTGTTGTGCCTCAGTGTCCCTTACCTGTGGTAAAAATCACTTTAACATGGCCTTATTGTTTTAATGTGATGTGTCTGTTTGTTTGTGTGTTTGCTGAATGTGTGTTCCTGCAGTCTGAGCCTCTAGCTTAATCATTTGTCCTCACACTCTTTCTCTTTGTGACGGTTGTACTTTCTTTTTTATTGTTTTCCTTTTAAAGGGGAGTCAAATTGCTTCCTGAGGAGAATGTAATATTTAAATTTCCCTCAGAATTTAATTTCCCTCATAAATACACTGGAAAATCTCATTGCGTTTGTGTCTCACACACATAAAACAAAAAAATGGACCTTGCTCAAATTTCCATTTTGTCCCCTCTTGGTTTGAAATCCATTTACAGAAAGGTTTTACTGTTGTTTTCCGTTACTCTCGAGTTTCTCTAATACCTGCGTTTGATTAAAAATCTCAGCCCTCTTCTGAACGGTAGTAATGAGTTTTAGCCTCATAATGTGCCTTTCTAGATAGTTACGGCTGCGCTTTAGCTAGTCTGGTCTCTTAGTAGCAGTAGCGTGGTCGAGTCAGCAGATGGCTGTAGAAAAGTGCTGTAAGAAGGCAGCCAGTGCGTCAGAGCCAAAGCAACCCGAGCGGGAAGGCCTTGGCCCCAGTACTCGCTGCTTTTATCTCCAGCACATTCACTCCGGACGAGGAGGAGAAGAAGAGGGGGGGGAAGCCATCCAGGCTGCAGAGTCAGGTGCAAGCTTCACATTTAGGAGAGGGCGGTGCTTTCTACCTCCTTTTCATCCCATTGTGCCATTTTGACCGTAGTTTACCTGTATTTTTTTTTTTTTTTCCTTTCACATCTGCTTTTTTATTGAAGTGAATCTCACACAGCTGAGATTGCAGTGTTTTTTGGAGGAAGTTGCAAGCTTATTTTTATTTTTTTTCTTCAGTCAGTTGTCTTCTTACCTTCCCTCAGGACAGAAGATGAGTCTTTTGATTTCCCACTGATCTCTTCCCCTGCGCATCAGCTTCCGGACGACAGCGTCTGAGGATCTGAGCAGCATTTTGTTAGAGGGAAAAGTCCTTTTTTGTGTATGGGGGAAAACCTGCTTCGGATCATCCTATCAGCTGTGCGTTAACGTACACGTACCTTTTCTTGAGGAGCCTGTACTAGAGAAACCTACACCATCACCCTCTCTCTCTCTCTCTCTCTCTTTCTCTCTTTCTCTGGCACTTTGAGTGCACAGTTGTGCTGGACTTCCTTGGTGCACGGATCTTCTCATTAAATAGATACATCAGGAATTGGCGCCTAAGCAGGGGTTGTCAGTGAAAGGGTGAAGAGGACCAAGTGGGGAAGGCAAGAAAGAGCGAAAAGAAAAAAAAAAAAAGGAGAGGAGCAAGAACAAGACTGCTAGAAGCATCTCAAACCTTGTGAAGTAGCTTCTTCTTCCTCCAAGTGTCAGTTTTAATAAGCTCTATTATAGTGATATAATAAATTATACAAAAGAACTGTGAGCCTGAGAGAGTGGAAACAAGAAGGATTCATCTGGGTTTCTGTAGCTGAGCTCGAGAAGTTAAAAGAAGATAAGTAAGGAAGCGTTTCCTCACTGCCGGAGAGCCCCTGACTCCTCGCTCAAGATGATGATGTATTTGTGGGTAGGTAACAACCATCCCGACCGTTCGTTGGTGTTTGCAGGCTTCTGTGTGCTGTGTGTGTCATTATTGATGTTTATGTGTTTTCTCATCTGTAGATAGTCTGAGCATTTTTTTTTTTTTTTTTTTTGAAGCGTAGAAGGTTGCATCATAGAAATCAGTCCAAAAACATTCGATCCTCTCCATATACGCTCTGTTGTGTTGTGTTTGTATACCGGTCAGCAATCAGTCATTTTAAAGTTTCATCGCTCTCTCGTCTCGTCCTTGCCGAGACTACTCTTTCTTTGGAGTAGAGAGTGTCAGAGAAGCGGTGCGTGACACGTTGATTCATAACTGCAGGGTTAAAGCACAGGAAGTCATTTTAGAGAGCTGTAAGCGTGTGTGTCTTGGCCTGCTCATTATCTGTCTCTTCACCTGCCATTACCACTCAAAATCAGTCCTAGCTGAGGAAATTTCGCTGCACTTAATTGCCCATGGAATAAATTTAAAGCACCCTGATGACTTCTTCACTGTGTGGGTTTATCAGGAAATTAATCTCATTTTAACAAATCCTTAATCTGATGGGCAGTTCAAGTGAAAACAGAAATAAGGAACGAGTTGATCCTTTACATAATGTGTCAGATGGAGGGTTTTTCTTTTTTTTTTTTTTTCATGAAGAATCGTGTTTGATTTTAGTTGATTAACACTGATTTTTTTTTATTTATTTTTTTATCCATGATATAATGGAGGCAAGACAATAATAATAATAGTAATTATAATACATTTTCTTGACCTGAAAATTGTTATGCAAGCTGAATGAGTGCTGTTATTTGTTTTCAAGTACAGAAATATTCTTAAAATATGAATTATTAAAGCGGAAACATGCTTTTAAACCCAGTCAGTAGTCAGAAGAGCTCAGAATCAAAAGACTTGATAAACACACAAGACAATCTCCAGTTACTTAGTCATGCAGCTACAGCAAACTGAAATTCTATATTAAGAAAATGAATATTGAATGTTTAATTGGAACATTGGTGGTCTGGAAGGAATATGCTTCGTAGAAAAGATTCAAGGATGAAATTTCCCAGGAGATGCAGAAATTACTGTGCTGTATAAAAGTATACAGTTCTTGCTAAATATTTAATTTGCCTCATTTAAGTTGGCTTGTGACAAGAAATTCACTTCTTTGCTGGTTCATTTTAACAGTACTGATATGGTGAAAATCCATTTTGTTTTTAACATTTTGTAAAATTGTTCTGAATGAATGAACAAATAAATACACTATTACTTTGTTTGGTCCTAAATTAGTTTACATAAATGATAACCAGAGCCTAATATTGTAGAAACATGGATGATAATAACAGGAGTGCATTAAGCTGGGTTAAGCTGAATGTGATGTTTTTCTTTTTAAGAGGCCTCCGGTAGCCATTTGACAATCCAGTTCAGGCTCTATGTCCGACCCTTCTGTATTACTTTTGTCATAGATCGTATGGCTGTAAACTGGAATTAATTGTGCGTGTTACTTTTGTCAGCCACAGGGTTTTCGTCTTAACACAATTTAATAAATCATCAGAGCATTGTGCCACGTCCAAATACTTCAGATGTGGCGATAAAGCCTTAATTGCAAAATAGACCCCATGTCTTCTATGCCATTGTGTCTTTAAACAAATAAATGAAATACAAATAATAATGAAAAAAAGAAGTCCACTTTTATGCGCTGCCGTCAATTGGAGCCCATCAGGATGAGGAATGAATCACTGAGGTAGAGAACAGACTGAAGCAAACAGCAGTGTCAGAGCTGCGGTGCTGTCCAGGCTGATGTTATTGCCTTTCTTACTATTTACTCCCCCCTGCTGCTGGAAAAACTGCTGTGGAGGCACTTCTAGCTCCTTGTCAGAGTTGTCTTTCAATAGATGCTATGAAAGCAGTTTATTCAATTGATTGATAAAGGCTGCCCTCCATGATAACCAATAGAGGACCCACAGGGCCATGCGGTGTGTAGGAGGCACATATTGCGACTTAACTTCTTGACAACAATATATAGGTAAACTCGTCACTTGTGAAAGCAAGAAACTCAAAGTTAATTTTTGAAGTGCCACAATTTAAACTGTAATTATATATGATAATACATAAAATGCACAACAAGAGTTTGAAAGGTTAATATGTGGCTTTTTATGTGTAATATCATGTCATTCCAAATCAAAATGCTTTTTTTTTTTTTTAAATGTGGAACATTTAAACTCTTTTCCATACAACAATTACGGACCAAAGTCGTTAAGACACAAAACCTCTATGAGCAGAATTAGTGAACAAATCAATAGTTTGGACCCACTTTATATTAAGTGGCCTTAACTACTATGTACTTACATTTAAATTAATCATTTGATACAATGCACTTATTGTGTACATACATGTTTCTACATTATACTATTACTATACTACACTATACTATATTTTAAAAACACCTGCATATAATTACATCTGCAATTATTTTCTGTAATTACATTTATAATTACACTGTTGACCCATCCCTTACACCTTACCCCTACCCTTAAACCTACCCATACCACCAAAGCTTTCCCTAACCTTACCCGTATCCCACCTCAATAGCAGCAAAAGTGTTTTGCAATTCAATATGAACCCAATAAGTACATTGTACTTATTTTTTGATGTAAGTACATAGTAGTTGAGGCCACTTAATATAAAGTGGGACCAATAGTTTGAGTTGGTCCTTATATATCCCATACAGCAATTGTTATTTTACTACTGTATTTTATGTTATTGTTTGGTGTTTTTGAGTGATTTAAATAATTTTCTCTTTTTAGATGAGCTTGGGTAAGCTATTTGTTTAATTTTGCCATTAAAAGCACAGTTTAATTTGTGTGGATAACAGTAGCTGTGTCCCAATTCAGAGGCTGCATCCTTCAAAGGATGCGGACTTCGAAGGCCGCAAAGGTCGGAATGAGTGTTGTTAAATAGGATGGTCTAGCTTACGGAGGATTGTTCTTGTCACCTAGCAACTGTGACAGCTGCCGTTGATGAGTGGCAGTAACATTTGTACTGGACTTTTTTTTGAAAGTTATATTCAGCTGTCTGAAAACAAAACAGCATTCACAGCCTGTCTAAATAGTGGTTCAACGTATCACAAAACTCACGGTTCGGATCATATCATGGTTATTAAGTCATGGATCGGATCATTTTTCGGATCAGCACAAAAAAAAAGGGGGGGGGGGTAACTGCATTTATTACTTAGCCCACTTGAACTACTGATACCACAGCAGAAACTACTAGCCTAACTAATACGTTATTAAAGGCAAGTGAACAGACTGTAAAAAGAACAAATACTGTATACCAATTACAAGCACAGATAAATACATCATAAAGTTACAAATAAAATATAAGGTCTAACTAGTATTAATTTTCGTGTACAGAAATGTAATAATTAAATGTAAAATGACACTGTTCACTGTATAAATGTAATATAGATTAATCTTTGTTAAAACTGTGTTTTGTTGTTTGATTTACATGACAGATAACAGCAGGTATTTATAGGTTGCTGTCACTTTAAGAGTAAGACCCCATGCACGCACACATCTGATAGATACACATCCGAATTCTCACCTCGTTCAATTAAGATATAACCGAATGTATTTACGAGAATACTTGCCGAGAGTGGTATTTTGACTGACATAATGCGTGTATGTGTCCATCCAAGTGCATTGAGGACGCGAAAGTGAAATTAATTTGGAATTCGCGAGCTATCTGAAACGCACCTCTCTCTTTGTGTGCGCGAGCCTTGAGCACCGATAACAGCGCTGCGTGCAATACCGAATTAAACCCTCTTTTGCCTCTTCTAGCGCTGGAACGGTTTTATATCTATGTAATGTGTAAACTAGCAAGACAAAACACGTGCAAATGATAACCTTTTACTCTATTGCGGTTAAACTTGCAATTGATCCGCGAATCACATGCGTGCCGAACCGTGGGGCTTGGTCCGTACGGATCACGGATCAACAATGATCCGTTTAACCATTATGTCTAAATATGTTCACCTTGGTCAATTTCTGTACAATAAAGAGTATAAACTACATAAAATCACATCTTAATATGTCAACATTTGAACTGCTTTATTTTTAAAATTTTTACATTTGTATCATTTGATATTTGAGTAAGTTGAAACCTAATACTTATATTTAAAAGTGTAATGTGGCAATTTCTCTCTCAAAAAAAATCCTGTCGTCATCAGCATGCAATGAATTCTGGGGTAGCATAGGCTGCAAATGATCCATCTATTGTATTGTATTGGCCTTCGATTGCAGTCTCTGAATTGGGATGCAGTCAATTTGTGTAGAGAGACTTGAACTATCATAGAAAATTGTAAATGTACCATTGGCCATTAAGATAAAGGTGTAATGCGGGGGATGATTTGAACAATAATAAAAAAAAAAAAAGAGATGCACTGGTCCACCGGCCATGAATCCGGAATCCGAGATTTATTTTGGCCGATCTCTATTCCGGACTTGCAAACAAACTGCTTTGCAATCTTTTCCCAAAATGTAATTTGTGTGGAAATATTACGAAGTCAGTAAACAGGAAGTTAACACAGGCACACGCTGAATATGGACGCAAAGAGAAGAACAGACGCGCCAGCACAGAAAATACTGAACCAGGCAAAAGCTCACTGTTTGTGAAATAAAGAAAAGTTTCGTTGAAATTTTCTTTTCCTTATCTTATAAGCGCAGTGCTGTTTTGTGTACAGCGGTAACCAGGGAAAAGCTACATTGCTGCTGTACCATTAGCACCACCAACTGGCAGAGAGGGAATTTGCATTTGAATTCAATCCATCTGCTGATTTTGTTTTGTGCAGGTGTGTCTAAGGTAGCGTAATTTCACAAAGCTAAAGTCAGACCATACTGGTTTTGATGAAAATCTTGAAATTATACAATCTAATTTAAATCAAAACAGCTGCTCATGCTCGTGTGTAGCATCTTTGTTTGGATTATGATTAAAATGCAGTGGTTGCCTCCAGTATCAAAAGGCTATACAGATTTTTGTTTAAGGCTATTTTGGCCTGTTAGTACAAACAAACAACAAATAAATTTGCTTAAACAACAACGGCAACTGTTATACGAATTGGCCAATTTGCTTGTTAAAAAAAACAAATAAAAAATAATAATAATAATTGGAATTGGCCATGAAAAATCAAAATCGGTTTATCACTAATAAAAAAAAAAAAATAAAACATTATTTTAAAAACCTAATAAAGTCTTTTCACTGTAAAAACAAATGCAGTTTTCAAAATAGCAGTGTGTTTTTCTAGTTTTCTTGCAAATTAATTTGTAGTTTAATGTAACTGTCAGGTTTAAAAATAAAAGGCCTGCACGTGGTTACATTTTTTCCCATCCGGCCCTCAGCCTAAAATGAGTTTGACACCCCTGGTGTAATGTGTATTGAATCTTTAGCTGTTTCTTTCCGTAATTTCTTTGTTTTTTATGCCAGTTTGCATGTTGGCAATATGTATAATCCATTTTGATGTGGGGTTTTTTTACCCATTTTTTTTCTTTTGCTCAGGGCATCTATTTGTAAACAGCATGTATATATATATATATATATGTACATATATAAATGATACATTGCATGTGTCCTAAGATATATAGCTGGGTAACATAAAAATGAAAATTGAAAACATTCAATGTATTCACAGTGGATATAATTGACATTAATGCAAGACAATTCAGCACACACCATATGGTATTTATACACCTTCTAATTCCCTCTTTCTCCCTGACAGTAATGATGGGACCTGGGTGAGAACGCTCCACTGTCAGTTGCTATCAAATATGTTCTTATTTAATTAGCTGTCTTGCAGTAGAGCGCAGCTTATATATCATAATTCTTATCTAATATACTCAATCCTGTCTTATTTTATTTCATTGACTGTGCTGAAGTGCTTAACATGTCTCTGGTTTCAGAGGGCCTGGGCAAGTTGCTCTGAAACCAAGAGCGATTGAATAGCATTAATGCTAATGCCACAGCCGTTGAGGCATTGCTGCAAAGATTTAAAAATTGCCCTTCTGATAGAGTTTTACAATGTATGACAAATCAATGCATAGCATTTTCATAATGAATGGCTTTGGCATTTGGAATGCCAGTCCCCGAGCAGGCTTGGTTGCTGACCTGTGACAAGAAGTGGTGTTATATTTCATTATATTCTACTGAGTTATACTCACTATAGACCCAGTCGTGTGAGAGAGGGGCAGGCGCTCCCTGACTTGTTCCGCCGGTATCCCAGCATGCACTACTATCTGTCCGTGTGTCTGTCTGTCTGTCCGTCCAATCACTTTTCTGCAACCTGTTTGTTACCTCAATTCAAAAACCAGACTGATACCAACTGAACTATGTCTTTTTAAATTTACTCTCACTTGCATTTTGAGAGCGAGTTTGGTTAACTTGTGCAGTGTGAAGCAAACCACACCTGTCACTGTGGTTACAAAGAATAGAAAATAAACCTCACTTCAGTTATTCGTTTGTAGAGAAGCCTCTGCTGCAAGCTGTTGTATGAACAGGACAAATTCGAGAGTCACACCTGTTAGTAAACATGGTTGTCAATCTCAAACTCGGTCTCTTTCCAAACTCATCCTGCGCTCAAGGACATTGCCTCTGAGTTTCGCTCGCCATTGTTTAGCATTAGATTGGTATTAGCGCATGAGGACAGATTCAAATGACCTGCCATGTCATTACCTGTTCATTCACGAATACTGAAAGCACAGTTGTGTTGGTCATTATCTGCTGTCATGAAATGACAGTTTGTGGCTTTTTTCATTGGTCTGTTATGATGATTGATGGAGACAGGTGGCTGTTCTTTACAGATGGCAACATATCAAAGTGGCATCATTGTAATGACAGAGCAGCCTATGACAGATATCAAACCAGAGCTCGGATGCTTTTATGTTACACTACTCAAAATCCACAAGTATTTTTATTCCCTGTTGGTCATTGAAACCTTTCATCTGATTCCACCGTTCCTGTTTTTTTTTTTCTTCTTCTTCTTCTTTCTCTCTCTCCAGGTTGTTATGTGGCCATGACAGTTTTAATCTGATTTATAAAATGCAATATATGTGTGTGTGTGTGTGTGTGTGTGTGTGTGTGTGTGTATATATATATATATAAACCTCACCGGGATGAAACCGTAAATGCAAAGAAAGAATAAGAGGAAATTTAAAGATGACTTTGCCTGGGTCAATGATATTTTGAGAGATTGTCTGTTTTGTTATAGATATACTGAAATCATTACCCTTCTAATGAAATTTCCTGCCAGAGAAAACAAAAACGTAGAAGCACTACAAGCTCTTTCATAAACAGCCTTTATTATACATAAGTATATTCATCACCATAAAAGCATCAGGCCCATACACATATGGTCTAGAGCTTTGCAGTAGTGGAGTTTTTTATTGGGGACTATAAAATACAATACACCAGCAGCACATACCATAGAGAGGAAGAAAATCACTTTAGCGCCTTACACTTTTTCGCGCTCTCGGATAAAACGGTCAGGCCAGGAAAACACCTTTGTGATAACAATTGCAGTCAGGCAGCCTAATGCACTTTGAAGCTCTAGTAAAGGCCCGGATGAAACCGGAGATTATTGCCATTTTGAGAGAGATCAATGAAGCTTTGCTAATAATTCACTGTAGGAGAACCTCTGGGGATGTGGTATTTATCTACAAATATCAGCTCTGGCCAGACCAATTGCAGTGTTCTCGCCTCTGGTGCCCACACTAGTTCAGTTGACCTAGTTGATATTGAATGTTTCCTCCTGACTAGGAGGGAAAAAATGAGGAAAGAGAGAACGAACGGAAGAAGGGGAGAAAAAAACAAAACATGATTTTGCTAATGATGTTATGTGTTTGAACAAACGGGGACATGGTGCAGTCCACTTGATATTAAAGGGTTAGTTCAGCCAAAAATGAGAGTTCTGTCATCATTTATTCACCCTCATGTTGTTCCCTGGCCGCTCTTCTCTGTATAATGAAAGTGAATGAGGACTGGGGTTGTCAAGCTCCAAGATAAATAAATAAAAAATCACTGTAAAAGTAGTTTTCCAAGTCTTCAAATGTCCAATGATAGCTTTGTGTGAGGAACAGACTAAAATGTACATCTTCTTGAGAGTTTTTGTGAATGAATCATTCTTTTGAATTAATCTGGTCGCAATGGTAAACTGCTCACTGTAGCAGAAGACTATCAGTGAATAAGGAGGTAAAACTCATTTTTTAGTAATTTTTATACTTTTTTTATAGCTTGACAACCACAGTACACATTGACTTTAATTATACTGAAAAGAGTGGCCAGAATAATCTATAAAACTACTTCTTTTGTATTCCGCAGAAGTCTGTAAATCTTTACAAGCTCCCATTAATTAGTGTTAGGTAATGCATTAACTGACAATGCACTCTAAAAAAATGCTGGGTTAAAAACAACCCAAGCTGGGTTAAATATGGACAAACCCAGCAGGTTGGGTTAAAGGGCACCTATTATGCCCTCTTTCACAAGATGTAATGTAAGTCTCTGGTCTGGTCAAATTTGCCCCTATTTGGGGGTGAGCAAAAACATGCCTTTTACTATATTACTATATTGCTGGCTAAAAAAATAAATCCAAAATTGGTTGAAAAAATAATGGCTGGGTGAAAACAACCCAATCCCTGGATTTGTCCATATTTAACCATAGACTGTAAAAAAATATGGACGTAGTGTCTGTGACGTCACCCATAGAGTTCTGAACAGCAGTTTTGACGCAAAAATGAGGCCGCGGCCATCTTAGCTGCACGTGACCGCACATCACTCACGGATAACTGAAAATGGGCAAAGAGGTGGTACGTAGTTGGAGCCCATGCGACTTGTTGCTGAAACCACGCCCGCCTAGCATATCTATCTTTGACACTATCTAAAATATTAATAAAGATAACAATACCATTAGAAAGTACTAAAGGTTTACTGTCAATCTACAGTGATTTTTAAGGTAACGTTATAGATGCTCTAACACCAGTAGGCTAATTAATTTGTGTGGGGTGTGCAAATAACACAAAAAAATCAACTGGGACTTCATACCTTTAATTAAATAGAGATCACGAGATGAATCCAATCCATTGCACTTGAGTAAAATGTCCATTTAAAAACATAAAAAAACTACTTTTTGTTCATGAAAGCATTAAATCCATGAAATCTTTATATATTATCCATCGTTTGCATTACATATTTTCGGAATGATTTGCTCTCCATCATCGTTCTTCAAGAAAGGATGCAATCTGAGCATCGTTTATAATGTAAAACTCTATACGTACAGTACCAGATATCTGTATAACTCTCAAATGTTCTCTCAAACTAATGAGCATGTGTCCAAAGTATAATTTTTCAAAATAGTGCAGCAGTTTTAGTTATATCCAAGCAGTGCTGTTGGAGTTGTATATCCTGGTATTGTCATTGTAGTAAATCTCAGGAACAAAACCTTTAGCCAATGCAACGATCCAACAATGTGTGTTCCGCATGGGAGCACATGTACACAGACTGACATCTGTCTCGAGTATGCAGCAAGCCATATATTGTATAAAATAATCCAGAAAAAAGGCACAAATACGGCTGAGATGCCAAATTCAGCGGCTGGAATTAGCTGAGGTAACATGACGGCTCACAGACAGCAGCGCCAATCCACCTGTCACTCAAGTGACCACGCCCTTAATTATGCAGAACTTTAAGGCTTAATATAATTTAAACGGATGAGTTATAAAAAAATTCACCCCCCCTCAGAGTTGTCATGAAGGACAAAATTAGCAGTATAGACCAAAACACAATTTGAACCAGAGTGTAAACATGTTTTTTTCTGCTGTAAACTTGGCTGTTTTAACATGATGGTCAATGAGATTCTGCTCCCTTTTGCAGCCTGTCCCTAGCGGCCAGTCGATGAATCGCAGTTTAAGTTACTTCCGTATTGGCTTCACGAGAAACTGGGGGAGGTTGCCGCTTGTATTTAACCCAGCATTTTTAGAGTGTGAGCAGTACATCTGTTACAGTATTTATTAATCTTTAAGTTTAAGAAAAATAGAATTGTTAGTGACTTAGTTCTTGTTAGCTCAGGCTCATTAAATAATATTAAGATAAAATTTGTTGGGTTTAATAATATATTAATAAATGTTAAAAACTGCACTCTAAAAACTGCTGGGTTAAAAACAACCCGAGTTGGGTTGAAAATGGACAAACCCAGTGATTGGGTTGTTTTGACTCATCAGTTGGGTTAAATGTTTGCCCAACCTGGGTAGTTTTATTTATCTCAACTATTGTTTAAAAATTACTGTATTGCTTGCTTAAAATGAACCCAAAATATGTTGGAAATAACATTAAAATTAACATTCATTAACGTGTTTAGTAAATGGACATTTATTAATAAGTTTAAGGAATAATTAAACAATAAACATTTATTAAACTGCTCAATGTTCACCTTTTGATTATTATTGTTGCCTCTAGTAATTGTCTGATTTTTAATTTCCAACCTATTTTGAGTTAATTTTAAAGCCAGCCATATAGTCATTTTTAATTAATAGTTGGGTTAAATAAAACTACCCAGCAAGTTGGGCAAACATTTAACTCAACCGCTGGGTTAAAACAACCCAATTGCTGAGTTTGTCCATTTTCAACCCAACTTGGGTTTTCATTTTAACCCAGCATTTTTTAGAGTGTGTAATGAAATAAAATTAAATGCTTTATAAGTATTTTTCATTATCAATCAATGATTCGAGTTAGTTAATGTAGTTGACTAATGTTAACAAATAGAGCCATATTGTAAAGTGTTACTTGCGACTAATCTATGAGATTGATTTTAATTTGATATATACATTTTAACCCCAGCAATCATTTTATATTTCAGCATGTCTCAATACTAATGTATCTCATGGGTTTTTGTTGTAATGGGGGCGCTTCTGTAACGTCAGGGAGCAACACGGTTAGTAAAGAGACAATTAAGGCAACAACTTGGAAAAATGAGTGTGTGTCTTTCATGATTTTTTTCCCCGTCTTGGAGCGTACACTTTGTAGTCGTTAATTTAATTGCTGATATTCCCTGAATCCCTGAAGAATATAAAGGATTAATCATCCAGTTCATTTCAACGAGAGATATGGCCTTAAGTGAATTGCAGTTTTACCAATTTAACCCTGTCTGCCCCTGAATGTGACAAGATTAACATTTTCAATTAGCAATACGTAATTGCGGTGCACGCTCAGCGGCCTGCCTACTTGCTCAAAGGTGGAGGGGCCATTTGGATCTAAAGCACCCCGTCTCTTTAAACGCACCCTCGACGTTCTGTCATCGGCGATGGATGGGAGTTATGAGTTGCATCTGTGTATTTTTGCAGGCACCAATTCCCGCATCTTTGCGAGAGAACAAATCTGCAGATTTGAGGATAAAAAAGAAAAACCGGGCATATGCATCAGCGTGAGTGTTGTAAAAATGATGGTTTCTCCTTTCTTTCTCAGGGGCGTTTGTGTTGATAAGGCAGAGCAGGATCAGCAGTCTCTCCCCTGTCTGGTTTTTAATGTCTGTGAAGAAACAGATATTGATTTAATCAGACCAGACTGTTGCGGCAGAAAGGTATATACTGCGGGAAAAATGCCTTGTGCGTTGAGGTAATAAATACTGCAGATGGACTCGTGCGAGCCGTTAAGCAGAACCTTTTGTGGGCCCCATTGACTGAAGGCCCCTGTGAATGAGGAGGCAGGCGAAGACGGAGAGTTTGTATTTTAGAGATAGGTGACTGATTTCACACTCAGAGATTTCTGCTGTGTCCTGCACATGCTAGGATCTTGCCAGATAGCGGGGCAGTCGCATATCAGCCCTTCCCTTCAAGGTGCTTACTATCGCATCGACTTGATATAGAAATGCAGCTTTTTCAAGCTGACACTGTATTCATGGTTCCCCGTCAGTGGGGCATTACATACCTGTGCGGACAGATGCATTCTGGGTATGTTTGAGATACTGTGGAAATTTCAGATACAGTGAATTAGCATTTGTTTGCAGCCACAGTGACCAATGAGCGTGCTTTCATCCAAAATGTTACCCTGATTCTGTTAAATAAAGGCAAATGCTGTAAGTGTTGTTCTTTTATCAGGTAAAGTTAAGGAATTAGCTATTAAAGTGAATTCTGATCACCACATATAGATTTGGTTATTCACTGTTTTGATATTGAAAAGCCAGTGCTCTAAAAGACCTCGGGACAGGTTTGTGTTGTCATTTCAGTGGCATCTGTTTGAAGCTTCGAAGCTTTACGAATCTTTTGTTTCGAATCAGTGGTTCGGAGCACCAAAATCACGTGATTTCAGTAAACGAGGCTTCGTTTGTCATAAGTGTTTCCAAATTTCAATGGTTCACCACTGGGGGACGTGATTTTGGCAGTTTGATACACGCTCTGAACCACTGATTCGAAACAAAAGATTTGTAAAGCTTCGAAGCTTCATGAAGTAGTGTTTTGAAATCGTCCATCACTAGATAATGTTGAATAAAGTCATTATTTAGATTTTTTTGGTGCACAAAAAGTATTCTCGTCACTTCATAACATTAAGGTTGAATCACTGTAGTCACATGAACTGTTTTAAATTCGTCTTTATTAGCTTTCTGGGCACTGAAAGTATAAAAAGTATATCAATTATGTTGCTGTCAATAGAGGCCTCACTGAGCCATTGGAATTTATCAAAAATATCTTAATTTGTGTTCTGAAGATGAACGAAGGTCTTACGGGTGTGGAACGACATGAGGGGGAGTAATTAATGACAGAATTTTCATTTTTGGGTGAACTAACCCTTTAAGGTGCTTTTTATACTAAACTTTTGTGTATTGTGAAATATACAATTAAAAGTTGCACACAGCTGCATATTATGTTTTCAAACAAGAAAATGTCCTGTCGAATAAGTAACCGAAGAATAATAAAGAAACTACTACTACTACTACTACTACTAATAATTGTTATTATCTTCATCATCATTGTTATTATATTAATCAAATAATAATAGTACTTGTAGTTTTGCATCCATAAATGCAATAAATAATAAAGTGACAATCACTTATTACCATTTGAATTAAAAATGTAATCATTCCAGATGGATTTTATCACAAATCACTCTATAAAGTGACATGTAAAGGGCAAGAATGGTAACCCATACTTGGGATTTCTCCTCTGCATTTAACCCATCCAAGTTAGTGCACACTCAGTAGGAATAGTTAATATTGAACACACACACACTGGACACCATGGATACACACACGGAGAAGTGGCCCGCCATTCACTTGGGGAGCGATTTGGGGTTAGGTGCCTTGCTCGAGGGCACCTCAGCCATTTCCTGCCAGTATTAAGAATCCAACCCACAACCTTCGGGTTACCAGTCTGACTCCCTAACCATTAGGCCACAGCTGCCCCATATCGCTGCTGTAATACATTTATATTTATATTTAGGCAGCTCAGGTGAATTTTATGAGTGCTTGAGAGTTAGAGGTGTCTGACAGTGTAAAGGCTCTTCTTATTTCTGAACTGACCAATCAGAATTTGAAAAGCCTAAATTGTTTGCTTTAGTCCAAAATGTTTATGAATTTTTGTGTGAAAAAGTGTAGTCCGATTCATAAACAAATGACTCTTATGAGCCTTTTTTTTCTCTTTCTTTTTTTTCACAGACATATGCGTGAATAGTGTGAAAAAAGTGAGTCTTCGGTTCTTTTAATAATTTGTTAAAAATTTTAAAATTCAGATTTGAAACAGTCAAGCATATAGACAAAATCCCTTTAAGACAAGTCATTTCACTCGGCAGCCATCTTTGAAACGCCTCCTGGGCATGCAAGTGCAGCTCCTATCTCTTTGAATAGGGAAACATCAAATTCTCCAAAGCTGTTTGCCAACTTTTCGATTAAATTTCATATTTGTAATCACCAATCAAATCTAAAAACAACTGTCTCATAATTTTTTTTCCAAACGCTCCAATCATGACAAAAAAATGTATTTTTTAGGCTGGATCAAGCTAATGCGCATGCACAGACCTAAATGCGCGTCTCCTGTGTCTCATTTCGCAGGCACGCGTCTGACTGTTTCTATAGAAACCGGAGCTTCTAACGGCCGCTGCAGTGACGCGATGAATTTACCAGTCAGCGATTGGCTCTTATTTAGAAGGCGGGACTTATTCCGCCATATTGCGCGTTGCACTTTCTCCCATTCATAATAATACGAGTGACGCATCTTGTGTTACTCTATAGTCTTTGATATAGAGCATATAGAGAATATATTTCATATGTAACTAAAATTTCAATATAAAGTAAGTAAAACTAAAACATAGTCGTGATGTTTTTTTGCAATTTGTCATTGTGAGCTGATAAATGTCGTCTTAGAAATTAAAGTCTTTTTTCTTGTTCTCCCAAGGTTTCTTGCTCTTTTATGTACGTTTCTTGGGGAGTTTTTCTTTGCTACTGTCACTGTTCTTTGGCTTGCTAGTGGAGGAAGGCACTATACTTTGTAAAGCTTCTTGGAATGTATTGCAGTTGAATCGAATCCAACAAAATTGAATCTATTCATGTGTTTAAAAAAAAAAGAGACTCAAACGCCACAAATATAAATTGCAATTCAACACATTGTGTTATTGCTTAGAAAACTGCATTGTGCTTTTGCACTAACCTGACCCGTATTTTCCTTCAGACTAGACACTAATATCAAACCTTTTTGTAAATCCAAGCTTCCATTTATCCTCATTATTCCTGTTATCTAATTCAGACCTGACCACGTTGCAGAGCAAGGATTTGTCCAGCTGTAACAGAATAACATGAAACCAGGCATATCCTAAAAGGGCCGAGACAAGAAAAGAAGTTTCTAGGTGGCTCAGATTGGCTCGCCTTTCATGTGGTTCCAAATTGGAGTCAGTGTAGGCAGGGAGGGGCGAGGGGGAGCTCGCGGTCCTCATTAGGCCCCTCTCTCTCCTCAGGTTGACCAGTCTGCAGGCCTGTAATGAGCTGGACATTATGCACAGCAGAGGGGGGAAAGCAGGTGAGCTGCTTGTGTGTCAGAGAAACATCACATCCAAATGCTTCATAATGAGAGCCAAATCCTGGCCCACGATGGCCTATTTGACAGCACAATATCTGTGAATGATGCCTTAATTATATGAATTGACTCATCTTAGTGTTTTTGTCGAGGTTCAAGAGACACTGTTTTGCACTGCCCCATCCCCCCTCCCTGTCAACCAGACGTAATTTTCAAGTCACATTGTCTGCCATCGCTGTTCACGCAACTGTTGGACAGCCCTGCGCGGTTTGTCAGTGAGGTGTAGTTTCAGGCGAGCCGTCAGTTATTAAGCAGCTACAGGTGACCGTTTAGACGACAGTGAGTGTTACCGCTCCAGTTGATCTAAATCCTAAAAGGGCCGTTTACACGACACCATGGAAAAACTAAAAAGGGAAAACTTTTTTATGCGTTTTGGGCATTCATTTACATGACAACAGCGTAGGGGGCCTAAAAAAATGCAAACTTTTGAAATGGGTTGTGTGTGTGTGTGTGTGTGTGTGTGTGTGTGTGACCCTCATCCTATGGGTTAATTTTTTAAATTGATATTTATACATCATCTGAAAGCTGAATAAATAAGCTTTCCATTGATGTTTGTATAGGACAAGATTTGGCCGAGATACAACTATTTGAAAATCTGGAATCTGAGGGTGCAAAAAAATTTAAATATTAAGAAAATTGTCTTTAAAGTTGTCCAAATGAAGTCCTTAGCAATGCATATCCACTCACAAAAATACATTTCTTATATATTTACTGTAGGAAATTTACAAAATATCTTCATGGAACGTTTTCTCATAAAAATAAAATCGATAATTTTGACCCATGTATTGTTGGCTATTGCTACAGATATACCTGTGCGACTTATGACTGGTTTTGTTTTCCAGGGTCACATATTAAGGGTTGGGACGGTTCGCTGTAAAAAATCGAACCATTCGGTTCTCCACCCACGTTTCGGCACGCACTTGCACCGCGGTTCATCCCAAATCTGACAACGCATCTATAATGTGGTTTTTTGAAAACAACGTATAAAACAGACAGACGGATTTGGCTAATGTAGGCTATGTTTCAGTCGATGGATATGCATTCTAGTTTCCCAGTACGTTACAACAGCGATGATCAAAAGAACATGGACAAAACAGTCACTCATTGTAAACAAATGTTCAATGGCGTGCCAAAAACTCTGATAGCGCACAAAGCGAGCGCAGGTGAGACCTGAACATCTTGGGTTGCTATATGTGTTTAAACTAAACTCATTTAAACCTTGCTAATTTAAACATTCCTCCGTAAGACGCGAAAGAGAACTCGCCTGTGCTGTGAGGAGATTTGTGTATTCTCAACCGAAGCACGTACATGGAGAGCTGTGTCACAATACTCTTGCGCAAATTCTCTTTCAAGTCTTGCACCTAAATGGACAAATTCACACAAAAATTGTCAACATGCCCATCTTAGCAAGTATCCTAACAAACATAGTAGGTTATGTCTTAGGAAACAAACGAGAGAGACAACGCATGTTGAAAGACAAACTGAACCGTGAGAAATCTGAACCGTCCCACCCCTAATATGTGTGTGTGTGTGTGTGTATCAGATATATACATATATGTGTGTGAACCTGGACCACAAAATCATATATATATATATATATATATATATATATATATATATATATATATATTGTTATACTTTTTTCAATAATTAGTATATACGATGTATGTATAAATAAAAACTTGTGTATTCAAATTTTTTGTGCACATCCTAATTAATAACTAGTCTGTCAAATAACATTTAAACAATTTCTACAGTTTCAGCAGTTTTCAACATAAAAGAAGTTTGTTTTAACACATTACACAGTTATTTTAGAAAACAGTCATTCTTGCTGGCTAATTCAAACACTCAAATGAACTTGCGAAATATTTCGTTTGATATTTTGCCATCGTTTGGTTCTGGGATTTTGCAGGTCAGTGGAATAATCATTTCAACTTATTGTACCCTATTAGTTCAGTAACATTTTTGGTTTCATTATGAGAAGTTCCAGGTAATAGTCCACCCTATACATAAATATTGAGTTTCTTTCTTCCAAGGAAGATGAACACAGAAGTCATCTGCCCTAGCTCTCCTTGTTTGTGAACGATATAGCAGTGTCTGATTTGTGAACAAATCATCCAGAAAGGTTTTGTGAATAAACGAATGTTTGTTCATGAATCAGACACTGTTGCTGCTACTCTCATAAAAACGTCAAGGACATCATAGAGGGCAGATGACAAAATTTTCTTTTTATTTAAACTCCAGTCTTTCTCAAAGCTGACTAATGCATTGTGTAGATCACTTTTATGATATATTTTTAGTGCTTTTTCAATATATTATTAATAAAATACCTTTTGGTTTCCACAGAAGAAAGAAATCACATGAAGCTGAGAATTTTTGGTTTGAACTGTTTTTTTTAAGGTGGATCATCTATGTTTTATCCACACATTGATACTCCTCACCATGTCCCATTGAGAAGAATTTAGTTAGTGGTCAATCAGGTAATAGCCAGGAGGTTTTTATAGAGATGATACCGAGCCAAGTACACTGTGGATTATGGTATGGATTACAGTCTAGTTTCGTTCAACCGTAATAGAGCGTTTCACAATGGCCGCTGAGCCGTGTAGAAAAGCTGATTGATTCTGATTGATGAGAGCTTCTGTCTCAGGGACTGTGTGAAAACGAAAGTATGTTGTGGCTGCATTAGCCTTTGCAGATACACTAATCATACACAATTAATAAATCATCGCTAGTTCAGTTAGTAATTAGAGAAGGGAGGCTACAAAGCACTCTGAGCCGTGAGGTAATTAACGGGCAGGAATCTTAATGAAGAAAAGGTATTCTA
Organism: Megalobrama amblycephala; assembly: GCF_018812025.1. Classification (NCBI taxonomy): domain Eukaryota; kingdom Metazoa; phylum Chordata; class Actinopteri; order Cypriniformes; family Xenocyprididae; genus Megalobrama; species Megalobrama amblycephala. The sequence goes on along the minus strand of NC_063044.1, from coordinate 56,659,834 downwards.
AGAAATACACCAGCGCTCACAGGTTAATTGTGCAGTTTAGTTATTAATACAACACGATGACAGTAAGCAAAAAACAAAGGCAAAAAAAAAAAATGACCTCAGTCAGAGAGTAAAAAAAAAAGCCTTGTTTATAGTGATAACTTCTGCTCTGCTCCTTTGCTGCAAATTTGCTTCAATATTAGCAAAATTCTGCTGACAGGATGCAAGCTGTGAGGGAGGCTTAAAGTTTCCAGACACTCCGGCTGTGGCACACACACATTCTCAACACAGAGGGCGTCAGCTCTCTCTCCACGGCATCCTGCATGCTTAGCGCCTCAAACACACACACACACACACACACAAAGAGATATACACACATGCCATTTGCTAGGAAACCTTTGAAACAATAGGGAACATCATTAGCTCACTGGAAAGCCAGGCACAGATTGAATAGGCGAGGAGAAAGGGTGTTGTGTCAAATAGTCCAAATGGAAAAGGCGATGCCCACGGGGAGTGTTGCTCCACCTCTCAGTCTATTGACGTGCAGAGAAAAGGGATGGCACTGGGGAACAACAGAGAATAGCTCGTATCTCAGCGCAGACCTCTTCTAGGAGCCCGTTACATTACCAGTCCATTTATCTTAACAAAACGCTGTTCAAATGACTCCGCCTGACGGATTTGCGAGACTTGAATTTTCACCATAATGTCGTATAAACTTTTTAACTGTTTTTTTTTTTCACCCCTAATAAGTGCATGACAAAACTTAAAATCAAACATTGCAGACATCTGTCAGTAACCTTATTATTTTATGCATTGAAAAAAAAAAAAAAAAAAAAACAATAAGTAAAATTTACTTAATTTTTCTTTTGCAAGTTTTTGCACGCATATTTTTAAAGTAAATTTCAAATATGGAATTAAGTAACTCTGCTTAACTAGGTTAAGTAAAATTAACAAAGAAAATTGTATTCATTTTAACTTGCCCAGTAAAGGTTCAGTAATTTCTACTTAGTTGAATTTTCTTTTGCAATACATTTTACTCAAACAATATAACACTGGATTAAATCATGTAAATAATACAATAGATATTGTGTAGACACCATATCTACATATGAGAAGTAACGCAGCACCTGAACACAGAGACCTCAATACACAATGATGGTAACATTCGATGGATCGTTTTTGAGTGTGAATGTGCCATTTTGAGTAGAAAACAAATGTCACAAAATGGCAATTTACTAAACATAACCACAAAAGCAATGATAAAACAGTGTAAATACAGCCGGACAACAGCGAAAAATCTACCTCATTAATTATTCAAGGCCCAGTGCATGATGGGAACACCAGTATGAGATGAAGTTGAGTAGTTTTACTTAATTTTATAATGTTACACTTTAATTTCTACAAGCTTAAATTTAGTACTAATATAGAATTTACTTTTTTAATTCTTGCCTGAACTAACCTTTTCATGTTTTTCATCTTTTTTTTTTTTTCTGTAGTATTTACTTCACCATAAAATTAATTTTATCAGTGTGGACATAAGTGGCCCTTTACATTTTTTTTTTTTTTTCCCTCAATTTATTGGTTTCTTGATTCAAATCTAACAAAATTTAGTGAAACAAGGGGAAAAAATAATAAAAAATAAGATTTTGCCAGTGAGGTGTGGAAAAGGAACGGTGTATATAGACACTACTGTAGAAACTAGAAAACTTTGGGATGGGTACGATTTTTTTGTTTGTTTGTTTTTCTTCCATGTTTTTGAAAGACTATTATGCTCGCAGAGTGTCACATGATCCTTCAGAAATCAGTCTAATATCCTGATTTGCTGCTCAAGAAACAATTATTATTATTATCACTATTAAAAAAAAATTGTGTTGCTTAATTTTTTTGTGGAAACTGATTTTTTTAATGAATAGAATGTTCAAAAGAACGGTATTTATTTTACTTTTTTGTAACAAATTAGTTTTTACTCTCACTTTTAATTAATTTAATGAATCTGCTCAATAAAAGTTTTAATTTAAGTATATAAATAATTTTATTGTCTCTGAAAACGTATCTTTTCCCCTGATAAGCAAGATACAATACTGATTTTTTTTTTATTTATTTTTTTTTTTTTTATTAATTTATACATTTTTATACATATTAATTTATATATTAACTGATAGTGAGAGAAAAATCTACTGAATTTTTGTGGAATCGAAACTTTGTTTTGCCAAATGAGACAAATAATTAATAAACAAACACACACAGTGGTCTATGATTTGTAGAATGGCAGGCGTTCCAGGTTCAGATTCCATGCAGGACTATATGTTGGTAATCATAATTGGGTTGTACTTTATTTTACAGTACATGTTCTACAGTGTAATTATCTGAGAAAGTAATGGGGAATATAAGGTTAAGGTTAGGTTCAGGGTTAGTACCTAGTTATTACCCAGTTATTGCAATTACTATAGGAAGTACATAATATGTACATGGGGAACAGGACTGTAAAATAAAGTGCTACCCATAATTGTTAGTACAGTTACAGTATACTACAAGAAAGTCTTATGAATGTCAAGACTCAGTTTGGATCCGAAACAAACCACTGGTCCATCTCATTGATTGGCCGTATTCTTAGTTTTGAGTGTTTCCTGCCACGTCCGAAGCTAATGATCTTTGGTTGCATCTACCCGCTGCTAGCAGTGGCATATGGGTGTAGCGTGCAGAGCCGAAGAGCAGGTGAGGCATGCGCAGAGATCCGCCGCAGCCCTGCATTGTTATAGTGGGACCTAAAGAAACAGAATAACAAATTCATGCTGCATGTCGAGCTGTAAATAATTTAGTAGGAAGCTGTCCACCGCTTCGGCTTGCTCGATTTGCTGACAGCCATGTTTAATAATACTCTTATTTACTGACCCCAGAACTTATAAAGTAGCGCTTCAGCGAGGACCTAGACTTTAAAGGGATTTGAAGAATAAAAAGTTCTCTATTGTGCAGAGCTGTTTGTGTATTCAATGACTTGAAAAAATCAAATGTGCTGTATCTTAGTCTTCGGGACTGTTGGGTTTTGACAGTTTGCCACTCTTTGATCACTCAAAGTTGTGGAATAAACCAGTACGCGGAGTTCACAGTGAAGTTGGGACCATAATGGGCTCTTCCATGCGGCATTTGGTGGCATGTGTTGGGACCTCTGAATTTTTAAAGACAGATTTGTCCACTGTGGAAAAAAGATGCCGCATGAAGACAGTGTGACTATGAATATATTTTCCCTAAGAAATGGACGGGGGTATTAATCAGAATTATGGGAACAGTTGATAGGCATGGAATATAACTTTGATCCATAAAGATGAGGTGACATTTTTACTCTCACCCATCTTATAATTTATTAAAGAAATGTTAAATTTGACATAATCGAGTCCATTATATGAATAACGCTAAATAAGTTATTATATCAATATCTAATGCCTAACCTTATATCATTTTCATTGCCACACATATTGCATGAATTATTTCTCTAAGGACAAAATATTCCTTTGGAGTCAGAGTGAATCCTTGGGATTAAATTTTGAATATTTCTATTCCTATTCCTCTCTGTAGCCGCCCGAGAACAAGGTCATTGCGCAATTTTGCAAGGTCTTTCATCCAAATTGAGTGAACCTTTAAGCTAACCTTGTAAACAGAAGTTGAAAAATAAATAACTCAACAAAATGTAAGCCACACAGTTTTGAATGCTCAAAAATGATTTCTGTCAGCAATAAATAGTGCATTTGGAAGCTTACGTGAACAGATTTCAACCAAAAAAGGCCGATAAAGGCAGTTGGTGACCATGAGAGTCACATATAGTGCCACAGTAACCTTTATACATTTACTTTTGAACAGTTTACAGGATTTTTTTATAGGTTGGGTCTGGATGTAAACATTGGGGAAAAACATTAGCAAAGCTTTATCGCAGCAATGCTTGTTACACATTATATGGCTTCTCATAATTAAATATTTGCCATTATAAAACACATTAGTCATTGAAATAGCCTCTTTTTTTTCCCTCCGTTTCTGTAAATGCTTGCAGGTGTGTGTGGCCGCAATTAAGATAAGAGCATAAGAATGATTTCTAAAGGATCATGTGACACTGAAGACTTGAGAAATGATGCTGAAAATGCAGCTTTGCCATCACAGGAATAAATTACATTTTTACATTATTAGAAAACAGTTATTTTAAATTGTAATAATATTTCACAACATTACTGATTTTACTGTATTTTTGATTAAATAAAAGCAGCCATGGTGAGTAGTAGAGACTTCTTTCAAAAACAATGTTTCCAGCTCCAAACTTTTGATGGGTAGTGTATAAGCATAAAGCATAAAAAGTCTTAGCATGTGACGTTTGTCTTAACATTAATGTAATTAGCTTCAGCTTCTTTGTGGAACTGGGACAGTTGGTGCAGATCAGGAGAAGGGAAGCGAGAGTTTGACGCGACAACGTCTTTTAATTGTACTATGAATTACAGCAGTCTTCTTTTAAGCTACAGGTCACCACGTGCACCTCCGATCTTGTCAGACACAGAGACTCATTTCCATTAAGAGCGGCCTGTTCACAAGACTGCAGTGAACAAAGGTTTAAATCCATTTAACTTCTCAACTCTATTTTAGAAACAGCAATTCCAGCTCTGTCACGAGCCCAGTGGAATGACAGAAAACACTGCCTGTCTGAATTAAAGATAATGAAAGATCATTCTGCAGCTACAAGCAATAGCCTGTGATGATCTCCCACATTCTGTCGGTCCTCTTCTTTTTTTTCTTTTTTTTTTACTAAGAGAGAACATTGTGTCGTTCGTAATTCCTCCGTGTAGAATTGAACAATTAATGAGTGATGGTGGATAGAGGGGGGGTCTCAATTGAAATATTCTTTGCTGAGACCCATGTTCTGCTACCCTTGGGTATTTATTTCTAAAGTTTGTGTTTAATCACACAATCTCGACCATGATGGTTGTGACAGGTAATTTCCGTAATGCCGCTGACAGAGATGGATTACAATGGAGGCCTATTTGATCCCATGCTTTTGTGTGCCGGTGATAAGACCAAGTAAGGGTTATCTTAGTATGAGTGCTGGCACAATATAGCTACCTAATAAGTCCCAGGGTAATACAGTGTGAACGTTAAGGGAGTCGTTGTGCACGACAAGAGGAGTAGCCTCAAAGAAAGAAAGAAAGAATGAACAGGTCACATTTATTGGTGGGAACAGATTCAGCAAAACGTGGTCAGTATTTTTAGTCAGTAGTCATTTTTAGCCATATTGGCCTTTATTTAGTTTAAGCATAAATCTAACAAAATTTGAGGCTTAGCCTTAAAAAAAACAACCAAGAATTTGTATAAAATTAAAACTATATATATATATATATATATATATATAATAAATTATTGATTAATATTATTAATGATTAATTTATATATTTTTAAAAATATTAAAGGGTTAGTTCACCCAAAAATTAATTACTCACCCTCACATCGTTCCACACCCGTAAGACCTTCGTTCATCTTCAGAACACAAATTAAGATATTTTTGATAAAATCTGATGGCTCAGTGAGACCTCCATTGCCAGCAAGATAATTAACACTTTCAATGCCCAGAAAGCAACTAAAGACAGATTTAAAACAGTTCATGTGACTATAGCGGTTCAACCTTAATGTTATGAAGTGACGAGAATACTTTTTGTGCGCCAAAAAAAAAAAATAAATAATGACTTTATTCAACATGTAAAGATGGGCGATGGGCGAATCAGTGGTTCGGAGAAGTGTATCAAACTGCCAAAATCACGTGAACGGATGAAATTTCGAAACACTTGTGACACAACGAAGCCTCATTTACTGAAATCATGTGATTTTCACCCTCCGAATCATTGATTCGAAACAAAAGATTTGTAAAGCTTCGAAGCTTCATGATGCAGTGTTTTGAAATCGCCCATCACTAGATATTGTTGAATAAAGTTGTTATTTTGGTTTTTTGTTTTGGTGCACAAAAAGTATTCTCGTCGCTTTATAACATTAAGGTTGAACCGTTGTAGTCACATGAACCGTTTTAAATCTGTCTTTAGTAGCTTTCTGGGCATTGAAAGTGTAAATTATCTTGCTGTCAATGAAGGTCTCACAGAGCCATCGGATTTTATGAAAAATATCTTAATTTGTGTTCTGAAGATGAACGAAGGTTTTACGGGTGTGGAACGACACGTGGGCGAGTAATTAATAACAGTACTTTCATTTTTGGGTGAACTAACCCTTTAAATATTTTTTTTATTCTTTTTCCATCTATCCATCAATTTTCCAAACCACTTGTCCTATATTATCGAACTCAGTTTTTATTAAATTTATCCTCTCAAGAAATATCTCTTGTTTTTAGGTCAAGATGATTTGTAGTACGAAAAAAAAAAAATCTTATGATTGTGGCCACTAAGCATTTAAAACAGCAAATTAAAAAATGGTAAAGTTTTTTTTAAAAATGCTACTAGTTTATAAAGTTTGATTTGTTGTGTCAAATTTTTAATTTGCACTTCTTTATCTTTATCCTTATGAAGGCCTGTAGTTATTTTAAGTTTTTGACCACAAGGGGTGGCTTGATCTCTTTTCCTCAGTTCATTTATTTTAATCCAAACACCTTATTAAGTGGGTAAAATTGCACCAGTTCTACTTTTTCATATTTGTTGGTGGTAAGATGCAGTGCGTGGCTGTTTCCTGTTGTCTCGCACTCTGAGAGGAAGTGCAGTGCATTCCACACAGGTGTGAAACCTTCATTGGAATGCATCAGATGGCTAACACAATAGTTTTATAGCCGTCTCATTGACTTGAATGATATCTAGGTGCTCGCTTTTCTTTTAAATTGGAATCAGTGATGGAACAGTTGGAATATTAATGCTTTTCTGAGTCGTTTAGCATTTATGGAGCTATGGCAAAGCAACATGAGTCCCATTGTGGACCTCCTGTAGTGTTCTATCTTCTCTGTGGTGCATTTAATAATTGGTACTCATTTTCATTCCTGCCACCCTAGTAGTTCAGCAGCTGGGTAATTACTGCAAGCCAGCTTTAAGACTATGCATGTCAGAGCATTTTGTGTGTGTGTGTGTGTGTGTGTGTGTGTGTGTGTGTGTGTGTGTGTGTGTGTGTGTGTGTGTGTGTGTGTGTGTGTGTGTGTGTGTGTTTTCCTCAACATTTTTGCCATATAATTCTACCCATTTCTGTCGGTCTCTCTGCTTCTTTCGAAACTACATATCGCAATTCACTTATTAACACCTTGCATTATTTGTAACACACAACAATGTGTTACATCACATTAACACGAGAATTGCATCCCTCAAGAAATGCTTGCACTCAAGAAGTGAATTTATCTCTGTCCAGGTAGAGCTTGATCCCATTTGCCCCGGGGCGACAGAGGGCTGAAATCTCCGGTCAAGGCCTGTCATAATAAGACACTGACATGAAGTCCAGATGTAATCTACGGGCTACTAGTTAAGCTCATTGTTCATTAATTTGAGGAAGCTCAGACCTAAGGTTCTTTTTATGCAATGCTGGAAAAGAGGATGTTTCTTATACATTGACATAATTAATCAGGAGACAGCGTGCTCCCTCAATTAACACCGCAGGGAAAAGTGGAATTGGCCTCTTTTTGTATGTTGTGGCAGATTTAAGGACCTTTGCGGTGAGCAAACAAATGGAAAGGCCTTTAATGAGCAGCAAGAGTCGGATGAATATGCTGTAAAATATAGTACGAACAGCGGTTATTTTAAGTAGAGAGGTAATTGATGATCTTTCAGGAGAGTGTGATGATTGGAAATGGAGGACATGAATGGATCATTTGAAGTTTGCTAATTGATTTTGGGCTTCATTAAAGGGGTAGTTCACCTAAAAATGAAAATTTTGTAAAAAGTATTTACTCACCCACGTCAAGTGAAAAACAAGGGCTGCACGATTTATCGCACAATACAAAAAATAACATTGAACTTAAATGCGATTATCGCTTAAACGTGATTCTTAGTGCAATTTTTTTTTTTTTTGCGTAACTTGTCAGTGAAGTATGACTCCAAATGCTAATCCATCTGAGAGCACTACGAGTTTGAGTCGCTTATAATGTGCATTTGAAAAAGCAGCACGCGTCAAACATCTTTCCAGACATGAGAAGCATTTATTAACATTTTTCCAACAAAACAAAAAAACATATTTAATAACATGTTTTTACTCCAAACTCACTTCATAACGACAGTTGAGCATCCTTCTGTGAGATGATGTGGCTTCTTACACAGAATAAGGCAGTCGTGTGTTTATTAGTCATGTTTAATCAATCAAAGCGTTTCAATCTTCTGTTTATTCAGCTTCAGGAATATGATGCATGTTAACTTCTGCTGCAGGGCATATTTTGAGTTTTTGCGCAAGAGCGCCCTCTGGCTTTCAGATGGAGAAGCATTTACTACTGATCACAGAGCCGTACAGCTCTGACAAGCTGCGCATAAAATAATCGCAGCCTTTGCTAAATCACGTGCAATTTAATCATGATAAATTGTGTAGCCCTAACAAGAAGATATTTTGAAAAATGCCTCTCTTTTCTTTTTTTTTAAATTCACATGTGTGTCCATTCAATGAAAGTCATTGGTGTCCAATTGACTTTGTTTTGGACCCCATTGACTTTCATTGTACAGGGGGGGGGGACAGTTGAAACATTTTTCAAATCATCTTCTTTTGTGTTACATGTATGTAAAGAAGAATAAATGTTCATTTTTGGGGGGGGGGGTAAACCTTTAGGTATATATTGAGTATAATATTCAGTGTGAGGCAAAATCTTGCAGAAGTTTATTTGGAGATTGCTTCAGTGGGAGTGTGATGTCTGTAATGGTTTGCATCAAGATTTCATTCTGTCATATCTCATAAAACATCATGATGGCGAAGCCGGTTTGTTTGCCTGTACATGCTAAAAGTATAACAGAAGAAACGGTACCATCTGTCCTCCTTTTAGTAAGACTGACTGGCTCAGAAGTTGAGCGCAAACATCAGACATTTTGATATAATTTGCCAGCTGCTGGGTTAGCTGGCGCTTGAATTACAGGTGCCGCGGCGGGTTGGTTATGTGAGAGGGTGTATGAATGAGCAGGGCGTGTCTCAGAACAGCAGCTGATGATTACAGGGAGTGGTCTCGGGAGACGAGTACTCCTCCGATTGTTCCCTACCTCACGCTGCCACTTAAATGAAGGCGAGTCCCTCCGGAGGGCCTTTGCTCTTTTGCAGTCTTCATAAGGAATTGGGAAGCTAATTAATGGTATGCTAATGACTTCAATGCAGCATCCCTTCACAAGACCATCTCAATATTGATGTACTCGGACCCGCTGTTATATTATACTGTAGACGGAGACGTCGTTGAAAGTGAATCACTTCAACTGTGGCTCTTTTTCTGAGGTGGTTACGTTTTTTTTTTTTTTTTTTTTTTTATGAAAATTAAGTTTAACTTCATTAGTAATATTTAATCATTTTATATTCACTGATTCAAATATGTATCGGGTGTGCTTCGGTGACTTAATTAATCCACTAGTAAAGCACCCAGCTCAAACAAGTCAATCGCTGACATTATTGACTGTGATTGGAGTATTTCTTCTTCAAAAACATGGTTAGTTCATTCTAATATTTTCATCAGTTTTGTTTGATTTGAAACTTATTAGAACTGCAGAATCTATCCACTAATTATAGAACGCCCATGTGAATGTAGTACATATAAAGACTGGAACCCTTTTACATCTCAAGGTTTTTCATTACCGGTGTGAATCTCTCTTTACAGTGTATCTTTTCATTTTTTTTTTTTTTTTTTTTTGTTTAATTCACTCAAATCAAGACAGCGCCATGCTCAGTGGCGCGGGAATTTCAGAGCTCCACATATTAAGCGGTTAATTAATGGACTCCTGTCCACGCGCCTCAGTTGGATCCGTGGTGGAGGAGGCCCACACGTCAGCTCTGATGGATCGTGGATCCGTCAGCTCTGAGGCTTTTCCTGTTGGTCGGTGCTGAACCGTTACTGCATGTGACAGCCCCTGGTCCTGTCAGAACGAATCGCCCCCTCCTCACGGGCTCTGCAGCAAAGGAAAGTGACACGTTAATGGAAGCTAAAGCACTCTAATGGCAGTGCCTGGTGAAAGCACGGGGAAGTCATCCACAGCGTTTGCCCCAGCTCTCTAAGATGTCGCTCCGAATCGCCGTCTGGGCGTAAAGAGCACCCGCCCTCGCCCAGGCCCTGTCCGCAACCCTTCCCCTGTCCCTGTTTGTACAAACATCCTTTTAGTGTGTTGGTTTTTTTTATAGCCTGAACTCTATATATCTGCTCTGGACCTTTGAGGTTTCCATTATGAGCTGAAGAACTAATTGGTAGAAAAACACTTCAGCATTACTTGTTATGATTTTAGCACCCACAAACATCTAATTAGCACTCTACCAGTGGCCTCCATCTTTTCTGAGCGTTTGTCTTCTATTTAAAGGATATTTTGTTTCCATGGTTTTTATATATAGGAACGCTGGAGGAGAAAAAAAAAGGCAGGAAAATCTAAAAAGAAGAAAAGGCACCGATTCTGTTTTTTTTCCCCGCACGTTTGCACAGAGGTGATTAACGGTGAGATGGGATTGTTTTTGTTGCCAATTAAAAAGACAGCAAAGTCTTAATGCATCGAAATGAGCGCAGATCAGCAGCTGCTGTCAAGCCAAAGCTGGGGGTGGACAGCTAGCATCTCTGCAGCTTCTGCTCTAGGTAACCAGCTGTGTGGAGGTGCTAAGGATCGCTTGCCTCGTCCCACCCAGTAATCAATTTGCAGGCCCCTAGCACAGACAGCAGCGGGGTAACAAACGACTCGCATTTCTGTTGCTTCCAGACGCACACTCAAGTGCTAATGAAAGGCAGTCTCAGCTGCCATGCAATCTGCCTGCACTCCTCATTGCCCCCGAAAGTCCCCCATGCATTGGGCCCATTGTCTCTGCGCCGGCGTATTTTTGCCGGAGCCCCATCTGTTTCCGTAATTACTGTCATGTAAACTGACTTTTCCAAATTGTGCGATGTGCAAAGTAAAAGAGCGGCAAGGAATCTCTGATTAGCCTCCCGGCGCTGATCGTCACTGATGCGGCCGTCTGTGTCTGCGTTTGGAAAAGTGTCACATATCAGGAGACGGTTTGAATTCCTATGCAGACCGTGACCGTGCAGACTTTGCGCCCTTCTATTTCCAGCCCCGAATAGAGAAAATATATCGCTCCTATTCGGTCATGGCATTTTTTTTATTTTATTTTCCTATTGGAAATGATTGGAGAAGTTGCCTGCATTCTCCACCAGCCGGGAGAAACAAACAATACTATTTACAATGAGTCTCAGCCATCACAGCCTGAACGCCTGGCTCATCGGCCCGGCAGCCCGGCTAGATAATGGCTGATTTTTCTGCACAAAACCCATCACACTGTGGCTGAGGATGTTAGCCATCATCCTGACTTAGGATTTACATTAAGCAAGCCGGGATCGTAATGAAAAATAACACTAACAATGACCAAACCGGCTCCCTGCAATCCACCTCCATGTGACTTCATCAATCTTCCCTACACGTTCAGCACCTGCTGCAGTCCTGTCAACTTCTTGACACGGGGTGGAGGCAGCCAGTCCTTCCTTATTAGTCTGTCAGCGATGGTGATGCTCACATCGGGTGCACAGCCTGAAATGGAGCCCGGGCCTGTAGCTCAGCACCCCGCTACTGAAATACACCCAACCTGATCCTAAATGACAATGTGGCAAGCACTGCCACAGCTCATTTACTCAGACAACTCGGAGGGATCTAAACACGCCAAAAGTTGCGTCGCACCTCTGAAGCTGCCGCGGTTTGTCGCAAACCTCTGAAGGACGTGTTGTTTGTCACATATGTGTGCATTTTCTTTTGGGTTTCGTCAACCAGGTGATATTAGTTGTTGTTTTGATCGAAAACGTCACGATACGTGCTGGCTTGTTTAGCAAAAAACACATCTCCATCTTTGACTTTGTTTTCCCGTCGATGTGCGTTTAAGAGCTTGCCGTGTCATTAATAATTAAAAAAACATAATGGAAACAACCAACCATGTTCCCTTTTAACAGCAGAGTCAATTTGTTGTGGTGTGGTGGGAAGCAATCTTCTTTTAGAAACACAATTCATGGGAAAGGATTTGTATTAGTGTTTGTCATATCTAACTGATAACGCCACAACAGAGCGCTGAGCGTGTATTGCAAATGAGCAAATGGCAAAGCAAAATAAGTATTAAGGATTAGCCACTGACAAGTTTTTTCTTTTTTTCCCTTCAGGTGCATATGTAGCAGGCCCTTCTCATTAGTGCTGACATGTACCATGCCACGCAATAACAGTTGTTACACCCAGCTCACTTCTTCTGTCAGTTATTGAAGCTATAAAATGTCAGTGAAATTCTATCTAAACAGTAAAAGCTTGAAATAACCGTGAACTGTTTTCCAGCTCAGGGTATGATTAAATTTTCTTCACACCTTAAATGTTTTCTTCCTTATTCTGGGGGGGTTTCTATTGTTGTTGGGCTGTTATATAAAAGCATAGATTGTGAAAAACGCTTATCAGTGGTAATATTGCACGTTTATGTCCATCTAAGTAGAACAGGGCCAACTTTTTTTTTTTTTTTTTTTTGTCCAAAATGTGCTTTATATCCAAAATGATTCATTTACTTTCCAAAATTGTTCCTGGTCTTATTACGCACTATTCTGTATATGTTAATATGAAGAAAAGACAAAAAACTCATAACTTTCATGAAAAATGTAATAACTTTCTCCACCTCTGCTGATGTAACCAAGGCTGTGCGGGTGGGGAAAATAATATTCGCCAATAAAATCATGCCGCGCCTGACACAATTTCAACAAATCCCAATGGATACTGCGAAGTCCCGCCTTAAATTTCTTACAGCTGGTTTCACTCAGAAATATTTCTTAAAGGGATAGTTCACCCAAAACATTTTTAACCCTTGCGTCATTCCAAACCTGAATTACTTTGTTCTGTGAATCACAAAAGAAGATATTTTGAAAAAAAAGTGTTTTATTCTTTCTTTTTTTATGTACCAGTAATAATAGTAAATCGACTCCAATTTTGGATTCATTGTATAGGCAGTTGAATCATTATTCAAATAACCTTGTTTTGTGTTCCTTAGGGGGGGGGGATTCCTTGTGAATCCATTTTATTTTTTAAATGCCAATAGATTAGATGTAGAAATATGTAGTAAATCATTATCCTAAAAACGTAACCAGTTTTTCAGCATGGCAAAGATCAGAGCTTTCACTCATTTCATTATTAATAGATTCGTGTTATTTCTAATTGTTTGAATCAATTTGACGTTAGATGTTTTCACAGTGCAAAAGGAAAAAAGCACACAAGCTTTAGAAACCTTGTTGCTTCCCTCCACCCTCTCTCCCCCCTCTTTCTGCCCATCACAGACAGACCAATAACACAATGTACACAAGAAATCTGAGAGAGAGCCATCACTGACAAACAAAGAGATAAACGAGGTTTCTCTCTCTCAATATGCGGTCCCTGCTTATTTATTCAGTAAAGGCGAAGACAACAGACGCACTGCAAAGGGCAGCCATGCCTCATCACATGTCAAAGGCACAGTGACACGCAGCGAAATAAACACTACTATCTGCGATGAGACGCTGGCCGAATGCTCTTTTCTTTCTTCCTTTCCTTTTTTTTTTTTTTTTTGGAGGATGCACTGGTTGAAGGTCCAGTTAATATTTTGTACTCTGTAGCATCAAGAGAGGAAAAAATGAAGAAAAAATGAAGGAATGCAGGAGGAAAGGCCGAGAAGACGTCTATGGGTGGGGAGGGGGAAGAAATAGTCTTGCCTTCAGGCTATGAGTGGGGTGGAGAAGAGAAAGAGTAAAATGGAGCAAAGCAGTCTGCTGCATTCTCCATAATACATGTCTGCCGGCTCCTCAGAAGCCCGTTTTAATTACGGCCCCTCGTGCAACATAGAAAAACATTGATTTTTATGACTCTGCTCTTTTAAAGTAACAAGGATGTGAAATCTTGCTATGGATTTGCGAGTCACCTTAGGTTGTAACGTGGTGCAAAGAGGGAGGGAAAAAGATTAAAGAGAAAGAACATGAATAATTCAACTTCTTTCCCCCCCTACTGTATATCTTTGCACTTTCTGCTTAGACCTTGGTCGGCCTGTCAGTTGAATATCAGTTGTATTTAACATTTAACAGCTGTTAATGAATTTACAATAAAGACCTTGCTGCTGATAGGGAGATAAGGCCAAAGTGATTTTAAAAGGAGCTTGTTGAACAATAAATTCAAACATTTGTGTGTGGTTTAATTAATTATTTAGTGCCTAACATTTGGCCTAGTGCACACAAATGTTCTTTTGTGATTTAGATAAGCAGATACTCTCTTGTGTTGCCCTTATATGTCGCTGGTTTAGTTTGCTAAAAGCCCTTTGTTTTTTTTTGTGCAAGGCTTCCTTTTCACTAGTAGTCAGTGATATGGCTCATCCAGACACATCGTGTTTCATTTTATTTCTTTATATTTTAACAGGCTTCTCAGTCATTTGGTAGAGCACATTTTGAGGATGTATCTTTTTTGTGGGTGCTATATGTTAAGCACAAAAATCATTACTTATCACAGCAGTTTACAAAAATGCACAGTTTTCACCAGCATTGTTTCAGGATGCAAGCAGTGAAAATCAATCATAACGGGGGGGATTATGTTTGTGATATTTTTCAATAGCAAGCATATTTTTTGATGCAGTAGTCTCAGAGGGCTTCTGGATCAAATACATAGTAAAATAGCAAAATATTTTTTGGAAAACATAAACCAAATGCTCCTTAGGTTCAGATGGTTCACAGTGGGAGTGCACTTTCAATTCTGCATTGATATCAGTGAAATATTTATTTATTTATCACACTTTTGAAACATAAAATCTTACATATCAAACATGTTTTTGAAAGCAGTGGCTTTTTTCTTTATAACTATCATATACTTGTGTCACAGTGTCGACTGTGTTTTGACAGAATCTATGGTTACCATGGTAGTTTGTTAAAGCACACATGTAAACGTTTGTGTTTTACAGAGATTGTCATGCTTTTTTGTATGCGCTTTCTAATGCGCTTTTATACATATCTATTTTTAATACATACATTTTTGTACTGCTAAGTGCACACCACTACAGCTTTCTCCCACATACACATTTCCTAATTAAGTTTATTCACTTTTTCTTTAATTTTATACCTTAATGGACATTTCAACTGTTAGAGGCTCATACTAATAATAATAATAAAAATAATAAACTGTTGGGTCTTTTTTTTTTTTTTTTTTATAAAAAATGAAATATTTTGTAATAATTGCATTTGAACCACAAAGGGCAAATAAATATATTGTTATATATATTTTTTTTCTAGGTATACCCATTCAATTAATTAAATATTTACATATGTTTTCAGTCTTAAAAACCAAATGAGCTCAATAAAAGTCTCACCCATTGATATCACAGTCAAATGTTTTATTTGTTAATAGTGGAATGGTAAAATGTGCTATAAGTGATATAAATTCAGTAAAGGTATTAGGTTGGACAGGTCTTCTTTAAAGCACAAAGCATTACAGGCTGATATGAAATGATTTTAATGGAACACAAATGTGATGGCAGATTGTTTACGTGCTGAGAGTGCGCGCGCTTTATGTGGCGCCATAATAATAAATTATAAGGACAATTCAGTTTCACGCAAGAGAAAAAATGGAGAGATTCCCCCACCCCCGTTAAAAATGAATGTGTGATTTAGGATTGGCCCCCGCCCCGCATCTCTTCGCCTCGGAGATTCAGATGCTGCTCAATGAAACAGACGGTGCGCCCGGACTCTTCTGACAGCGAATGGAAAACAGACCCTCTTCAACTTCACTACGTCCAGTCACCAACTCTCGTACCTCTTGCCTGTGATTGAGTTTATTTACAAAAGAGAAACGTGCTGAATAGACTTTACAAGGGTTTTACTGAAATCATAAGGGACAAGAACAGACACGCGCTGTGTTTTCGCTCACCACCGGGACCCTCGTGCTCGCACATCCACATTCGCTTATAGTCGGTTATTCTGCCGCGTTTGCGCACACTCCGTGCCTGCTTCAAGACTTCATAACCTCAGCCGATTCTGCTAAAGCAGTCTTAACGAACCCGTGAAACTCGGTGGACAGGACAGGACGAGCGGACGCAAACACGATGCAGCATCCCTTGACGGGCGGAACGTGCGTCGCCCTGCCGAACGTGGACATGTGTCCGCAGCTCTCCTGTGCCTTGACTTTCATGTACTTACAGCAGGTGAGTGAGTGAGCGCGCGCGCGCGCGCCGACGTTCCTCTCCGAACCCGCGGAATCCAGTGCGAATATGCGAAACGCGGGTTTTGGCAAGCCATTTTAACAAGTATTCCTTAGAACGAATGTATTTCCATGTTACGAGGACCTATTTTTTAGTTACTACTAAGTAATAGTGGCCATTTTCTTTTTCAGTTTCACTAACTGTTCATTAGATGCTACTTATTCTATTAGTAGCTACTTCTTCATTTGGCACTAATACTTCCTTTGCTTAAGTTACCATCCCAATAGTAACTATTCAAGTAGTAGGCCTATATTGCAGACACTGGTGCTATTTATTAGACACTAGCATATTTCAGTTGTTGTAGCATAGTTCCGTAGTTTCAGTGAACTTTAAAGTAGCTATTTCGACTATTCATTATGTATGACAAGTGAAAAAGCAACTGTAACTATTGAGGGTATGTTAGTCTATGATAAGATATGTTAGTCATAAAAATGGGCATAGTTTCTCATAAGCAGGTAGGCTAGCTACTAGAACCTAAAAAGACTAGTGGAAAACTGGAATGCATACTAGCCACTATTAGAGATATTACTGACTTGTGAACTTGTGAAACTAAAAAAGCTACTAGTTACAACTGGGTCACTTAATACTGAATAAATAAATTAGTGCTAGTAACATAAATACTAGTTAGTGAGTAGGGAGTGAATGTTAAAGTGGCTTGCCACAAGCAGTGTGTGTGCTTGTGGGTGTGCGCCCAAGTGTAAGTGGAACACATAAGAAAGTGGACAGTGTGATAAGAGAGGGATTTTGTCCACTAGTCTGAGTGCGTGTTGGCGTTCTGGTCGTGCATCTTTTGAGAATCATTTGTTTGTGCTATTTGAGTTTGTTCTTTGATCAATTGAAATAAATAATCTGCCATGTCATCCAATTTGAATAAGCCTTAAAAGTAGTCTATATATAACCACACATCCTAAGGTATTTTAAAAGAGTGCGAGCTGATTTTTCACTTCTCAGGTTGAGGTAAAACACTTCATGTGGTTTTACTGTGTGATAAACAATTCTGCTGACTCTTATAACTTTGCTACATGATATCCTCATGTGCTCAGCATATTGTGCGTACATGCGTTTTGCTTGCCTTTGGTTCTACGTGTACGATTTTTTTTTTTTTTTATTACATTTATTAGATCATATTTAAATCTCTTTTATGATTAACTTGGATCATACTGCAATTTTTTTGAAAACAGATTTTTAATTTAGAGTCATTAATGTGCTAGACTGCACCCTTGGGCATCTTTTCATCCCCTGATTATCTGATACACTTGATTGTCATCAGTGCCTTTTCCAAACAGTGAATCAGCTCCTAGAGTGATGACAATTCAAGGGGATTTATCAAATCAAAAGTTAATCTATGGTATTGATCAGTCATCAGATCCTATGTGCCATTGCATGTCTCTCTCCAGGCTCGACGTGACTGAGATCAGTGATCTCATTTAACTTTCATCTGTCGCACCGAGCCACCATTAACCTTCAGTGACACCTCTAACCTTTGTCTTATCCAATAGAAATTGCATTCCATGTCAGTTTAATTGCAAATACATCTGAGTGATAAATATTTTTTTTTTCTAACAGAGACAGCTTTTATTTCTCTAATCAAGGCGGAGTATGTCAGTCATTCATTTCTATGGCTGTTTTAAATGTATGATACTTCAGTACCACGTTGCATAAAGTGAACATTTCTATATTCTTAATTGATTAATTGTCGATTTTAATATTTTCTTGTTATTATCAAAGTTGGTTTGGATTTTATAAAGCAATTCATTTTTTAGTTTTAATTTTAAGTCTTTTTAGCTGGGATGTGTGTTCATAATGATCTTTCTGATTCTCAAATATTTATGTGCCTGCACAAGCATTTCTGTTTTTGCGTGTGTGCGCGCACGCGTTCACGTGTGTTGAGTGAACTGGGAATCTGGGTCTTTGAGACTATTTATAGCCGAGATGCAAGACATTTTGAATACATCTCACTACAGCTGGGGTCTCATTCAGGACTAGGCACAGACGACGCGACTATGCTTTATTTATTTATTTATTTATTTATTTATTTATCTTTCCTCGATTTGATTTCTTTACATGTGGGTCACGTGTACCTAGCACGCGGAACAATGTCGTCTAGGAATAGCTTATGTTTGGCTGTGCATCAGCAGGGCCTCTAAGTTGGAGTGCATAAGGAATGTTAGCATCCATTGGTAGAATTATTTTCATCTACGCAAACTAATTACTTCAATAAAATAGGAGCGTCTCTTAGCGACAGCTTCATGTCGAACAGAGACGTTTAATTATTTGCTTCTATTAAAAGTCCCAGCAGTCAGTGCATATGTTATCCCTATGTAAATGTGAGATTTTTCCAAGCACATTTTACCAATGCTGTTTGTTTGCATTCACCCTCAGGACTAGGGCGTTTTGTACAGTGCTTGTGTCAGTAGCGGGGCAGGTTTAAGCAGCTGCCAGTTAGACCTCACCTGACCCTTAAAGCCGGGGGCGTCTTGCACCCGCTCCTATCTCCCTCCTGCCGCAGGACCCCGGACTGACCTGGAGTGGGCGGTGTGGGAGGTGTGGTCGCCTGGTCTTCACGGCTAAAATCAATCCGGCCCAAAGTCACATGGCTATTGCTTTCTTTCAGCAGACCTTTTACGGCCCCCATCTCGCTCCTCTCTCTCTCTCTGCTGCTCCCATCTGTGCTGACTATGCGTAACTGCTCCTCTCTCTTTCCTTCCCATTACATCTGCTCAGTGCTGTTCATTTATTTAAGTACCCAGCGCACCCATACACCATCACGCCTCCTGGACACTTCAGCTTTTCACTGTTTCTTTCTCAAAAGGCTCATGCATCAAAGTAATAAAAATAAAAACCAGGATAACGACCAGATGACGTTATATAGCAGTCTATTTCTTTGCGTATGCAAAACAGTTTTTTATTTAGTATGTGATGTATGTATGTATCTTTGTGTGTATAATACACACATAACCTAATTGGTAACACTTTACAATAAGGTCTCATTTGTTAACATTAGTTAATGTATTCACTAACATGAACTGACAATGAGCAATATACAGTCAAGCTAAAAATTATTCAGACATTTTTGATATATTTTTGCTAGTGGGTGCAAGACACTATAGTTCATTTATGTAAGTGAGGATAGCAAAATA
The DNA here is from genome assembly GCF_018812025.1 of Megalobrama amblycephala. Classification (NCBI taxonomy): domain Eukaryota; kingdom Metazoa; phylum Chordata; class Actinopteri; order Cypriniformes; family Xenocyprididae; genus Megalobrama; species Megalobrama amblycephala. The sequence goes on along the minus strand of NC_063044.1, from coordinate 56,640,338 downwards.
AAGTAAACTGTGACATATTATACCTAAAAATTCTTCATACAGTGGACTAACAGTAAAATTGATAAAAATTTGGAACCAAAAATTATTCAGACACTTTGACCTGACCATGTTTTGCTCAAGTGTTATCTGACATAATTAAGATAATTTTTTCTGACACAGTTTAACTCTGAGATCTTGTCATATTTTATTAACAATTTTTTTTAAACTATAGTGAATAAACTACAGTATATTAATTAATGAAATGTTCAAGGTGTCTGAATAAATTGTGGTTTTTGTTACAGTGTTAATGTTAGTTAATAAAAATACAGCTGTTCACTGTTTGTTCATCTTAGGTCACAGTGCATTAATGTTAACAAATACAACTTTTGATTTTAATAATGTATTAGTAAAAACTGGAATTAACATTAACTAAGATTAATAAATGCTGTAGACGTATTGTTTGTTCTTAGTTCATGTTAACTAAAGTAGTTAACTAATGAAACCTTATTGTAAAGTGTTACATTTAATTATTTTTTACTATATATTTTAATTAATTGGATAGAGTACTGTTAGAGAGGTGACATTCTATACTAAACACTATAAATAAATAAATAACATAAATTCTATAATAAATTAAAATATTCTTTTTAAATGAATTATAATGATTATGCATTTTTACCCAGCTTTTCTAAACTTAGACTACATGGAATGTTTGTACCTTTAAATTAAGTATACATTATGTAGTTCATTATACGGTCATACTGTAACAAATGGTAAAACACTTAAAAAAAAACAGAACACCTGTAAAGGAACCTTTTTCATATTCATGAAAAACTGTAACCTAAAATCTTGATGTTTTTATTTTAAAACGGTCCATGCACATGTTGTGTCAACTACCTATTAAAAAAGCAAGGCTTGCATCAATTTTAAAAGTGCTTCTTTATTTCTTTAATGGGTGTTTTGGCTTCAGCATTTATTTATTTATTTATTTATTTTTATTATTAATGTTATTTTGTTTCAATCTCATCAAAAGAGTAGTGTTCAGATTTGATTTAAATTCAGATTCAGATCAAATTATGGTTAATTTCATTATTTCATTTTTGAAATAATGTTAGAAATGCATTTTTTTTCCCCCCTAGGTTAGAATGCAAGTAAAGTGATTAATACTTAATTTCAAAGGTATTTTAAGTGTCAAAAAAAAGGGAGATGATTAAGATCTCTTGTCTGAGAGTGAACCTGTCCTTTCATTGTGCTGGGGAAGGTTTCTAAAAGGGCAAATATGCAGAGAATGATATGTGCATGTTCAAACAAAGACAGTGAATTTAACATTTAACTTTCAGTTTGAAAACCACCTTGCCGTAGACGCTGTTTTTTTTTTTTTTTGTTTGTTGTTGTTTTTGGTTTTTTTGGTATGTTTTGTTTTCAGGGCTAATTTCTGATCTCTTCAATAAAGATGCTTTAAAAGATAACCAGAAAGTTTAATTTGTATTGTTGTGTGGCATTGAAATCTATATCCTTGGCTCTTTGTGTAGCGCTTCATTTATTCCATCCCTTTCCCATCTCGCAGCCCTCAGCGAGTCGCTGAAATGAGAGATTGGTCATGTCATCAAGTCCTGATGAGTTTTCAAACCCTTCAGTAAGCATTGACAGGCAGGTAAAGGCCAGGGCTATTGCGCTTGTCATGGGCCATGACTCTAAATGATCACATCCTTTTGTCTGCTCTGTTTGCATGCTCTTAGTGGAAGTTGGTTATTGCTTGAATGCAAACAAGAGGGTAGTGAATGTCCTAGGTCATGTGTGCGTGTTGTGCACCGGTGCATGGCCCTCTGGGAGAGAGAGATATAGAGCGAAAGGCAGAGGAAGAATGAGGTGGGAGATTGCTGAGGGATGAGAGAGAGAGAAAGAGAGAGAGGCAACGCAACGCGTGTATGGAAATGGGGGCGGAGACCATCTGCCGGGCCTTGCTGGGCACATGTGTTCCTGTTTGTGTGTTTGTGTGTAGAAGAGTGATTAGTCTCTCACATTCATAATAATGTCTGTTTGGTTTTGCAGCTGTTGCACAATTTACCAATCCTGTCCATACCCCCCTTTTTTAGCGTTTCTGCATTGCAAAGGCACCCTCTGTTCTCTGTGAGCATTTTACAGTTCAGTTGAAGTATCTTTAAAGTGGCAGTGGTTTTGTTTTCTTTCTGGGAAGACTGTTGCGTGTGATATAGTGTTTTTAGAAGAATGTCATAATACGTGTATTTGTCTTAAAATTGTTCTGTGGTCTGTGATCCCTATTGATTGACATAAAAAAAAATACCAGATGTGAAAATTGAGAATTTTTAGAAAATCACTTTGGGTATTTAGCAGTTTTAAGGATGCAGTTATCAAGTAAATTATAATGAACATTAATGTGAAAATATCAATATATTTTATGTAGAGAAATCAATCAATGTCAGTTAATCAATGCGCAATCGACCTATTTCTATTTAGTTGTTTAATGATATGGAAAACTTTGGCCTTTGCATCAAGGCCGTAACCATGTTTTAAACAGTGGTGGGACAATTTTGGCGGCAGGGCGGGGGTGTGTGGTGGTGGTAATGGCGATGCTGTCACAAATATAATGGTCTTTTTTTTAAGCAATTAATGGAATAATGGACCTAAAGGGAATAAAGTCTCTTACACTCAATTATGAAATAAATAATTGTTATTGGCTATTTTAAATTCAAAACTGAATTTGACAAAACTCGAATACTTTGCATCACTAGATATTACTTTCATTTCCGTCATAAAAATGTAATGTTTTGCTACATACATCTTAGCTTTCACTGTTACAACTAAACGCTTGGCCTCTGTGAATAGTAAAGCCTGCCTTCTTTGATTTGATTGGCCATCTCAAACATTTTGAGTGCTGTTTGACTGTTTAAATCATTTAAAAATTAACTTTTGAAACTTTTTGTCATCCTAATATTAAACAGAGTGATGCACAATTTGGGACAATTTGACCATATTCAGTTATTAGGGGGGCTTGTCTCTGTCTATGATGGTTACGACCCGTTCACATTGTTTTTTCTTTATATTTCACTTCTTTTTTTTTTTTTGGTATCTCATGTCATGAGTGCCTCATTTTTTACGATGTCATGTCAAGTAGTTCAGTTGTGCCTTGAGGCTGCTGATGTCTGTAGTAGCAGCTGGGACTGCAGACTCACAGAACTGCTTTGATGATAGAAAAATGTTGTATAACTGAATTGATGTACAACAAGTGATTTTTTATTTATTTATTTATTTTTTTTAGTTAATATCAATAAATCAACGTCATCCCATTATATATATATATATATATATATATATATATATATATATATATATATATATATATATATATATATATATATATATATATATATATATATTTTTAGATTTAAGTAAAAGAATAAAAAAGTAAAAATATCTGAGCAGATGTAAAATTGACATTTAATTCTAAGCTACCATGGAATTTCTATGGCTCATGGATATTAAAAAGGTAATGTGACGGGACAGTCTAGGAAGACTACTTTGCAATCTCAGCTTTAGCTAATTAATATTCATGAGCTTAGTATAGTGATGTCATTATCCTCTCAGTCTGTGGTCAGCTCAAAAAGTAGTCTGTTTTCATTCTACATTTAGAAGCTGCATCTACATTTTCCGTGTACCGACAGACAATAACACCTAAACCTGCATACAAGACTGAAGACAGAGAGCAAAACGGAAAGATGCAATAGACTGATTAAAGCGAGGCAGGAAAGCGTCGAGAACAGAAGCAGACGGAGAAAAGATTGAGCCGAAGCCCCGTAATGCGCTCGCTTT